>NC_142132.1:78582840-79207840 GCF_024610735.1 Ursus americanus
CCCAAAGCCCTCTGGGAGATGAGGCAAACCTTTGATAACATAGGCGTGTATCTTTTTCTACACATTCTCAAAGTCACAAACCCTTTTCGGGTGGAAGCATTAAGAGGCCATCTAGCCTAGCCTTCCGAACACCAAAGAGAATCTTTTCTTCAACACAGCATCCCGAACACTTCCAAGAACATGGGAGAGTTAAATCTCCAGTCCAGCATCTCTTTCCACCATTAGGTCAAGTCTGAGAATGTTCTTCCTTATATGTCGACTAAAACATTGTCTCCCTGCCCCTTCATCTGTTGATCCTGTTTCTGCATCCTTGAAGCCTCTTAGAACAAGGTCATTCTTTTTCAGACAAGTTGCCAAGTATTTTTAGTTGGAGGTCATGTATTCATTTGTCTTCTGTATTCCCGAGGTCGTATCCATACTTTTCATCGATGCTCAAGGGGCAGTGGCTCACACACTCTATGCTAACCTGATCTTTCTCCTCAGGGCACAATCAAACGCACTCTTGCTACTTGGCTCCCCAGTGTGCTGTGCTCTGACCAGGCAGGGAACCCTGATACTCTCCCTGCCTGTGGCCTGGGCCCCTTTCTACATTCATAGAAATACAGATTGACATTGCTTGAGATGTTTTGTCAGTTTCATTATACTGTTGATTGACACTAAATTAGTGATCAACTCAATTCTCTGGGTCCTTTTTGTATACAGAATCATGAGGCCAGGCTGTCTTCATCCTTCACGTCTACAGTTCATTTTATAAACCTGAATGTAGGCCTTTCCCTTGTGATGACTACTCCAAATCTTACGGCTTGCAGCCCAGTGTCTTAGCCTAGTAAATTGTGGGGGTTTTTTGGGCAGTCACATTAGTTTTCCTAACTTTTTATCACCTAAAACCTTGGTGAGCATGCTTTGTCTGGTTTTATCTAAGTCATTCACATACATCTCACCGAGGGCAAGGTCAGACGATTCCTCTAAGGGACTGCCTTTGGGTTGACAATACTTTTTGGATAAAGTCACCCAACCAGTTTTGAATCCTACCTGCCATCATTTACCTCAAACGTGAGCAGAAAATACTTGTTAACAGGCCAATCGAAATCGACATTCAATTTGTCTAGCACAACAGTTTGCAGACTGCGATGCCCTTCAGAACCACCTCCCTTAAAATATAGATTCCTAGGGGCGCCTGGGTGGCTCAGTTGGTTCGTGAGATCGAGCCCTATGTCAGCTCCGTGCTCAGCGCAGTCTGCTTGGGATTGTCCCTCTCCCTTTCTCCCTCTGCGCCTCCCCCCACTTGCATGGCCCGTCTCTCTCAAATAAATAAATAAATCTTAAAAAAAAATACATGGGGCGCCTGGGTGGCACAGCGGTTAAGTGTCTGCCTTCGGCTCAGGGCGTGATCTCGGCGTTGTGGGATCGAGCCCCACATCAGGCTCCTCCGCTATGAGCCTGCTTCTTCCTCTCCCACTCCCCCTGCTTGTGTTCCCTCTCTCGCTGGCTGTCTCTATCTCTGTCGAATAAATAAATAAAATCTTTAAAAAAAAAAAAAACAGATTCCTGGGGTTGCCTGGCATGCTCACTTGGTAGAGCATGTGACTCTTGATCTCAGGGTTGTGAGTTCCAACCCCATGTTGGGTGTAGAGATTACGTAAAAATAAAAATCTTTAAAAAAAAAATACAGATTCCTGGGCACCACACCAGAGACTCTACATCAATAGGTTCTAAGTTCTGAGAATTAGTCATTTTTTTAAAACACCCCCAAGTCATTCCGCTCTGACTAGTCCCTGGGGACCAAGTGCTCTTTCCAGTCAAGTTGCCGTCTGTGGATCAGCGGTAGCAGCAGCACCTGGGAGCTGGCTGGAAAGGCAGAAGCTCCTCTCCTACCTCAGACCTGCTGGATCAGCCTCTAAAGACCACCAGCTGATTCGTAGGCCCATTAAAGTTTAAGGAACACTCTCGAAGCCATTCCCCCAAGTTAGGTCTCTAATTACTCAAGAAGGAGAAGGAAGAGGAGGAGGAAGGAGGAAGAGAGATGGGGAAAGGAGAGAGGTTCTGACCCCTCTATTTATTAGAAATGTGGAATTGGGCACATTATTTCACCCCTCTTCCACCTCAGTCCCTTTGTCTAGCAAAGGAGGAAGGTAATCATGCCTCCCTCACGAGGGCTTTGTAAGGATTAATGACTTAATGCCTGTGAATCACTGAGCGTACTCCCTACTCATAGGCTCTTGGTGTGTGTGTTCTGGGTTGAATTGTGTCCTCCCCAGATATATTGAAGTCCTAACCTTTGGTATCTGTGCGTGTGACCTTATTTGGAAATAGGGTCTTTGCAGATGTGATCAAGCTTACCATGAGGTCATTAGGGTAGGCTCTAATCCCATATGACCAGTGTCCTTACAAGGACAGGAAAATGCCCTGTGAAGATGGACAGGGACAGTGCTATGTGGTGATGAGGCAGGGATTGGAGTAGTGTAGCTGCAAGGCAAGGAACACCAAAGATTGGCAGCCATCACTGGAAGTACAAAGGGGCAAGGAAGGATGCCCCCACCGTTTTCAGAGGAAACACAGCCTTACCAACACCTTAATTCAGACTGCTAGCCTTCAGAACTGTAAGACACTAAATTTCTGTTGTTGTAAGCCACCTAGTTTGTGGTCTTTGTTACTGCAACCCTAGGAAATTAATGTAAATCTTAGATATAATTATTATGGTTGTTACTGGCATTACTACCTAATGCTGGCATGGGGCCGAGCACTGGGGAGACTGTGGTAAACAAGACCTAGTCTCTGTGCTCAGGACAATAGCTGGGAGCTCTTCCTGGAGGGTGGTGATGAACGGCTTCATACCCAGCAGGCAGGCCATTTCCAGAGCAGGACCTCACTGGGAGAGCAAGTGGGAAGGCACTCAGCAGTCTTTAGGGTGCAGAAAGACTTACCAAGGGAGATGTGATCTCTGGGACCATAAAGTCAGGTAGGTAAGAAGCCTGCATCTACTGTTCCAGGCAGAGGGGCAGGAGTTGAAGACCACGAAGGTGAAAGAGGTGATCAGTAGCCTCTCTGAAATCACAGCCGCCATCTTGTCAGCCCTCAGTCTGTGGATTGTCTGAAGATGACAGAAGGAGTGCCTTCAAATAGCCATGTGTCCTCAGGTTTTCTTCAGTACCTGGAGCATCAGGGCCCCTCTTTACAGTGAGTGCTCTGCACACCCCATTTGAAGGCTGTTGTCAGAAACAAGACTGCAGAATGGTACTCAAGTGATTCTGCCACCCCCCATGTAGCCTTCCTTGATCTCTCCCTGGTCCCATGTCATGCTGACACAGTCCTTCCATCCACCCCAGTATTCCCACTCAGCCTGGCCTAGGTCTCCCTACTCTTGTTTGGGTAAGGCTGTGTCCATTTCTGGGATTTGTCCCTAATTAAGCAATGTCTTGCCTCTTCTAGGTTTTCTGCTGGGCCTGTTCTTTCAAAAAAATGTCCCCTCTTCAGAAAGCTATTTATATGGCCACTTTTTTTTTTCTTTAGAACTATCAAGAAAATTGCTTGTATTTTCATTGTGCTCACTTACAAATTTTATTTTTAGTATTTTCATTTTTAGAACATCCCATCCCTGTTGAACATATTATTCTCTTTGGGGGTGTGTAGCCGTAGACTCCTATCTGTCTTCCCCGTGGACTTAAAAAGAATTGTATTTGAGCATAGTTGACACACAGTGTGACATTAGTTTCAGGTGTACAACAGTGATGCAACAACTGTATACATTATGCTGCACGCACCACATGTGTACACTCCATCTGTCACTTCACGATGCTATTAAGAACTTTTAAAATTTGGGGCTCCTGGGTGGCTCAGTCGTTAAGCGTCTGCCTTCGGCTCAGGGTGTGATCCTGGCGTTCCAGCATCGAGCCCCACATCGGGCTCCTTGGCTGGGAGCCTGCTTCTTCCTCTCCCACTCCCCCTGCTTGTGTTCCCTCTCTCGCTGGCTGTCTCTGTCTCTGTCAAATAAATAAATAAAATCTTTAAAAAAAAAAAAAGAACTTTTAAAATTTGTTTTCCTAAAGTGGAGATGTATTTCTTCATTCATCCAGTTAATATTTATTGAACATCTACTGTACAATAGGCACGTAGATCACTGAATAAACGGATCCACACCCTCGTGGAGCTCACAGTCTAGCGAAGGTAACATTTGTGTCTGATTGGGTTATGAACTCTTTTTTACTTATGTATATTCTTTTTCTTTTTTAAGATTTTGTTTATTTCTTTATTTGACGGAGAGAGACAAGCAGGGGGAGCGGCAGGCAGAGGAAGAGGGAGAAGCGGTCTCCCCATTGAGAAGGGAGCCTGATGCAAGACCCTGGGATCATGACCTGAGCTGAAGGTAGATGCTTAATCG
Source organism: Ursus americanus (assembly GCF_024610735.1). Taxonomy (NCBI): domain Eukaryota; kingdom Metazoa; phylum Chordata; class Mammalia; order Carnivora; family Ursidae; genus Ursus; species Ursus americanus. The sequence continues at coordinate 78,587,219 of NC_142132.1, forward strand.
ACTGAGCCACCCCGGTGTCCCCATTTATATTCTCTTTTTACAAAGATGTATTTGTTTATCTGGGAGAGAGAGTGCCTCTTTATGCTTCCAAGGCATTTCCCTGAAGCACTCTAATTCCTACACCGAGCAGGTTTTTCATGATGCTCTGCCAGTCTGCCTGGGCTGCCCTTTGCCCCCATCCACTTGCACAGTCTTGCGAATCCTGCCAAATCCAGCTCGAGTGTCCCACCCCTTGTGAAGTCTCTTAAGCCTGTTCTGTTGACTGGGCCCCAGAGTGCCCCAGCTTCCTGTCTGTTACCTCCGTGGGACATGCAGAACTCCCTGGGTATATAGAAGTCAGCTGTTTCTAGAAAGGTCTGCCCTTCTCCTGCCCTGTCAGTGGCATGAGGATGGTGATGGGATGTGACCCCTCTCCTGATGGGCATCCAGGTCTGGGCCTAAATGACGAGAGGCAGTGAGCCCAGGTGGCTGTGAGGGACCCCAGCTTCTCATCGAGATGCTTGTGGGGACGGTTTCAGATGACAACGCTAGCTTCCTAAAACGCACACATTCTGAATGTACCTGCATTTCTTTCTTTTTTCCTTTTTTTTTTTTTTTTAAAGATTTTATTTATTTATCTGACAGAGAGAGAGAGCACAAGCAGGGGGAGTGGGAGAGAAGGAAGGAGAAGCAGACTCCCGGCTGAGCAGGGAGCCCGACACGGGACTCGATCCCAGGACCTTGGGATCATGACCTGAGCGGAAGGCAGACCCTTCGCCCACTGAGCCACCCAGGCGCCCTGTACCTGCATTTCTGCACATTATGTATTTTGAGACAGCCAAGGACATGTCCTAGAGATTGATTTATTGGCAGGTATCTGCTGTCAGCCTCACTCATTGTAACCAAACACACCAGGCTGCATTCTTCAGCCGCTTCCCGCGGAGTGAGGCGCGCAAGAAGCAATTCAGCGATTGGACAAGGCTCTCTTGGTTCATCTTGTCCCGAGGTCTCCGCGCCAAGGCAAGCTGCTCTAAAGCCCTTTTCAGAATTGTTTCCTCAGTGGTACCCACTAGAGATTCATCTCTGGAGTCGCGCTGAGCGAAGAGTTGCTCCGGACACGCAGGTTGCTGTGTGTGTTGGCGAAGCGTGAGTTGGAAACCTAAGCGTATTTATTTAATCCAATTTTTTTTTTTTTTTTGTGAGAGCCTTCTTCATGTTTCCTTGAAGTAAACTATAATGTTCAGTTTCAAATCAGGCTCCAGAATCTCTGTTAAGCACAACACGGAATCCCTCACGGCCAGTAAATGCCGACAGGCTGTATTTCAAGCTGAGGTTCATTGCAGACACCACCCCACCCACCGAGAATGGGCCCCTTTCTGATTGCCCGGAAAGGCTTGGGCTCCAGAACAGAATGGCTAACCTATTAACAGAAGGAAGGAGAATAATTCAACTAAATGCAATTTTACTGGATTATGCCATTTCACATAAGTTTAAGGCCTGAAAAATACTACTCCATGACCATTTCATTGGTGACGTCCATGCCGAGGCACAGAGCTGTTGTGAGGGGAGGCTCCGTAAGATGTGGTCCTGCCTTCAAGGAGCCCACGGCACATGGTGGCTTCTGGTGCCTCACAGACAGCTGAACTTCAACCCAGGGAAAGGGAGATTTGCTGGCACAAGCCCAGAAAGCTTGGCAGAGGGAGTGGGCATGGGAGCCTTGAAAAATGGGAGGGTTTCGACAGTAGAGATGGGGGAGAATGTCATCCTAGGAAATGGGAACAGTGTGCGTCAAGGCACAGAGCAGGTCATGCGTGTAGTCCCCGCAGTGAACAGTGGCCATGACTACAGCATTAGGTGCATGGGACAAGCGACAAGGGGGAGAAAAGGCTCGAAATATGGCTTCTATCTTAAGGGACTTGAAGGAATTATAGTCGGGAGGCAGTAGGGAGCTGTGAAGAGCTCGAGGCAGGACATGGCATGATTTGTTGTGTGCTTGGGGTCGGTGACTCTGGACGCAGATGGTGTAATGGATGGATTTAAAACAGAAAAGGTGGAGGAGCCCTCCTCAGGTTAATACTTGTCTTCTGAATCCCGTACTGCGTAGACGTGATAGCACATTACACGTGGACCCGTACAAGTTGTGTGTCACGTCCTTCTTGCTTAGAAGACGGTCTGCTTGTCTCAGGGAACTTACTCCCTCACCCTCTCCTTACGAAGATCATCTCTACAATTATAATACAAGCAGCTTCTTGTGTGCAACTGCTTTGCCCCTTCTAGAAGGTCAAGTGTGTGCTGTAAAATACGTACCTATTTGGGTTAAAATTGAAATGTGAGCTTTATTTTAAAATAGGTGAACTCTTGGGGCACCTGGGTGGCTCAGTTGGGTAAGCATCTGGCTCTTGTTTTGTTCGGCTCAGGTCATGATCTCGGGGTCCTGGGACTGGGCCCCACATCAGGCTCCCTGCTTAGCCGGGGAGTCTGCTTGGGTTTGCCTCTCTCTCCTTCTGCTCCTCCCTCTGCTCGTGCACACACTCTCCCTCTCTCAAATAAATAAATTAATATTTAAAATAAAATAAAATAAACCATGTGAACTCTTTGATCTGGCAATTCATGGATGGAAATTTGTCCTAAGGAAATAATCAGGGTGGCCACAAAGATTGATCCGTAAGGCCAGCATCTCTGTATTGCATATAGTCATAAAAATTGGAAGCAGCCTAAGCATCCAAGAGAAGACTGGATAAATAAGTTATGTAGCCAATTAAGTGTTTTTTGAAGAATATCTAATAATATGGGTAAATGTTATAATGTACTGTTGAGTTTTAAGAAGCAGATTACAAAACAGTATGGTTCCATTTTTGTAAAAAAAAAAAATTAAAGAATTCATGGAGAAAGATTGGAAGAGGTATTGACCAAAACTGTAACAACAGTGGCTATCTTTGGTTGGTGAGTAAGGATTATGAGTGATTTTTATTTTATTCTTTGGCCTTTCTTATAATTTTTGAAGTTTTCTACAATGAATATGTATAATTTTTGGTTATCAGGAAGAAATGCTATTTAAAAATTGCTTTTACTCTCAGGGTGCCTGGGTGGCTCAGTCGTTAAGCGTCTGCCTTCAGCTCAGGTCATGATCCCAGCATTCTGGGATCGAGCCCCGCTTTGGGCTCCCTGCTCAGTGGGAAGCCTGCTTCTCCCTCTTCCACTCTCCCTACTTGTGTTCCCTCTCTCGCTGCCTCTCTCTCTGTCAAATAAATAAATAAAATCTTTTTAAAAAATTGCTTTTACTCTCAAGGGGTGGAGTACCATTCAGGACTGTTCTTAGCTACTTTGCATCTCTTGGGTGAGTCTGGCCTGTCTTTGAATGAGAGGCTTAGTTCAGATCATCTCTAAAATCCTTTAAACTGTAAGCCGTCTTACCACATTGTCTGTGCCTTTCCATGTTCTCCCAGCGCCAGGCGCAGACCTTGTCATGGCATCCATCACAAGACAACAGCCTTCTCAGGTACATGTCTGCTTCTCCCCAGAGCCCTGGAGCTCCTTCAGCCTCTATCTGTGAGGTGCACTCTGGTTTCAAGTGACATATATTACTCAAACTGACTCGAGCGAACAAAGGAAATTATTCTTAGGTCCCAGCACTAGAAGATCTATTTCAGTATAGCTGGATCTAATATCCGGATGACAGCACCCAGGCTCTGTCTCTCTCAGCTCTACTTCTGTTTCTGTTGGCTTCTTTGTCAGCTCCCAGCAGCCTCGAGCTCACATTCTCACAGCGGCAGCCTCGACGGAGTGGGGAGAATGTCCTCCTCTCTGTAGTTCCACAGAAGTTCCAGATTGCTTTTCTTCAAGTCCCATGCATGTCACTGTGGCCAGGGGCTTAGAATATACCAGGAACCCCCCTGTAGCTGTGGTTGGTGGTGATCGGGGTGGGACAGGGTGCAAAGACTAGCCCCTGTTGAAGAAACCACACGAACAGAGAGCAGATTCCGAAAGATGCTATCACCAGTTAAGGAGGAAATGGATTCTAGGCTAGGAAGATGACATACCCTGCCCTGTGCCCAGGCAAGGACTCAGTGCGGCTTGTGGGATGGAAGAGGGACCGACGTAAGCTCTCAATTTTCCTCCCCGCAGACAAACAATCATCTCCCCCGGTTCTGATCAGCCAGGTGCACTCCCGACTCAGGTTTTCTGTGACTGTACATTCCGGCTCCAATCGTTTTTTGAATAATTGGCTTAATCTTAGCTACTAATAGAAATTTGAAGCTGTTTCTATGAAGTCATTTTCCCCTTCAGCCTTTGTTTCACATTCATTTTCTCAGGGTCAAGTGAGAATTTCTACTGGATTAATATAAAATGAGCAGGACTATTGTGACTCCAGGCACCACAATGAACTGATTTATGCTTTGTCTTTGAAAGGCTATTGGAACATTTCTTTCAATAGTGTGGGAAATTGTCCATCGCAAATATGGACTACTTTACTTAATGACTGCAAAACTCTTTTGCTAGAAAAGAAAAACAAAGAGCAGTAGGAGTTCTAGTACTTACCATCCTGCTTTAATACAGGTGAGAGGCAGATTTTTTTTTTTAGTTTCCTAATGACTGGGCTTCCAAATTCTTATTTTTAAAAATGTAGTACAACAATGTGTAAAAAAAAAAATTCAAACAGTATAAAAGAATATCCCATGAAGAGTAAGCCTTTCTTCTACCCCCGATTTGGCCAACACAGAGGCCACCACTGCTAATAGCTTTCTATTTATTTTTTCCAGAGATACGCGATACAAAAGTGAACCTATCTATGTGTATTTGTCTCCATAGCTCCCCTTTTTGTTTTTACACAGTTGGTAATGCACCTGTTCTGCTCCTTGGGTTTTTTAAAAAAATTTTTTTTAAAAGATTTTATTTATTTATTTGAGGGAGAGCAGAGAGCACAAGTGGGGGGAGGCACAGAGGGAGAGGGAGAGGCAGACTCCCTCTGACCAGGGAGCCCTACTTAGGGCTTAATCCCAGGACCCTGAGATCAGGACCTGAGCTGAAGGTAGATGCCCAGTCGACTGAGCCACCCAGGAGCCCAGGGTTTTGTTTTGTTTTGTTTAACTTATTAATGTGTCTCAGAGTTCCATATTAGAACAGATAGCCTCACCTTGTTCTTTTTAAATGACTGCCCAGTATTCTAATATAAGACTATACCAAAACTTTTTTTTTTCCTTCGGTGCAGAAAGATGTTTTTATTAAAGCTTGGGGACAGGACCCATGGGCAGAAAGAGCTGCCAAGACCATACCATGACTTTTCAACCATTCATCTACTGATTGGCATGTAAGCTGTTATAGTCTTTGGATATCTCACCAATAAGGACTTTCCACTTTAGCTGACACAGTGTCTTTGCCTTTTATTAAGAGGTATCACTGGAGGACACCTCAAAGAATAAATAAAAATAAGAATTTAAAACATTCTAAAGCCATGGCATTGGCAAAGTACCACTTTACACGGCCAGGTAAATTCTGGAATACCTTAGTATTCCTGGCAAATGGTACTCTGTCCTCACACTCTATTCCTACCAACTCCTATTGGAAGATAAGCGGAGGGCTGTTATATTTTTGCCTTAGGTTTTTACCAACCTCAAGTCGTGGAACCGTACTATCCCCAGAGTAGACCCTGAAATCTCAGATTCGACCAGATTGAACTCAAGTGAGCTCTTGTCACACACCTTCTGTCTCAGGAGGGGAAAACTAGGTGCTGCCAATCACCTCAATCACAAAACGATTTGGGGGACTTTGACTTCTTCTTGGACACCTCTGAGGGTCTTTCTCCTGGGGCTTATTCAGCCCTTCGGTAACTAATTTACAGATTGTCCTCTACTTCCCATGGGGTTACATTGCAATAAACGCATTGTCGAAAATGCATTTAATACGCCTAACTCACAGAACCTGACAGTTCAGTCCAGCCCACCTTAGATGTGCTCAGGACGCTTACGGTAGTCGACACGCTTGTGCAAAATCACCTGACACAGGGCCTATTTTATGCTAAAGTGTTGACTCTCCCATGTCATCTACGGAGCACTGTACCAAAGTGACAAACGGGACGTCTGTGTCGGGGCAGAATGGTGGGAAGTGTGCAGGCTGCTGACCCTCGTGATGGGGTTGCTGCCTGGAGGCTGCTGCCCCGAATCCCGGGAGAGGATCGCACTGCGTCTCACCAGCCCGGGAAAGGGTCCAGACTCAAAATTCAAAGCACGGTCTCCACTGAAGCGTGTCACTGTCGCACCATTGTCACGGTGAAAGAGTTGACCACTGTAAGTCGAGGCCCGTCTGTAGATACTGAACAGTAGAGTCACGTCACACACGTCTTGAACTTGCAAGAATCCTATCACGTGTCCTTCACAAAAAGAGAAAGAATTCAAATCATGTGGGAACAGCCCTGCTAGTGGCTGGAGGAGCGTGCCCCCAGGAGGGGAACGTGTTGTGCCTGGAACCAGCACCGCTGGTCTGCTGAGGACTTTGGAAAGATGGTGTGAATGACTCTAAGGGTTTGATCCAAGAAGTGAAACCATTTTTCCTGGTGGCAGGTATAAGGGTGGTGATAGAAGAAAGTAAGGAATTGGTTGAGTGTGATTAATGAAGAGTCAGGGAATCTGGTAGAAGTATTTTTCACCATCGACCACACTAAACCAAGTATTGGAACTGTACTTGGTTTTGTAGCTGAAGGATTTTCAAGGTTACTGTTGACTGTAAATGAATTGCACCCCCCTAACGTGGTTGAACTTAAACCACATTAAATATGACCTCACCGTATCTCATCTGAGCTTCCGTGAGGCTCATGATGGTAATGTAGCATGCCGGAATTTGCAAGCCAATAAATAAGTGGCAGGGCTAGGATTCAAACCCATGCTGCCAGCAGTGCCTACAGATGCGTGTAGCCTCTGCTCTTTACTGCATCCTCAGTTATAACTCGGTCATGTAACCAGGAGAATGACGATGGCTCTGGGCTAACCAACTGGGCTTACCCAATAGTAAAGGACTTCCTGGGACTTTCATTATTTTTTCCTTTTTTCTTTTCTCTCTCTCTCTCTCTCTCTTTTTTTTTTAGAGAGCGGTGGGGAGAGAGAGAGAGAGAGAGTGAGAGCATGGGGGTGGGGAGGAGGGGAGAAGGGCAGAGGGAGAGGGAGAGAGAGAATCTTAAGCAGGCTCCATGCCCAGCACAGAGCCCATCACAGGGCTCCATCTCACGACCCTGATATCATGACCTGAGCCAAAATCAAGAGTCAGACCCTTAACTGACTGAGCCACCCAGGTGACCTGGGACTTTCACTTTTAAAATCAAGATAGTCCCAGGCAAATTGGGGTGGTCAGTCAGCCTATTTGGGTTTTGGAAGGCTCAAAGTCACATGATGGGATCATCCTATTTCATTGATCTTTCTATTCTTTTCTTTTTAAGATTTTATTTATTTATTTGAGAGAGAATGAAAGAGCGCACAAGCAGGGGGAGGGGCAGAGGGAGAGGAAGAAGCAGACTCTCCGCTGAGCAGGGAGCCCAACACGGGGCTCGATCCCAGGACCCTGTGATCATGACCTGAGCCAATGGGAGATGCTTAACCGACTGAGCCACCCAGGTGCCCCTGATCTTTCTATTCTGAATGCTTCCTCTGATATTCTGTGGCTGGACCTTATTCTGAGCCATCGTTCCAGGAATAATGTCTTGAAGGTTAAAACAGAGCCTGTGGGTAAATTAAGTCTATGAGACCTAAGAGAGGCCCATTTGCCAATGACTTTGAACTCTTTGAGTCTTTATTGAAATATTGAGCCCTATTAAAATCAAGACTTTGATAATGTAGGTAATCACTGAGTGACTCAGGTGCTTTATGAATCTGTTTTCATGATTTTCTAGAGCTTGTGGATTGTGATAACATGAACAAAGCCAGTGACGAAAAGTGTCAGGTTGCAGTACCTTTTCCCATGAGAGGGAAGACAGAAGCAGAGAAGAAACAAGTGTTGGATAGATAGGAAGCTCTCCAAAGAAGATACACGGATGGTCAGTAAGCACATGAGGAGATGTCCATCATCCTCAGCCTTCAGGGAACTGCACAGCCAAACCACAACGAGATACCCCTTCACACACACTGGGACAGCTCTAATTAAAAAAAAAGGGGGGGGGGGGTCAAAAACAGGCGTTGGCCAGGATGTGGAGAAATGAGAACTCCTACACCACCGGTTGGAATGTAAAACAGGGCCGCCAACTTCAGAAAATAGTTTGGCCCTTCAGCAGTTCTACTCCTAGATACATACCCAAGAGAAATGTGCACAGCAGCAGAATTCACAATGGCTGAAGGGTGGAAACTACCCAAATGTCCATCAGTAATGGATAAAGAGAACGCGGGACTTCCATACAATGGGAGACTGTCGGCCACAAAAGAAGTGAAGTATTGATGAATGCTACTGCATGGATGAACCTAGAAATATTATGCTTAAAAGAGAAAGAAGTCAGATGTGAAAGTTCACATATTGTGTAGGAAATACCCAGAATAGGCAAATCTAGAAAGCTAGAAAGTAGGTTAGTGGTTTCCAGTGGCTGGAGGACTGGGTAACTGTGGGGTGATGGCCAAGGAGTGTGGAGTTTCTTTGGGGTATAATAAAAATATTTTAAATTTGGTTTTGGTGATGGGTGTACAGCACAACTTTTGAATATAAAAAATATATAAATTATATATATATACTTTATATATAAATATATAAAAGCCACTGAAATGTATACTTAAAACAAATGAATTTTATGGTATGTGAGTTATATTTCAATGAAACTATAAGAAAAAAGAAAGGAAGGAAGGAAAGAAAAAAGGAAAAGATGAGAGATTGTTCGAAGCCTCTCTTCTGTCTCAAGGCACAGCCCAGACCACGTTGCCAACCTTCTGACCCAAGGAGGTTAAGTCAAACTCAAGCTCAGCAATCCGCACGTCATCAGCCCCTCCCTCCAGGTGCAGCCGGAAAGTTCTGGGGATTTTAAGTCTCTTTTACTGTAAGTAAAAGTAAGTGATCAGATCCCACCACAGGCAGTGGAAGGGCTAAAAACGACTCCTGCTTGTTGAGCTTTCCCATCTTCCAGAGTTTAGGTTGAATCTATAGGAATCCACTTGAAGAACTCTGATTGTCCTGGCCAATAGGACAGAGAGTTCTTTTAGGAGTTTATTTTATTTTTTATTATTTTTTTAAGATTTTATTCATTTACTTGAGAGAGAGCAAGAGAGAGAGCACAGAGGGAGAGAGAGAAGCAGACTCCCCGCTGAGCAGAAAGCCTGATGTGGGGCTTGATCCCAGGACCCCGGGATCATAACCTGAGCCGAAGGCAGACGCTTCACTGACTGAGCCACCCAGGTGCCCCTTATTTAGGATTTTAAAAATTATACTTAGTCTATTCCCTATGTCCTGGAGCCTAGCAAGGAAGGAAGGCTGGTCACTAACATGCTCTGAGGCCAGTTTTGTTTTTGTTTTGTTTTGTTTTTTAAAGATTTTATTTATTTATTTGACAGAGACAGCCAGCTAGAGAGGGAACACAAGCAGGGGGAGTGGGAGAGGAAGAAGCAGGCTCATAGCGGAGGAGCCTGATGTGGGGCTCGATCCCATAACGCCGGGATCACGCCCTGAGCCGAAGGCAGACGCTTAACGACTGCGCCACCCAGGCGCCCCTGTTTTTGTTTTTTGAAAGAAATCAAGATCCTTCCTTTCCACTTAACTGATAGGAAATGCCTGATTATTCAGCCCAGGGAGAGCACACAGTAGAACTGCAGAAACACTGTCCCCAGTGAAGGGTTTGCGAAGCAAACTGACGTTATTAACTAACACACCTTCCAGGATCCCGTAAATCTATGTGAGAGAAACAGTTGTTTCTGACGTTCCCCAGATGAGCATGTGTGCACGAAGCTAGTAGATACAAATGCCCTTCCCTAGCAACTGTGTCTGGAAGCTTCACTCAGGAGCCAGGGCTTAGTCGGAGTTTATTTGAAAAGAATTGTAAGACCATTTCCTTTAAAGCAGTAAATAAGAAAATACTGATATAATCTCTCAAGCCATTTATGCTTCTCTTTTCACGTATGCAGGATGACTTTTCTACTAATAACTCCAAGCTTAATGCACAGTATTCTGTTTCATTAAGTTTTTAAAGAACTGGGTCATGCACAGGCATGGGTGGGCTGCAAGCCTGCGTGTTAGGAGCACGGCCGGTGAGCCACACCCTAGGTTTGAATCCTGGCTCCGCCGTTGACTTAGATACTTAACCTCTTGAGGTCTCATTTCTGCTTCCGTAAAACGAGCGAGGCAGTATTACAAGCTTCTTGTTGCAAAGGTTAAGGAAGTGAATCTATGTAAAGCACTTAGGCGAGTGTCAGGTGCTCTGTGCGTTCACTTCATTGTCTTGACTCAGCCAACCAGGCATCGGGCCTAAAACAACAAGTTAATCTTAGCAGCTCAACCTCACTTTGTTGCACCAGCCCGGAATCGGTTCTTGTAAAGGAACCCAGTCGTTAGTCCACGAACGGGAGAAACTAATGCTTTCTCAGCAGCGTTCTAATCTAATATGAAGAAAGGGGTCCGAGGCCAGGAGGATTAAGGAATAGCATGCATAACTGGGACTAAGGGTCAGAATATGGTTTTTCTAGGCAGGGAAAGTCTACAGAATCCCACAGATGATTTTTTCTAAGTTTACTTATAAAGAATACAATGACTTATTTCGTGAGACCGTCATAGCTCCGTCAGTTTTTGTGAACGTTTGTCCCTTGTCAATCTACTACTTAAGTCAACAGCACCAGGCATAGAACGTGACACATGAGTTAAAAAAATTGCTTCCTGTTAGAATAGCTTTTTAGGATTTTTAGATATAATAATTTCACATCTCCTATTAGATTCAAGTGCTTTTTTCTGATGCAAGTATATACACGTTCAACGTGTTAGCATTTTAGTTTTAGTTTTGCTGAAAAAACATGCCCACCTTGGTGGACCTCATGTTTGTAGAGATGAAAATTTCAAGTACGAACGTGATCGGAGAAATGCGTAGTGAGTATGGACAGAAAGCACAGGTAATATGTCATTTAAATTATTCTTTTTTTTTAAAGATTTTATTTATTTATTCGACAGAGATAGAGACAGCCAGCGAGAGAGGGAACACAAGCAGGGGGAGTGGGAGAGGAAGAAGCAGGCTCATAGCGGAGGAGCCTGATGTGGGGCTCGATCCCATAACGCCGGGATCACGCCCTGAGCCGAAGGCAGACACTTAACTGCTGTGCCACCCAGGCGCCCCCATTTAAATTATTCTAACATTGATTGACCAGGATCTCGTTTTGTTAAAGCCCTCTTTGCACCTCGCGATGCCCCAACACCGCGGGAGGAAGAGAATGCTGGTATCGCAGCATTGGCCACCGGGACTCCTCCCAGGGGCGCTCCCGTGACTTCTGGTGTGTTTGCTTGCTTGCTTGCTTGCTTGCTTTTTTTGGCTTTGTTTTTGTTTTTGTTTGTTAGCATTTTCTTACTTTCTGGTGCCATGAGACACTCCAGCCTCATTTTGTACTCTTCCCGCCCCAGACTCAGCCAATTCTCCATGGGGCGCGGGTTCCTTTTATGGGAGAATGACATTTAGAAACCGAGATCTGGGCACTCGGTGTGCTCCTTGCTGCTGTAACGTCAGTGCTTTTAGACTCTCTTGGTGGGCAGAGCTAGGAAATTTAAGCATGTTTATATATAACATGTCTGTCCATACACATCTATATTTCTATATCTACCAATATGTATGTATATTAAAAACCTATGAACCCACGCTGGCATCTCTGTTTCCAGCCCAACACCACCAGGTTCAATCCAGCTTTCTCCTTTCCTCATTTGTAGTTTTTTTTCAGTGACTGAGAAAGCTGGCTCTCGTACCTGTAGCATATTTCCCTTTTCGTTCAAACTGAACACACATGTAAAATAGTATGCAGGGGCCCAGGCAGCTGAAGGTATCATTGTAAGGCTTCTGGTATGATTTTAGTAGAGCTGAGAACCCCTGGCAAAATCGTTTTCCTTCCCCATTCACACTGTGAGACATTTTGTTCTCGGTAGTGGGATGATTTTTAAGAATGTTATCCACGGTTGTCTTCCCAGTACACCTATTTCTTCTCTTTCTACTCTTTTTCTAAATTTCCTATAACAAATTGAAATATGTGGGCCAGTTGGAAGACCTCTGTCAAAGGCAGTGATCTGCAGAACTGTGGTTCCAGACCAGCAGCAGCAGCAGCACCTGGGAACCTGCTAGAAATGCAGCTTCTGTGTCCTAAGCTTGACATCTGGCATGAGAAACTATGTGTGTGTGTGTGTGTGGGGGGGCAGCAATCTGTAATTTAACAGAGGTGACCTTGATGTACCCTCCCCTTTGAGAACCAATGATTCTCTTAAAGAGAAACTTGTAAAACTACTGATGCCTGGGACCCACTCCGCCTCCTGACTGATTTAGTCAACTATCCTCAGATAATTACAATGTGCAGTGAAGTTTGAGAACCATGAGAGCTCAAACACTCCCACCCTTTCCAGAGCAGAATTGTCTTTCTAAACTAAAAGTGAACAAAAGAAAAACGCTTGTCTCTGTGTGTGTATTGGGGGGGGTATAATTAAGAAATGACAGTGTTTTGAAAATAGAGGGATTTCAAGGTTCAAGCATAAGTTTGTGTTAGCTGTGCATATAACAATTTTGGCCAATATTTATGATCTTCATTATAACGGGACTGTTGTCCATTTTTCTTTAGGAGACTGATTTCTCCTATGACTACAGTTGTATTTTTAGTATCTGATGATTGAAAATATTTTATAAAGATTAGGAAATAAATTTGATGACATTAAATGAATTTGAATTTTATTCTTTAAAGCAGCATCTAAAGACCTTCGAAAAATAGCAATATACATAGAGAACGACCGCTTTTTCAGAAAATGCTCAGTACCCATAAAAATTCTCTTATGATACTGTCAGGAAGCCTGAGGTCTCTAAGTTAGGATTTTCATACCTTTATTTAAAAGTAGAGGGACGCCTGGCTGGCTCAGTCAGAAGAGCGTGCGACTCTTGATCTCTGGGTCATGAGTTCGAGCCCCATGTTGGGTGTAGAGTTTATTAAAAAATACATAGATATTTTTTTTTAAATAAAAGCAATGGAGAGAGAGAATATACTGATTTTTTTTATCTTTACATGTGAAATTTATAAAATCCTTGTAGAAGGTTGAGGACACACAGTAAATTATGCTCAACGTATTATATTCCAATTATTTGCAAAGTAACCACTTATGGTATCTCTGATATTCTCTAGTAATTATAATATTAATTTGTTATACCACCGTATTTCTCACTTATGTTGGAAAAGAGCACTTACCATATAACTCAATGTAAGTTATTTCTGAATGGAACATTTCTGTCCTTTCATAATTAAAGACATTTCTAAAGTATAACTAATTTCTCTGAATATGTCATCTTTTGTGATATTTCTTAATTTTTTTAGGCCAAATATCACAACTTCCACTTCTTTCTACTTCTTTTTTGTTCTTTCTTTTTTCTTTCTTCCTGCTCCCTTCTTTCCTTTAAAATATGTCTTAAAATTTCACTCAGTCTAGGGATACCTGGGTGGCTCAGTTGCTTAAGCGTCTGCCTTCGGCTCAGGTCATGATCCCAGGGTCCTGGAATCAAATCCTGCATCGGGCTTTCTGCTCGGCGGGGAGTCTGCTTCTCCCTCTGCCCCTACCCCCTCTCATGCTCAATCTCTCTGTCAAATAAATAAATAAAATCATTTTTAAAATTTTCACTAGTTTAGTTGGACATTTTTCTAATAATTTAAAGTTTAAGGGATATAATTTGTTACCTAGATAGTTAATAGTTAAATAATTTTAGTTAGAAATTGTTCTAATAATTTAAAGCCTCAAAGCGACAGGGATTACATTATCTTCCACTTTGCTGAGCATCTTTTAAAATTAATGGTTGAAGGCTGAAAACTCAGCCAGTGACCAAAATGAACTTGTTTCCACTGAGGTTTGTTGAATTTTGGAGTGACTTTCCCTAACTACCCTAAATGTTTCCATTTTGCATAATGTACGTGTGTACTTACAAATGTTCTTCTCTTTAAACCCATACAACGAGTAGATAAAATCTATGGACCGGGTTCCAGCCCCTTTTGCCTGGGAGTGTGGCCTTTTCCTCCATGGGCAGGCTTCCGGCGGGAGGGTCCGGGCTGCTCCAGCCCTTGCTGGCTGTGGCATTGCTCTGCTCTGTCTGGGTCTTTACGGAAGGCTGGGTTGCGTCAGGAAGGAGCCCAGGGAGTGGCGGGGCGGCAGGAACATCAGTGTGGTGACAGATCACCCTTCTATGTGGCTTATCCTTGAAACTGAAGTTAAATCATCACCGCCCATTAAAACCTGTTCATAGTCCAGCAGTCATTGCCGTCTTTGAGATCCTCCCTCTCCCTATTACTTCGAATATGCCTTTATTCCAGCACTTACCACGTTTCCTTAGAATTATTTGTGTACATCTCCATCTCCCTCACCAGACCAGGGACCCTCAGGACAGTGACGTTTCATCCTTGGACGTGGGAAGTGTCCTGTAATGACTGATGAACGGATGGAAGGCCAGCCATGTGGCTCATGCACTCCGACCAGCATGACGAAGAGAACGCAAAGTCCTGTCCCTGTGGGATCGCAGGGCGTATCCCCCTTACTGCCTTCTCCTGCTCTTCTGTTTGATCTCTTGGACTCGGCCATACAGATACTTAAAATTTGCTGAACATACCGTGTGATTTCATGCAGCTCTGTGCCTTTCCACTTTCACATTTATACACACGCCCGTGTTGGGGAGGAGAGGGGAGGGTGGGCAAAACCCTACCCTTCTTTTGAGTCTCAGCTCATGTATTTTGTTCCCCAAGAAAATTTAACATGTCTTCCAAAGTCGAACTGGATGTCCCTCCTCTGTGCTCCCACAACATCCTTTCGTTTCACTGCTTAATCCATGCCCTCCATTTCTTCTCGGAAAGACAATGACCGATACCCATAGCCAAATGAATGTTCTCTGATCGTAGGACGCACTGAGATGCCCACACCCTCCTGCATTTCCACCCCTAAATCTGGATAATTACTGAGCTCCATAGCGTGTGACCCCAAATGTGTTTCTGCCAGTTGTACCTGTAAGTGAAGTGAAGTAATTTACGTTCGTGTGACTTAAATGAAGAGCATACGAGTGAAAAAAAGAGTAGTGTTTTCTAGGAGAACAATGGATGCTTTGGAAAGATAAGCGTCTGTAAAGTTGTACTGTTGACTCAGGTGTAGGCAACAGAACGAGGATGGAATGGGCACGCAGAAATCTGGAAAGGATCTCTCCCATTGCTTAAGGGCACGGAATTTTTAAATGCACTGTATAGAATCCCAAACTGGAAATTGTCGAAGGTGCCTAATGAGCGTGGTTTTTGGAACTCCTACCAGCATACCCACACCACAACAGAACCCTTCAGCTGTGCATGGAAGATTAACGATTAGATTAGGTTTTTACCTGCCCGGTCAAGGATTGTACTGAAACGATTGGGATGGGGGTGAGAGGCAGTTTGTCTAGACCTCACTTGACTGTGAGTTTCTTGAACACAGGGATCACATCTTGCTTCTCTTGGGAGTACCTGTGCCTAGCAAGAGTGTTTGGATGCTTTAGAGGACTTTCTCTAAGGGCTTCTTGACTCAAGGGAACTCCTGACCTTAATTTTTGGTTCAGGGGGTCAGGGGGTTTCAACAAGAAGTTCTTTTTTAAAAAAATCATTATAGCCACTAGGGGGCAATGTAGCTGCATTCTTTGGGAATGGCCCTCCCGGGGCGCTTGTGTCCAAGCTAGATCCCCTAAAATGTGATAAGCCCCCCCCCCCCAAAATGTGTAGGAACATCTATGGCACAAAGATCTCACCCACACTGGTGTTCTTTGTATATGTGTTTCCTTTGTTTATTTGTGGAAGCTCACTGATTCTATCTTTTCTAAACAATAAAAAGGACCGAGTAGTAACCGCCACCTCATTAAGTTAATTATTAAGCCCAGCGGTTCTGGAAGGAAGTAAATAGGAGGAAGAAAAAAGCCCTTCATGCAAATTAGCGTAAGGATTACAAATTGGTACAGTGTAGCTCACAGGGCCTTATAGCAGGGGCTCGGAGGGAGCGCTCCCGAGAAATTTATGAAGATTGTGTCCATATGAATGAACAGACTTCAACCCTTCCTCCCTCCTCCTGAATGAGCCTTCTTTCAGCTCTGATGCGCTGGAATCAGACTCCAAAAATTAAGCTACTAGCTGCTCATACGAAGGAATGTCCTCTTTTAGAACCAAGACAGTAGTGAGATGAAAAAAAATTCAAGACATTGCCTTTAAAAGAAAAAAACAACAACAAAACCTGTGAAAGTAAAAAAGAACGATCAGTTTGCTCTTGAGTGAGTTGCCATGCTGAATTACAGCGGAACTGATGGCCGGTGGGGTGGAAGGGTCTTAAACAACGCAGCCTGGGTCCAGGGGAGGCGAGGCCTTCTACTTCACAAGAACTGCTTCCAAAGAACTAGTAAAGCATGTCTGTTGTACTACTTGAGAATTAATTAAATCTAAAACGAGGTAAATAGTCCTGTGTACAGTTTTCGTAGCATCTTGAAATAGCTGACCGAGAGGTGGAGTGATGCAGGTCACAGGGCGTGGAGGGAGCCTCTGACCTGGGCCTCCAGCTGGTGAGGAAGGCCAAGGGTCCTGTTCCATCTCTCCTCCGGGTACCAGTTCCACATCGCCCCTCTGTGAAATATGGGGACGGGGCGACTGGACAACAGAGGATCTCAAGACCTCCCCCAGATCTAAACACTCATATCTTCCTTTTCCAGGAAGTTACCCTTAGGGACTTGCCCTCAGCTTCCTTCTGTTTCAGAAACACAACTATTTCAGAGGCAATGTGAAAAAACATAGCAATTATACAAATTGCTGTTTCTCCATCCACACTTAATTTACCTTTTTGCTTCCGTCTGGCTGGGTTCAAGATATGGTTGGAACGGATACAAGAGGATTTTCCCAATGAAATAAGAGCGGATGTCACTGTTTAAACCACATAAATTCAGAGTGTTTGTGTTCAGAACAGAAACTCAAATCCAGTATTTACCCTCTCGCTACTCACAGTTGAAGGGAGTATTCAAAAGGAGTAAGAAAATACGTACACTGACATCTCAAGACTGTACAAACATGTAAGGCTGCCTTTTACGTTTTTTGGACTCCCGGCAGTTTTCTTTCCCACCTTCCCACGGAGAAGTAATGAAGAGCCAGATCTTCAGGTGTCGCTCTGGAAAGCTGGCAATCTTCCAGAAGTCCAATTAGGTCTGGAACAAAAGTTCCACTCTTGACCTCCTCGGGAGAAATAACTTCTCCAGCCCCTTCTGAGAAGGAGGATCACAGTTGGATGAGCTGTGTGGCCCCTGTGCATCTTAATGGCTCTTTTTCAGAAAGTACTGTCCTATTGATCTGTTTGTGGCATTACGCAAGGAGTTAAGGTACAAAGAGGGGTGAGACCCAGTGATTGTCCTCAAAGTGCTTGTCACTAATTACAGCTTCCCTCCCCTTACACCTCTGCTCCCCCCAGACTTTTGGGTTAAGAGAGTGGCCTCATGCTGTCTTCTGATCAAACCTCTTGTTTCCTAGGTAGGCCGTAAGCAAGTGGGGGGGGGGGGCTTTTGCTCTTTCCCCGAAGGGCCCATCTTAGTTGCTGAGCACACAGAAGTACCATAGGAATACTTGGGGGCGGGGATGTGGACTGAGAAAGGTCGCTGGGCTACCCCTGGCCGTTTTCCGGGGCTGCCTTGCTTACTTGACTTTGTGAGTTGCAGCGGGGACTCAGCGGCGGGCCCGTCTATAACAGGCAGAAAATATCGGGAGCTCAAAGGAGCGAATGCACGCAAACCCCTTAGCACCGCGCCTGGCCCAGGACGCGCAGGCAAGCACCTGGCCCCTTATTTTATCATCACCTGTGTTGACGCTGGTGTAGAAAGCCTGCGTTTGAGGCCCCTCACTTAGAATATAATTTTGGAAAAGTCTGAAAGTCTCAGTTGCTCCGTTAGTAAGATGGGAAGAAAGTAGGCCGTGATGCCCTCGCGGGGACGCGGGGGCGCAGGAGGAGCCCACAGCCGGGTGCGGACGGAGTGTCAATAATCTGAACCCTCGCCGAGGTTGCCAGCGAAGGCGAGCGGGCCGTCGGTGCCCACGGAGGACCCTGCCCACGGGCAGGTCCCGGAGGCCGGAATCCTTCCTGGAAGAGGCGCGGGGTGGGGCGGGAGGCGGGGGCGCGCTGGCCCTGGCCGGGCGCGGGCAGGGGAGGGCGAACTCTACCCCAGCCTGGCGCGGGCGCTGCCGCGGCCGCTTGGGCGAGGAGGGGGCCTGGCCGGGACCCGCCCAGGCGGCGGCCGGGTCCCCTGGGCTGGGCGCTGCTGGCGGAGCCGACGGGGCGGAGAGGAGCGCGGCGGGGGGAGGAGTGGGAGGAGGGGGCCGGTCAAGGGAAGTGCGACGTGTCTGCGGGAGCCTTTTTATACCTCCTTCCCGGGAGCCGGGCCCCAGCAGCCGCCGCCGCGCTCTGAGAGTCCCCGCACCTCCGCTCCCGGGAGTCGAGCGCCGAGTGTCCGCCGCGTAGCGTCCAGTCCGCCAGCATGTCGGGGATCAAGAAGCAGAAGACGGTAGGCTGCGGGCCGCCTGCTCTCACCCCGCCGCCGCTCCCGGGAGCGGGCGAGCTGCCGGGCGCGGCGGCTGCGGCGCCGGGAGGAGGAGGAGGAGTAAGAAGGGGAGGAGGGCGAGCGGGGAGGGCGCCCCCGGGACAGCCCTCGCGGGGCAGTCCCTCTCGGCCGGCGCCCCGGGGAACCCGCGCCGCGCTGGGTCGCCACGCCCGGGGGGAAGCTCCGGAGCGTGCACGGCCGGTCCTGACCGAGGCAGAGGTCGGGGACGGGAAATGTCCTCTTTTCCCCGGGAGCTCCCCCGGACCCGCCTTTTCTTCCGTGCGATCCCCGCGCCGCTCGAGTGGGTGGCCGAGAGCCGAGGCCGGTTCCGCCAGCTCTGGGCGCTGGTCGCACGTCGGCGGCGCTCCCTGGGGTTTTGTCCATGCCACCTCCTCCGAGGGTACGTTCCCGACAGACCTCGTGGAGGAAACGGCAGCTGCCTCCACGGGCAGCATTTAGCCCTCCAGCTTGAGTCACCTCCCTGTTGGCCGCGGCGGCACCGCGGGCTCCGCCCCGGGGGCTCCTCGGCTTGCCGAGTTAAGATGAGTGGGCTGTTTTGAAGGGGCTCAGTTTTATCCAGAAGTAATCAGGGCCATCCCCTTTATGGGAAATAGAGGGCTTGTCAAAGAAAAGTTCCTTTCTCAGCAACAGGGATATATATATATCCATATATATATTTTTTAAGTAGGCTCCACACCCAACGTGGAGCCCAAGGAGGGTCTCAAGCCACGACCCTGCGATCAAGACCTGAGCTGAGATCGAGAGTCGGTTACTCAACCGACTGAGCCACCCAGGTGCCCCCGACTCATTAATTTTGCATGCGAAAAACGGCAGCAGTAATCATTGACTAGAGGTGGGAGGAGCCTTGCAGACAGCTTTTGGTCCACACCGGAGGGGGTCTGTAAGCCTTGCTTAGATCCCAGCCTGACTGCTGATGGTTCGCCTTTACCCCCCTGCAAGCCTCAGGTTGTTGATGCTGGTTACTGAAAGGGTTGACCCCGCTCACAGAATTAGACTTGAACTTGGCACATAGTGGGTGCTCAATACATGTTTATTACTATTATTATATAATGCTTATCACTGAACTGTCTTTGAGGTGTATTCCTGGTGGGCTGGGAGGAGAGAGGGCAAACCAGAAATTGGGGCGAGGAGCCCAAAGGGGGCTAGGCAGGGGCTGCAGGTGTGGGCTTGAGCAGCACCGGAAAGGCGGTGGGCACTGGGTGGTTTCAGGGGACCACACTGGACCAGCAGGAAGGTCCAGGACGCAGGTGGCATCAACTTCAGAAAGGAGAGTGATGGGGGTCCAGCTGCCTTTTATAGGAGCGATTGTGAAGTGGGGAGACTCTCAGTATTGTAATATCTTTACAAATGTTAAAATCATCTGTGTTTTATTCCTATCTAATTTGATTAGTTTCTGTAAAATTCTAAGTGGTATCTACAAGTGACAAGCTTCTGTGGCACTTGGTGGCTTTGCATATCAGTGGGGTTTTAGTTCTTCCCTGCCTGCTTCAAGAATTCCTTCCCAGTTCTGATAGGGAGCTTTGTCAAGCATTAGTAATGAAAGGATAGGTGGTCTTTCCCTTCATGGCCCAGTCAGCAGGAGCTCCTGCAGTGAGGAGGGTCGAGAACAAGGGGTTACAAACTGATCTCGGGCCCTCTGCAGTCAGAGAGAATGAGAAATTCGAGGGCCAGAGCCTTTGCTTTTTCTATTTACACATTTTAAACCTTCTATTTTTTGTTTGGTGTGTGTGTGTAGGATTAAATTAACACCTGAAAAAGCTAGCAAGACTTCTGAACTTTTATTTAGCCAACACGATTATAATCCAGGCACCAGCACAAATTCCAAAAGGGCCAGATAGAGACGACTGGGTGAAGCAAGCCGGCTTTAAATGCATCTGAAATCTCTTGAGCTTTAAATGTTAACGCCACGTGTATTCTGAAACCTTGTGGTCCAGGACAAAATATGTCCACACGTGTGGTCTTGGAAATAATCATTATTTGAGAAGTGGGTCTTGCTGATCTAGAAAGCCATCCTGGCAATGAGGCTGGGCCGCCTTTTTCAGGGACTCACAGGGATCATTACATTATTTTCTGCATTGTCCGCAGAGGATGGATGGTCCATGTACACCACGGTCATTGTGGGAGTTGCAAATACTTGTTGCGCGCCTACTGTGTGGGGTGAATACTTCTTTCCCAGGATTTTTTTTTTTTTTTTTTTGCCGTACTCTCTGAATGAGAGACTATAAGATGTGTTTCTCACAAGCTTGGGAAGAAAATGAAATGTTCTTTTATAAGGGAAGGTAGCACGTCCCTTTTGTACTAGGCATCCTTACGACGAAAAGCAGACAGCTCTGTGTCACAGCCATCCTTCCCTCCCTTGATTTACCTCCAGCTCTGGCCACCAACATCCTGTCTACACGCGCACAGGCCCAGGAGAAGGAAGGAGGCAGTCTGCCTCCAGAGACTGGGAAGAAAGGCAAGGGCCTGATTCTTTCTTCTTGCATCATTTCCTGGATTAGCGTTTTTTCAGGGCAATGCTGTTACGTGCAGACAATGTTGTTATGTCCCAGAGACAGACAACCAATCTAAAAAAGACAACTGAGATAGTAAAATATCTTCCAAAGGATCAAACAAGCCAACGGTTGGGAAGGAGTCAAGGTATTGGAACCCTAAAGCGATCCATAAACGTAAGAGATTATTTACCTTTTATTGTTTTCTAGAGTCTGTGCAACACCACATTATTTTTCCAACAGTAGCTACTTTGAAAACTATTGGAAGATGCTCCCTAGGGCAAGACGTGAATTTTCAGATGAGCAGCTGTGGGAAGGAAGGAGAGACCAGCACTGCTTAGAGGCCACACTGTTTCATTTCATCCACTTGGTGGCCTGCACCCCGCAGAACGGAGCCTCATCTCCAGGGGAGGAGAACGCAAGGAGCAGGGCAGGATTTCAGCGCAGGTCTAACGTCCAAGCTCATTCTTGCTGCTGCTGTGTCTGTTTCCGGATGTAACCTCTGGGGTGCATAGTGCCCATCTGTAAAATGGAGGTAATGCTGCCGTACCCCTTTAAAATGCTGTGAGGAGTAAATAAGTCCTAAAAAGTATCTCGCACAGTTTCAGGCCCCGAGTAAGTCCCCTGTATGTGGTAGCTGTTGTTATTACACTACGCTGTCATGGTTCGTCAAACAAGGAGCAGAAAGCACAGGTCATACGGTTGGGAAAGCTGAGTAAGTAACGACCACCAGAATATTTAGTAAGAGCAAACAGATGCAGAAGAATAGAAGTGATGATATGAACCCTCATGGTGAAAAGCTGGACAGAAGCGCAAGGCTGTTCAGGTGTGAACACACCAGAGTAATGCAAATATCAGCAAGGTCTTGCCAACAATCTTGGCCAAGAAAGAAAGGCCTTCTATGTATATGTCACTATTGGACTAACTTCTCTCCACCCTTCCTGTGCCTTCAACTGTTTCCAGATCTGCCTTAAAATTAGTGTTTGTCCAATTCAGGCTATTATCCCAAACTCATCTGTGTGGACTTTTACAGTTAAAGACAAATGCAGCTCACTCTGAGATAGTTATCTTTGTCTTTCATCACGTTTCTGTCCATGCACCAGACTCTGCGGTTTGCTTAGGGAATCCTCAGGCCTAACTTGAACATGGGACTTCAGGGAATGGGGCCCAGGAGAAGAATCAATGGTCCCAGTCCTCTAGGAGATGACTGTTTATTTCAAAGAATCTACCAGCATATAGCCTTAGTCTTTGTGTTTAGAAGTCTTAGGAAAACACAGAGACCAAAGGTAAATGAACATGAATGTAATGGCCTTTCAACTAAGCTTTTATCCCCTGGGTGATTTGTTCACGCGACAGCTGAGATGACACACACACCCAGCAGCCTGACACAGAACCTGGTACGCATTAGGTAATCAATAAGGCGTTGTTGCTCAAACGGCCACAGAATTCACAAAAGGATGAACGTGCTTGTAGGATCTAGATTTTTCTGAGATTTCCCCTTCTTTCTCCTCTGTCTGCTCTTGTGTGCTTGCTTATTTTTGCCTGGGTATTTGTCATTACCACTGAAAAATGACTTGTGGGGGTTCTTTGAGGCTTAGGATGAATGGCCTTTTTTAGGGGGTAGAATTTGCTTTTGTTGCCGGGCGTCTGGTGGCACCACTAGTCTGGGACCACTTTGACCTAAATTTACCACTTAAAGTGTTTTAGACCACCCAGGTGATGTGAATTTGAGTTGCAGTTTTGCACACAAGGGCCAGCTTTTGCAAACAAGTTCTCACACCCACCCGCCTCCCCCTAGGAATACTTTCAATGCCAAGGCAAATTGTCCTTGCAGTCCGTGTGGGAGGTGGGTTTATTCGGATGCACTCTTCTGTGTAGGGGTGACTCTTACAAGACTCAGCTTAGCTTGACAAGGGCTTTTTATTCTTCCCACTTGGGTTCGTTCTGGGCTTCAGTTTCTCTTTCAGCTCCTGCTGAGGCTGTCAAAATCGTTCACACCTGCTCCTATCACGCTAGAAGTGCCTCCCTGCTTGCTTACTTCTTAGGTCCCTATTTCTTGCAGATTTTAACCTGGCAGTTTCTTTTTCTCTTGTCAGTTTTTGATGTTTCTACTTAGATTATGTTATATTATAACTTGAATTTCTTATTTGTTTGCATGGAAGGAAATGTATATAACCTAGACCATCAGTGCTGGAAACAAAAATCTCTGCCGCTTCTTGAGTCCTGTGTATCATTAATGTTTCATGTCATACCTTTATCTTCCCTACTTTTTTTTTTTTTTAAGATTTTATTTATTTATTTGACAGGGAGAGACAGCCAGTGAGAGAGGGAACACAAGCAGGGGGAGTGGGAGAGGAAGAAGCAGGCTCCCAGTGGAGGAGCCTGATGTGGGGCTCGATCCCAGGACTCCGGGATCATGCCCTGAGCCGAAGGCAGATGCTTAACGACTGGGCCACCCAGGCGCCCCTATCTTCCCTACTTGTATCATTCTTATAAAGGGAGCACTTTAAAAAGTACTTTAAAAACTTAAATCAGATTGCTAGTCAGAAATATTTAATCATTTTTCCTACAAAGTACTACTGTCGGGGTGTGGGGGGCACTTACCTTGTCTGGGTGGGCATCCTTTAAGGTGTGTGCCATCCTGTCTCATCCTTAGTGTCGGTCCAGTTCAAGTGCATTCTGGTCTGAAAGGCCCCTTCTTGCTTCTCCATGTCCTCCTCCTTGGAGCCCCGAGGTTACAGCTGCTCCAGCACAGTTCTGGGGTTAAGATCCTGACACTCCCCGCCACTCCCAGGAGTGTGAGAACCAGGCTCCTGCCCTGGTGTGACCAGGCCAGCAGTTTGAGGAGCTCTGGGGGCTGCTGGAGTCTGTCCATGCTTCCTCTCCTCCGGGGTCCGTCCGGGATCACAAGCATGCCTGGTGCCCCCTGCTTTCAGAGTCCCCACAGCTACTTGGCCCTTCTCTCCCTGAGCCCAGCACCAGGCACAGGACACCACATCCTTTCTCAGAGGCACACTGGTGTGTCAGTGGCCTTTGCTTTCAGTAAATATGAAATCAAATTTTCCAGTAAGGTCAATTAACACTAACATTGGATTTGTACAGATTTGGTCTTTTTGTTCCTCTTTTCTGCCTTTTTGATTGCCAAATAATTTTTTCAACTTAGCATAAATTGGTGAACAAGATGGAACTATTTCTTCTCTCTGTAAGAGAGCCATTGTCTCAAAACTTGACCCATAACTCTCCTCTGATAACACATGGTGAATTCCAGCAGTTGGCTGGGGTGACTTCCTTTGAAACCTTCTCAGCAGCTCTTTCTGCATTTCAGATTTACTCTGGAAGTTGCTTTTGCTATAACTGGTATCGAGAAAACATGACTGTAACATAAACATGGCAAACTCCATCTGTCTAGCACCAAATACTAACTTCTGGCAATAGAACTGTCTAGCCTGTGACCTGTTATAAAGCTTTTCTGAAAGTTGCATAAATGTACTATATCAAATGCTGCATCATTAAAGGTGATCATTTCTATGCCAGGTTACGATTTGCTTTAAATATCTAGTTAACATCTGCTTTATGTGTTTTGTCTTGAAAACTATTGATGTTTATCCACCAAGCGTCTATAGCCAGTCTAGTAATAATTGCAGTCACTTTTTTTTCCTTTTTAATGTATGCAGGGTTTGTGCTTTGAAAATCATTTGCAGACTTTAGAGACCAAAATCACCTACGTTAAAGTCTGAGATGTTATCCCCATAACCTCATTCATCCACTCCCTCCCCAATCATCATTTGTTTACGGATAATTCATGCCTTCCCAATTTCTAGCAAAATGAGCAACCCAAGATATTGGCGATGATTTTTATTTTCATGTATCTTCTGTTAAAAACCTGAATTCACCTTTTGGTCCTCTGCTCCTGTCCCGTTGTCTGCTACTTTGTTTTCCTTAAGGTCTCTAAAATCTTTTCCCTTTTTCGTTCCTGTCAAGTCCTCACGTACCTATCCTGTACTCCATTCACTCAACAAGTGTGTACTGAATAACCCGCCCGGGATCTGGGCTTGCCGTAATTAACTGTAGCTACTAAAGCCTTGTATTTTCTAATTATAGTTTTTTAGTCCATTCAAACTCTGTCATTAAGTCTTTTCTAAACATAGCATTTACTTTTTCTAATTGTAACACCCCACCCACAACCCTTATATTCTTTCAACCTTCTGCCCAGTCAGTAAGTACTACAGTGCCCTAGGCCCAAATCCACAAAATTCCCCACTGACTTCTCATACAATTTTAAAATCCTTTTCTCTACTAAGCTAAAATTTTTAAGATTATATTTATTTATTTCTCAGAGAGAGAGAGAGAGAGAGAGAGAGAGAAGCAGGGGAAGCTGCAGGCAGAGGGAAAAGCAGGCGCCGCGCTGAGCAGGGAGCCTGGTGTGGTACTCGATCCCAGGACCCTGAGATCATGACCTGAGCTGAAGGCAGATGCTTAACCAACTGAGCCACCCAGGTGTTCCAGAATTTTAAATGATTTACTTTTAATTCAGGTTATTTCTGTTTTTTATTTTTACTTCTTTTTTAAGTAGGCTCCACACGCAGCATGGAGCCCAAGGGCAGGGCTTGAACTCATGACCCTAAGATTAAAGACCTGAGCCGAAATCAAGAGTCAGATGCTTAACCAGGCTGTTCCTACTTTAAAAATGTATTTTTAAAAGAACCCTACCATTTTACTCTGGAAGAAAAATAAAGAGTTCATCTTATAAGCCCTGTATAAATGCGATCGATACACAGCTTTTCAGAGCTTTCCAAGGCCCAGGGCCATGTTCCTGGCCATCTGGCTGGTGATCCTACCGTGAAGTTGGAACTCTGGTCCCCTGATTGCACCCCCACCACTTCTGTCTTTATCGCATGCTCTTTGAAGGAGGCCCTACCCATTTCTTTCTACAGCTTTGCTTCTTTCTTTATTGACTGGGAAGTATTTTCCATAGATTAAAAAAAACAACAACAAAAACCCCTCCCAAGCTGATTATCCCTGAGTCATGATTACACCCTGATTGAGCCCCAGCGTTTTGTTTTGACCTTCTGGAGATACAGAACAAAGAGCCGTGTTCGCCACATGTTAACTTTACCATTTTTGAAATATTTTTTGATTGGCCAGCCCATTTCCCTTTAGAAGATTCAACATACTCCCACAACCTCACTCACTCTTCCTCAAGCCTTCTCAAACGGTTTAATCATTTTATCCAGGAAAAAAAAAAAATAGCGAGTTACACCAGTGATTACGTGGCGTGTAATACAGATAAAACTATTATTTGGTAGAGGGGCGCCTGGGTGGCGCAGTCGTTGAGCGTCTGCCTTCGGCTCAGGGCGTGATCCCGGCGTTCCAGGATCGAGTCCCACATCGGGCTCCTCGGCTGGGACCCTGCTTCTTCCTCTCCCTCTCCCCTGCTGTGTTCCCTCTCTCGCTGGCTGTCTCTCTGTCACATAAATAAATAAAATCTTAAAAAAAAAAACAACTATATTTGGTAGAAATCGGACTTGTCAGTTACACACTAAAACCTCAGTTCTTGTAGTTCTCGGAATTTTCAACTTATCCTCAAAATCCATCCATCTCCATTTATCCTAAGTTCATGAAGTACCATAAAGTCAATTATAATAATTGTGTGGTCCTGCCATGTAAATCTGTCTAGATCGCTGAGTCCCAATGGAGAGAGAGAGGGTCTGTTCCAAAATTATATGAGTAATTACAGCTCTTGGGCCATGGGGTCAATAATACAAAATGAGTAGTTACTAAAAAATAAAAATTTTTATAGTCATCCCTTGTGTTTACATTCGTCATGTGAGTAAGAAGAGGGCTCCTAAAACACTGACATTGGAATTCCACCTGAGGTGTTTGCCTATTTATCAGTTTTGATTTTTAGAGCATGTTTTCTTAGAAAATTCCTACTGTGTTGTGACTTGTTTCTCTCCAGCCCTGAGCATGTATGTGGCAGGCGCTGTTCCAGGGGTTTCCTGTACATTCACTCATTGAGGGCTCATCGTCTCATGAAGCAAGCTTAGGAACAGATAGTCAGAAGGGAATTGATTTAGCTGAAAGAAGTCTTTTGAGAGTTACTCACAGGAGAAGCTAAAATCTTCTTAGCTCCTCTGTGGTTAAGAAGTTGTTTATTTCACAGAGGGAAGGAGACTTAACACCAAGTAGCAACCACAGCTGGAGTAGGTAACTGGTATTACTGCTTCATTTGTAAAATATTTTGGCAGCTGCCTAGTGCTAATATCTCAAGATAATAGTAACGAATTCTCCCCCCCACCCCCCAGGGAGTGCACAAGAGGGTGGGGGGGCAGAGGGAGAGACACAGTCTCAAGCGGACTCCATACCCAGCACGGAGCTTGAGGCAGGGCTGGATCTCACCATCCTGAGATCATGACCTGAGCTGATACCAAGAGTCGGACGCTTAACTGACTGAGCCACCCAGGTGCCCCAATAATGAATTCTATTTAGAGATATTCCCCAGCACTTAAAAAAAAAAAAAAAAAAGAGTAAATGGCACACAGTAGCAAATGTATGTTGCTTTACCTTCACACACTTTTTTCCAAAACCTTTCTGGTGACATAAGGTAACTAATTGGAAAATGAATTTTCTTTGTTTTCAGACTCAGCAAGTATGGGTAATAGTTTTTATTGCTCAGGCTTACCACTACGTCAGTATTCAGCAAACACAGAATGATTTGTGTCCATAAGAATGATAAAGCTGCTAATACTCAAGCCAAGCAGTAAGTGTGATTTGTAGATGATAAAAGGAGACCAGGCCACCAGTGCATTTTTCATACAATAAAAATTTGACCCAAATGGAGGTCAAGGCTTACGGATGTTGGCAGCCAGATGGAGATGGCTTCGATTTCCCTGGGGACCAAGGAGGAGCGCATAAAGACTGTGAGATTGTAAAAAACACATTCCATGATGTTTGGAAGACACATTTTGGGGAGTGGTCGCATGAGCATAGCGGAGAGAGCAGCACTGGTGGGTGTAATTCTGGAGGTGAGAGTGAACTCTTTTGGAGACGGGATTACATTATTTCAACGAAGAGAGTAGTGTGGCGACAGTATAGAAATTCAATCACGAGAAGCCATGTCTTCACCGTGCCAGACACGTTGGACACACGGTTCTGTCCAAATGTTGAGTTTTATCTCCACAGTTAGCCTCTGTAATGAATGGAAAAATCTGGGTCATCATGAATACCTGGCTTCTTCCACTTCTTTTTTCAGTGTTGAGTCTACTTTTTTTTTTTTTTAAAGATTTTATTTAATTATTTGAGAGCAAAAGCACAAGGAGGGGGAGCAGCAGAGAGAGAGGGAGAAGCAGACTCCCCGCTGCACAGGGAACCTGACGCGGGACTCGATCCCAGGACTCCAGGATCATGACCTGAGCCAAAGGCGGATGCTTCACCGACAGAGCCACCCAGGCGCCCCGAGTCCGTCTTTTAACAAGCCTTTTATACAGCACACTGTGATACAAAGTCTTGGTTGCAGTGTAAATCTGCCTCAGGGTTCAGGAAGGTATCTTTTGAGCCAGCTGGGTTCCCTAAACCAAGGGAGGGACAAGCACTTATTCAGGGACTGTGCACAGTATCTTTTCTCACAGTAACCAGGGAAGTGCCTGATGTGCTCATCCATGGCCTGGGGTCCAGAACCCTAAGGCTCACGGAGCTCAAACACCTTGCCTTTGGACACAGCGCTGGAAGTGGCCGCCTCCAAAGCATGAGTGCTGACTTTTCAATCAGTCTCTTTTCTTTCATTAACGTAATGGATATAATGGATGTGAAGAGTATCAGTGAGGAGAAGTTTATTCTGATTATTTAAACTTACCTTTAAATCTTGTCTTTGTGGATGCAGATGAAGGCAGGGAAGAAACTAAAACGATGATGTGGTTGCCTTGAGAGTGATTTTCCTCAGTGGCTTTCTGGAATGTGGTATAATCTGCAGAAGATGTGGATTTTAGCAAATGCCATTAAAAGGCAATAAATTTTAGTGTGGATGAGGCTCTGTGGCCAGTTTTAGGAACAGTGGTGTTTGGAATGAAACGCAGTATTTCGCTTTAACAACACAAAGCTACAGTGTTCTGGCGGGTGAATGCACGCACTCAAGGAGAAGTGTCCTTAGAAATCATTGCAGTGACTTACATGTAACTCTAGATCTTGCCTTGTTCATTATGTGAGCGCTGCACAGACGAGCATTCATGACTTCCACGTTCCCAAAGCCCCACAAGCTCCACGCCTGTTCTCTGGATGTGCTAGAGGCTTCGTCGGCATTTCCACAGCTCAGCATGGAATTTTAATCTTTCATGATTCAAGGAGCCTGTATCACATGCACAGCTCATTACCAGAACTGACTGTGAAAGTATCAAAAAATACAGAGAGGTGACAAAACACAGCCTACGGTGCACCAATGCAGGGCCGGTGTTCAGGACGGCTCAGACCTGCATCAGACCCTACGACTGTGTGGTTTGGGGCATCTTCTGAATGCAGTTCCATGTTTGGGGGAGACACAATTTGCTGTGTGCTGTGTTTCACGCGGGGGATTGTCACCTCCCTGAACTCGAGCGGGGCTCCTCTGGGTAATGCACGATCCCTTTCTTTGATCGTGCTCGTCCTAGCTTACTCGTCAGTTCTTACCGGTGATCCTAGCAACTCTCCGGAATGGGTAGTTACAAGTATTACAAATCATAGACAAGGACACTAAAGAGATGGGGCCTTTTTGTGAGCCGGTGAGAGAGTAGCGACAAGCCCAGTTTCCCAAGATCCCCAGTACCTACATTTTGTCCCCACAGACGGAAGCTCAGGGACATCTGAGTGATACTTGAATGAAGCATTTCTTCCTGGGATTGCACCGACTAATTGCGTGTCGTGAGACACTATCCGGCCTCGTTCCCGTTGAGATAGTGCTGTAAACATCACAACACATGCCTTAAGTGATTCAGCTAATTACATGTGTTTTTATGTCTCTAAAAGACTAACGCGTGATCCTTGGAGCAGAGAAAGTTGTACATTCAAATGTTTCTACTGTGTGTGTGTGTGTGTGTGTGTGTGTGTGTGTTATTTTAACAAGGAGACTGGGAACTAAACCATTTCTTTGCTGCTAATTCATCCTGGATTATGGTCTTACTTCCATGGAACATAGAAGTCCTGAAGCCATGTCTTTTCACGGTATCATCCCAGTTGGCTTTGTGGATAGTTGCCTCTGCAATGTGGAAATGGTAATTATCTTAAAAAGCTGATAGAGACAGAAGCTTGAGGAAAGAGATGGGTGCGAGTCAGGGAGATCTCTGGGGGGTCTCTTGGCCCTGTGGGCCTGGGGTCAGGAGATAATGTCCTTGTGTCCCCAAATCCAGCCCCTTGCCTGTTTTGGTATGGCCTGTAAGCTACAAACAGTTGTTACATTTTTAAAATGGTTGGGTAAAAAAAATCAAAGGAGGAGTTCTATTTCGTGACATGTGAAAAGTATATGAAAATCAAACTGCTGTGTCTATAAATAAAGCTTTATTGTAACTGGGCAGTGGTCATTCACCTACACATTGTCTGCAGCTGCTTTCACAGGAGAGATGACTATTTGCAATAGACCCCATGGCCTGTAAAGCTGAAAATATTTACTTTCTGACCCCCCCCCACTTTGAAAGATTTTATTTCAGAGAGAGAAAGAGAGAGCAAGCATAAGAGGGGGAGTGGCAGGCAGAGGTAGAGGGAGAAGCAGACTCCCCCCTAAGTAGGGAGCCAGATGTGGGACTCGATCCCAGGACCCTGGGATCATGACCTAAGCCACCCAGGTGCCCCTACTCTCTGACCCTTTAAGATAAACATTTGCCACCTCCTGCTGTTGACCGTGGGGTCCAGTGCTGGGTTCTGACTCACTGAGGCCAGTGACCTGTGAGCCTGTCCTCACATCTGAATTCAGAGGGCTGGGTGCCTAGCCTTGTTCCTCCAGCGCCC
The DNA here is from genome assembly GCF_024610735.1 of Ursus americanus. Lineage (NCBI taxonomy): Eukaryota > Metazoa > Chordata > Mammalia > Carnivora > Ursidae > Ursus > Ursus americanus. The sequence continues at coordinate 78,618,407 of NC_142132.1, forward strand.
TCCCCCTGCCACACTGAGTTGTGTTTGGCGTATTGCCATTGCTTTGCTTTTTAAAACATTACTTGTAAGAAAGTTCAAGAAACCCATTGTCATGACTCCTAGAATGACATTATGGAGTTATTGTTCATTTATTATGACACATGATCTCCTTACAGAGACCCATGGGAGAAATTTCCATATGGTCTTAGTACCAGAAGGGTTCTATTTTTCTGAGGTGTTTGCTTGTTTCTTTGTTCTGTTTTTGTTTTTGGCATAATGCTTTGTAAACTGTAAACTGTGTGACTGTCCGGGTTTCCCCCTCAGCACGCCTGCCAGTGAACTCAGACGTGCATTTGCGGCCCACTCGCCATGGTTCTGCTCCAGCTTCTGCTTGGTGCCGTGCCCCTTTATGTCCCTACGCCATTTTCTCTTTCCTCTTTCTCATCCATTTCTGATTCAATGAGCTTTTGCTATGCTCTATGTATCTTACAAGTCACTGTACATTTAAGGAACCATGCAGAAAATACTAAATTAAAAGCAAGACACATTTCAATTTTAGTTGCAGAAGATCATGGAGCTCTCCTTATGGTCCCATTTCAGAGAGCCCTGCACCCCCTCCCCATTACTGTGTGACCATCCAGGGCTCTGGCTGCAGGGCCTTCAACACCAGTCCCTGAAATGCTTACTGGGTTCTCTGTGGTCTCATGTTCTACTTTCCTGGAGACTTATAAACAAGCCACTTCAGGATGGATAAAATCCTAGATCGGAGGTTCTTCATCCAGATTCCAGAGAACCCAGGACTCGGGACAGTTTTGAACAAGGATGGGGAATTTTTTTTTTTTTAAAGAGAGAGCGGGGTGGGGCAGAGGGAGAGAGAGGGAGGGAGAATCTCAAGCGGACTCTGTGCTGAGCGTGGTGCCCGCCCCGGAGCTCGATCCCCCGACCCTGAGATCATGACCTGAGCTGAAATCTGGAGTCCAGTGCTCAACCCACTGAGCCACCCAGGCGCCCCAGATTTTAATTTTTTAAGGCCCCATTCAAATGGATCACTTAAAGGACTTGACCTACAGTGCCCATCTGTCATCATTCAGTGTCCCCTCAGTGTCCCCTCTTTCTTCCATAAAATAAGAAGTGTCCATGTCTTCATACAGAAATCCTCTTGGCTTTTGCCATATCAACTCTTCGTATTTTCTAGTAAGAAATTAAAAACCTACCACTTTCACACTCTGTGGTTTGTAGTTCGTATTAAAGAGATTGGAGTCTCTGCATTTTCAGAGTTTGACTTTGGAAGCATTTCATAAGTTTGGAATTGGATAAAACAAACGCCACCGGGGGTTAATGACATAATACCTTTCATGTGGTTCTGTGCCTTGAATGGTTCTGTTGTTGTTTGGATGAATCAAGAATATTTGTTCTTCATGTACGGGGAAGCCAGGCTTCATTGAGAATATTGTTCTCTGCTACCATCTAAGGTGTTTTACGTCCATGGTTAGAATTCTCTGTACGCTTGCCTGTGTTTTATGCTGTCTTGTGTTCTGTTCATTACATGGGTTCTGCATGCTGCCCTTAATTGAGTGAGACCTGAGTGGGACCTTAGGGACTGTCTGTCTTGTCCAGTATTTTTCAATCCTGCTAAGCTTCTCAAAATACTGATGCCTGGACCCCACTCCCAGAGAATCGGATTGAGTCGGTCTGTTTGGGTCTCTTTAAAAGCCGGCTAGAAGGTTCCTCAGTTCTTCCTGTAGAGAACCATAGTCTAGCCTGAGTCCTTGCGTGGACAGATGTGGACATGCCTGAGGGCCACCAGCTGACCAGTAACAGGCTGGTTTTCTCTACTTTGCGACGCTACTTGATCTTTTTGGATTTTTTTTTTCCAGAAATGTTAGGCCATTTCCCAGCTAGCAAACTTCTGGGATTGCTGCATTCTTCATGGAATATTTAAAATTAAATATTGCAACTGGAATGTTTAAAAGCTTGCCAGGCTTGTCCTATTTTATCATTACCTAATGAGCAGACAGCTTTCTGGAAAAACCTGGAGAGCATTCTTTTAGTCAGCTGTTCTTGGCTGTGATGACTATTTACCCTTGGAAATTTGCCCTATCCTCCTATCACTACCAAAAGGGTGGCCCATTTTTGTAAGTAGCTTGTGATTCTTGATAATGTAAGTCTCCAGTCCTCACTGTTGAACCTAGTGTGTTCTGATGGGAATAAATCTAAAAGAACCCCTTTGTCACATTTGATGGACTTGAGTACAGGAACCCACATTGGAAGAACTCTCCAAAAATGCTTTTGCTTTGTGAGTTTTCAGTGTAACTGTAGCATTTCTGGGGAAAATGTGGAAGTACCTTCTGGGCAGAAATGCTGTCCCTTTATGTGTTTCGTGCCTAGCACTTAAGATTACTTTGAATGAATCAATTTAATTTATAGCCAAGCCTTACTACCCATTGTGACTTCACATGGCTCAGTTTATCTGGTTATGGGTTTTGATCAACTTTATCTCATTAGACTTTATTTATCTCATTAGGTTTAAAAGTCAATGATAAGTTGCTGTATCCAGCACTTACCTTCCCAGAGACTATTCATTCTCAATGCCGTACATAAAAGAACAAACAGACATTTAATAGAGATATTTAGGCTCAAAGAGATTAGATGACTCAAGCTCATGGCAGTTCTTAAGTTAATGGTAGGCTTTGTGTTTTACAGTAGGTTTCTTCAGAACAGCACCTTTCTTTTTTCCTTCTGTCTTATTTTGAAGTGAATTTGGTTACAACTATTTTGAAAACTATGTGCTCACATATATTAAGACTAAAAGAAATGAAAAATTATTTTTTTACTCTAGTTCTCCTATACAACTATTAGGAGGAAAACCAAATTTCACCTGTTGCAGGTCGGGAGACCTTGGGATCAAACATGACAGAACAAGGGGGCCTGGCTGGCTCAGTCGATGGAGCACGTGACTCTTGATCTCAGGGTCATGAGTTCAAGCTCCACATTGGGCATAGAGCTTATTTAAAAAAAAAAAAAAAAGACAGAGAACAAATGGCTTGGCATCTTGGAAGCAGGGTAAATAAGAATAGAGAATTCTCCTCCAACCAGCACGGAGAGCTGCCAAATGAATTTTCTCCTCAAAAAAGCTCTTTGTGCCTCTTTTGGACCATCTTCATTTTCGGAGGTGATATAATTTCAAAATTTCGTAGAGTAGGACCTCTTTATCAAGTTCCTACTAGAGGCCTATCTGCTATCTCTTTATAGGAAAACAACATTCACTCTATAAGGTTTATATTATTGCCTCCGTGTGGACTAGACCTTGAACCAGTCCATATCTAAGGCTGCTAGGTCTTCCTGCCAAGGATGGAGATTAAAAAAAAAAAAATCACAAAGTTGAGATAACAATCATTTTTTTTAGCTATACTTAGCCTTATGAATAAAGATAAACATTTTAATGTATGTTTTGAGAACTTATTTTGAAAAAAGATTTGGTGAAGCAAAGATTTAAGCTTGAAAGAATAAAATCGTAAAGCTACAAGAAGAAAACATGGATCTTTTATAGCCTCATAATCTGGAAGACCTTTCCAAGTGTGACGCAAACTCAGATATTACACACACACACACACACGTACAAATACAGGTTAATATAAAACCATTTTTTAAATTACATGCCAAAGATTTTTTTTTAATTAAAACAAAGTCAAAAGATAACAGCGTGGGGTGGGAGGAATTTGTAACTCATAGAAGACATAGGGCTGCTTTCCAATATATATATAGCACTCCTACGAAAAAAAGATCAGCAATCAACAGAAAAAAATGTGGTGAAAGAATATGAAATTCACAGAAAAATAAATATAGATGGCTCTTAAACATATGAAGAGGCGCTCAATCTCATTCATTAGCAGAAATACAAATTAAAAGTATGAGATTTAACTTTTCACCTATCAGATTGGCATAGGTAAAAACTGAAGGCGGCATGTTGTGTTGGCAAGAATGTAAGGAAATGAGCATTCTCATGCATTGCTAGTGGAGGTGTATATTGGTATGGTCATCGTAGAGATGTTTGGAAATATCTCTTAGAATTAAAATAGAGCATATTTTTTTGAGCTAGCAAGTCAAATTCTAGAACTTTTTTCCAGTGAGATCTTGCAAATGGGTAAGATAATATATGTGCAGTGGTTTTCTTGGCAGCATTTTGTAACAAAGAGTTGGAAACAACCTGATATCAATCCACGGAAGGACTGTGTTAGTACATAGTACTAGTTTGTTATTATAATATATCCATAGTACAGACTAGTTTGCAACTGTTAAAAAAGAATGAGGTACCCCCTAAATATACCAATATGGAAAGATCTCCAAGCACTTTTTTAAGTTAAAAAAAAAAAAGGCCTAGTGCAAAACAGTGTCTATAGGCTGGTAACACTGAGGAGAAAAAGGAAACAAGGTGCATACAGTTGTAAATGCCTCGACTATCTCTGGAAGCAGCCATAGTAAGCCATTAGTATCATTGCCACCAGCAAGGAGCAGCTGAGGCAGGAGATTCACTTTTCAAAAACAGAAAACTGTATCTATCTACCTATCTGCTTACCTACCTACCTACCTAGATAACATATATAGTTAAGACCTGTGAAGGGTCTGTAATTTTATCCCACTTACCATCTAATAAGTTAGCTTGTCATAGTTTCAAGGCAGAAAACATAAGACCCGTGGGTTAGGGAAAAATGACTTTATTACTCCTAGCATAGTAAGCAGTATGAACATTAGGATGTGTGTTGGTTTCTCTTGCCCCCTTTAGATGTATCTAGATGGAAACCTGCATAAGCAGTGAGTTACATTACAGGAGAGGAGCTCTCAGCCTAGGGAACCTGGACCTTTTAATAATGGGCAAATAGGCAGGCTGGCCCTTTGCTCTGGACAGAGATGCTCTCTCTGTAACCCAAGGCTATGCCCTCTACAAACATCCGTGAAAAGACGGTCTGGAATAAACAGCAGTGAGCACCCCACTCACATGATGTGCAGAGACCTAAGAGGCCCATGGAGAATTATCTATCTCTTATTTATTTACTTGTGAACTTGGACATGCATATACACATACACATATGAGGTTTGAAGGCTGTTAGTAACTCTTGATACTTGGAGGCTTTCAGAAGCTAAGTTGTGTAGAGAGTGAACTCACTGGTCATATTAGTAAGCCTGGGTCTGATGTCACCCAGCTCTGCGTAGGTCAAGGGTCATTATGGTCACAAACTCCACCCTTGGCTCTGGTCCCCTCTCTGCAGGGCATGTCATTGGTCTGGAGAAGCCCCAGCTGAGAGTGAGAGCATGAATGGACCAGCTCAAGCCATTCTCCACTACTGTAGCAAATAACAGTCGTCACCACCTTGGGCATGTGTGGTACTCTAAGATTTGGGAATTAGACCCACTCTTTTCTTTAGCACTGGAGTGAGCCTTCCTTTGTTTGGTCTCATGCAGCTCAGTTTCACCCTGAAATTAATTTTAGGCCAATGCTTTGCAAGTCTAAACTGAAAGTGGGCAGGCGTGGGTGGGTGGTGGTGGCTTTCTTGGTTTTGGCACCTGAATAACAAAGTACCCCGGGAACAAGCTGTCATTCATCAGTGGAACACACGGGATTTCTGTCTCATGGTTCGGGCTGGGCCAGCAGGAGTCATGGCAGAGGAATTAGTTAGCACCCTGTTAGTCGGCACTGTGCCCCTCCTGAGTTACCCTGAATGCCCTGTATTCTGCCCCTGCAGCAATGGCCCATATTTTAAAACTCTATTGAAGGGTAATATGCATACAGAAAAATATATAAATCTTACCTGCACTGCCCAGTGAATTTTCGTAAACACACCTGTGTAACCAGCACCTAGACTGAGAAACAGATGCTAATTGATCCCCAGAAGCTCCTTCCAGTCACGGATTCTCTCTCCCAAGGTCCCCATCGGAGTAGTTTTGCTTGGTTTTGAACTGCATGGACAGGGGATTGTACATGCTCCATTCTTCCGTGTCTGGCTTCTTGTGCGCCAAGTTGCATTGGTGAGGGTCACCCATGTTGTTTGTGTGTGGCTGGTATTTGTCCGTTCTCAATGCTGTGTTACCGTGATTCTCAACCAGGTCTGACTGTGCCCCTCAACTGGTGTTGACAGTGTCTGGAGACATTTTCTGGTTGTTACAGCTAGGAGTAGGGGGAATGTCGCTGCTAACCATCTCAGAATGCACAGGACAGTCCCCCACGACAAAATATCAATCGTACCACGGTTGAGAAAGCCTGCTGTATAGTATTCCATTGTGTGGACATACCAAACTGACTTAGCCACGCATTTCTTAGAGCCTCAGCTTCACATTCAGGAGCACTGAACAGCTCAGCCCTGGCTTTGAAATCCTTGAGACCATGCTTACCATAGTCTCATCAAAATAAAGAAACTACAGAATAGGAGATGTTTCACACTTAGGATGAATGTTAGGGTCAAGATGAGTTATTGTGTGTAGTCTCATAGTCATAGACAAAAACTGTGTATTTTGTAGCCACTACAAGAATTTGAGGAGATTCTGAGTGAATGAAATGGGCTAACTCAGGGTTTTCATCAAGCAGTGAGCATGTGAAGGGACGTCCTTAAAAACAGCTTTCTGGCAGTATAATCTATATATTATAAAACTCACCCAATTTAAGGATTCGGTGACATACAATTCAAAGGTTCCTAGGAAATTTATGAAGTTGTGCACTCATCATTAGTCTAATTTTAGAACATGTCCATCACACCCAGAAGACTCGTCATGCTCATTTGCATTGCTCCTGTTCCTACCCTCTGTTGCAAGAACCAACAGTCTACTTTCTGCCCCCAAATGTTTTCCTTTTCTGGATGTTTCCGAGAACTGGAATCATATAATCTGTGGTATTTTCTGTCTGGCTTCCTTCATTTTGTAAAATGTTTTCAAGGTCCATCCCTGTTGTAGCAGACGTCACTCATTCTTTTTTATGGCCAAATAGTATTCCATTGTGTGGATGTATCACATGTGTATTTGCAAGTTGGTGGACATTTGGGTTGTTCCCAGTTGCAGGCTATTGTGAGAAGTGGATGTGAAGTATTTGAAGCATAGCTAGGTAAAAGGCTAGCACAGGTGGGCTTTGGAAGTAGGGACAGGATTCTGGGTCAGATACTATGTATCATTTTTGAGGATAATTTACACAATTAAAAAATGGAAGGGAAAAGACCAGAGAATGATATCAAAGAGCATTAGGCTAACAAGGAAAAGGGACTTCTGACACTTACCTATATAGACCTTAGCATTTTGAAGGCATTTTATAACCAGATTGCAGGGCAACAAAACTCTGCCTTAAAGGGAAGAAACTATAGAGCTGATTGCACTAAGAGAAGTCATTAAACATGCCATACTTTTTAAAGCACATTTTTATAATGTGAATTCAAAGAAATTGAGGTTTATATCTTTATCCAAGTTCAAGAAATGCCCAATCTAGGAAAGAAAGAAAAAAAGAGAGAAGAGAAAGAGAAAAAGAGAGAGAAAGGAAGGAAGGAGAGAAAGGAAGGAAGGAGAGAAGGAAAGGAGAAAGAAAAGAGAGGGAGAAGGGATTGGAAGGGGAGGGAAAAAACCAGCAAGCTAAAGCTTTCGCTCACGTGATCCAGGTTTCCATTTTGATAGAGGATCTTCCATTAGAGATGTGTGTTTGCTCCAGGTTTGCCGAGTTAGCTCGCGTCTGTGCGTCTGCAGAAGAGCAAAGCATAACGCCCCGCCGGGTCCCCCGTCTTGCCCACACAAATCAACAAAGGGCCAGCTTGTGAGGTAGGCACACAGAATCCAGTCAGCTCGGCCCTGAGGCCGATTTTTCCAGTGGAACCAAGAAGACCCTTGTGTTCTGGGCAGAGTTCATCACCAGCACTCCAACAAGGCATCTTTATAAGGCCCTGCGGCAGGATTTCCTAGGGCCGTAAAACCACCCAACTCCCTGGGCGTTGTTCCCCATTCTGGCGTGCGAGCTTTCGGACCAGGTCCTGCAGATGCAGAGCCACGCAGGATATTCGCGTTCCAGGAGAGTTACGGAGCCGGGCATCTGAAAAGACCTTTGCAAAAGTACGGAAACGCTCACTGAAAACAAGCACGGCGGGGTGAAGAACCGCTGTGTTCCAGCACCCTCGGCGGGCCGTCCCACGAGTGAGGCTGCCGCTGGGCTGGGCGTGGGGCGGCTGGCGTGGGGTCGGCCTCCTCCGCGCAGGCAAGAGGCGGGTGTGCACGTCCTCAGGAGGAGGAGGGACACGGGACAAGCAGGGTCAGGCGGAGAGGCCGAGGTGGGGCCGGGCCAGCCCCGTGCTGTCTGTAAAGCCTGGCGTCTGGAAAGTTCTCTTCCTCGCCGGGGGTTGGGGCTGGAGGGAAGGAGGCCGCTGAGCCGGTGATGCTGTCGCCGTACTCCTGGGGCTGGAGCTCGGGCCTGCGGGTCATGTAGCCTCCGCGGCGGGGCCCGGAGCGTCCGAGGGAACGTGCTCTCCCTGCCGCTGTCTCCGCGCTGACGAGAGCCCGCAGAGCTCTGGGGTGGGTGTCCGCCGAGCCGTGCGAGGTGCTGGGGCTGTGGCGCGCCCTCCGGAAGGCTCACTCACGCGGTTGCGGGCACCAGGCTCCCGAGGCTGCCCTGAGCCTGTCCCGCTGGCTGGTCCCGACAGACCGCAGGGAGCGGAAGAGCAGGGAAGCGAGGCCCAGCCTGTCAGCCATTTTGAATCCGTGTCTCGTCCGCTGTGTCGGCGCGTGTGGCCCACAGAATGCGGCGGGCGGCGCGATCCTCTTGCGCGCAGGCCCGATGGGGCTGCGGCCGGCCTGTCGGGCTCGTCCTGCTCGAACAGGCCTGGTCCGCGCCCGCAGGACCCCAGGCCTGGCCTTGACGACCCGAGCCCGGGGCCGGCCGCCCGCGCGCCTTTCCCTCCGCGTGTGTCACAGCAGCCCCGGGGGCGAACGTGGGCCCCCAGTGGGCCACGGAGGGGCTTTTGGTTCCGGAGCCACGGCCCTCAGGCTCTGGCCCGGCCCGCCGGTGCTTGGGGCCGTCCTCCCGGTGGCCGTCCTCCCGGTGGCCGTCCTCATGGCGTTGCTTTGCTCGTGCACGCCCTAGGACAGCCCGTGAGCCTTGCGTGTCAGGCCTCGCGCCTCGCTGTGTTTGGAAGGCCTGTCCTTCTTGGGTGGCTCTGTCATCGGTCTGTCCTCACTCTGCAACATGGTGCGGCCTGACGCCCTTACCACACTCCTCACCGTCCCGTGAGGCAGGTGCTGCGGGGAAACTTGAGGCTCGGCGCGGCTCTCGGATTCACTGCGCGCGGGCTCTGCAGGCCCCTGTGGCGCCCGCCGGCCTGGAGCCCCGGAGCCTCACTGCCTGACTGAGCTCCGTGCGCGAGCAGCTCTTGGGCCCGGTCGTCTCCCTTCCGTCCCCTTAACGGGGGTCAGTTGTGTAGCTGTGGGAGCTGGACCAGGAGACAAAAATCTCTGTCGCCGGGCCCCCCGTGGACCCATCCCTGCCCCCGGAACTCCGCTTTGTGCCGAGGCGGGCTTTACTGAGCTCTCCCAGGTGGCCCCACCGGTTCACCTGACATTTCCGAATCCCTAGTAAATCCGGGGTACGCTGGAGCTGGGCCCCCCATTACAAAAGCACATTTAAAAGCTCCATCGACTCTGGAGAGGAGAGGAGAGAGGACAGTTAGTGTATTTTTGGCCTTGAAGTGTTTAGGCTCCACTTTTGTTGGGTGGAGTATGAAGAGACAGGACTGTTTGGGTTTTTTGTTTATTCTTGTTTTTCCTGCATTGAACCTTCTCTGACTCTTTGTAGGAAAAGAAATATTAGTTCACGTCTATGTTTTTGTGACATTCAAGTAGAGGTTACAGATTAACATTGAAAAGAAGGATGAGGGCGCCTGGGTGGCTCAGTTGGTTAAGCCTCTGCCTTTGGCTCAGGTCATGATCTCAGGGTCCTGGGATCAAGTCCCGCATTCAGCTCCCTGCTCAGTGGGGAGCTTGCTTCTCCCTCTCCCTCTGCTGCTGCTTCTGCTTGTGCTGTCTCTCACTCTGTCAAATAAATAAAAATCTTAAAAAATCTCATAGGTCTTCTGTAAAAAATTTTTTTAATTAAAAAAGAAAGAGAAAGAAAGGAAGAAAGAAAGTAAAGAAAAGAAAGACAAGTTTCCCAGCCTTGGGTCAGGAACCAGGAAGCTGATGGGAGGTCAGTTCTTGACATCTTCCGGGAAGGAAATGGAAGGGCTCAAAGAGGGCCACCTGTTCCCAAATTCCATCCTCAGTCGAAAATGAGATACTCCATTCCCTCTTCTTTCCCTGGCCATTTTCAACAGGGCAGGCGTTTGTTAGATCTTTGGCAAGGTGATGGCCAGATATCATGTACCCCCGGCGGGCAAATCGCACACTTTGTCTCCTGCCCTGGGGAATAAGAAGTAATGTTGCCTGCTGCCTTCAAATGTGGACGGAAGTTTCTGTTTGTTTGTTTGTTTGTTTGTTTGAATGACAAAGCTGGTTGTGTAGGTATTTACAGCTAGGTTAAAACAAAGTTTTTTCTCAAGGCTTTTTATTCAAGTTACATGTGCCGGCTGTCCTCTGTAGAACTTCATCCTTCCATCCTTTTCTTCCAGACACTCTTTTCCACTGTGGAATCTGTGAGCCTTGCCAGAGGGTGGCAGTTCTCAAAAAAAAAAAAAAAAAAAAAAGCTATTTTACCCATTGGTTAATAGAGGGGAAGGGCAGCTACTTGGGACAGTCTGAGTGCAATCTTCTTGGATCCTGAGGTTGACTTCTCTTCTCCCAGTGTCTCCAGACAGCCCTCCCCATGCCCGGCCGTACAGCCTCCCCCTCACCGCTCCCCACCTCCCCTAGTGCACGACCCTGCTCACCACCACTTTCAAGGTCATGTGTGAAGGCTGCACGTTCTTAATACAGGCTCTTAGGGCTTGCTGGAAGAGATTGTCTGAACTTTGAAAAACGATGATGTCTGAAATTGCAGAACTTGGTAAAATACTTTGTTGAGATGATGCCTACCGCTCTCCCACCCTGCCGTTGTAGAAACAACTGCAGGCAGCAGTTTGGAACCAAGACTTTGAAACCATGCTTTCCCTGTGACTGACACCAAGACTTGAAAGAGAGATTTTTGTAAATGAAGTGAGGTAAAGACTTAGGTACAGAGACAAACATCCTCAGGGTTCAAATGTGTGTGATAAATGCAAGACAAGACCTCATTTTCTGAGAAGGAAAGCCCTAGTAGGATGCAGATAAAATACAGGATTTCCAGTTACGTTTGAACTTCGCATAAACAATCATTTTCCCCCACCGTTTCGTTACTTATTTATTTTTATTGAAGTATAAGTAACCACAGTGTTATTAGTTTCAGCTGTACAATATAGTGATTCAACAGTTCTATGCATTACTCAGTGCTCATTGTGATAAGTGTGCTCGACTCCCCTTTATCTCTTTCACGCCTCCTCCCTCACTTCCTCTCTGGTAACTCCCGGTTTGTTCTCCACATTTAAGAGTCTGTTTTTTGTTTGTCTCTTTTTTCCTTTGTTCATTTGTTCTGTTTCTTAAATCTCATATATGAATGAAATCATGATCATTGTCTTTAGTAAAATACCCTCTAGTTCCATCCACGTCCTTGCAAATGGCAAGATCTTATTCTTTTTTATGGCTGAGTTATATTCCCGTGTGTGTGTGTGTGTGTGTGTGTGTGTGTGTGTGTGTGTGTGTGTATTCCACATTTTCTTTATCCATTTGTCTAGAAACGGACACTAAGTTTGCTTCCGTACCTGGTAGTGGAATTCCTGGATCATTTTTAATTTTTTTGAGGAACCACCATACTGTTTTCCACAGTGGCTACACCAGTTTGCATTCCCACCAACAGTGCATGAGGCTTCCTTTCTCACCAAATCCTTTTCATTGCTTATTATTCCTTTTTTTCTTTTTTATTCTAACCATTCTGACAAGTACAAGGTGATATCTTATGATTTTGATTTGTATTTCACGGATGATGAGTGATGTTGAGCACCTTTCCATGTGTTTGTTGGCCACTGTATGTCTTCTTTGGAAAAATTGCTATTCAGGTCCTCTGTCCATTTTTTAATTGGATTTTTTGAGGGGTGTGTTGAATTATAAAAGTTATTTATATATTTTGGACGTTAAACACTTGTCGGATATATTATTTGCAAATATCTTCTCCCATTCTGTTGGTTCCCTTATTTTGTCGATGGTTTCCTTCACTGTGCAGAAGCTTTTTATTTTGATGTAGTCCCAATAGTTTAATTCTGCTTTTATTTCCCTTGCCTTGGGAGACATGTCTAGAAAAATGTTTCTACAGCTGACGTCAAAGAAATTACTGCTTATGTTCTCTTCTAGGCCTTTTATGGTTTCAGGTCTCACATTTAGGTCTTTAATCCATTTCGAGTTTATCTTTGTGTATACTGTAAGAAAGTGATCCAGTGTCATTCTTTTACAAGTAGCTGTCCGGTTTTCCCAACACCATTTGTTGAAGAGACTGTCTTTTCCCCATTGGATATTCTTGCCTCCTTTGTGATAGATTATTTGACTGTATAAGCATAGGTTTATTTCTGGGCTGCCAATTCTGTTCCATTGATCTTTGTGTCTTTTTTGTTTGTTTTTGCCAGGACCATACCGTTTTGATTACCACAGATAAAATACAAGATTTCCAGTTACATTTGAATTTCACATAAACAGCGAAATAATTTTTAGTGTGTCCCAAATATTGCATGGGACATATATTATTTTTATTTTTCAAATCTGGCAACTCTGACGAGGTTTTCAATGTATTTTCAGCACGATTTCAATCATTTAATGTTTTGTGAGTACTTTGTGAGCAGTGGGTAGGCTTGGAGGCAGTCTCAGGAGGCTAGACAGCTGGCCTTGTGTGTGTCTCTTTTGCTGCTGTACCTGCAGCTCCTGGCACATTCTTTGGCATATAGCTAGTGCTCAATGAATATTTTTTGAAAAAAATTAAAGGAATAAATGAAGTATGGAACATGATGGATTCGTGATTTGTGATGCTTGTAACCTAGGTCGGATGGAACACAAGCTCACATATGTACAATGATAGTATAACTAACACTGTCTTGTTTTAGATTTTAACTGGTTAATTTGCTGACCAGACTAGCCACTTAGGTAAAGGAACTGGAATCTAGATACATGAAAGCTTAATCCCGCTTCAAAAAGAAGGGATGATTGAACAGGAAGTTGCACATCGTCTTATCTGAATTTGACGTAATCTATTAAACTATCTGATTTAAAACTGCCCTACTAGAGGTCACCTGCCTTCCTTCATATGCTTCTTTGTTCTAAAGTTCTAATCAAATGAATTGTGTATCTTTAGTATCCTATTTCTAACAGGATTGAATATGATTAAGGGGAAGATGGATGTGTACTGAGTAGGCAGGTGGAACCTGGAGCCTTACCATAAACTAACATTATTGTAGGTTTAATCTACATTGTTCTTCTAAGGAATTTATATCTCATTGTAACACTTTCATTTACAATAGCACTGAATAAAAAGCTAATTAACATATATCTTTCCAGAAATACAGGCATGTGGTGGACAGCTGGGTGCCTCAGTCTGTTAAGCATCAGACTCTCGATTTCTGCTCAGGTCATGACCTCACAGTTGTGAGACTGAGCGCTGTGTTGGGCTCCGTGCTGAGTGTGGAGCATGCTTGAAAGTCTCTCTCTCTCTCCCCCCCCCTCAAAAAAAAAATTAGGCATGTGGGACTTGTTACAGTTTGTTTTATTATTTTTCAAAATATGATAAAACAGACAAGTACACTTAGTATAATCATAAGTTCATCAAATCTTAGGATTTGTAAGGACTTTAAATGTACTATTTACCATCGAGGTTATATATATTCTTCTCTCTCTTCTTCAGAGGAAAATCCTTGAGAATTATAGACATTTCCAAGAAACAAAAACCCAAGTACTCTTTTTTATTCAGTCTTTTTTGTAAGACTGACCAAAACAACCCTGTATTTCTTTTTTTTTTTTTAAGATTTTATTTATTTGATAGAGAGCACAAGCAGGGGGGAGAGGGAGAAGCAGGCTCCCCCCTGAGCAGGGAGCCTGACGTGGGACTCGATCCCAGGACCCTGGGATCATGACCTGGGCTGAAGGCAGATACTTAAACTGACTGAGCCACCCTGATGCCCCATCCCTGTATTTCTTTTCTTACTCTTCTTTTCTTGCTTGAAGTGGTGCTCACATTCAATCTCACCAGTTCTGTCCAATCTGTAGTATAACAGAAAAATTTGAGTCCCAATTAAAGGAGAAGATGGATGAATTTACACTAAAAACACTAACTCGATGGCAAGCGACATCATAAGGATCATGAAGTCAAGGAACAAAGAACCAATGGGAAGATTACCGCAAATATAAAGAGCTCCTATAAATCAATTAGGAAAAGACTAAGAAAGCAGTAGGAAAACAGGGGAAGGGTATCAATGAAAGCTTAAAAATAAATAAAGGAAATATAGACAACCCTAAACATAATAAAAGATATGCAGCATCACTCAGAATAATAGAAATTCAAAGTACTATCGTATTGAAATACTACTTTTTATCCATTAGATTAGAAGAAATCCAAGTCTTTTTTTTTTTTTTTAAAGATTTTATTTATTTATTCGACAGAGATAGAGACAGCCAGCGAGAGAGGGAACACAAGCAGGGGGAGTGGGAGAGGAAGAAGCAGGCTCATAGCAGAAGAGCCTGATGTGGGGCTCGATCCCAGATCGCCGGGATCACGCCCTGAGCCGAAGGCAGACGCTTAACGACTGTGCCACCCAGGCGCCCCAAGAAATCCAAAAGTCTTGATAACATACTCTGTGCCAGTTCTAGGACCTGGGACTTGTATATTGACGGTGAATGTAGAGCTTGGTATAATTTCCAGCAATACAAATCTTCTGTGGAGGGCAGTTTAATGATATGTAACAATATTACAAATGACCATACTGATTGACCTAGCGATCCCACGGACCTATTTTCACATGCATTGTTTGCAGTAGTAAAAAATTGGAAATATCTATCAAAAGGGAACTAGGTAAGTATATTATGCTATATCCGTACCGTGGAACACTGCTGGGGTACAATGAATAAGAAACCTCTCTGTATTGATGTGGAAAGATTCACCAATATAGATCTGAAAAAGCAAGATGTGTAAATAGCGTGGAAAGGAGGATTCCACACATATCTCCATAGTTTAAGTTTTATTTCTATTTGCATAAAGAAACTGACAGGATACACAAGAAGCTAGTAGAAGGGGTTACCTATCTTCAGAGGTAGACGGGGGAGGAGGGTGGAAGCAAGACTCTTGTGGAAACTTTCTGTGTAACAAAGTTTGTGAGTCATGTGAATGTTACTTACTTAAAAATTCAGTATTAAAAAAAAAGAATGTGCATTGACCCAGAAGAATGAGACAGCTCGAACTTTAGGGGAAACTCAGGGGTCCAGACTGACGCATGCGTAGAATATGGAGGTGTGGGATGTGCGGGATGAGAGGAAAAGGTGCGCATGTCACGGCGGAGGACCAGCCATGGAGCTGTTTCGCAGCTGTTGGGTGAGCGTCAAACTGGGAGAGCAAAGGTGGTTTCTGAGAAGTTTTAGAATGAACAGCTGGTGCTCTGGCTGACTCCCTGGTGAAGGAGAGGGGAGCAGTCCATGTGCCCAGGAATGGATCTGGGGTACATCTGGGGTACAAATGCCCAGGTAATTCCCAGGAACCAGAGCTAAGGAAATAGGGGTGGGGGGTCAGGAATAAATGTTAGGAAATAAACAAAACCTACATTTTCAAGAGCCCAGACAGTATCCCCTGGAAAAAATGGCTTCTTTTAGGCAGCATGTGTGCACACTTACGTTTTGTCAGCCATCCCCAAACACATCTTTGTAAGGAAGCCACGGTAATTTCCAACAACTCACTTAACCCCCTGTGGTCTCATGACTAAATTGAGCCTTAAGATCCTCAAAGATCGCTTAGTTCAGAATAAAAAGGCTTGGATTTGAGGTTCTGTGTGATCTTGGATAACACATCGAACATCTTGGAAGCTGAGTTTTGCCATTGGTGGAGTGGACACGAGGAGGCCTGCCATAGTCTGAAACTCTTAAGTTCCTGTGACATGTAAGGGACTGACCAGTGAAGGTATTTCTGTGCATGCTTAGTGCATAGACACAACGGTGCATTTCGCGCACTGGTAAGAGGGCCCTGTGCCGTTTGCTCTGTGCTGAGTCAGAAATGTAGAGCAGGAGTTCTTGCAGCTGGAAACCAAAGGAGAATGCTCCTGAATTTTGAGGGAAATCGTTAGATTTCCTTCTATACTCCATGTTTCGTGGTGGGGTAAGACTGAGCAGAGGGAACCCCTAGGGCTGTCTTGATCATTTTAAGCTGTTATCACTTAATTGTTATTATAATTATTTTATTAGTAATAATACCTTTTAATTATCATTAATAACTATTTTTCTTACTGTAGCTAACGTTTAGTGAGGGCTTAACTGTTGGTCAGGCCCTGTGCTGTTTTATGTACATTTTCTCATTTAATCCTCCTGACAGCTCAGTAAGGCAGCGACTATTAAATGCGAGTCGTTTTACAAATGAGGGTTCAGAGGTTCAGTTGTTGGCTCACAGGCATGCAGCTGGCAGAACCAGGGCTCACGACCAGCCACCGCCTTCCTCTTCACCTTTATACCATTCTGCTTCTTCAAGGGAACATCCCCCAGTCTAGGGAGGTGGGGTGGGGGCAAGAACGTCTATTTATCTGTACGGTGATTTTTTTTTTTTAGGTTTTATTTATTTATTTGTTAGAGATCGAGAGAGAGCACAAGCAGGGGGAGGGGCAGAGGGAGAGGGAGAAACAGGCTCCCTTGTTGGCGGGGAGCCTGATGTGACAGGGGAGCCTGATTTGCAGTTGGACCCAAGGACCCTGAGATCATGACCTGAGCTGAAGGGAGACGCTTCACTGACTGAGCCACCCAGGCGCCCTGTACGGTGATTTTTATTTATTTATTTATTTATTTATTTATTTATTTATTTATTTAAGATTTTATTTATTTGACAGAGAGAGACAGCCAGCGAGAGAGGGAACACAGGCAGGGGGAGTGGGAGAGGGAGAAGCAGGCTCCCAGTGGAGGAGCCTGATGTGGGGCTCGATCCCAGGACTCCGGGATCATGCCCTGAGCCGAAGGCAGATGCTTAACGACTGAGCCACCCAGGCGCCCCTGTACGGTGATTTAAAAAAAAAAAAATTTTTTTTTTTTGTTTATTTGAGAGACAGCGTGGGGAGAAGCAGAGGGAGAGGATCTTCAAGCAGACTCCCTGCTGAGCACAGAGCCCCTGCGGTGATGTTTCATGACCATTGCTGAATTCATCTGCAAGTACTAATAGGTGTGACACCCCCCACCCCCCACCCCCGCTGTCTGTAACTGTGCCAAGATTATGAAAAGATTTTTTTACCGTTCTTATCACCCGTCCTCCCACCTTGGCTGCTCTGTTCTTCCAAGAGTATTCCAGCGCCTGGCTCTCTACCTTTGCCCATAATAGACATTCAAATAACAAGCCATATTTTATGAACCGTCATGGGCATGACAAATTGTTTTGAGTGAAAATACTTAATGTTCATTCAGTACATTTTTTAAAAAAGATTTTATTTATTTATTTGTTTGACGGAGCGGCAGCGAGAGAGGGAACACAAGCAGAGGAAGTGGGAGAGGGAGAAGCAGGCTCCCCGCTGAGAAGGGAGCCAGACTCGGGGCTCGATCCCAGAATGCTGGGATCATGACCTGAGCCGAAGGCAGATGCTTAATGACTGAGCCACCCAGGCGCCCCTCATTCAGTACATTTTAAAGCCCTACAATATTCCAGGAGCACATGGATTCCAGGACAAATGTGGGTAGAGCGGACTCTACAGAGGTCCTAATTTGGTGAAGCAGACAGGTCAGCAAATAGCCACAATTAACATGAATTCTCTAGCATACGTTAGCGTTCCCTAGATTCGCCTACGCATTAAAATCATCTGAGGCACTTTGAATACCAGCCAACCAACCAACCACAGTTTCTTGGGCCTTACCCCAGACCAACTGAATCAGAATCTCTTGGGGTTGGTCTTGGGAATCTGTATTTTAAACAAATACCCCTTGAGAGTTTTACGGTTAAGTTTGGGAAACGAGCTTTCAGTAGAAACAGGATACTGTGGGGTGAGGAAGAAGAAGCTAAGCCCATCCGTGGCTGAGAAGATCAGCCAGAGGCTCACAGCAGCGTCTGGGCCACACCTTCTCAGACGCTAGAGAACAGGACTTTCCAAGCCAGGGCAGTGTGGGTGAAAGCCTAGAAGCATGGAAAAGGAGGGTTTGTTCTGGCCTCGTTCTTGGGGTTCAAGGCCAAGAAGGTCAGTAGGTAGTGCTGAGAAAGGTGGTCGTGGCCCCAGTGTGAGGTCTGTGGCCTTCACAGACCAAGCCAAGGAATTTTAAGCAAGAGAATTTGACTCTGATGGCAAAGGAGAGGCTGACCCGGTGCGGAGGGAGGCAGGGAGCTCAGTCTGAAGGCCGTCAGGGACGTTCTCACCAGTGATCAGCTAACTAACAACGGTGGGATGGCTTGAGAGGTATTTCTTTTTTTTTTTTTTTTTATTTTAATGATTTTTTTTATTATATTATGTTAGTCACCATACAGTACATCCCCGGTTTCTGATGTAAGGCTCGATGATTCATTAGTTGTGTATAACACCCAGTGCACCATGCAATATGTGCCCTCCTTACTACCCATCACCAGCCTATCCCATTCCCCCACCCCCCTCCCCTCTAAAGTCCTCAGTTTGTTTCTCATAGTCCATAGTCTTGAGAGGTATTTCTTAGCCCAAACTGACTTAGTGATAAATTGATTTTATTTATTTATTTATTTATTTATTTATTTATTTGAGTGAAGAGGGAAGGCCCAGTAGGATGACTTCTAGCTCAGCGGGTGGAGGTCATTGCAAGGGTTGAGGGATGTGCGCAGAGGCGCAGGGGGTGATGACAGGGAGATGGATTCTGTCGTGCTCATGCTGAGTTTCGGAGGCTCTGGGGGACCATATGTCCAAGGCATTTGGATATCTGAAGATAGAGATTTGGCAGCCCACAGCATACTGATGGTAGACAAAGCCCTGGGAATAGCTGAGAGCCGCTCGGGGTGCACGAGGGAAAGGAAGAGGCTGTCCAGGGAGAACTGAAGAACTCTGGCATCTAAGGGCATGGTTTTAAACACTTTGAATGTAGTGATTTATTTAATCTGTTTGAATCGACTGCTGGGCATCAAAGTGGTGTTGCAATGGGTCGGAGTCCTGTACTCCTAATAATGATGACGGCGAGTCTTGAGAAGGGCACCAGTCTGGCTCTCTCCCAGATGCCCTCTGCTTTGTTCTTCCTCACAGACATAGATGTCTCTCTGGATGCACTTTCTTTTTTTAAATAAATTTTTTTTTTTAAGTAGGCTCCACGCCCAGTGTGGAACCCAGTGCAGGGCTTGAACTCACAACCCGGAGATCAAGACCTGAACTGAGATCAAGAGTCAGATACTCAACTGACTGAGCCACCCAGGCTTCCCTCTCTGGGTGCACTCTTGTTGGTTGATGGGGAGACGATGCCTTCTGATCTCAGTTCCTGTCTCTGAGTTCTCTTACTTGAATCACCAAAAATCATCAAAATAGAATACATTAAAGGAGGACTTGAGCTGGGCAGGAATGACCACACCAAAGTTTGATGATTCTGTTTATATCAGAGCATGATGGCTTTAGTGACCTTTTTTTTTTTTTTAAAGATTTTATTTATGTATTTGAGAGAGAGTGAGTGAGTGAGCAAGAGAGAGTACAGCTGGAGGAGGGGCAGAGGAGAGGGAGAAGCAGGATCCCTGCAGAGCGTGGAGCCTGATGCGGGACTCCATCCCAGGACCCTGGGATCACGACCTGAGTGGAAGGCAGACGCTTTACCGACTGAGCCACCCTGGTGCCCCGTCCAATAATAGTTTTGATTTTTTTTTTTAACTCAAAAATCAATTTATTTTTTTTCTTTTTACTTTTTTTTTCAATTTTATAATTTTTTTTTATTATGTTGGTCACCGTACAGTACATCCCTAGTTTTTGATGTAAAGTTCCATGATTCATTACTTGCATACAACACCCAGTGCACCACGCAATACGTTTTTATCAAGTGACTTAAATTGCTCTTCTCAGGAACTTGCCAACTCCCTTGTCTCAGTTTTCACAACCGGTATTTTGCCAGCGGCTGCCTGATACGGTTCTCACCTTCTAACGCAAGGGTTAGCACAAGGAGTAAATACTTCTCACTGTGCAACTCGTGTGCCTGGGACTGGATTTAGCACGTTCAGATGTTCATCCAACATCTGTCTTTCCACAGAATGCCACAGAACTGTATTTTCCTCCATGTAAACTCCTCTTTAAAACACATGATCAGTTTTGAATCTAGTGACGCTTCTTCAGTTAAAACTCCCCTATCTCCCAGTAGCCCTGGGATTGGAATTGAAGCGTCCAGGTCCGGGGGGTCGTGACTGCATCGAAGCTGAGTCAGGACGGCTTTCTTGCTCTTCAGCTGTTTGCAGACCTCACTAATATTGCAAGGGTCCTTTTCTGCGGGCGATTTCCACCAGGTGGCTTTGGCTGGCTCAGACTTGGCCTTACGGAGCAGGATGTACCGAGGAGCACGCAGGGGTTCCCGTTTGTGATATCAGCTTCCAAAAATCCTCTCCACGGGCATTTTTTTTCCCTCTGAATGAAATAAAGCCAAAACAACCACCATTGTTGGCAAGTTAAAACGGATTGTACTTTCCAGGCTGTCCGTTAAACTGTGCTTTGTTATGTATTTGAGAGAGACTGGTTGGCTTAAAGATTTTTTTCTCAAAGTATCAGGGTTCATGGTTTTCCAGTTTGTGGGTCTGGGCTGGTTACTCTTCTGTTGGTTGCAGTCTGCCTCAAGGTTTGCTCATGTCCGTTTGCGTATCTGTTACCCCTGGGAACATCAAACCATGTGACGTCACCGTTCTCTGGTCAAGTTATACTTTATATTTTAAATACGTAATTATTTCCAAATTTGATATAGAAAAATCAGAATATAGACACAGGAAGGAAAATAATTACCTAGAATGACCTTCCTCTCAAGATGATTACTATTAGCATTTTGTCCTTTATTTTCCAGATTTTTTTCTTTGTAGCCTTAGACCTATAAATACATGTATTTTAAAAATAGGATTAGCATTAATTTACTCTGTAATCTGGACATCTGTCGTGATGTTTTTAGGTCAATAAATATGGATGTGCCTATTCATCGTATAAATGTGTCCTGTGAATGAGACTGCCAGGGAAAATCATAGTGAGACATTGGATGTTGCAAATAAAACTTGAATACTTCTGTTTCCACTGAGGAAAGCATTTTAGAATAAACTAAAATTGAAAAAAAATTTTTTTAAAGATTTTATTTATTTGAGTGAGAGAGCACAAGCAGGGGGAGCAGCAGAGGCAGAGGGAGAAGCAGGCTCCCCGCTGAGCAGGGAGCCAGATGCGGGACTCGATCCTAGGACCCTGGGATCATGACCTGAGCTGAAGGCATTCGCTTAACTCACTGAACCACCCAGGTGCCTGGAAAAAAATTTTTTAAAGGAAGAGTTTTTGTCTTTAAAATTTTAAAACATGTCACGGAACAACCACCATCAAAACCATAGGTGACTACACTAAGAGAAAACCTCCATAGGATTTCTTAAGAATACATAAATTACAAATATAGAAGAATTATTAAATACATGAGAATTCTAGACATAGATTCAAACTACTAAAATATTTTCAAAGTAATAGGGAAATGAATTGTAGTATAATTTGAGATCACAGGATATAATGATGAAAAGAAATAAAGTTGATCCATATAAGTACACATCACATAAAAATGTCAGATGTAGCAAAAAATTAATACAGTTTAATCATATCAAAATAGATAGAATTCTGAAGAGCATATTTGGCCCAGCTATAATTAATGATCAAATGGAAGCCATCAAAGACAATAGGAATATTACATATTCTTAAAATATCATTTAATATATATAATATGTATTACATATATGTGATAATACAACCAAGTACCTATCAAAAGGAAAGCACATGAACAGACAGTATATAATTAATAAAAATGTACTATACAAAATACATAAAAAAATACGTTTTTAAAAGCTAACGAGGTCGTTGTCCAGATTGTCATTAATTAATATCAAAAGAGACAAACATGCAAATGTCATACGTAACTTATTACATGGAAATGCATGTTCTTACTAGTAAACTAATCTGGGGGGAAAAACAATAAAATTGCAAACACAGCAAATCAGTTGGACTATTTAGAAACAAGTATAGGGTAGCCTGGGACCTTGGCTTTGTCTTTCTGGGAAATGAATTGGCCGTACGTACTGAGACCTGTGAAGTAATTCACCACTTTTAATTCTCAAGCATTTCATTTTGGGTCATATGTCCCAAGGAACTAACCTGAAAGGAAAGAAATATAAATCCACATTGATAAGTATAG
Source organism: Ursus americanus (assembly GCF_024610735.1). Lineage (NCBI taxonomy): Eukaryota > Metazoa > Chordata > Mammalia > Carnivora > Ursidae > Ursus > Ursus americanus. The sequence continues at coordinate 78,640,952 of NC_142132.1, forward strand.
AACATTTGAAGCTCCTCATATTAAGCAATGCAAATGAAGTGAGAATGATTTTTTAATTATTTACATGGTTATGTAGTATGGAAAGCGGGATTCGGCATTCTCTGCTCTGTTCCGGTGCTGCCGAAGTCACAGGGCTGGGAGTGTGTGCAGGCAGAAGTAAGACCTGGACTGGGTCAGGAAGCCTGGCTGGGTCTTGCATCTTCCACACTGGGGGCTTTGGCCAGCGGTTTCCAGATGTTGAGCGCAGTGCCCGGCCTGCCTAGCTCCCAGGTTTGGAGCCGTAACTGAGATCGGGCGTGAGAAGCGCAGCTCCTGTGAGCTGGTGAGAGCAGTTGAACAGACTCTCCGGGCCGCACTGAGGAGCAGGGAGATTCCCACAGCTCTCGGCCCCCCCCCAGACCGGGGACACCAGCAGCCCAGCAGCAGTGAGGGCTGAGTTCAAAGGGACAGAGTGGAGCTGCCATTGAGAAGTGAAATGCATGTGTTTGTGCTGCGTGGGAGGCAGGAGGGTGTAGAAGAATTCGAAGCCACTTGCTCGTCTTTTATTGACGATCTTATGCAAAAGTTAAAAAAGCCTTGGTGCTCAGGGAAACCCCTAACCCAGAGCTGGGTTTCCGGCTTCCTGGTCCCGCCCGAGCCCTGCCTTTCACAAGAGCGCTCCCTGTGACAAACGGCTTGGACTCGGCTCCGGGATGCCCCGCCCGGCTGTGATACCACCCCAGGTCCTTTCCCTTTCTCCCAGTCATGCAAAGTCAAGGCTGAGGCTTTCTGCCATCCCCTCGCCTGCCCCACCCCGAGTTCCGGGTTCCAAAGCTCCTTGGGCACTCCCCCTCCTGCAGCGCCAATGAGACTGGGGGGTGGGCCCGGCAGGGGTGGCACTGGCTGTGTGACAAGGCCCCCCCCCCCCCCGCCCCCAGTAGCACTTGAGGCTGACCTGGGCCAAAGGCCATCCTGTGCTGGTAATTAAGGGCTCATGACCAAGACGACCAGCACGGGAGCGGGGAGTCTGGGGTACAACGAGGAGGCTTCAAGCTGGTTAACTGGTGAGTACACCTCCGCATGGTGTATTTACTGGCTGGACTTTGGGTCAAAGAGAATAATAATTGGAGCAGCGGCAAGGACGTCATGTGGGTGTCACTCTTTACCCCAGGCAAAGTACTGTCCTGCCTGTCGCCTGATTTGCTCTTGAGCCCCACCTCCCCAGACCTGCCTGAGAGCGGACCCAAGTCCCTAGGACGCTTCTACCTCTGGGTGATTTAGACAAACGACTGTGATTTCTCCAGACTAGATTAAACGCCACCGAACCCCGAAAGGTTCAACATCTTACTGTGTGTTCTGTAGTTTGATACTTTATGTAGAAGACCATTTTATTTAGTCCTTTCAGCAACCATGTGAGGAAACTATTGTTGGCCCCGTTTTACAGAGCAGGACGTGGGGGCTCCTTGATCTTACTCACTTGCCAGGGCCCCAGAGCAAGGAAGGCCATGAGGCAGGTTTCAAATCTGGGTTTGGTTGACTCCAAAAACCCATACTCCTGCTACTCTTGTGCATGCTGGAGGGAGTTTTTCTGGGTCAGTGACCTGAAAAAAGGTAGGGCTGTTTGCCAAATTTTATTGAGGGACCCAGAAGAGAAGTGTGCCCCCGGCTCTGTGGATTCCACTCCATGACGTGTGAGGTGCGCTGCCGAGGGCGTGTGTTCTGTTTACACACACAGGGAAGCAAAATTTTTTTTTCTTTAACATGTGCTTCGTTTTCCATAGAATTCTTTTTCTGACAGCTACTCTCTTTCCAACGCTTAGAGCACCATATGCTCTTTAGAAGGGAGTAAAGGTTTCAGCAAAGCAAAGTTTTTGGCTGCCCCGCCTCTTTGCAGTTCAAATATCATTCAAAACATCTGCTCCTATTTTGTTTGCCTTTTGGAGAAAATCAAGGGTAAATACAAGATAAATAAGAAGCAAAATTCTTTCTGCTGAACCCCAAAGCCCAGTGCCTGGCCATCTGAAAAGATTTTGTTTGTTTAAACCTTGCTGGAATGAGAGAAAACCCATACAAACACCCGTGATGAAGATTCAGCTAATAAAAAACCAAAAGGTTCAGAGGTGAGCTCTTACACAGTGTGGTGCCAGTGCCTTCCCGTGGGCTCTGAACAGTTTTTGAAAACCAAGCCCTGGGTTGGGGACACCGTTTACAAGATCCTGACAAAGTTTCCACCGATTAACAAAGTTGAGAGTTTATTCTGGAACTCTGCCTGGAGGGAGAGAAAAAAAACAGCCAAAAGCAAGGGAAAAAAACCATCTTTGTGGACCAGTGACACTCGTGGGTGTTCGGCCGCCCAGGTGGGCAGCCACCCCTTCAGGCAAGTGTGCTGCGATGGCGACCCGAGCCCTTTCTCAGAAGAGGCAGCAGTGTTGAACAAGAGAATTCCGCCATGGGAGTCTTGTTATGTATTCTCTCGTTCACTTACTTTTTTTTTTTAAGTGGCTCTTTTTTGGTGTGTGGTAAAATTTACATGTAACGAAATGCCCATCTTAAGTATACATTCGGGGAGTTCCAACGAAGGCCAACACCTGTGTACCTCAAACCCTTGTGTAGATAGACAACCCGCTGTCCTCTCAGGGACAAGTGCTGTTCCGACATGGGGAGTGTGTGTGTGTGTGTGTGTGTGTGTGTGAGATCTGTTTTCCTGTGGATGGTTACTTGGCTATTTGCAGTTTTTGTCCACATAAAGCTGTACGCGTCTTTTTGCGGATACATGTGTTCTTCTGAGTAAACGCCTGTGTGCACGATTGTTGAGTCGTCGTCGAGGAAGGTAAATGTTCAGCTTTATAAGAAACTGCCAGGTTTCTCTCCGGGATGGTTGTCCCACTTTCTGCCTCCACTGTCAACACGAGAGCATGTCCTCGTTGCTGTTAGATTTAGCAATGGCATCTCGCGTAGGTTTTAATTTGCATTCTCTTACGACTAACGACACTGAGCCCTTCACGTGCTTTCTGGCCATTTGAGTATCTTCCTGGGTGACTGTTCAGACTTTGTACTCACTTCATTGTTGTGTTGCGGGTGTTCTTTACCTGTATTCATGTAGTATGCAAATATGCGAAAGAGACCCTCTCCACAGGGCATCGAGCCCCAGATACTTGCTCTCTTTGCCTGTATTTCCCCTCACAATGATGCTGGGGGTCCTTCTTCCTTAAGTGCTGGATTCCCAGGGCCTAGGCTGGCTCCTGGCAGATAGCAGGGGCTCGTTTACACGAGCAACTGCTGAGAGCGCCAGTGAGTAAACCGATGCACTGACTTCAGGGCCTGATACCCAGACACAACTTCCTTGAATAAAAAGCAGTGATTAACAAGGAAACAGAGAAAAAGGAAATGTTCTTGTCATCCTTGAGCTATAAATTACACTTGGCACAAAGGACTCAGGATCCCTTCAGGGGATTTGTTCAGCCAGGGGGAATACTGCTAGAATATCTCCTGATCTCATCTAATTTGACCTCATTTATGAAGCTTCTGGTGCTTCTTGGGTTCCGACTGAAGGATGATCAACCGTCTAGCCTCAGAAGGTTTATGTAGCTTCACCCAGCTGATCCGCCTGGGCCTTCGGCACCTTCCTTTTGGCTCCCTCGGACCCTGGCCATGCCTGTCTGGGCGCCTCTGCTGGGCTCCGTGCCTCCCTGGGTGGCCCAGCCCCGCTGGAGTGCGCCGCCTTCCTGAGCCCCCAACAGCCAGCAAGGGGCTCCTTCCCCCTGCTCTTGAAGCATTTTCCTGGCCGTACCCCAGCTGGCTCCAGCCCCTCCCCCTGTGGGTATCCACTCCCTAGTCATCGTCAGCATCGTTTGTGCAGGGAACTTGGCCTTTTACAGAGTATGTTCACACCCATTATCTCGTGTAAGCCCCCAAACAGTCCTAGCTGTATTCCCCTTCTTGTTTTGTTTTTTCCCCAAATAAGGTGCCATAAAGAAGTGATATAATTTGCTCCAGAATATAAAATGGTCCACATGTGGCCCAGAGTTTTCTTTGGGTCTTGCTCAAAGACTATCCATGCCTTTTTTTTTCTTTTCTTTCTTTCTTTTCTTTTTTTTTTTTTTTTTAGCTATGGTGGATTTACGTGTGTGGTGCTTAAAAGGCTCCATAGATTTTTACAGTTCAGAGACTTGGATTCCATCTGTCATCAGAAATTCAGTTACCACACCAAAGACATATAGGAGTTGTTGCCAACCTTTTTATTTAACCACCATGATGGGTTCTCCACACCCCCTGGCCCCCGCCCGGGAATCACACGCTATTTGAAAAATGTCCACCAGCAACTGTACTTATTGGCTTGTGTTACCATTTTTATTCATCAGACTCATAGCATCCAGAGTTTAGGATCGGGATCAGATAATCTGTGCCCTCACTGGCTGATTTTATTGCAGCCAAAATAAAGATATCCGAGATTTGCATTAACCTCCAAGACTGATAACTGGCCCATTTCTATTTCTGCAGGGCTTTCTGAAAGATTAAAAGTTTACACACTGACCCTTGGGAAAGTGGAAACAGAGTAGAGCTTGAGAAAAAGTAGCGCCGTGCGCCGTACCTCGCTCAGGGACTGTGCTTGGGAGACATGTCTGGGTGGGACCGAGATGGTGTCCCTGACTCGGCGCTTTGCTCTGCGATCGGTGCCTCTCCCCGGCTCCGCAGAGAGTGGGGCTCACCCAGCCCGTCCCCAGGACGGGTGGTTTCCCGTCGGCCTCCATAGCATCTGGTTGAGAGCGTGAGCTTATGGAGACAATGACGTTCCCTTAACCGTTACCCTAAGGTGTACATTTTTAAATGTCATGGAACCGAAACTTGTACAGCGCGTCAATAATTCTCTCATTCAGATGATACTTTCCAAGGGTCATGGTGGGCATTCTAAAGGCAGTGTCTTTTTCTGATTTAGCAGAGTTAATAAATGTCACTCTGTGGGCCAATCATTAAGGAGGGGTTTCAGTTAGATATGACTATTACTGTCATCTGTTATTATTTCTGTATCCATATGTACATGGTTATGGATATGGATGCTTATGGTATTATATGTATACATATCATATACACATTGTATTATTATGTGTATTATATGTAGATGTGTACTTATTGTATTTTATGTATACATATTGTATTATTTTATTCACACAGTCTTGGGCGTGGTCTTGTTTTGTAGGAGAGCCAGCAGAAGTCCACCAATGTCGTCTATCAGGCCCACCACGTGAGCAGGAACAAGCGAGGGCAGGTGGTTGGGACGAGGGGTGGATTCCGAGGATGCACGGTGTGGCTGACAGGTATGCCTTGCTGATACTTTTTTAATTGAAAACCGATGTGTGACATACAATTCTAAGGAACTAAGTGTAACATATGACATGTTTGTTTCAACATTGAGACGAGGTGGGGAGTGGTGGTAAAAAGCCTGGCCGTCAGCCCTACCTCTGCCATCCTTGGGAAGAAAGCCCAAGATGGAGGCACAGGGCTTCTCTCGTTTTTGGTTCTCTCCTCTTTGGCAGGAAGGGGGCAAGCTGATGATAGCACCCCCTTTCGGCTCGAGAGGATCCCGTAATTCTCATGCTCGTGCCTCAACCCATTTACCGGCCCTACAATGGAGCTTTCCTAACTCGACAGCATTTGGCTGTCTGTAAGGTTTGGGGTGTTTAGAGATATTCTTTATTGTTTTCTGATGTTTTGACGTTGTAGAGGACTATTTCAGTTAATTTTAAAAAACTGAAAGCATAAGGATCTGCACAAGAAGGAAAAGCAGTGATTTCCACTTAGCTGAGGATTGCCCCTTGTAAATGGAAATAATTCACTCCCCTGGGGGTGACCAAATGAATCCTTTTTCCTGTGTTTCCTCCCAATGTCCCAGCTAAGACTTAGTGACAGGACAGGAATTAGTCTGGGGCTGTTCTCTTAAGACTCTGAGCACAAGGTAGAGGAAGCTGGTCCCTGGGAGCCGGAGTCTGGCGTAGCCCGCACTCAAAAGGAAATACCATAGACGGGGTAATCCAGATAGATGCAAAGATGTCCACCCAGGTTCTGAGATCAGCTGCGTGCTACCGCCTGCTAACAAAGGCCAATTTAGTGGGGCGCCTGGCTGGCTCAGTCGGTTAAGCAACCGCCTCTTGATTGCACCTCAGGTCATGATCTCGCAGTCATGAGATCGGGCTCCAGCGCTCAGTGCAGAGTCTGCTTGTCTCTCTCTCTCTCTCTCTCTCTCCCTCTGCCCCTGCTTGCTCTCTCTCTCTCTCAAATAAATAAATAGGTCTTAAAGCAAACAAACAAACAAACTCCAACCTGAAGGGACTGCCGAAGAGTGTGGCGGGCACCTACCTTACCCCTTCCCGTGCAAGGAATTCCTGTATGACCCAAGTCATTCCTGTTCCTGTCTCCATCAGCCGCCTCCTTCTTCCTCAAGGTTTTATCTGGTGCCTGAGGCACATGCCTTTGGTCTCCTGATTTCATTCATCCGTGGTGCAACACCTTTCTCCAGCTGGCGGGCTTTGGACGGACAGTGGACGAGGTGCTTGCTGGATTCCAAAAGGCAGCGGTCGCCTGTCATGAATCCTGTCGGGATGTCCCCCCAACTCCGTCTAAGACACAAGCTTTGTGGCAGTAGATAAAACAGCTGCCTTCCAGACCCTTCCTGCTTGTTATGTGTTTGCCGTCATGTGTTTGTGCAATTTCTGTACTGGGACACACGCAGAGTCCACTCTCTGTAATGTGGAACAGCCTTAAAAACAAGAGATAAGCGGTAGAAGAGGAAAAAGACCCTAAAAGGTGGACTTCCCCTGTCTTTTCTTACTCATTAAAAACCCCCCAAAAACCAAAAACCATCTTTTCGCAATGTATTCTGCTTGTGTTACAGAGGTAGGCTAGTGAGCGGGCGACCAAGAGAAACCAAATACTTCAAATCCAGAGACTTGCTTGGAGCCCCAGCTCCACTTACGTTAACCGTGTGACTTTGGACAAGCCAACTAAGCTGGCTCAGCCTCTGTCTTCTTATTTGTAAAATGAGATAAGGATGGAGCCTGCCCCTGGGGATGGAGGTGGAACTAAATGAAGTCAAGCGTGTATGCAAGCGCAGGGCCTGGCCCGGAGAAAATAAGCTCTCAGGAAGTGTGATTCTTGTGACCTCAGTGCATTAGAATAAATATGCCAGCAATCTAGTTTAATCCAGTTACTGTGGTTTAGTTCTTAGTCTTGAGACCTGAGGCAAAATTGAAAGAAATTTCTATTATTTCCCTCATTTTCCAATGTGAGAGAACTTGCCGGAGATTCGGGAGTCCTGATTCTTCTGGCCCACGCTGGACACAACTCTAAGAGGAATTTATCACCTAAGTCCCTATTTGAATGAAACTGAGTTATGTGAGTAATACAATAGTGTCCTCAACAATGATTTACAAAGATGGCACATTCCTCATGGAGCCATTGCTTCTCATGATTCTCTGCGAGGGCCAAGGGCATGACTTGAAAACATAACTAACACTGTGGAAACTGTTTGCCTTTCGTATATCACCGTTCTTTCCAAGTTGGTTTTTTTTTTTAAGTTTGTTTTTTTTGTAATCTGTGCACTCAACATGGGGTTCAAACTCATGACCCCCAGATCAAGAGTCACGCTCCACCGACTGAGCCAGCCGGGAGCCCCTCTTTCCAAGTCTTTATTCCCCTCTGTCCTTCATCCCTGCTTTTCTCTTACCTTTTTTGTGTTTTCCCTCCTTCCTCCTGCCGTCTTCTCCATGTTAAGCTCTTGACCTTCTTTTCTTCCCAACTTTTCCTCTCCCATGCCTGGGTACTCCCCAACTGTGCTACATTTCTCAGGTCCAGAGATCTTTAGGACAACTGGATTTTTGGAGTGTTCCCTTTCTCCTCATAATTTCCCTCAGATAGAAATCCTATAGTCCTGCCAGTGCGCTTTGAAACCATGGTAGAAGGCACGTGGTACCTCTGTTCTCATGGAAAGGCTCCAGACACCGAGGAGTGTAGGGCAGCTCTAAACACATCTCTAGCCCAGCTCGGGATGACTGTCTTCATGTTTTGAGAGTCATTTTGGAAAAATATTAAAGCCAAAGGAGTCTGTTGTCAAATGGTTGTCTGGCAGCCTTCGTAGGAGAGGTGGGCCTCCCAGTCTCCAGAGCTGGCTGTCCCCTCCACTCCAGCTGATTGCTGGCAGGAGGGGACATGAGAACATGGCCACAGGTCTTCTGACTTTTTTCTAAGAGAAGCCAGAGTCTGGATTTGTATGCACAGTGTTCTCATCTTTAAAGCATGCTGCAGGCAAAGTAGAACACACCAAGAACCATGTATAACCCCCCAGGTCCCCCCACTTATGAACCCCACTTGCTTTGAAATGCCATACATAATTCTAATAGGGGACAGATGGTTATTTCAACGTCTGGAAGAAATCCAAGTACTTGACTTGTAAACTGTGCTTTTCCTAGATTATAGTGGTTTTCATTTGAGGTCAAATGATTATAATGAACAGGTCTCTCTGGTGCTGGAAAAACCACAATCAGTTTTGCTCTGGAAGAGTACCTGGTCTCTCACGCCATCCCGTGCTACTCCCTCGATGGGGACAATGTGCGTCACGGCCTTAACAAAAACCTTGGATTCTCCCCCGGGGACAGAGAAGAAAATATCCGCCGGATTGCCGAGGTGGCCAAGCTGTTCGCTGATGCCGGGCTGGTCTGCATCACCAGCTTCATTTCTCCTTTCGCAAAGGTAAAAGGGTTGGGGGGCGCACACGGTGCTGGAAAAGGAGTCGCCAGAGGGGAGGGCACCAAGGACTGTCGTAGTTTCAGGTTCCCCCGCCTCTTCTTCTCTTGCTCCCTCATTTCCTCTACTTAATTTTGGTTTTGTCAAGAGAGGTCCTTCATTTCCAGGTGGCTGGGCAGCAGCTGACAGACACCCTTCCACACTCACCTTCTGGCCAGAGCTGAACGGAAGGAAAAATTAAACAAGTAAAAGTCGAAAGCCCTGTAATCTCACGTCTCCGAAAAGTCAGAAAGCCTCGTTTGCTAAAGGAAGCGGCAGTTCCTTGCCAAAGCGTCAGCTCATGTGTGTTTCATGTTGAAATCGCTGAGCAAGAGGGACAGTCTTCTTGTTTTAAAACAGGAAATTTCTGGGAGCTACAAATAAGATGCTACATGCTTTGAAATGCGTTACACTGAATGAAATGCTCCCATGTGGCCAGTCCTGTCCTTCAGCAGAGATTTCTTTTCTGTGGTTTTCTCTGAGAGCCCTTGAAAGAGCTGTGTTCACCCGAGGGAAATGTCTGGACTTTCTCTGAAGGACCGGTTTCCTGCCATCTCTGCAGGGCATGCACGCCAGTGTTAACCCAACGCTGTCAGGCACCGGGGCCCACATCATTCCATGAGGAATTCCATCGCGAGACCTCCTGTTCACCTTCTCGAATTTTTTTTTTTGTTGTTTTTTGGGTTTTTTTAAAGATTTTATTTATTTGACGGAGCACAAGCAGGGGGAGCAGCAGGCAGGGGAGAGGGAGAAGCAGACTCCCCGCCGAGCAGGGAGCCCGATGCGGGGCTGGATCCCAGGACCCCAGGATCATGACCTGAGCCAAAGGCAGACGCTTAACGACTGAGCCACCCAGGCACCCCTTGAATGTGGTTGTTTTTTTTTTCCAGGATCGTGAGAATGCCCGCAAAATCCACGACTCGGCAGGACTGCCATTCTTTGAAATATTTGTGGATGCACCTCTGAACATCTGTGAGAGTAGAGACGTGAAAGGCCTCTACAAACGTGCCCGCGCCGGGGAGATCAAGGGTAAGAGAGCCAGCCCGGCCGCCCCTTTTTCAGTTCCTTCCGCTCTCGAGCCTTCGCGCTCTGTCCCCAGACATCTGTCTGAAGTCTCAAAAACTGTTTTCCGAAATTGCATCTAGCACACACAGCTCTTTACCGAACCACAGTATATTCCATACATCCACGGGCTTGTTAACATGTGGGCTGGTGTTTTTCCAGAACTGTCACCTCGGCCGTGAGCGGTAAAGTTCAGGTCCCCGAAATGGGTGTGTATCCCCGAGTGTGTCTGAGGGAGAGTGTTCAGAGTTTTTTCTTCTTATCTTCCTTTTGGATTCTAATCAGCTGCAGGCTTGGACTTAGCCACATTTTGTTGATAATTTGGGGGCTCTCTGTATTGAAAATACAGCTTGGTAAATATATATATGTATGTGTATAGATATGTATATGTATATATCTATTTCCCTATGGCTAGAGGTCAGGGACAGCTGATGACCTTCTCTGGTCTAGTCTAAATTCTCAGTGTAATGCATTATTCCAACCAGGGTCACGCCTACTGTTTAGAAAGACTGTCCATTGGCGCCGATGTGATTCTCGCCCTCCTGCCTTTGCAGGGTTCACGGGTATTGACTCTGATTATGAGAAACCCGAAACCCCCGAGCGTGTGCTGAAAACTAACTTGTCCTCAGTGAGTGACTGTGTCCAGCAGGTGGTGGAGCTCCTGCAAGAGCAGGTGGGTGGACTGGGCCGCCTTTTTTCTTTTTTTTTTTTAAGTCTCATAAAGTCACGAAAGGTCATTTATTGACCAAAGCATTCTTTTTACAGTTTTCATTTCAAAGCGTTACCAATTCTGCTTCCTTTCAGAACATTGTACCCCACACTGTCATGAAAGGCATCCATGAACTCTTCGTGCCAGAAAACAAACTTGACCAGGTCCGGGCTGAGGCCGAAGCTCTCCCTTCGTTAGAAATTACCAAGGTAAGATGGCGTGGGCTGGCCCCAGGAGAGTTAGTCCTCATAGCCGTCATTATAATCCATTTACAGTCACTCTGGATGATAAGGAAGGTGTGGATAAGGGAAATGCAATGTCCATAAAGAAAAACACTTCATCTTTGCCTTTTTTTTTTTTTTTAACCTCTTCCCAAGCAGATCTCTCACCGAGGGCTGCCACAGGGTAGCTGGGCAGCGTGGGGCAGAGGCAGGCTGGGCAGGCTGGGCAGACTGCGCAGGTAACTTCTGTTCTGTAGAGCACAGCCTCACGTAGTCGTCATGCTGTCTTCAGTAATGCCAAAGTGCAGGCGTTGGGCGATATTGATTTGTTGGCGGCTGCTGAGAAAAGTTTGTCCAGAATGCAAGTAAAAAAAAAAAAAAAATGCATGTGTTTTTTTGGACAATCAAGAAGGAATTTGGAGAAAACAAAGAGCCACCCTGATCTAAAGTGATATGAATCTTTTCCTACCTTGCAAATCCCATTCTTTCCTAACGAGGCAGAGTCCAGCCTAAGGAGAAGGTGTAGACCCTTTGGCTACATTGATTTTACTGCCTGGAACATGTGGGCTGCAGCCCCACCAAGTGCACTTTTGGCTTTTTATGGGTCAGTATTATTGGTCCATACCAGCTGATCAGATCTTCATTGGTAACTTGTTATCCGTTAAAACCTTGGACGTGTTTGTAAGAGGCTAAGTTGGGAGCCTGTTGCAGCTCATTCATACCTGAAGAACTCACGGCAAGTTTATAAGCAGAACCCCCTGACCGTACAAAAGAAATCCTGAGTACTGCAGTGCTCCAGGCACATGAGAAGTACAGAATTACAACTACAGTGTGGAATGATAGTGCCAATAGCAAAGTGGGCTGCACGGTACAAAAGAACTTCAAATAATCTAATAATTGTTTTGGTCCTAGGGATGGTGGGAAAGGTCAGAAGAGCAGTGACCCATGCTTCGGGGTTTAAAGGATGAATAGGAATTTCAGGTGGGGAGGAGAATAGGCCTGGGAGGAGGTGGAAATCTCTACATCAGCCCAATGGGCCAGAGCTTGAAGGGTTTTTAGTATCATGCTAAGAATTTTGGACTTTTTTAGTCCATGATTTGCCAATTTCAATCAATTACCTAGTACATTTGGCAAAAATATGTAGCCCAACCAGAATTTTTGTAGGAAAAAAAAGGAAAGCATGAACAGCGAATGTTAACGCAGTTGCCCATCATGAGACTATCTGCACCTCAAGTTTAGATCCCCGCTCTCCAGTAGGAAGGTTCTAGACTCCAGCTTATCTGGCTCCTGGATTGTAGGTCGGCAGTAAAATGGAACACTTAACACGTAAACGGTCCTGCCTTCCTTCTCCAGAGAGAGATCAAGAACGGCCTGCCCTGGGGCCGGATGGCTGGGAAACCGAGCTTATGGGAACGTTCACCTGCTTTTGTGTTTTGCAGCTGGATCTTCAGTGGGTCCAAGTTTTGAGCGAAGGCTGGGCCACTCCCCTCAAAGGTTTCATGCGAGAGAAGGAATACTTGCAGGCCATCCACTTTGACACCCTGCTGGACGGTACGTGCTCTCGTTTGTTTCTTACTCATTGTTGTTAAGCAGTCCATGCTCAGGAATCTTCACAGGAGCAAGACGTGTTCATTCTTGGTATTAGTGCTTGGTTCAGACCTCTTACTCTGGAGATAGTTAGATGATTTATGGTGTCTAATTCTATTATGTATAAATTCCATTTTTAGGATTTTTTTGGGGGGGTTATCCTTAAAGGATTATTGACTATTCAAAAGTAAGGAACTGAAAAAATGAAGGTTTTACTTGCACGCAAAGCCAAGAGAAGGCTCAGTGTGTTTCGCCCCACTTGCCCCGATACTCAGCGTAGAGGGCGATCAGCAGCCCTGGTGCCGGCTGCTGGGACCATCGCGGGGCAGCTGACTTGCAAGGGGCGTCTCACCCCCCCCCCCCCACCCCGGGCTGCCGTGCTGAATAGCATGATGCAGCCGCTTTCCCCCACTGGTTGCTGAAGTGTCTCTCTCCGTGCCCTTGCATGAGCCACAAGAGGCTGGCTGCATCCTCCGAACTGTCTCGGGGCAGCACTAAGTCCGCCTTCTGGGCACAGGCCGGATGACTTTAGACAGCTGATCTGGTCCAGGTCGGAAGCATGTGTTATTCAGAAAACTTCCAGCCCCTTCTGTGATCATTTCCTTCCCAGAACTGCCTGAGCCTGTCAAATAGAACTTATCTGTTTCCAGCCCCTGAGGATGGCTGCTAGTGGGAGGGGCGGGCGTGGGGGGGACACACCGAGTCTGTGACACTGAGCAGGGCTCCAGACCTTTCAGGAAGAAAGATCAGGTCAGACAGTCTTTCTTGGGAAAAGGTGTTTGTGGCCTGGGCTTGTGAGTCTGCTTGGGGGATAGAATAACATTCCAGAATACCACTGGTTCCCTTATGGCTCGCCTTCGAGATAATAACCAGATGGATACAGCACTTGTCCACGCGCAGAGCACTTTCTCAGGCATGATTTCCTTCAATCACTCAACTATGATGACCCCCTTTACAGACGAGGGAGCTGATCCCTGCCTCAGTGCTTTGCCCGAGTTCATGCCACTGGTCCAAGACCAGGGACCAGAATCTCCTGACTTCTGGCCCAGTGCTTTCCCTACCAGGCTGCTCTCCCGGCGTCTGTTCTGTTAGAAGTTAGAAGTCCAGGAAGTCTGTCCAAGGAAGGCTGGCACTTACTTTGATGTTTTAATTCTAACACGTACGGGTCACAGTCTGCAGCAAGTAAATGTCAGTAGACGCTGTGGCCAACCGCGGGCAGGAGGTTGACCCTGAGAATCCATACGGGAGCTGCGGCTGAATGACAAGTGACCCACATGGGAAGTGAGGACTCTGTTAGAGACACAGCGCTGTCACCTGTGACGAGGCCTTGTTCCATAAAGAAAAGTACCAGGGGCGCTGGGTGTGCTGTGGAAGTCAGTGTTGATGGACGTCAGGGGTCCCTCCCTCGGCATCTAGGACTTCAGGGTGGGGAGACAAAAACCACCCTAGAGTGGGCAGAAATCCTTTGTGGTGTAAAAGGGGGCATTTTCCTGGGTCGAGAGTTCTTAGCTTTTGATTGACTCTCAAAGGAGTCTGTGATCCAGAAAGACGCAGGGCAGCACACGCTGTAATAAGCTATCCGGAGAGTTTAGGCAAGTCTCTCTCCCTTCCTCTCACACCCTTTCAATTTCATTTTATGATGTTCTACAATTTGTCAAACACGTCAATTTTCTTTTTCTTATTTGGTCCTCACTACACAGGGTGGACGAAGCCCTTGTTACAGCCCTCCCTGCCCAGCCCAGCAGCACGCAGCCGAGGGAGGTCACTTCCCATTAGTACTGGATTCCCTCTCGCTCCCGATTCCTACCTGCTCATCCAGAAATCCCGATTCTTCTGAAAACCTGCACCCAAGCGCTTGCGGGGGTTCTCGGGTGGGGGGGTGTTTCCTGTGCCCCCAAGTCCGGCCTGCGGCCGTGTGCCCCTTGCCATGTGTCTGCACACGGCTGTCTGCACCCACGGAGGTACAGCTCCTGCCTCTTCACTCCAGGCACTAACGTCCCCGGACCCGCAGGGCTGTGGCAGCTCACAGACTCTCAGGTGGGAAGGCCGACGTCCCCTTGCTCTGGGCTAAGCCCCACTGAGGACGCTCCACAGTTGCTCGACTCCCACGGCATCAGAGAACTGGACGAAATAGCCCTCGTGAGCTGTTCCCAGGCCTTTCTTCTCCTGTAGTAGCCGCGTGGCTCCAGCAGTGGGAGTTAGGACCAGACCTTGTGCTGCTTCTGGAACCCTTCCGGCCTATAGGGCCTGTCTCGGGGACCCCGTACAAGACTGCTTTCTTCCCCTGTGGGGATTTTCTGCTGGCTCCGCCGTCCACCCCAGAGTCCACTATGGTCCACTGGGCACAACTCTGCAGCCCCCGTTTTAGTGAGGATTCAGAAGTCCCCTCCCCACCTTCCAGAAGCTTCCTTGAGTCCTCTGTAAATCCAGTCATAGGAACAGATACCAGGGATCTAATGTGCTGCCCATCTCTGTCTAAGTAGAGGAAGGACATCATAGTGGGGAACAGTGTGAGCTGTGGAGCCGAGCTGGGTTCATGGGCTAGTGATTTGCTGTGAACCCGGCGCATGTGACTTAACTGCGGGCCTCGGTTCCCTCGTGTAAAATGGGACTGCTGATAGCAGGCCCTTACCCCATGGGGGTGAGGAAGGTTTAAGGAACAACTGGTCCAGTAGTAACTGCAGTAAGTGTTCCCTATATTAACAGACCCCCCCCCCCCCTCCAATGAAAAGACCCTGAAGTCCGGAAGGGACTCTGGCTCACACAGGTACATCAGTGTGGAAACAGCACAGATAAAGATGTTCATCGTCAGCCACAAGTACTTACCGGGTCCTCATGGGCCAAGGTTTGTTCTGGCGGCTGGAGCCCGTAATGAAGACAGCTGTGGGCTTGCGGGGAAGGACAGTGCAGCCCACTGTCTGAGCCCTGGTACAGTGGGTTCTTCTCCGCGCACAGTGCTTGTCAAGCCCTTTGTTTTTAAGAGTTTATTTGTTTATAGGGAGAGAGTGCGAGCGCATGGGGGAGGGGCGGAGGGTGATCTCCAGGGTCTTAAGCAGACGTCCCGCTGAGCAGGGAGCCTGACTCCGGGCTCAGTCCCACCCCCTGACTGAGATCCCGAGCTGAGCCCAAACCCAGTCCGACACTCAACTGACTGAGCCACCCAGGCGCCCCTCAGCCTTTTTTTAATTTTTAAGCCAAATCGTTTGTGACTTCCGCGAGCTCTGAAGCAGCGTACCCAGCGTGACAGTGGAGCTGCTCCCGGGGAGGGCTGTGCTTGGCCTCCCGCCCACCTGGACGGCAGCCCCGAGCATGTCTGCAGGAAGCCACTTAAACCCTGTCCACACCACACCATGAGTCTCTGGGGAGAGCTCCCCTTGATGGCTTTTGGGCTGTGTAGACACAGTTAATTCCAAAAAGTGATATATGTGAATCTCAGAAGGTCGAACAAGATCTCATTCATATGGATATCATTTCATCTTAATCAGTTCATGAAAGTCATGAGTCACCACTGACCGAAAATCTGGAATTTCTGGAGCCGCAGCCATGTAGCCACCGTCATCTGCCTCAAACGGCTGCACGTTTCTTGGTCACCTGCGATCTGCAGGCACTGCATAATTTTTTAAATTTGGACCACATCTCCCAAAAATACTTTGTTGGTTTTTAATTTTCTCCGAAAGTTCATATTTCCCCTTAAATTAAAAAGCAAAACAAAGAAACAAGCAAAAGAACTCAGTCTACTCAGTCCAAAAGCAAAAAAAAAAAAAAAAAGAAAAAGAAAAATTTGTTTCTGATGATTACACAACATGAGTTACTCCACCACTCGAGGACCTACTTTCATTGGTTTATTATATCACTTTGTCACTGGGTATATTGGTTTGTCACAGATCCCCCAGTCAGAAGTATCTCATCTAAATTAAAAAATGGAGCCTCAAGCTCATGTTCTTGACTGGTGGCTTCCGAGGAGGGTCACGCCATGGCGGTCTCACGAGACTTGACCATTTGAGGACTAGTCCTCCGCAGCTCTGACTTGCCAGGGGGGCTTGAGGGCTTCCCATAGATACCACCAGCATTTGTTTGGCACCCATTGTGTTCTGACCCGTATTTGACATAGGATATCACATTTAATCCAGATAATACTACTGTGAAGATACTTTGCTCATATGAGGAAATAAGTATTGGAAAGGTTAAGTAACTCACTTGAAGCCTGGATTCAAATCCAAGTTATCCTGGCTCTAGTTCTTGTACTTGTTCTGCTAGGTAGACTAGCAGAACTTCATGTCCTCTAAACGTCTGGTTTTCTAGAACGTTCTAGAGCAGTTTGCTATTATACCTAACAGAGCCTGGTTTGGAACCATTTGACCGTAGTTATAACATCATATATTTGTGTAAGAGACAACTTTTTGCTGAAGCTGGAGGTGCTACTGACGTGTGTTATAATTCTTTCAAAACAGATAATCACCTGAGTAATGTTTCTGGATTGCACTGAACGACATTCAGCACGAATTCGGGTCTCAGCAGCTTTTTGCTATTATCCTGTAGAGCAGTAAGCAAAGAGCATAGTGTATTTAGATGTTATATGCGGGATGTTTTGTAATAGGACTCTGTTCCTTGACATTGTTGCTTTAAGATTATCTTGGTGGAAGCTGCAAACATGTTTCTTAATTGTGTTTGTATTTCTCTAGGCATGGTCCTTCCTGGTATGTACTTCAACTTTCCAAGTAGTTAAATTATTATAATTAGATACATTAATTAGAAATGGTTAACATAATTTAAAAAAATCCAAATGACCCAGTTGGAATTGGTAACAGTTCATGATCCAATCAGTTATAATGGAATAATAATGCTGCATTCTTGTGTTGATCAGAGTCCAAATAACAGGAAATTTCTGGATCAGATGCAGCTGTTGTTCATAATGTCCTATTTGGCTGACAAAAGTAAACTTGTTTCTAAATTGTTGTACATTTTGTCCCTGCAATTTAAAAAATTTATGATCCTTTCCGCTAATTACTTCTACTGGTCCTCATTTAGTTCACAAATCTATATTTTTTTTCTATTGCATTTAAAAAACATTTTTAATCAATGAAGGATAAATCGATTTTAGATGCAATTTAAATGGATGCACCTGGTTGGATTGTGCATGATTATACTTCATTTGTGCCGTGATTCTGCATGGATTTAATTTCAAATATCAGTGATGATTGATAGTTATAGAACCGAGAGTAAATACACACGTTGCTTTGACTGTAAACTTCTGCGTTCTACGAGAATGAAAAGGTAAATCTGTGAAGGTATCCTTTATCTTCGGTGTTGTTTTCATCATTGTTGTTTGCCCTTTAAAAGCCTAGTTAATCTCAAAGCCATGATGCGATTCCACCTCACACCTGTCAGAATGGCTAAAATCAACAACACAAGAAACGACAGGTGTTGCTGAGGATGCGGAGAAAGGGGAGCCCTTGTGCACTGTTGGGGGGAATGCAAACTGGTGCAGCCACTTCGGAAGACAGTATGAGGGTTCCTCAGAAAGTTAAACATAGAATTACCCTAGGATCCAGCAAGTGCACTACTGGGTGTTTACCCAAAGGATACAAACGTACTGATTCAAAGGGGCACACGCACCCGATTCTGAAGTATCTGTAATAGCCACACTCTGGAAACAGCCCAAGTGTCCACTGACTGATGAGTGGATAAAGAAGGCGTGGCATATAGCACATCATATATAATGGAACATAAGCCAGCAAAAAGAATGACATCTTGCCATTTGCAAGGACAAAGATGGATCTAGAGAGTATAACGCGAAGCGAAATAAGCCAGAGAGAGACAAATACCATAGGATTTCACTCGTCTGTGGAATTTAACAAAACAGATGAACACAGGGAGGAAAAAGAGAGAGGCGAACCATCAGAGAGTCGTAATGATGGAGAACAAACTGAGGGTTGCTGGAGGGAGGTGGGGGGATGGGCATCAAGGAGGGCACTTGCTATGGTGAGCACTGGGTGTTTATTGTATGTAAATCATGAATCACTCAATTCTACTCCTGCAACTTAAAAAAAAAGCCTAGTTAAGCAAGAAAAAGTGATTTCATTTTTGCTTAGGAACATTGCTATGCGAAAGTTATGTGTTGGACTAATCGTGGACTCCACACACAAGCCTCTGTCGCCAAGGGAGGCGGCCCGCTGGAGGGCAGCCCTCAGCAGAGCCCCCGCACGCAGTGGGAGAGGCCGGGCAGCGAGCTGGGGCTGCAGGCCCAGCTGCAGGCCGAGGGGCGTCCCCGTGGGGCTGCACTGTTGGAGGGCTTCCTGCAGCAGACGAGCGGAGGACAGCAGGGCAGCTGGTGCCCCGCGGGGAGTCGCGGCTCCGGGCGATGGTGCAGTTGGCGTTACTCAGTGGAACTGCTTTCCCTACCCGCCCCCCCCCCATTGGCTCTCTTGACCACCCGTCGGGAAGGGCTGTTTCCCCAGGGCTGGGTTTCCCTCAAGGCCGAGAGGAACGTGGGTCGGAGGCTACCCCGGCAGGAACCTAGTGGACCAAAGGAGGCAACGGCCACAGGAAAGTGGTGTAGCCCCTGGATCTCAACCCAGATCAATCCACGTTAGATCGTGCTGCAGGGATGTGACGGGCGGAGCTAGGCTTGTCCCCAGCTTCCTGCCCACCTTTGGCTTTGCGTTTTGTTTTACTTGGTTTTGGTCGGGTCACCGTGATCAGTGTGGTCAGTAATCCACGGAACACAGGGTTCTGGTCAGATCATCCACGCCCTCGAAGGCATTCCGCTTGGCGAGCCTCTCTCCCTGCTCCTCAGCTAGACTGTGTGGCGGGTTTCATTGTCTTGGGTCACGCACCTCCAGTGACAAAGGGCTGTGTGGTCGGTACGCCCCCCTCCCCTCCCCGCGACCCAGGGAGCTACAGATCATTTGTCATCCCATCTGTCAAGTGGGGGAACTGAGCAGAGAGAGGACGGACTGGGCCCAGAGGACGCCTGAGCTTTGAAACAGGAGTCACTTGAATGTCAGAACCCATGACTTCCCGTGACTTCCTGTGCAGATCTTACTTGTGGTTTACAAGGGCTCCCCGGGGCGGAGGGTGACAAGGGTCACAGGATTTTGATAGACAGGATTTCTTTGTCCCCTGCAGTTGCTGTCTGTATCCTGTGACGTTCTTTACACTCTAGTAACTTCTGGAGAGTACGTAGAAGGCTCAATGTGATACGCCTGGACGTGGGTTTCGCAGCTGGCTCAGATCTCAGATTATCAGAGGCATTCCAGATGCTGGATTTTGAAGGATAGGTTTAAAGACTTCATTAATCTATGGGACATTTCCTGAGATCCATAAATAACCACGTTTGTTTCCTATGGAGTTGAATGTTTTCCGTATTCACGTGCTCTCGTTCCCTTCTGAGTCTCGAACTCGGGAACCCCCCAGCTCTCCCTAATATTCTTCAGCGTTGCACACTGACGACACGCCCCGTTTCCTCACCTGTGAGTGCAGCAGAGGGACGGACAGAGTTGGGCACCAGGTGTCCCTGCAGAAGGGGGGCACACAGCTGGCTCATTTCTTTTACATTATCTGGCCTCATTAAGAAATTAGATGTTTCCAGAGAGCTGAATTATAATCTTTGAAGCCCCAAACCTTAAAACAACTAAAACAACTATCTTTTAACCATTTTGCCTAGAAACATTTAAAAAACGCCCTTCTAAAAAAACCCAAATAACTTCATATTCACTTTTAAAAATGCGTTAGACATAAGGAAGCTTTACAAAGTGACGTCATCGTCACTAGTTACACCAGTTATTGAGCTGAGCTCTAATGTCATGGTGCCCTGAGGGGCTGTTGGCCCCCACGGAAGGAGCCCCCCGTGACTCTACTTTCATTAGTCAGGGTTCTACAGAGAAACGTGGCAGGGTGGATAGATAGAGAGGGAGAGGGAGAGATTGATTTTAAGGAATTGGCTCAGGCAGTTGCAAAGCCTTGGCAAGTCCAAGATCCGCAGGGTAGACTGGCAGGCCAGAGACCCAGTGTCGTTCAAGTTCAGAGTCTGTGGGCACAGTTCCCTCTTCTTTCTGGAAAGTCTGTCTTCCGTTGAGTCCTTATGAGGCCCATCACCTTATGGAGGACGCTCTGCTCTACCTAAAATCTGCTGACTTAAACGTTCGTCTCATCTTAAAAATACCTTCAGAGAAACATCTAGAACAGCATTTGGTTGACTATCTGGGCACTGCCGCCTAGCCAAGTAGACACGTAAAATGAACCCCCACCGTTTCTATGTCAGCTTTTGAGGAATTCTCCTGCCTCTTCCTTTGAGGTCAAGTTGTCCCATTCAGAAATTCTCTGAACAGCACATCCCATACCTTCCAGTTTGTCGTGTTGTATCCTGAGAAACCAGAAGGCCAGTTTACTTAATGCCTTTTCAAGTAAGACACTTAGCGTAAAGGGGGGAGGAGCTCACTCCCCAAAGTCAGTGCGTCAGCTTTAGTAAATCCACTTTGTGTGGTTTTCCCTCCTGACTGCTGGTTCTCAGTCGTAGTTGAGCTTGCAAGAGCTGTGATCCCCAGAGAAGTCTTTTCAATGCCATTTAAAGGTGATGCTGTGTCTGGACCACAGCAAACAGACGACATCAGGAAGACTCCTTCTTTGGGGTCCTATCCCTTAGTGTTAATTGTGATTTTTTTTTTCTTTTTCAATTCAGTGTGTTGGTACCACAATTAGAGCCGCAACAGATAATATAAGAGATTTGCTTATGTTGTTACAAGGATCATTTCCAAGAAAGAGGAGAGGTTTTTGTTTGGGTTTGTTTGGCCTTTATTGTGCGTAATTGGGTTTTTAAAGACTAAACTCTGTTATGTGGAGGTCAGGACCAGGCGCTCAAAAGGGAGCTCAGAAGGGAGATGCCCCCTCCTCGTCCCCCAGATTAGATCACTCACTGAAACCACCTCCGTGATTTGAAACTCAGCCCGCTCTTCACAAATGCCCCGTCTCTTGTGTTGAGAAGCCTCTCGAGGACTTCCCATTGTAGACTCTCAAGAAATGGGTGCAGCCAGCGCAACCAAATAGGATTTAGGCTTCCACGGCCTTCGCGGGCGATGTCTGGAACGGACGTTGCGCACACCTGAGTCTTCCTTCGGGGACGGCGCCTCGCGCCCACACACACTCATCACGTGCTCTTTCTGCAGACGGAGTAATCAACATGAGCATCCCCATCGTGCTGCCCGTCTCCGCGGATGAGAAGACGCGGCTGGAGGGCTGGAGCGAGTTTGTCCTGACACACGGTGGACAGAGAGTGGCTATCTTGCGAGACCCTGAATTCTACGAACACAGAAAGGAGGAGCGTTGTTCCCGTGTGTGGGGGACAATGTGTGCGAAACACCCCCATATCAAAGTAAGTAGCAAGACCTTTGGAAGGGCTTTCTCGATCTTTCAGTGTAGGACAAAAATCATTCCTCTTTATTCCTTCATAGAGGACTTAGGAACACCGGGGTCAGATGGAGGAATGTATTTCTAAGGGGGGTCTCGCAGGTTGTGCCTTCAGAGATCTTTTTAGAAAGGGGCAAAGCAGCGTCCTTCCACTTGAGGGCTGTTTGGAATGATCCACCGAGTCCCCAGATGCCGTGATGGCTGGCTCCCTCCGCTAAATGGAAACACCTGGCCTGGGTAGATCATTGAGTCTGGCATCTGGAGGAAGGGGCAGAAATCAGAGCCAGAGCTGTGCCCTCAGCCAGAGCTCGTGGCACTCTCCATCTTGAAAATTCACTGGAGATGCACGTTCCATCATCCAGAATGGGTCCAACCAGCCACTGGCAAGAGACTCAGGGTGCATGCCCTGTGGCCAGCGGAGGGGGTCAGTGACATCCTTCCAGTAAACACAATTCGGCGCAGAGCCTAGATAGTGGCAGAGTCTCCAGAGGGAAACAGCCCATTTTCGTCAGTGGATAGTTTAAGATTGAAAAACGTGTTCATCTGATTAGGATCATTTGAGACTGTCCTGCCTAAGGCTGCACCTTCTCAGATTCCTTCACAGCCTCTACTTGGTGGGGGTGCGGGGAGGGGGTGGGAGCGGAAGCGGAGAGTCTCATGGAATTGCTGTGTGTGGTTCGTTTCCCATAAAGGAAAGTATGTGAAATTGAATGCAAAAGCCATCCCTCACCCAAGATGAGAGCATTAGGGCTGAAATTTTAAAAAGCCACATAAAAGGAGGGGCCAGACTCGAACTAAGCCCAGGATGTCCCCCAGCCCTGTGCCCCTGCAGATGTTTGAATGCACCTACTGGCATTGGTTGGGCCAATGCTGGTTTGGTTTGGTTTCTCTGGTTGTGAAATGGTGCAAGGTAGGGAGGGCTTTTTCAAGGCCTCTGAACACAAGAGGTTAACGAGCAAAGCAGCTTCTCCTTCACTGGACGCAACCATCCACCTTGTAGCCAAGCGTCTTATTCTCAGTGCGCCTCAAGCTCAAAGTCAGCGTCATCTGGACCGTCTGTCCCCGAGTTTGGCAGACAGTCCTGGAAATTGCTGGACACGGACTGAGAGCGATTTGAGGAACTGTGTTCTGGGCCTTGATCCTGCCTGTGTTTCTTCTGCCCCCTGGTCCTCGTGGTCTTGGGTTCTGATCTTGTGAGTGACCCAGAGAAGGAAGAGGGACCCCCTCATCGCCCTGCTTCAGAGACGTCCGCTCTTGGGGCCCGGCATCCACGTCCACTGCAGCAGCGCTAGGAGAACCACCCGCGGAAGCAAGCTCTCAAGATTCTTTCTTTTCATCCTGTCTTGCAACCCGTGTTGGCAGCTGGAGCTCAGGGTTTCTTAGAAGCCAGGGGACGTGGTGCTGTGACTTGTGGTCTTGGTCATCTCGTCAGTGACCGTCCTGAGAGGTCGTTAGAGGGACTCTGCAAACATTCCCAGTGAGCTAATGGCGAGAAATGGACCATGGGTAACCCGAGCAAGGAAGGCACGCACTGCACACACAACAGCCCGAGGGTGACGTGTGTTCACCAGACACACAGCATACGCCTTTTACGGGGAAGGGACTCTCTTCACTGCTCCCCTTTTTTTTAGCACCTTGAAATTTACAGTGAAATTTACACTTAAGGGTTTTTTGTTTTTTAACCCAAAACTTCCAAAAGCAACCCCTTCCAAAGTGGCCGTGGGCCTTCTTGCATTTCCATGTGGCCCTGGTTCTAATTGGCTGGGTCAGTTCTGGGGGTTGGTGCTGAGCGTTCCCTGTGAGTCTGTGAAGGTCGGGAATCCTGGCATTAGAGAAGTATTCAGGGCTCTTTCCTGGATGGCTCCCCCTGTAAGCACCTCACCCCCAGTTCGTGCCCCCTCTCCCCAGGAGCTCCCCAGCAGTGGGCCGTGGCTGAATCCTGGGCATCCTCCCTGCTTCCTCTTCCTCCTTTGTTCATTCAGCCGCTGAGTCCAGGCGATTCTCCCCCCACAGACTGCTTGACGTTGGGCACTTCTCTTCTGTTCCCTGTCTTGGGCTAGGGCGCTCAGTTTGCTCCCCGTCTCCTGCCTGACTTGTGCTCGGCCTTCTCCGTCCTGCAGCCAGCGCCGCCTGCCCGCCCCATCCCTGGCTGCTGCCGTGCTCTGAGTGTCGGCCACTCTCCCGCTCCTGCACCTGCTGGTCCCTGAACCCAGACACTGTTCCTCCTGCCCCTGCTGCCCCCATCCCCTGCTGTCACCCCCCGTGACCCGAAGTGTGATGGAGTGTGCCTTTTTTTTTTTTTAAAGATTTTATTTATTTATTTGACAGAGACAGCCAGCGAGAGAGGGAACACAAGCAGGGGGAGTGGGAGAGGAAGAAGCAGGCTCCCAGCGGAGGAGCCTGATGTGGGGCTCGATCCCAGGACCCTGGGACCACGCCCTGAGCCGAAGGCAGACGCTTAACGACTGAGCCACCCAGGCGCCCCTGGGGTGTGCCTTCTTTATGCTCCCAGAGCACTCTGCCCTTGTCTGGCCCCAGCTGTCCCACTGTTTTGTCACCATTCAGTTGTCTGCCAGCCCCCTGAGCCCCCAGCTAGGGCCGGGCCCACGGGAAGGTGCCTCCGCAGGCAGAGCTCAGGGGAGGCAGCAGGTGCAGTGGGAGCAGCCTGGTTTGGGGGGGTCCTGCAGCAGTGTCCTGGCATCTGGGAGATGCTGCCTCTTCTCTCGTCTGCAAATGAGGCATGAAGTCCCCGTCATCACCTTCCTTGCCGCCCCAGAGCTGCCGGCCCAGGAGGGATAGCACAGAGATGAATGTACGTTCTCCATGGGGATCGCCTCTGTTTTCTGCCTCTTGATCCCCATCTCTGAACCCTTTCTTCGTGACCCTGTTTTCCCAAACCTGCCATTTCTTACTTCTTTCTGATTTCTTTCCCCCTCCTCCTTCCGACGTGTGTACCTGCCCTCGTTCAGCGCTGCTCCCGCTGCAGCCCTGCACTCTCTTCTCCCCAGGCTGCGTCTGCGAGGCTTCTCCTTGCCCCTTGAGGCTCCTCAGCAATTTCCCGTCTTCGTCCTAGGGTTTGAGCTCACCCTCTCTTCCTTTTTTGCATTTCTGTTGCCTAGAATCAAGCCCTTTCCCCTCTCACACTTTGTTCAGCTCCCCGAAAGCCCATTCCTCATTCCTGTCCATGCGCCCAGGTCTGCAGACTCCCCCGCGGTGTCCCCCTGCGGGCCTTTGGCAGGAGGCTCCAAAGGAGGTGGGGGCCCCTCGGCCACAAAGCCTGGGAAACGGGGCCGAACCACTGAACCTCCCTTCCTGGTAGCGAGATCTCAGTTCTGGGGACAGTTGGGCCATCTTGGGGGGGAGATGCCCTCTGCCTCGCCCCGTCTCAGAAAAGCCAGAAGCATAGGTCAGCATTACTTGTCAAATAGTACACGTTTGTGGGCTGAGCCGTGAACCAAACCGGACGTGTGCTGCCTTCACCAACAGAACAGAGGGTGGACCCCTGGCGTCCGGCATGAGCTACTGCATGCCTCGGGATTTGCTGCAAGTCTCCAGCTTTTTTTTTTTTTTTAGTGACTTTTTATTATGTTAGTCACCATACAGTACATCCCCGGTTTCCGATGTAAAGTTCGATGATGCATCAGTTGCGTATAACACCCAGTGCACCATGCAATACGTGCCCTCCTTACTACCCATCACCATCCTATCCCATTCCCCCACCCCCCTCCCCTCTGAAGCCCTCAGTTTGTTCTCAGAGTCCATAGTCTCCCAGCTTCTGTCTGTCGCCTAACTCGGCAAGGAGGAGACAGTGAATGCGCGGCTGGGGGGATGTGACAATGTTCTTAAGTGACTTTCCTCCCTCCATCCCACACGGTTGTGTTTTTCTTTTCCGTTACTGTGACCGCCTTTCCCGCCAGGCTCACCCCTCATGTTTGTGGGGCCCAGGGCAAACGGAAGCCCATGTACCATATTTAAAAGTTACCTATCTAACTAATGAACTGTTAGAAAAAAATATGTTCTGTCCTACGCTGACCACCGTGCCTTGAGAATGACGCAGGTCAGGTTCAAATTTAAATTCTGCACCAGAACACGTGGTGAAGAGTTGGCTCTTGACCTGCCATGAACCCCTTTACCTTTTCTCTGCTCGGCCTTGTCCCATGCCATGAGGGCACCCCAGGCCGGCTGGCTGAGCTCCACCCGCACCTGCCGCAGACTCCCCTCACTTGGCCCGGCCCAGAACTGGGGCTGCCTCCCCGGCTGTGCGGTCCGCCCTGGAAAGACAGGCCAGGAGAGGAAGCGCGGGGCTCCTTGTAAAGGTGTGCATTTTCTGTTCCTCACTGTCCCCTGAAGTCACCTTCTCAAAGGAGACCAGGTATTGACAAGGGAGGGGATTAATAGTAACCTCTGTGCTTTCTTCTAAGAATTTTATAGTTTTAAATTTTACATTTAGGTCTTTCATTCACTTTCAGTTTTTTTTACAGGATATAAAATAAGGCTCTAACTCTATTCCTTTGTATGTGGAGATCCAGTTTTCTCAACACCATTTGCCAGGGACTGTTCTTTCCCCATCGAGTGGTCTTGGCGCCCCTGTCAAAGATTAGTTGAGAAAAATAAGGTTTTAGCTAATCAGTCTGTGCTTAGCCTTGGGTGTGGATTTGGTGACATATTGCTGCTCTCTGGACGTTTTCTTTTGTTTTCAAATTAGAGATAACTAAGAAGGATGCTTCTTTTGAGTTTCCTTAGAAATTGTGCTTAGCGGGGGCGCCTGGGTGGCACAGTCGTTAAGCATCTGCCTTCGGCTCAGGGTGTGATCCCGGCGATCTGGGATCGAGCCCCACATCAGGCTCCTCCACTGGGAGCCTGCTTCTTCCTCTCGCACTCCCCCTTCCTGTGCTCCCTCTCTCACTGGCTGTCTCTATCTCTGTCAAATAAATAAATAAAATCTTAAAAAAAAAAAAAAAAGAAATTGTGCTTAGCAATAATTAACTGGTAGAAACAACTTGCCTGATTTCCCCCCCCAGCTTCTCTATTTTGGTCCTTATTGAAAACAGTCTAATACACATCAGGCTGTATTAGGAATGTGCCGGCAGTGGTTCTCGGAGAGTGGCTCGCAGAACACTGGGGGTCCCCAAGAGCTTTCCACTGAACCCCAATCTCAAAACCACATTCCTGATACTGAGACATCATTTGCCGTCCTCTCTGGGCTGACATTTGCACTGCCGGTGCCGCAGCAAGGCGGGTGACACTGCTGGCCCCTCAGACTCAAGATGGGGACGCCTGGCTCACCTCGGGTCGCCCCCCTTGACACCAAGCACTCGCAGCAAGCACAGGGCCAGCTTCAGCTACAAATGTTCTTGTTGACGGGGCGCCTGGGTGGCTCGCTTGGTTAACCACCTGACTCTTGATTTCGGCTCCTTGTGATCTCAGGGTCATGGGATCGAGCCCGAGTCGGGCTCCCTGCTCAGCGCTGCACATGGAGTCTGCTTGAGAGTCTTTCGCTCCCTCTGCCCCTCCCCCACTCTCTCTCTTAAAAAAAAAATATAAAAGGGTTAAGAGACCAAAAAATTTGAGAAATACTGTGCTAGAAATGCTTAAGAATGGAAGGTGGTTCTTCAGGAATAACCCAAGGTTGGTCTAGAAGGAGAAAATGGGTTTTAGATAAACTAGAAGTCCACACTCATCTCCGGCAACTTTGCTCATGGTCTTTCTAGATGGTGCTGGAAAGTGGGGATTGGCTGGTTGGTGGAGACCTGCAGGTGCTGGAGAGAATAAGGTGGAACGATGGGCTGGACCAGTACCGCCTGACGCCTCTGGAGCTCAAACAGAAATGTAAAGAAATGAACGCCGGTACGTACGTAGGCTGGCTTTCATGCCGTTGTCAGTCCTCCTGCCCTCCTTCTGTGATCCCTCTGATCACAGAATTCAAGATACCAGGAGTCGGCCGTGTTTATAGTTTCAAAAAGCTGGAAACTCTACTGATAGGTGTATTGATATCGACCGGAGCAATTTAGAAAGCTGAAGTACATCCACATACTGGAACAGAATACAGCAGTTAAAAATACGCACAGACACAGAAAAATACCCAAAGTGTATTTATTCAGCAAAACACAAGTTGCAGAACAATCTGTACAGCATAATTTTGGAAACAAAATTAAAATACAGTAATTGTTCTTAAAACCCTAAGCTACTTGTGTGTCTGGAAGCAGAAGTCTCTGGGGCACGTGCCAGAATGGAGCCAGACCAAAGGGTGGGAAGATTTTCACTTTGTAAATTTTGGAAAAGGGAGAGAAAAAGTAACGATGGGATTATAGATGGTTTTTAAATCCTATTTGGGGCTTTTCTGGATTCCCCACATTTTCCATAATGGATATTTCTTTCATCACTAGAAGGAAATTAAGCTTTTCAGGAGCCCATCACTAAGTGGAGTAGTTTGAGGATTTTTTTTACAGTGATGGTGAAATATGTTTTTACGTCTTTAGGTTGTTGAAATTTTTCCCCGGCCCCCGACACCGCTGGTCGTTGCTCACCCCCTGGGGGAGCGAGCCCGAAGCAGGCGGAGACGTGGGCTCCACTCAGTGCCGGCTCCCCCGTTAGGGCTTCCCGCCTGCGTGATCCGTGTGGTCTGGTGGGGGCCTTAGGAGTAACCGAGTACCCCCAAGGAGCCAAGTGGATTCTCCAGATGACTTCTGAAAGCAAGTGGGCATAGTGGATGCTCTACAGTAAACACACCTGTGTTTCCTTTCTTTCGAGATTTTTAAAAATTTTTAAGTCATCTCTCCACCCACCGTGGGGCTCGAACTCACAACCCCAAGTCGCACAATCAAGAGTTGCATGATCTACTGACTAAGCCAGCCAGGCGCCCTTCCTTCCTTTCTTTTAAAATTGAAGATCTAATTGCCTTTATGAAACGATTCTCGCAAGCAGAGGGGAGCTCCCCCTGCATTTCCTTTCTGTTCTTGTGGACGAGCGACAATGTGCATTTTGTTCAGCTCGGCCTTTGTGCGCTCCTTTCCCAGATGCGGTGTTCGCGTTCCAGCTCCGCAATCCCGTCCACAATGGCCACGCTCTGCTGATGCAGGACACCCGCCGCAAACTGCTGGAGCGGGGCTACAAGCACCCCGTGCTCCTGCTGCACCCTCTGGGGGGCTGGACCAAGGACGACGACGTGCCCCTGGAGTGGCGGATGAAGCAGCACGCGGCGGTGCTGGAGGAAGGCGTCCTGGACCCCAAGTCAACCATCGTTGCTATCTTCCCGTCCCCGATGTTGTATGCCGGCCCCACAGAGGTGAGCGGTTCCCTGGGCCGGGCTGGGGGCCTCGGAAACGTGGGCTCAGACTTGACGTAAGAGGAGCCAGTGAGTCGCTGCGATCCTATTCCTTCATGAGCAGATTCTAGAATCTTCCGGTCCCTCTTTATCCACCTTAACTATGTTTCCATTTAGTATTCGTAAAAAATGCTAGAAACACCACGTCAGACCTGATGTGAAACACCACATCCACCTCACCGCTGTTGAGAATGTGGAGCTGGCGCGTGAACGAGAATAGTGCAGCTTGACTGCGGTTGTAGGGCAAAGTGTATCGCACCTGTACCCAGTTCCCGAAGTTCCAGTCTGAGTGGTTCGCCGCACACGCCCGAGAGCTCCATTAGAAGACAGAATTTGTCTCTCAAATCTCGGTGTCCCCTTTCATCACAGCACAGTGAGCCCGTCACACAGGGACGTTCTTCGTCCCACGGCACCAAGTGTGCGGGAAGCACGATGATTCCAAAGGGTCTCAACTCCTTGGAAGGCCCAAACTGAGTTTCAGAAACTCTCTTCAACCAGATCTCAGTGCTAGGCTTCCCCGTCTTCTGTATTCCTCGCTGAACTTCAAACAGGGCGATTCATTTTGAAACGCCAATGTCGTGCTGAACTAGAATCCGTGTCTTTGTATGATCAGCTCATTATTGGCAATGGGATAATCAGCCATGTTGGAGTTTGTGATTTCCTTCAAACTGTGATTTATTCTGAATAGGAAGGGACTGGAAAGTAAAAGTCACACGTCTGAGTGATCCTGTCCACGTGCCTGTCTGGAGAGGCGATTAGGAGACAGAACCTCGGGTTCTAGGAAGCTGGGGCCAGGCGGGGGGATTTGTGTCTAAAGCTCCTACCCTATCTGATGCAGTGAGTGTGAAGAGCATGGGGTCTTAGAACACTCCACTGACGTCCTCCAGCTATTCGCTGATCCTACCACTGGATTACTTTTAAAGCAGAATAAAGGCATGTCTGTAAACAGGAACCCCAGCGCTGACCAGTGGTGACCAGCATCTCCCTTGCATGATGTTTCCTAGGTCCAATGGCACTGTAGGTCCCGGATGATTGCAGGGGTCAATTTCTACATCGTGGGCCGGGACCCCGCAGGAATGCCCCACCCCGAGTCCAAGAAAGACCTGTATGAGCCCACTCATGGAGGCAAGGTCTTGAGCATGGCCCCTGGCCTGACCTCGGTGGAAATCATTCCATTCCGCGTGGCTGCCTACAACAAAGCCAAAAAAGCCATGGACTTCTATGACCCGGCAAGGTAGGTCTCCAGAGGAGGGCTCTTCACTCACCATCTGTACAGCTAGAGTGACGGCCCTTCAGAAGTGCACCTCCGCATGCTCCTAGCGGGATGAGACTCCCCTGAAGGCCAAGACCTGGTCCTACACATCCCATGTCCCCCTCAAGTGTAGCACAGCACCCCCCCCCCCCGTATGTCAGTAGATGGTCCATCAGTAGCTGTCTTTCAACAAGTCTACCCTGAGCATGCGTTAAGGGAAAGGAAGCCAGCGTAGCAGCAGGAGACGCTTCCCGTGGACAGGGTAGGTCTAGCCCAGAAGTGCTGGGCGTGTGGCTGCCATCACGCCCACCATCACATCCCTTTCTTCTGCAAGTTTCTTTACTGAAGAGTTAGCGAATTGCCCATTCCAGAAGGTTTTACAGAAGCGTTTTACAGAAGGAAAAAATAAGGCCTAAAACTCGTCCCCTACTGCAGGCATCTTTGGGGGCGGGGTGACTTACCCACTCTGAGCTGTGTGTGGCTGCCCCGTGACAGGCACAACGAGTTTGACTTCATCTCCGGGACACGGATGAGGAAGCTGGCCCGGGAAGGAGAGAATCCCCCCGATGGCTTCATGGCGCCAAAAGCATGGAAGGTCCTGACAGATTATTACCGGTCCCTGGAGAAGAACAACTAAGTGCCCTCTGGCTCCAGAGTTTTCTTCTGGAAGTGCTCTTGGATTCTCTTTTCTATTTTTGTGATTAGATGCTTTGTACACAACTGCTTCTCAGTGACTGATTCTCATGTTTTATAATGAGGTAAAAATTGTCTGTAATTTAAAGTCAACTTCAATAATATATAAAAGAAAGTCCGAGTGAAGTCCACCTCTTAGCAGGTGCAAGCAATACTGTTATCATTTCAGAATGAAATTACTTGTATTTTCTACTGCATCTGATTAGGTAGGTCCCAGGTTTCTGAAGCTTTGACCACGTGTCTAGTTTACTTGCCAAAAAGTAAAGTGTGTTTTCCAGCTTAAGTCTTGCCGACCCGCACTTGCCCAGTGTAGGAACACGAACCAGATGGGCAGCCTCTTCTGTACAACTGTTTTCAGGGGGAAAACAAAAATCCTCACCCCTAAACGAGGTACGGCTCACATGAAGATTCTCGCTATTTCGCCTCCTGTCTCCTGCCCCGTCTCCTAAGGGGCTCAAGCACAGCCGGCCTGGAGACACCAGCCGTGTGAACTTGTGACTTGCACCTCGGATCTATGCAACCTAGTTCTGCCGAGAAAGTTACGTTGTCTAAGAAAGAAGGGAAGTCTTACCACCCTTCTGTGAATAGAACTCCAGTTAAACGGTGATTTTCAGTTAGACAGCATTGGGCACTTTGAGGAAAAGATTTGGACTCAAGGCTCAGACGATCTGGCATTGTTGTGGGAAATTAATTTTTCTCCTCTTTGCTGTGGTCACTGTGTCCTGGGAGAGGCCACACTGATAGAATGCAGCTTCAGCCCAAACCAGTCCAGACCATCAGACTAGCAGACTGCTGGAATGGGAAAAGACCCTAGACACCCTTCTGTCTCACAGGGGTCCCCACCAGACGATGCCTAGCGTGTGCTTTGGGAGTGGCAGAGCAGGTCACACTCACTCACTGTTGGCATCATTAGAAAGTACTGGTAGCACCCAACGGGCTTGTCGCCCCTGGACCCCCATTTGGGGCTCTGTCTGCACTGTACGACACAGGGGCTGCCTCTGGCCCCCTCAGTTGCTCAGCAAAGCTGCTTGCACGGAAGGCACTTACAAAGCAGCCTTCTTGGGTGCCAGAAGGTCCAGAGTTTTCTAAATCCAGCTGATCTTAGTGCAGCTGGAAAAAATGCTTTTCCAAAGACTCATGCTGTGCGGAGACATCTAACCCCTGATAGTTTTGCTTCTTGGGAGGTGATCTTTGTACTTGATGCATAATTCCTTGTTGCTAAAAATAGATGAAGAACCCATACCTTCTGTAGCTAGGTCTCTCTGGAAGAGACTTAAACTGGAAAGAGAAAACTGTGATTTTTTCATATTCTCAGTTTTTTTTCTTTTTAAAGAAAATGCTAATCTTAGCTACTGAAAGTTCTTTAGAGAATAAATTACCCACAGTGGACACAGCAAAGCCTAACTGCCTTGACTAGTATAGTGTCTGTGTTGATTTAATCGGAGGTACTCCGTACTGCCTTTTTCAAGAACAGCGTATTTATTGAAAACATGAGACGGAATATAGTGCCTTAATCAATATATTTTGTGATTTTTAAGATATATTTAAAACTGCTTTTCTGCTCTTAATACACTTAGTGCAAATGACTATTTCTATGGACAAGTGATGCTTGTTTTTATTTTAATAAATTTCTCAAAATGAAAGTGGAGTCTCTTCTGCCTGTGACATGGAGTGTGGGTCGGCCACGCAACTGCTGAGGGCTTTGTGACTTTGTGTAACTGGGGCGAAACAGCAGCAACCCTCGGACCACGATTAAGAGGCTGTTTGCCCGCGTTCGAGTCGCTTAACAGCAGGTCTGGCGTAGGTGTGCAGGGCTCCTGATGTCTTCGGGGTGACGAGGCTGCTTGGGGGCTCACCGTAGGCCGTCACCGCAGGAAGGTCTGACCTCTCCTCTTTTGAACTTGCTCCCTTCGCTCAAAGTGCTCCCAGGGAGTGCAGCAGCAGGGCTGGGAGCAGGTGTTTTGCTGTTTTCATCCGTTCCCGTACCACCCACACCTCCACGAACCTCAGCCACGGCTCCTTTGCTGTGAGAAAGGGGAACCTGTTTCTGCCCCTACTTTCAGTGGTCTTTGGGCACCTGGCAGTTTGGGACTGTCCTCCTCCCTGTGGTCCTGAAGGCTTCCTGCAAATTCTGCCACTGACCCTCACTGGGTGGTGTAACACTGGGGAAAGAGCCCTCTTCTCGCCCAGAGCCTTGCTTGCTCGCTCGTTCCGAGTGACAACTGGTGGGACAAAGGGCAGGACGTGTGTGAGGACATGAAGACATGGGTGGGGCGGGGGGGATGCCAGACTGTCAGGGCAAGGGGAACAAACCTCGGAAAGGCCTCTGTAAGTCGCCGGGTCTGGCATCGGCCTTGCAAACCTCTCGGCACTTAGGCTCCAGGATTTCTCTCCAGCCCGTCTTCCTTACACAAAGAAACAAATCCTGGTTCCTTGAGGAGAGCAAGTTTGACTTTGTTTTCTCTTCCTCCCACTCTGGACACAGCCGTCAGGTCTGGCTTTCCCACCGGGCACCGGAGCAGGGAGCTCCTCTCACGTGGAAAGCTCGGCTAGACCAACCGTGCAGCTCCGCCTCTGATTCTGAACGCAGGTCTCCATTGCCTAAGCATTTCCTCATCCCCACATGCATCAAGGATCAGGGATGCACTACACGCGGATACTGAAAACCACTGACTTTTCCTTGCCCCTTGTGTGCATTTAGTTCTGTGATGGGCCACTCAGTACGCTCACTGAGTGGGGGAGCAATTCACTGATAACGCACGCCCGAATGTGCCTAAATTTCTGCTTATATTGTAAATGATTTTAATAAAAAAGATTTAAATTATTACTGAATTTTACTGATATTACTGAAAATAAATAGGTTACTGGCTAGAGTTTGGAGATTTAGGTACAAGAAAAACCTAGACAATATACAAATCACACTTTTCTATGGGGTTAGCAGAGAATGGGGGATGCCGGCGAGGACTCCCCCAGCTGAGTGGGCACGGCTCTCTTAACGTCATCATATGTATTTCTAATTGCCGGCATCAAATACACATGCTTTATTTGGTCAAGTTCTTAAATACAGCTGGTTATTTTTTCCAGAAGTTTAAGCCTGCTGTGCACTTCTTTCACAAAATAAGGTATGTGACAGTTCTCATCAGTTGTAACAGATGAAACACACGTGGAAGAACAATCTTGACTCATTTATTTCATAAGCCTGCTTTCCATAAATAACAACGCCAATACCGATCTGGTTCCTGAACTAGTTAAAAGGCTGGCTTCTACAAGTGTGTTCACCAAGAAGAACCCACATTTATGAGAAGATACTAATCCTATGAACCACTAAAGAGGTTGCATCCCCTAACCCATCCTCAGATGATAAAAGGAATTCTAGAAAGTACTAGATCTTTGGGTATTCAAAGTAAACGACAAAAGCTTCCAGTTCCAACAGTGTCAAGGAAATAACATGTTCAATACACAGGAACATGAGGCACACGCAGCGTCTCCAACCTGCCTCCCTGATGGCGCACGTGGTGACCTGTGCGGGTAGAACAGGTGCGTCCACCGAGGCTGACGCCCAGCCGCAGCTGACAGAGCCTCCCTGTCTGAGTGCCACCGGTCGGGTCCGCATCGCTGCGGGCCCCACATCTATCAACATGGCCGCTGTGGCCACAGTGCACAGCGTAGTGAACCGGGATGGGAACGTACAGAGATCTATTTCAGCATGCCCATCACCATGCAGACACGGAAATGGAGGCCTAGAAGTGGAAGACGGGAGAGGACTTCCCTAAGCACACGAGAGCCCGCAGCCAGATTCACTTCCTAACTCCGGAAGCATTTGCACAGGATTCTTAAAACAATCCCAGAAGGTACACATTACGATTTCTCTGTACAGATAAGGGAACAGGTGCTCAAGGAAACAGAGATGTCGCCTAAGGCTACGATGCCACATATACACGGCACACACACACACACATAAAATCATATTACATATATAGAGGTTGCACAGCTGGGGTTAAAACCTATTAAGTTGGAAACGAACTTCGCCGGACTTAGGATTCTGCTAGAATGTAGGAGGATGTAAAAGACCTTCACTCCCAGAGTACCAAGAGAAAACCGAGACAAAATAATGCTGCTTCTCCATAAGGCCAGCAAAAAGAGTGGACACAGGCATTCTTCACTGACTGCCCTCCGGAGAGAAAGCAGCCCCTCGGGGGCAGGCAGGAGCCTCGGGGTTTGCGTGTACCCCAGGGAGGAGATTGCGGGGTCGGGATGCTGGGTACACAAGAGCAGGTCGGCCTCAGGGAGAATTCAACCAGTACTGACCGAGATCCAAAAACATCACCTTCAGAATCAAGCTGCCAGGCGAGACAGTCCCCCTCCCTGGACCTCACCGAGTAAAGGGTGAAAGAGGGGCTCTGAGTCTTGAGCATCCTCATGGGGACTGGCTACCGGACCCCGTCAGAACGGGGCACGTGGAGCCACAGACCTCTGACCCCTGCACGCCCAGCCCCTCCCAGCTCCAGTCTGCTAAGATCAAAAGGCTGCTGCCGGAGAGGGGGTGGTGGTGCTGGGCCTGGCCAACTCCTCTTACAGCCGCAGCCCACACCCGGGGTGACTGGACTGCAGAACGGGGGCGATCAGGCCTTCGCCACAACTGCCTGTCAGAGGAAAAGGTTTGCCTTCCTTGGAAATAAAACAAAAACCAGGGGCGCCTGGGGGGGGCTCAGTCGTTAAGCATCTGCCTTCGGCTCAGGCCGTGATCCCGGCATTCCAGGATTGAGTCCCACATCGGGCTTCTCTGCTGGGAGCCTGCTTCTTCCTCTCCCACTCCCCTGCTGTGTTCCCTCTCTCGCTGGCTGGCTCTCTGTCACATAAATAAATAAAATCTTAAAAACAAAACCAAAAATCAACACTGTACTTCAGTCTCCAGTGTTCTTTTTATACCCTTTATCTGGAACAAAATAAATGACAAATTGGAAGCGATCACTTAGCTAAAAGTTGGACATGCCAAGTAGCAGTCCAGCATCCAGGGAAGCAGAGTGTCTGGGATCCCTGAAGGCTGTCCACACAGCCAGCGGTGCTGGCCACTCCCATACGCCCACTAGTTAGAACACCGCTGCCGCTGAGCACATGCCTGTGGCCGCCTGGGACCAGCTGGTCATTTGTCACTTTTGCTTGTCCAGCCACCTTCTCCACAATACTCCATTTTCTTTGGTCGAAAGACTGTTCTCTTCTGCGTTTCGTCTTGATGAGTCAGTACCTTCAGGTACTTGCTCTCAAACCGTTTAAGCCAGGGCTCCTGGAGGTCCTTCCCTCCGAGCTCCTTCCCTCCGAGCTCCTGGAGGTCCTTCTCTGCGAGCAGTGATTTTCACTGGGGTTTGCACACCCACTTCCAGGATTCAAGAATGGGGCAATTTAAAGATAAACGGAGTTCATTTAATGCAGTGGAGGAATAAAAGCAAGATTCTTGAGCAATTCCTGCTATAAAACCTTCAGGAGCTTTCTGTCCTAAGTCCAGTTTTTGAAACTTCCTTTTGAGCTCATGAGCTCACCGTATCCTTCAAATATTCCTGCTGGAGTCCGTTGTCTGCAGGAGAACCCTAACAGCTACTCTGTACGAGACTGGGACTCTGGCCCCGTAGACCATGCTCATCTCCCTCACATGCCTGCCCAGGAATTTGCTTTACTGAACGATGTATCGCCACCCCCTACTGGGGCATCGGGGCCATTCTCAGAATTTCTGGAAGCTACGCATCGCCAGCACACAACACCGCTCTAGTTGCAGCTGCAAGTGTTGGTGTCGGGGACTATCCCACTAGGAGCTTTGGCTCTAGTTTTAAAACTGAACTGTCAGAACGCACGAACTCGGGTCCTTGACACCTTCCGCACCAGCATTCACACTCACTGCAACCGGAGCTCAGAGCACACGAGCTTGTATTGACAAGGGTTCTCACGCAGAGTGGTTCTGACCGCAAGTACGAGCTGGTCCCAAACGCGTGCTCCCGCTGCAGCGTTCCGGGGGACGAGACCTCATGCTCTGTTAGGAGTAATGCTGCGAACAGTTACACCAGTGGGGCCGAGGAGGTTCTGTTCTCACGTCGCTATGGGTCTCCTGTAGGTCCGACCTCATTTGCATCTGGCATCTGTGTCCTTCTTCTTCTCAGCAGTGTCACGAACGTGAGGGGAGCACAGAACTTCCGCCTGTACACGTAAAGACAGCTTTGAGTTTTGACAAGATTGGGGAACTCTGTCTGATGGCTGAATCTACAACAAATTTAATTAGCGAAGGCCCTCTGAGGACTTCTGTCAGCTCTAAATGGAACGAGTCTATGGCTTTGAGGGCAGGATATGCGATCGGCGTATTATAATTCTATCCAATATTCTGACCTGAGGAAAAGCTAACAGAATTATAAAATATACATCATCCCGTTTATTTTCTTTATCCAGAAGAAAGTCGTAACATTTGTCGACAAACAGCACAATTCTGATAGAAGCACCTCCTATCGACAAGGGATGCTGCCATTTTTACACAAAGCTTGAGACACCCTCACATTAAGGCCAACCATAAAGTGCAGCCAGCCAGCAATGGTAGATTATGGCCCACATGCATTATTTAGACGAGCCCAACCCAGCTCCTGATAGTGTCGTGGGTCCCGGGTTGTCCTGCAGTTGGGAGCGGAGAGGTAGAAGCGAGGGAAATTCGTAAAGATACTGAAGTGCTTCAAATCCCGAGTTACTAAACCCTACACAAAACGGCCAGGAATAGTTTGAGACACACCAGACTTACCATACCAGAAGTCTTCCAACAAGGAGGCCTGTAGAGAAATATCACACGGGTGGTCATTTCCATCTCAGTCCCTAGAGTACAGGCCTCGGGATTCTGGAAGCTTAGCGGATGCTCACAAACACAGCCTGGCCAACAGTGATGTAATCAGTGTGCAAAAGTAACACAACTAATAACATGAGGGCCCGTTCTGGGCAGTCACTGTTCTGGGCAGTCACTGTTCTGGGCGCGGCGCTGACCGCCTCACGGCGCCAACTCCTCACCCCGCCGGCTGCCTCGGTGGCTCCGCTCCGTAAATGAACCCCGGAGGCACGGAGGAATCAGGTGTCTGGTGCACGGGACAGGACTGGTTAACGGGGAGCCTGGATTCAACTCCAGAGGGTCCGACTCCACAGCCAGTACTCGGCACTGCCGCCCACCAGGGAATACCTGAGAACCCAGAACCCTGCTACCTGTGTAAATGCATGTCTGCACAGGCACAGATTACAGAACGCTAAAAGTTCTTCGGAGGGGGGTAAAAAAGTGTCCTTGATTACTTCAAGGCCTTAAAGATGAGTCATGGTTGATGGGATTAGTGTAATTTCTCTAACTTCATTTGGTGATTAAAACCATGATAAACCTCGTAACTGTACTACTGGACATTCTGAATTAAAGAAAGGACACGAGAGACAGATCCTCTTATTCTGGATCAATATGCCATCAGATTAAAATTAAATCATTACTGAACTCCGTACTGAGACACAATGACTGGATACTAGAAGGTATGCTTCAGAAGTGCGAAGGCTACACGGCGAGATAACACTCCGAGGGCAAGGTTTGTTCACTAAAAACAACCCAGAAAATGTTATATAACTCGAAAAAGACCAAGGAGTAGAGAAAAATTAATAAAGAGGGTCCTCTTTATTACACATTTATAAAATAATAGTATAATATAGTCATTGAAAATGGAGACGAAACTTTTTTTTGGTATCTTGTGTTTTGCAGCCGATTTTCGATCAGATCATCGTCACAATGTTTGTGACTTGCTTTCTGCTGTAACCTCGACCCCACCCGTCATTCAAAGCACAACAGAATGAACTCTCCAACAGGTTCTGTGAGAAACTTCCTATCAAATAAATTTATCCAGTAACTCACGAATGAAGAGTGAGAGTTTTCAAAGAAATACGATAAAAACAAAACTATATGAAGCATAATTTAATCTTTCAGGTGTTCACAGAAGGCACCTCAAGACAATAGCGTGCCGTCTTCCTCATGCGGTGTGCGTAAGTGCCTGCACCAGAACTCTCGTTAGTGGAATTTTGGACAAAAAAAAAGTTTCCTATGTGGGGCACGTAGCATCGAATGACTACAGATACAATATGGGGATTCTGATGTGTATATTTGTACTAACCAGGGC
The DNA here is from genome assembly GCF_024610735.1 of Ursus americanus. NCBI lineage: Eukaryota > Metazoa > Chordata > Mammalia > Carnivora > Ursidae > Ursus > Ursus americanus. The sequence goes on from NC_142132.1 coordinate 78,680,124, forward strand.
ACAATTTATAATATGCTAAGAAAACTTTAAAAATTAAAGTTACAAAATGAGTATTTTTAGCACATTTAGTAACATTTAGCTACTCGTTTTAAACTATCATTTCATTTTTGATGACCAAATTATATTTGACCATAATTAAAGAACATACAACTTTAAAATAACATTAAAAAACCATGGTTACAACAGAACAATGTCCCATGAAACGAAGAAGGGAAAGTCACATACACATACTGAATGGCACTGTGGTGTTTCAAAGCCATTCTCGGGCAAGGCTTTCAACCCGTGTGTCAGGATAGCGATCTGAAACACGTCTCTACTCAGTGTGCTGCCAAAAGGAGGTGAAATCCGTGCTGCTCACACGACTGCCTGACAACCATTCCATGCTCGTCACTGGACAAGTATTTTTATTTGATTATCCTGATACCATAACAGCGGAGCCACATCCAGAAATGGAACTGTGGCTGGCTCCCACTGTTCCACGGCAGACAAATGCTCAACTTAAAAAAAAAATAGCTGAAACAAAGGAAACAAGTGGCAATGGCTGAATCACCGTACCTTCAACACAAGCATACATCTTCGTGTTGCTATATACTATTTGGTACTTTCTGATTCAGTAGTTGGGGTAAAAAAAAGTTTCTGTATTCAAACATATCTACAGAATATCAATACAAAATGTGTGAATATATACATTTAATACACACACACACACACACACACACTCTCTCTCTCTCTCACATCCCCCCTTCTCACGAATGACTCAATGAATCATCTCTGAGACCAGCTTAGATGCTCTCAGGCTGCAACGTATGGCTACAGAGGTCAAACACAAGCACCCACTCAGGCCGGATCAAATTGTTCCTCCTCATGATTTCTGACAAGTAGTAATACCGCTTATACAACAACTGTTATCTCAATAACTTAGAATTCAGAGTATAAAACCAGTGTCGTGAACACTTTAACTCTCTCACGGGGTGAAGAACATCTCTCTTTTCATTCTATTTCCACTGATGATAAGAGCGCATCAAACTAGATCACATTGAACTGTACAAATGATCTTTACTCTTAATCTAAACAAACGTGTGTTAAAACATTCTGAAATGCTGCATCCTTTGATTTCTTCATTTTTTCAATTGCCCGATGCAGGTCCTGTTGTTGCACAGGCCGGATTTCATCCTCGTCGTGGCTACAACGTAAACAAAACCGCCAGATGGTCACATGACTTTGGGATACATATCCCTCAAATATGCTACCCAGACGTCTCTTTCCCGTCAAAGACCCCCAAAGATAGCCACAATGCCTCCAGGAATTCTCATGCAGACACAAGTCTGGGAGATTTTTAAGGAGCACTGACTGCTGGGAGACAGGAGGCCAAAATGCCTGGTAATAAATACACATTCAAGATGTGGGAATGAAAACCAAACACCTCACACTAAGACTCCAGGGGAGAGCATTAGCATAATGGAAAACTGTCAGATACAGGTGTGCAATTTATCTAAACGGGAATGGAATTCCAACCAAGGAATCACAAGTAGCATTTGTGGCCATATATTCATGTTCAGATTTAGCATGTGACAAACTGAAAACAGAATTCTTTGCTATTAACAAAAACCAACTACTCTAAGTCCTCCCCTCTTTAATAATAATAATAATATATAATGTCTCCTAATAATTTACACTTAGGAAAAAACATTTGGGGAAAAAGTTAGGATAAGCCAAGTCTATTAGCCAGATTTTTCATACTGAAATATAAAATTTTCAAAGGCTTTGAGGACAGCAGAAAAAAGAGGACCTTCATTAGTAATGTGATTTATTCACACAAAATGTATTCATAGGTTATTTTTTGGCCTCTCCTCATTATCTTACACACAAGAATAAAAACCTTTGGAAAGTAGACTCTTGGCTACAGTCAGAGGTCAGAAGTATTCCCAACGTTAGCATCAGGGGAGCTGGATAATCTGGCAACAAATAAATGAAGTGAGCCTCTCTCCAACGGGGCCCCAGGGAGCACTGAAGGCAGGTGTGGAAGCAGCGCACACACAGCTAACCCGTCCATACCACGGGACTTGCTGCTGGCGAAGCCTGCTATGGCAACGCAACGTAATGAAACAGCGCAAGAGGCAAATCCAGGTCCCGTGGAGTGAAAGCCTCAGGGGGAAGGAGGATGGGGGCCTGAGAAACAAAGGAAAAGAGGTGGAGAACTCATTCACCACAGGCCCCTGAAGTACACGCGTCTGCTAAGAGTTACAGCAACTCTCCGTCAGAAGGTCAGTATTTTGAGGAGATGCAGAGCTACACTGGCCCAGGGCAAGGGGCCTTCTGGGAAAGCTCCCTGCAGGACGGGGTTCATCAGGGCTGACTTATTCCAGTTCTCTAGTGTCTCTGCTGAAATAGCTGAGTACGAATTGGTTTCTCAAACTCATGCTTTGAAGTTGGCTGCAGTGACAACAGTTTCTTTGTTTAGTAAACATGTCACTGTCAACAAGCTGAAGTCTAACTCCAGCCAAGGCCCTAGGCCCTCACCCCCATTTATGTGTGAAATTCCTGCAGGACCACAGGAAACGGGATTTGGAAGTTAAGGTGCAAAACAAGCCAGGAGTGTTGGAAAACCCTGCTCTCCTAGCAGAGGCTATGAGCCTCAGCTCCTGTCAGCCTTCTGTGACCCAGTCCATGGATGTGCAGTAGAAATTCAGCTTTTCTTTCTCTTCATTCCAGAGCCTCCCCATGACCCACATCCCCAATTCACTTTCAGAACTTCCCTTTAGAAAAAAAGGCAATTAACAAAGTCGGGACGAGTGTTCATTCAAGTTCACCTTTGATTCCATAAGCAGGGTTGGTATTGTAAGAAAAATGAACCAACCTAAAAGCTCTACAAGGGTCTGACAAACCTGAGAGATCGTACCTTTCTTCGGACGTAGAATTCACATACTCCCTGACACAGAGGAGGGCTGCGTCCCTGCACATCTCTTTCAGGTCACTGCCCGAAAAGCCATCCGTCTCCTGGGCCACTTCGAGCAGGTCCACGTGCCTGTCCACCTTCAACAGGGAAAAAGGGACGTAAAAAAAGCTGCAGAGTATCTATCCACACACACACTTCTTAACGCATACTGCAATAGCAGGGAAGGAGAATCATCAGTTTCTAGTTTTTTCTTTAACCATAAAAGCTGGAATTTTGAAATCTAATTTTCATTAACTGTCACTATGACTGAAATAGCGGAATAAAGCCTTCGCAGACATACCACATACTGCCCGAGAAGAACAGACATGCAGACACTGTCAGGCTGATTACGAACAGACTTGTCTATTCTCCTCCTTGGTGTCTGAGAAGACTTCTTACATGTGTACATCAGCAATCGGACACAAACAAGAATCTAATTTCGCTACTGCTTGTAATATTTGTGAAAGAGTACATGCATTATGCATCTGTCCATACACACTCATGGGACTGATGGACACTACCGACTTCAGGACAAGAGGCTACCAATGACAGAGACTGCAGGAGACGGGAAGCAAAGTATAGGTGGTAGATATAAGGTTATTTGTGTATACACTTAAAATATTTCATGAATTAAAAAAACTACTTAAGGGGCGCCTGGGTGGCACAGCGGTTAAGTGTCTGCCTGCGGCTCAGGGCGTGATCCCGGCGTTATGGGATCGAGCCCCACATCAGGCTCCTCCGCTATGAGCCTGCTTCTTCCTCTCCCACTCCCCCTGCTTGTGTTCCCTCTCTCACTGGCTGTCTCTATCTCTGTAGAATAAATAAAATCTTTAAAAAAAAAAAAACTACTTAAAAACACCTTCAAATTATACTCTGAGATGTTAAAAATTAGTCTTCCTCCCTTAAATAATCAACACCTGCACCCCATCTTCTGAGTACTTTGTTGGGCCGCACTATTTTCTAACCATTCACAAGTCTTGTACACGACACGGTGATAAAGTCACAAAGATAAGCAAATCAAGTATGAGACAGGATCGAAAAGGAGAAGATTCTAGTCACTGGGAGGGCAAGATGAACAGAGGTAGCGCACCATAATGGTTAAGAGAAGGGTTCCATCACTTCTTTGCTATGTGAGCCTGGGCAATTTATTCTATAACTTCTCTCGGTTTCAGTTTCCCAACTGTAAAACAGCATTACTATGTGCTCCTTAGATGGACGGAGGATTAAGTAAAACAAGGTACGCCTCATCACTAGCCTAGGCATATGGCAAATACTCTAAAAGTAAACCCTTTTTACAAGATAATAGCTATCAGACAAACCACAAAGTCATGAAAACTGTTTTCATTTGGTAACTAGAAAGGCAGCTCCCAAGTTAAAAAAGGTTTTGAGTCCCGGGAGCAATACTGGCATAAGTTAACAGACTCCTGAGACAGCTGGGAGCGCAGCACTGGCTTGCGTGCAGTTACTGTGTCTGCCGTGGGGGGCGCAACGCGCACGGTGCTCTCAGCACTTACACGCATCAGCTAAATTCTCAAAAGGATTCTGTGAGACTGTTGGCATTGCCTCCACTTTCCCAGGAAGAAGAATAAGGGCACAGAGACGCTCAACACTATCTGCCCAAAGTCACCCAGCAGGGAGAGGTCAAGCCAGCATGTGGGGCCCTTGGTCTGCCTCCAAAGCCCATGCCTATGAACTATTCCTGCTGTGTTACAGAAAAGGTCTAAACTCGCATGTAGAAGGAAAACCCTGATCTCTTTACTACAGAGACAGGATACCTGTGTAAGGTATCCATTTTATTAGTTCTAATTCTTCTTCTACGTTAAACTTAAAGCCAAAATCACTACCCTGTTTTAAATGAGAGAGTTGTGCTAAGGAACTACCAATAAAGAAATGTGAAAGACTAGAAAAGAGTATCATTTGAGACATCTTTTAACAAAATTACAATAATGTCTTTCAGATTCTAGTGAAGTAACGCTATGCCTTCAGCATAGAAATACCAGCTAGTGGGAAATACAATGTTCCCACACTGACAGTTATCGAGAAAGCATTCAGAATTATTCTGAATCATAAAACTGGAGACTAGTTCTTTGTGCTTTAAGAAACAGAATCCTAAAAATTCCTTATCCCCATGACAAATGTAATTCTAAAAGAATTTCCAAAGATGGTATTGTTAAAAAAAAGCAGAATATGAAATAGAAGTTTAGCAATAATGAGGAGTTTCTTAAGTTAAATGTGAAAACGTCAGCCTGTGTAAAGCATGGCTATCTTATGAGACAGAGCTTAAACTGTATCATTTATATTTGGCATCTGTATGTAAGTCATCCACATCATCTGTATTAAACCACACACGTTAACTTCCAGCAGTACCATCCTTCGTTAGTTTTAAAAATTAAATAATTGTATTAACTTGAAGTCTCTACAAAATCGTCAGCAATTACCTTCTAATACATAATAAATTTCAAGCCACACCACAGCCATCCTAATTCAAAAGAACTAGTGGAATTATCTCCCTGAACTGCTCACTGACACCCATCTCTGTGAAAGGTTTATGATTTCAGTGTCTTCAGCACTACAACTACACAATGTCTTTTTGAAAGCAGTTACTGAATATTCAGCTAAAGGCAAATGTAATTTGTTGGTTTTTCACTCATATAGGACAGGAGTTCCTTACCCAAAACACATGGAGAATTTTAGGAATTACCCTGAAGTCGTACAAAATATCTCATGGACATGTAGTTTTTAAGAAAAGATCACACAGTGTTTCTCTTTTTTATTAAATGACTCTACTATCCCTACAGTAGTAATTGCTGTAATCTGCTAGGGTCTTTAAACTTTCACAAATAGCACATATGTTTTCTTTGATTGGTTTTAAAGAAAAAAATGAATACGACATTACTGAAAGATGTGGGAGAAGACTGGAAGAACCAAAAAGACATACTTGCTTTTGGACAGAAAGATTAAACATCAAAAAGATCTTAATTCTCTTGAATTATGATCCATTAAAAACATTAATGTTTGTTTTTTCTTGAATAAGACAAATTAATTCTAAAACTCACACAGAAAAATCAGCAAAAACAGCCAGCACACTTTGGGTGGGGGACGAGGGCACAATCCAAGACCATGAAAAAAATGTGGACAAACCCAACTTGATGGTTTCAACAAATAAACTGAAAGAAGGTAGAGAAAAAGGAGAGAGAGAGATGCATATAGATTAAAAGATTAAAAAACTATCAAATAATAGCAAATCGTGAACTTTACATGGATCTTGAGTCAAACAAATACATGGTAAAAAAAAAAAAAAAACCAAACCCAAAAATGAGCTATTTAGGAGATAACAGGAAATCTGAACAGATGAGGTATTCAATGATAATAAGTAGTTATGGTCAATTTTTTGCTGAGTGTAATAAAGTTTATGAGGTTAAGTCAAAAAAGTTAAGAATTCTTTCTTTTAGAGATACAACTAAAATAAACCTGGGAGGTGGGGAAGTAGGGGAGAGCTGGAGCGGAATTAGTGACCCAAGGACCGGAGGCAGACCACGGAAATACAAGAATGCCTCACTATGGGAACCTATTTGATTTTTTTAGTTTGGATATAGCAAGTTCAAATAATGAGTTTATTTAATTAATTAATTTAAGTAAGCCCTATGCCCAACGTGGAGCTTGAACTCACGACCCCAAGATCGAGCCACATGCTCCATGGAATGAGTCAGCCGGGCGCCCCTCAAATAATGAGTTTAAGATATGAAGTTTAGGATAGTGAGGAATACGATGTTACTCAAAACTCAGAAACCATAAAGGGGGGAAATCCCAGTAAATTAAAAAAGACAAACCAGGAAAAAATATTTTCAAATCCTATAAACGAAGAGAAATCTCCCTAATATATTAAGTTCCTATAAATCGATAAGAAAAAGAACACTGCAACAGAAAAATGGATAAAGCATATGAACCAAGTATTTCGCAGAAAAAACTTCCAAGTGGCTCCTAAACATACTCATTTCATCCCTAAAACTAGAACGAGAGACCATTTTCTCATGTCAGCACCAAGTTCAACAGCACTCTTTGCAAGACTACAGGGGAAGAGGTACTGTAATATTGCTGGTGTGAGAGTACATTAGCACAGATAATTTGGCAACAGCTACCAAAATTATAAATCATATCCTTTGATCTAGCAATTCCTCTTCTGGAAAATCCACCCCACTAATATTCCTGCACAAGTGTGAAGGGACATGTGTACAAGGCATTTTTATGATAGTAAAAGACTGGAATCAACCTGAATGTTCTTCAATATGGCACTGATTAAATAAATTATGGTATATCCATATAGTAGAATCCTATGCAATGCAAAAACAGAAACAAAAACAAAACAAAAACACAACAAAAAAACCAAAACAGAGAGAGAGAGAAAGAACAAAGACACTGTATGCTAATATGGAAAAGATCTCAAATGAGTGAAAAAGCAATGCATAGAACAGTGTATGCAGTTTATTAATATGGTTTATGTAGAACAGGGAAGAGGAATAATACATATCCTAATTTGCTGGTATGGACAATGCCATCTGAAAGGATACAGAAGAAATCAGGAGAGGAAGTGAGATTCCTCCCTGAATACCATTTAATGTACTTAATTCTGAAGCATGTGACCTTAAATATACAAGTTCTTAAAGATTTTGATTATCATACCTTCTTAAATCTAAATTCCAACTTCAAAAAATACTGCAATTAAATACATGAGAAAAAAAACACACACAGTGCTGTACAAAAGTAAATGTATCTTATTTAACTGGAGAACTGTCTAGAAACACCAAAGAAGGTTTTAATGTGTAGATATGAAAACACAGGGCTTTAAGAAAAGCAGACCATCTGTATTAAGTTCACATGCACCCGGGTTACTGAGCTGCAGGAACGGCCAACAGTTTTACAGTGATTTATGTCAAGTACAAAGCTGTTTATTCTCAGGTTACTTTTTCATTTCCCTCTAAAATAGTTTTATGAACATAAACATACTTACAGGATAGGGAAAACTGTAATTTTCTACTTACATTTTCATTTTTCAAGATGAGTTTCAGGATTGCTTCTCTTTGTTTTAGCGCCTAAAACCAGAATAATTTCTAGTTAGCATTAAAAAAAAATAAGGAACAACTAGTTTTTCTATTATTTCTTTCCTCTCTAAACCATCTGACAATACCTACAGGAAATGACAGAAACTCTAAAACACTGACTAAAGCAAGATCTAGGTTCTAGACTCTCATTGTCTGTGGTCAACCTACTGAATTCCCATCTTCTTATTCTGAATCCCCAGTGATTAGCACAATGTCTGGGAAATAACATAACCTTAAATGTTTCTTGAGTGAGTGAATGAATACCTAGGATGACCAATGTCTTTCCCCTGTGGCTCTGCAAATCCCCTTTTCTTTATTCAGGAAACTTTTTTTTTTTTTTTTAAGATTTTATTTATTTATGTGACACAGAGACAGCCAGCGAGAAAGGGAACACAGCAGGGGGAGTGGGAGAGGAAGAAGCAGGCTCATAGCGGAGGAGCCTGATGTGGGACTCGATCCCGGTATGCTGGGATCACGCCCTGAGCCGAAGGCAGACGCTTTAACGACTGCGCTACCCAGGCGCCCCCAGGAAACTTCTTAAAAATGCTGCGGTAAAATTTTTACCGCTAATTGGAAGAGATGGCAACAATACCCCCTTAGTTCCTCCACTTCAACCTGTAACTTCCACACTCGCTAATTTATATTAGAGAGTTTTTGTTTAGTGCTGACAGTACATTTGTTTATACGCTTATATGCATCCCCCCGGCCCAGTGATGATTCATAGTATTATACCAGATAATAGAAGCTTTTAAGGAAAACCTTACATATATGGTAAATATAAATGCTTTAATAAATTATCATGCCTGAACTCATTCCTATTCCCACAACCACTGAAAAAAGAGCTAGTTATCATGAGTATCAAATCAAATGACCAGAAACAACACTAAACCCTGTTGTTTTTGTAATTCAAGAGTGTTCAGTGTGAAGGTAAATTTGTTATGTGATCACCAATAACTACTTTTTGTTAACAATCATTTAATTTGGAGAAGAGTTTTAAGGTAAGGTTAATCATAAAATTTGACATCATAGTTACAAAATAAGAAAAAATTACTGTATAGTGTGTATTCACTAAGAACAGAATGAAATGAAAAGGGGGTTACAAAAGCCCAGTCTCTACATTAAGAGCACACAAATATGTAACCAATTTGACCAATAATGTTACAGCCCATTTTGATAACTAACATAATAGATTTAACTTAGAACTTTAGCAAAGGCTACCTTCCAAGCTGTTGTGTCCTACGTTCATTCTACTGTACATCAAAAACCTTTGTTTTCTACTGGACTACAAGCAGAGATCCTATCAATGTAATCTTTGTCTTCAGAACCACTGAGGTAAATTAATTTTCTTTAAAAATATGTCCTGCTGTCTTGCTAACAAAGTAGAAGGGGAGTTCTTGGTCGAGGCATACAAAGTTCGTCCACAGTTGGCAGCAGCGTACCTTTCCAGCCCTCCCTCCACCTGTTTTCCTGACGCCAGAAGTGAACTACCCCCAGAGGCCATCATTAAACACGTGCTCCCATACCTTCTGGCCTTTGTTCTTCCTGGTAGAAAGACTTTCCCTGCCTCGCTTGCATATGAAATTCCTGCCATCCTTCAAGGCCCAGCTGGATTCTGTAGAGTTTACTAACTGCTCAGACAGAATTACTAGTTTTCATCATCATTTCAGGTTCTCACAGTTCTTTAAACATACTTTTGTAAAGTACCTTTTCTGTCACTTATTTATGTGGCTGCCTTTCCTGCGACACAGAGTGGAGGACAGGGGCTGCGTTCCTTCACCAGAGCCTGGCAGGTGCCTGACACATGGACAGTGCTCAATGCTCGTCAAACTCAACTTTAGAGTCTCCTACATCAAGTTAAAAAATTTCTTCATTGATCTCATTTTCTAAAAGAGTGACTAACTTTGTGCACACCCTCAGAGGGGCCAGAGGCTGTAGCCACAGAAAATAACAGATCAGAGCAATTTTACAGAGGCCACAACCATCAATGTTAGGAAACCATGTTTACTGCCACAAACTGGCAAGCTGCAGAATATACAAGGGGACAAGTTGTTTTTAGCCCAGAGACTGTAAGCGGTATTACAATATTTTTATTTCAAAATTCAAAATTTCAATATTTGAAAGGCATGACACTGAGAGTTCCTCTACACAGCTGTACACATAGCACGCTGATTGTATGGCACACGTATTCACTTACTAACCCTGTTTTCTTCTTCTATCTAAAGGCACAGAAAATTCAAGATGTGAGGACTTTGTGCAAAAACTATAGCGTATGGTAAGTTATAATCATTGACTTGAGGGTATCTCTTAACAAAATAAAAGTACTAGAAAGGAGATAACACTGGTTCAAGACCGCCCTCACATCTGCATTAAGTGTAATATCTTAGCGAACGGTTACCCATTAATCCTATCAAAGGAAAGCACTGACTACAACTGCCAATAATTAATCAGATCAATCGCAGTTGTTCTTCCGGTCAGCCTTCTGAAGGGAATGATTCTTTACTGCCAGCACTCCTAATTTCATCCTGTGCCAAACCAAAACCATAGTCCGGGTTTTCTACGTACCTTCCTAGATGGCTTGCTACATTCTAAAGAAAACCACACAAGCAGCTAAGCAAACTTGGGGTAATTACATACTTTTGAAGAGAAGCAAGTAACACTCAGGTAAGTATGAAGGGAGGCAAACCAAGTGGAGAGTGGAGAGGACAAATAAACAGCTACAGGGATGCTTGCCCTGTTCCTTTCCTGCCTATCATAAATAGTAAGTCCTATTACAAAAAACCTTCCCTTCCTATAAAAAGCTGAGTATTTAACTGTGCACAACATCAATCAAAACCACTTACAGGCTGGTTGATATGAAATCTCGTGGGCATTCTTCTCATGATGGCCGAGTCAAGATCCTGAGGACGGTTAGTAGCTCCCATTACTATGACCTGGGCAGATAAAGAAAACACAAGATATTAAATCTACCAGTAATGCTCCTTTTAGGATGTTATTACTAGGGCTTAGAAGATACAAAAATTAAGGAGTGTTTAAGTCTTCTATAAGACATGATTTTAATCCAGTATTACTCAAAAATTTGTAACTACAAACCAAAGTTAAACCTAAATAGATCAAATCATAGCAAAACTGGAAAGACTGATGCATTTCACCAGCCTTTCCATAACTAAAATAACATACTGTTCAGTTAATGAAGAATTATACAGATTTAAAGTAAAAAAGGTTGTATTTTGCAATATATGATTGCTCTATGGCTACACGATGAATAACTAAAAGCCATGTATGCTACAGCTTGGGAGTCTCTATGGGGGACACTTCAAGTCCTTTGATACTCATATAAAGGAATCATTTCCCCCGAGTCTGAGGATTCCAGCACTAGTAAGAGATAGCATGTACTTTTCCCTCTAGATGTCACATCACCATTTTACAGCACTACCAGCAGTGCTGGTGACATCATCTCAGTGCTAGAATACAACCTCAAGCAATCAAACTTCCAACAAGGGCAACAGAATAAGAGCAAACATTAAACATAAACAGCAAACATCAAAATACTGGGTAGAATTTAAAAAAAGAAAAAAGAATGTGGCGCCTGGCTGGCTCAGTCAGTGAACAGTGCGACTCTTGATCTTGGGGTCATGAGTTCTCTACCTGATGCGTAGACTGCTTAAAAAAAAAAGAAGAAAGAAAGAGAAAGAAAGAAATAAATAAAATAAAATAAAATAAAATAAAATAAAATAAAATGCTGGTGACCCTGCCAATCTCTGGGTCTATATCACTTTATTTATTAAGGATGTAGACATGTAGACATGAAAAATCAACACAAAAAGACAAAATATCCAAAACAAGTCAATTTCTGAAAGGCTTCAATATTACCATTACTGTTGGTATTTCCGTATAACCCAATAATGGCCCATATCTGCTACATAATATGAAATTTACCGGTATTCTAATGAAAACTTTTCTTCAATATAATTTTATTTCAGTCTAAGAGGTTTTAGCTTTCTGAAATAATCTAACTCCAGAACATGCTGAAAGATCCATTAAACCTTAATATTCTACTTCTACTCTTTACATTTAATGACATTCAAGAGCCAAATTATTTTCAATTTAACTGTGAGATGTTGCCACCTAGAGGGAAAAAATGTAAACACAAACATAAATTTGAGAAATGTTAGTTCCACAATATAATGCAATTTTGTATTAAAGCTGTCTTAAAAATATTAATGCTTTTATTTATTTTTTAAATTTACTGACTTTCCACAACCCTATAAAATTAATATGGTAAAATTTCTATGAAATGTAAAACAAAAAAAAATTTTTTTTTAAAGTAGGATCCACGCTCAGCATGAACCCCAATGCCGGGCTTAAACTAACGATCCTGAGATCGAGACCTGAGATGAGATCAAGAGTCAGCCGCTTAACTGACTAAGCCGCCCAGGCACCCCTAGAACAAAAAAGTCCTAAAAGTGATCAAAGGAACTGCATAAGATAAAGAATGAATATAAGTACATTTTGAGATAGAGTATATATTAGTGTTAAAAGAGATTCAAAGTGATAAGGTAGCTTGTGGAAGACTGACCATATCAGATGGCAGAGAATCACAAAAGACATAGTGGCTGAGGCAGTACTTTGAAAAAACCTGAAAAATGGGCTGTATTTTGAGAAACACTGTAGTTAAACAAACAGCCTAAAACAAAAGCCAGTATGGGAGACAGGATGCCAAAAATCAGGATCAAGGAATTTAAATAAAGCTAGCACAGCATGTTGTAACAAATACATACAGGATGATACCAGATATTCATGATGATAAAAAAGCAAGAGTGATTCAAACTACCTGTCTCACTTAAAAAAGCTGTTTTAAGGAGAGATTGTAAGAGGCAAAAATGGATAAACTGTACACAATACATTACCTCTAGTGCAAATGCGCTAAAATTCAAAAAGGGAAGAAATAGTCATTGTTTAGTATTTAAGCAGAAAAACCAGTGCTTTAGTTGACTTTTCAGAATCTTTCTTTTGTTTCACATCTCTGCAGATGCAGAACGTGTCATCAGTTAACCTGGATTTCCAGAGCTGGTGACAGGCTGACTTGGGCCACTCAGCGATTTTTGTTTCCACTGTGGCATATCAGACACACAAGAGAAAGCAGGGGTACTGGGCTGGGTCCATCGTCACAGAACAGACAATTTTACAGAAAAGCTAACTGGTTTATACGAAAGAATATGTCTAAACCTAATATTCAGGTTAACGATATCAATTTTAATCCCCTCAACACACAGAAAAGGTAAAAAAAATTGTTACTAGAGTTTAATAAAAAAGCCACATCTTTATTTGCTCCCACAAATATTTATTTATCACAATGAAAGCAGTGCATACTGTCAGTGTAATGAAGAATTAATTATGGTTCTAACAGCTGTTTTAAGTTGTACCGCATCAGAGCCGTGCTGCGTGGCTCTGGAGTGTACTTCATCCAACCACTGCTATTTCCTTGGCTTTTAAAACTACGCTCTGCTACGATATAATCTGAAACAAGTTTCTCTTACACAGGCTAACTAAGTGCTTATAATACTGTTGCTTAGGAGGATAATCAGTTTTTGGAAGCCTGTAAACTATTCCTATTGAACAGCCTTATTAGCACCAGTTATTAACAAAAATCATTCCTATTAATGTCACCTAAATTTATCTATGTTGTACTTCCTTCTCTATCATCCAACAAACACTAAAGGCAACTTTCCCTCATAATTAAATTGTATTTTCACAAAGAGGATGTAGGAGGAGGACACATGGCTTCATGTTCTCCTTGAGGAGGATGTTTTAACTTTTGATTTATGGTAATGTGGTGGAGTTAGGAGATCCTTAAACCCTCCTGCTATAAAACAAAAATAATAGTATAAAAAAACCTCAAATTAAGCAACAAATCTGCAAAAATGTAAAGGAACTGAGCTGAGCCAGAAGTGAAGTCTATGTACAAGGGAAGTAAACAAGGGGAAAAGCTGACCACATACCATGTGGAAACGTACAGATCATAGACAGTGGGGTGTATACTGGACACCTTACAGGCTTAACAATAAGAGACCACCCTACATGAAGCTGGGACTCATCAAGTACTAGGCCCTGAAAAAAGTGAAATATTAGAAAACACATTCAGTAGTCCAAGCTTTGGTTCTTGGAAAGACATATAAACACACACACACACACACACACACACACACACACACACACTCTGAGATTTCATGGTTCTTTGCCAGCTAACATGGATCTCGGATCTCACTCTACCTATTGGTATCGAAAAAAATCTGGCAGAAGACAAATACAAAATCCTCTTTGGGTCTTTTGGGCCATAAACCTTCAACACAGCTTCCAAAAATTCAGACACAAAGTTCTACCAAATATGGTTTTTCCCATGAAATCACAAAACACACAAGGAAATAGCCACCATAAACTCAGAACAAATGACAGAACCGGATGTACAGTCATAGGTTAGAACTGCTGGACACAACTAAAAAATTAGTATTTTAACATATTCAAAAGAATAAAGAAGGAATCAAAAAAATCACAAGCAAATACTTATGCAGTAAATATATACCAGGCAAGTTAAAAGCACTTTACTCAGATTCCTTAAAACCTGACAACAGTTCTGAGGTGGATCCTACCCTTCTTTTTATAGACAGTTCTCCCTGCTTTCAGATACAGAGTGACTGTATTATTTGGCCAAGGTCATACAGCTAGTTGATCCCAGGGCTTCAGTTTTTTCTTTTCTTTCCCTTTCTTTCTTTCTTTTTCTTTCTTTCTTTCTTTCTTTCTTTCTTTTTCTTTCTTTCTCCTCTCTCTTTCTTTTTTTTTTTTTTTTTAATTTATTTGACACAGAGACAGCCAGCGAGAGAGGGAACACAAGCAGGGGGAGTGGGAGAGGAAGAAGCAGGCTCCCAGTGGAGGAGCCTGATGTGGGGCTCGATCCCAGAACGCCGGGATCACGCCCTGAGCCAAAGGCAGATGCTTAATGACTGAGCTACCCAGCCACCCCAGGGCTTTAGTTTTCTAATCCAGTTGCAAACATGAGTTGATGGGCAAGAGCCCATCAAAACTGATCTAGCAGACTTCAAGAAGGATCTAAAAGAATTTCTAGAACTGAAAAACATAATAAGTGAAATAAGAAGCTCAATAAAAAGATTAAATAGCAGAAGAGATACAACTGAACCTAGAATTAGCAAATTAAGTAAAAGACTACCCAGACTATAGCACAAAGAGAGAGAAAATATGAAAGAGAAGTTAAAACGCATGGAATATAAATAAGGTACATCCAATTGGCATTCCGTAAGGAGATCACATGGGGAATGGAGGGGGAACAATATTTAAGAAATAATGGTTGAATTTTTTAGAAGTGATAGAAGATATGATTCTAAATATGAAAGGGCAAAAACAGATTACAAAATAGATAATACCTACTAAAGTTAAACAGCAAAAAAAATCATTAACTTTTCTAACACTTTTCCACGAGATATAAAATAGGTGATTCATGAAAAAAACTAAAAACAGAAAAAGAAGAGTAGTTCTAGAACTTCCATTTCCAGTAATAATGGCAGAAAAACAAATAAGCCAGGTGAATTTTTTTAAAATTTTCTTTTAAAATACATTACTGTTCTGGCAAGAAAATATGGAACATTCAGAGGCAAAGAACTAAGAGAAAATGGGAACCCCAAGAAGCAAATTGAACAATACAGGTGCGTTCCCTTCGGGGCATACCAAGGGACCTTAGTTCTAGGGCTCACAGCCCTGCAGGGTTAACAGACAGGCCCAGACTAGAACACTGTCTTTTATAAAACTGGGATCCTGAGGAAGGTGCATATGGCAGGAAGTGGGAAAGTGTGTACGTTCCAGTAACTAATGAAAACAGCAAAATGAAACGAAGGTAACTGACAGAGGAATGGAGAGTAAAGATTCACAGTAAGGGTCTGAAGAAACGTGCATACAGGACTCGCAGCCACTAATTTCCTTTCCCTTGGCAGGAGGATTCTAAAAAATCCAAGGAGAGGCCTCACCCTGGTTTTCTCTTCTCTGTTGTATTTGTTTCAGGCACTTAGTCCTCAAAATGGATGAAAATGTGCACAAACCACTCTTTTCAGATCCCCATCACTTAATAAGTATAAAAATTTATTAAAAAAAAAAACTTTTCTAAAAAAGCCTATGAAGTAGCCCAGCGAATTTTCTCTTACCCCCCGCAACGAGCTCACAGCAGATTTCTTTCACATACCTGGCAGCTGTGATCAGTGTCCAATCCATCCCACAGACTCATAAACTGAGCTTTCATCATGGCTGTAGCTTCGTGGTCAGAACTTGAACGGTTTCGCAGAAAGGAGTCTAGAAGGAAAAAGTCCTCAACTTTAAAATTAATATTGAATTATTTACTCTTCCTATAACTTCAAACCCTTAATCAAAAGCCAACAACTCTGTGAAAGAGTACAAGAAAATGGGTTCAACTACGCCTTCTCACACTTTAGTCTGATACAACAATTCTGGCAAATAACTGGGCAAATTAAAACACAATCAACTCCCAATTTTCATTTCTTTCCTAAAAATACGTTCATGCCAACATATTTAAAGAAGGACAGGATCTGATACTAAGAGGCTGGAAGAGGATCAAGTGATGTCTTGGAGTGAAGGTCCGTGTGCTTTGGCCCTAACTTTCCAGGTTATCTGCATCCTATGTATTCTTAATTATGGAGTTGCATTCTTTTTCCTCACACACTTTTTCTGGAAATAAAGAAAAATGACACTGGAAAATGTCAAAACACTACTAAGTGGGAAATGCAGGACAGAAAATGGTTTCAAACACACATGCTAGCATGCATGTGCGTATACATTATGTATTGTGAAAAAGCCTTTAAAAAACTACACCAAAATGCTTATCGCTTTAGTTATCTCTCAACGACAGACTTAAGGACAATTCGGATTTTCCCCTGAATTATTTTCTATCTTCCCAATTATCTACAAAGAACATGAAATGCTTTTAAAAAGGGGGAAAACATTTTCCTTCTAGAATGAAAAGGACCTGGAAGACAGTACATCCTAAGAATGAGAAAAAGACAGTAAAAATAAATCCTGGATTGCCTAGTATAATCCTATTACAAATGCTTTCTTATAGCCCTTCAAATAAATGGCATTTCTGGGTACACTTTACATTTCAGCACTGAAATTACAACCTGAAGTCTGTCGATCTATATGTCTAAGTAGCATAGAAATGCTCTGCAATGTGCTAGGTCCACCCAAGCTTTAAAAAAAAAAAAAAAAATTTTTTTTTTTTTAAAGTAATTGCGGCAAAAACACAATACAACGAGATGACAGAGTCTTCTGACAGCAAATATATATCCTGGATTTTCATATGTAGTTCCAATTTTATACAGTCTGTCCCACTGTTGGACTATGTATCAAACTAACCCATCTACTCTGGATGTAGAAAATGCTGTCATTTTTAAATTGCTTCTTTTTAAAGATAATATGTGTAAGTACAACCGCCTACCTAACCACCGTAACTGTGCTATTAATAAGTCCTAAATTATCTTCATTACAAAGAAGTTGGTTCTGGCAAGACAGCTCCGTAAAATAATATGAAAACTTCAAATGCTGGATAGGTATATTAACCTAACTGTATCAGTAATTACATTAAATGTAGACGGTCTTAAGAGTACCCACATACATGGTTAAGAAATTAGACTGGATTAAAAAAAAAACAAACCCAACTGTCTGCTGCTTACAAGACACACTTTGAACCTAAGAGCTCAGATGCTGAAAAGGATGGAAAAAGACATGTATGTAAATAGTAACAAAAAAGTCAGAAAAATATGTTTTTTTAAACTTAACACATACCTGACAAACGGTGCTAGAACAACTCGAAATCCATGCACAAAAAAATCTATCTAGACACAGACCTTATACTTTTTCACACAAATTAACTCAAAATGGATTATAGATCTAAATGTAAAACAGAAAACTACGAAACTTCTAGAAGATAATACAAGAGAAAATCTAGGTGACCTTGGGTTTGGTGATGAGTTTTTACATACAACACCAAAAGTATAACTGATTAATGAAAAAAATGGTTAAGTTAGACTTTATTAAAATTAATAATTCTGAATAAAGAACCAAAAAAAAAAAAGAAAAAGAATTACAAATTCTACCCTGTGAAAGACAGTTAAGAGAAGAAATAAGCCAAAAAAAAAAAAGAGAAGAAATAAGCCACAAAATGGGAAAAAAGATTTACAAAACACCTATTTGATAAAAAAAAAAAAAAACTGGTATCCAAAATATACAAAGAACACTTAAAATTCAACAGTAAGAAAACCACCCAGTTAAAGAATGGGCAAAAGACCTGAACACACATTTCACAGAAGATACACAGATAGCAGCTAAGCATATGAAAAGATGCTCAACATTGTATGTCATTAGGAAACTGCAACTTTAAATTATAACGAGATACCACAACACACTTAACAGGATAGCTAAAATCCAAAAAACTGGTAATATCAAGTGATGAAGGGCAGTGAGCAATAGGACCTCTCAAATAAATGAGTGGACTGCAAAATTGTATAGCCATTTTGGAAGGCAGTTTGGTGATTCTTACAAAGCTAAGCATAGTTTTACCATACAATCTAAGCAAATGCACTCCTAGGTACTTACCCAATTGAGTTGAAAATGTGTATCTACTAGACAAAATCTTGCAAATCACTGCTGTTAGCAGCATTACTCGTCACTGCCCCAAACTGGAAGCAAACAAGATGTCCTCCAACAAAAACAAACTGGTAAAACCATACAATGGACTGTTACTCAGCAATAAGAAGAAATGAGCCACCAAGCTACAAAGACATGAAGAAACCTTAAAAGCATACTGCTAAGTGGAAGAAGCCAGTCTGAAAAGGCTCCATCTTATAGGACTCCGATTATGATATTCTGTAAAAGCCAGCAGTAAACAGATCAGTGGCTGCTGGGAGTTCGGGGGTTTCGGAGGAGCAGGCGGAGCACGAGGGATTTTCAGGGTGGTGAAGCTACTCTGCCTGATTCTGTAAGGGTAGATACAGGACATTATGCACGTGTCAAAGCTTACAGGAAGAACTTTAAACACAAAGAACGACCCTTAATATAAACTATGGACTTTAGTTACTAATAATGTTATCAATACTGGCTCAGAAATTCTAACAGTTGTATCACACTAATGCCAATTGGTAATAGGGGAAACTGTGCGCAGGGAGAGGGAAGATGGAAATTCTCTGTACTTTCTGCTCGATTTTGCTTTTCTTTTTTTTTTTAATTTATATGTTTGACAGAGATAGACAGCCAGCGAGAGAGGGAACACAAGCAGGGGGAGTGGGAGAGGAAGAAGCAGGCTCCCAGTGGAGGAGCCCGATGTGGGACTCAATCCCGGAACGCCGGGATCATGCCCTGAGCCAAAGGCAGACGCCTAACGACTGCGCTACCCAAGCGCCCCTCGATTTTTCTATAAATCAAAACTGTTCTAGGGGCACCTGGGTGGCTCTGTTGGCTGTGCCTCTGACTCCTGGTTTCGGCTCAGGTCATGATCTCAGGGTTGTAAGACTGAGCCCTGTGTCATGCTCCGTGCTCTGCCAAGCTACAAAAGTCTGCTTGAGATTCTCTCTCTCCCCCTCTGCCCCTCCCCCTGCATGCGCTCTCTCAAATAAATCAATCTAAAAAATAAAACTTTTCTAAAAAACAAAGTCCAGTAATTTTTTTTTTTTAAAAAGCTTAATGAGTATCTGAGATTGTTAAGAAAGAAAGGAAAAAAAATCTCAGAGTTCAGGAGAAGAGGAAGCAGGAAATAAGTGGTGAGAATGTGAGGTGATTATGCCGCCGTGTGTGTCTGTGGACACAGCAGGTATGTGTACAGAGCATCGGAAGGTTCTGCTCCGAGGTTAATATCCACGCTGGTACCATGATGCTCAAAAGGATGCACGCTCACAGAAAAAAATTCTGCTCCTACTACAGGGAGTTAAAGAGTCTGTCTGTCGTGCTCTGGGAATAAACAAGTCTCCCCTGAAAAATAAAAAAACCAAGACCACAGGGCATCTCTCTCAGGCATGAAGTCTGGATTTGAACTGTCATTCAGTCTGGGAACATCCAAGTTGAGAAATTATCATAAAAATTGGTCGTGAGTGATCAGACCCCACAGGCTCTGTGATAGGGAAACTACTCGATTGTTCTCAGGCAACGCAGAATTCTCACATAAAAACAAGCTGTACGCTATCTAATGTCAGAAATGACCCAAGGAAACAAATTCGTACAAAAAGAGTTGACAATACAAAGGAGCAGAATTTCAGATCACAGAAAAAACAATCCAAAATATACTATATAAAAATAGTATGGTTAAAACTGAGACATAAGAGGGACTGAAATTCAAACAGAAGAGCAAACTATAGTGAAAAAAGATAAATTTGAAAAAGAATCAAACAGAACTTTTGAAGTTCAAATTTAACAGAATACAAACCCAGTGGTCGCGACATAAACACAGCCAAGTGAAGAATTACTTTTTATAACTTACTCAAAGATTGATTTTTACTCATACCATTATTTTATGTATCAACAAAGTTTTAAATGTTGCCAATTAAATTATAATGCTAAAAGAAGAAAAAAGACTCTGCCAATTATTACATGCTATCCCAATTTCAGAAAGGTTAAAATGTAAATAACAACATGGTACATTTTAGAACTGATGAAATATGGTAGAGAACTCGATGATAAAACTGTGGAAATGACTCAAAATTAAACAGAGAGGTGAAGTGGGTATATGCACATACATATATATTATATATATATAAATAAGTATAAAATATATATAAAATATATATTTTACAAAATGGAAGTCTTGCAAAACCATCAAATAGGAGAACAAGATAAAATCTAATAGCACTAGAGAGAAAAGATAAATTACTTACAAAGAAATATCTGACTATAAGCAGAATTCTCAAAAGCAGCAACAATGACTGGAAGACAATGGACTTGTAGCTTCAAAATGCCAAAGAAAAATAACTCTATCATTTAAGAGTGAAGGTAGAATTAACACGTTTTCATCCAAAGACAGAATTTACTGTATTCATGATCTCTGCTGAAAGAACTTCGACAGATTTTGGTAAGAAGGAAATTCCTGGGTGGCACAGTCGTTAAGTGTCTGCCTTCTGCTCAGGGCGTGATCCCAGCGTTCTGGGATCGAGCCCCACATCAGGCTTCTCTGCTAGGAGCCTGCTTCTTCCTCTCCCACTCCCCCTGCTTGTGTTCCCTCTCTTGCAGACTGTCTCTCTCTGTCACATAAATAAATAAAATCTTAAAAAAAAAAAAAAAAAAAGCAACAGTGAGCAAACAAACTGGCAAACGTGGGTCTCTAAACAAGTACCACCACGTAGAAATAACCAATGTGGATATAAAATAAGAGAAAATTTTAACACGCAAGAGGTGCGTGGACTGATTAGTGTTTAAGAGTCATAAGTCCCCTGTGTTGTTTGGAAGGAAGGCAGAAATGGTTAGCCTAGACTTTTAAGGCAAGTAGGTATGCTAAATGTTTCACCAGAAGAAAAACAATATGTAACTTCAAAAACTTTGGCAGGGAAAAGGAAATAAAAGTAAAAACAAAAAAAGTCCACCAGATTGGTAAATAAAAAGCACATAGTGATAAAACAGAAATAAATCTATATCAGCTATCAAAATAAAGGCAAACTGACCACACCTCCTATTTAAAACTATTTAAAGCATCTTAGAATAAAATTTTTAAAAATCTAGCTATCTGCGCTTTTGTGCAAAATTCACACCCAAACTCCAAAACTGTTGTAATAAACTGATGGGAGAACATACAAGGCAAACAAGTAACCAAAGTACTATACACCTGCACCCATTTTTCTCTCTAGATTTCTATATAGCCTATAATATTACATATAATAGTATAATTAATTCAAAGCTCCAGTTTTAATTACTATAGCTTTACTAGGACTCACCATATAGGAACAGAACAAAAATACTGATGTGATCCATAAAATACAGAAAAAGTGCACTAATACAAAAGTCATGACATACAGGGAAAGATGATCTATTTTATAAGGGGGCTATCCATATGGAAAAGAATGAAATTAGATTCCTACTCACACTGTGTATTTTTAAAAAAGGAATACTTATGGTGATAGTGAATGGATTTTTAAGGCAGACACAAAAAGTATAAGTTGTAAGGAAAAAAGATGGATAAATACAACTGAATTTAAATCCCTGTAAAAGAAACTATCATAAAGTGAAAACACAAGCCAGTCTAGAAAATATTTGCAATCATAATAAACATCAACAAAGAATTACCAAGAGAATGCAAATAAACCCAAAGAAAAACTAGCAATTTAAAAGCAAGGAAACCCAAATGACTAGTCAACATTTCAAAGATGCCAGTATTTACCAGCAACGCAGGGAAACACAAAACAATGATGAGATAATTCATGTTCTTTAAAGTGACAAAAAAATCAACAATAATGCCTGAAAAAATAAATTCTAGGGAGTATGCAGAGAAACTATATAATG
This sequence comes from Ursus americanus, assembly GCF_024610735.1. Classification (NCBI taxonomy): domain Eukaryota; kingdom Metazoa; phylum Chordata; class Mammalia; order Carnivora; family Ursidae; genus Ursus; species Ursus americanus. The sequence goes on from NC_142132.1 coordinate 78,702,708, forward strand.
GTGAGAGTGAAAACAGGCATAAGCACTTTGAAGAACTGGTAATCCTGGTGAGGTGGAAGACAGACCCATCACACAACCTAATGGCTCAACTTCCAGGCATCTACCCTGGACAAACAGACACGCGTAAGGAAACAGGTAGGTGTTATCGCTGCATGCTGCCTGTAATAGGGAGAGACAGAATTACTATCAAGTAGGGTAATGAACAGATTATGGTTCATTTTGTAATATGGAAAATTATACGGAGCATATATGGATGCTGACTACCTCTTTTGCTTTCTTAATTTGACCTAATAAATGTTAAAAACTGAATCTGGTCACCTAAATAACACCCTTAAGAATGGTGCTTTAAAATGCTCACACAGCAAAGTCGCATACCGATTTCATCTATAAAAATGATGGAAGGCTGTAGCTTTATGGCAAGGGAGAAGACAGCAGCAGCCAGTTTCTGAGATTCTCCATACCACTTATCGGTCAGCGTTGAAGGCTGAAGGTTAATAAATCGACAGCCTGCTTCTTTGGCAGTAGCCTTGGCAATCAACGTTTTACCACAGCCTGGAGGCCCATAGAGAAGAACACCTGGAAACAAACATGTGATTTTATTATTTCTTTTAAGAGAACAAGATATTTGCTTTAGTTTATGTGATAATATTAACGATGCCTGCACTAAAATTTTCCCCAACATTCACTTGTTATTGTTAATCTTTTTTGAAAAGGAAGGTGCTACCTTCTATAAGTTCAGTGTCAGTGATGACACATATTTGGGATTATAATTATAGCACGCTTGTGCCTCCTCCCTTCATGGAAAGGTCTAGTTCAGGGTACTAAAGACAATCGCCTTGACATCGAAATTCACGCCCCTTGATCAAAGGTTGACAAAATCGTCTACCACCACCCACCTTCACAAGCTAACAGAGCACGACAGTGCATTAACAACAGCTCAGAGAAAACTGAGAACTTCTTCAAAACAGACTGTAGCAAACACTATTTTGCTGTTACTCAGCAAACTTCAGTTTTAGTCAAAAGGGCATGATAAGCCTTTTCCCACACAGGCAAAGATCTCCTCTTAAAAGAAACAAAAGCTGCCAGTGACTTCTGTTTTAATTTCCAAGGGATAAAACTATTATTAACCTAAAGTCTCCACTGACAGCAGTTTGCTGCTTCCAATTTAAAGTAATTCTTTTAATATGAGAGATCTAAACTGGTTGAAGTCTTAAGCCTTTTGGGAATCATCACCAACTGTTTTTCAACTAAAATGAGGAAATATTTTTGTTAAGTTAATACTGAAATCATGACCATAGACAAGTCTGACAAAAATTGTATCTATAGACTTAAGTATCTGCTTAATTCAGAGCTTCTCTACTTTTCTCATGTAATTGCACTTAAAAAGACTATATTAGCAGGTGGCATGGTTGGGGTAAAATGAAGAGGCTTTGGAGAGTTCCAAAATTTTATTTTATTAAAAATAAAATACAAAATATAAGAAAAGTAAATATTTTGTATTAAAATCCCACCCCACCCAAATTTTCTTTTTTTTTTTTTTTAATGCAAAACTTGAGCTTGATTCCATAAAACCAACAAATTTTTTCACAACAAGCTCTTCAAAATAACGTTCAAGCTTTTCCTCTGGCACACACAGATTTTTCTGGTGGTCTTAATAATTCTTTAAGATTCAACTAAGCCAAGTTTAATCATCTTAAACTAAACTTTTCTGAAGCTATTTTAAAATTTAAATCAGTAAGTTTTGCCAGTACATATTAATATTTCCATGCAGCCCTTTGCAATTTTTAATTAAGTTCATTTAGGTATAAAAAATTTAGTTAAGTCAGTTATAATATGAACCCTCTATGCTGACACTGTTCTTTTGGATGGCACAGAATAGTTGCCTAATTTCATTTGTTTCAAATCAATCTGAAAACATATGGGATGACTGCAGAAGCTTGGAATTATTATTACATTTGTTATTTTGACTGTATAATTTAGTATGGAATGCAGATCTACAAGCAAACTTTTATATAGATATTACTGGTTTTTTGAACAATCTATTGATGCAAAAATCCTCGTATCTTACTGATTTTGCAGCTACACCATCACTTTAAAAACTCAGGCAAGTATTCTTAGAATGTCCTCTTTGTTTCAAAGTATTCCTTTATCACTCTGAATATTTTATTCCTAATAGTATAGTTTTGGCACTTCTGCAGGATTAAGTTTTTCCTACTATTGCTCTTCAAGGATTATAATTAGTGTTATTAAGTAGTTGTTTTTTTTAACTAATATCTGAAGATTTAACATGCAATGAAAGCTTTGGGATTTCATAATCTGCTGGAGGACAGAGATGTGACAGATGAGTAGCATGTGCGGAGCAGTCACTGGTCACTTTCTGACCTGGGTGGTAGTTATGTGTTCGCTTTATAATTATCCATTCAACTGCTTTATCCCCATTTCAGTATGCATGCTGCTTTACCAAGATTCATGTTGTTTCACCTGGCATGTTATTAATGAATCTAGCAGCAATAGTATTTGAAAGTGGCACCTCTTCTATATTTTTGTTGAATGCCCTCCACCATGTTCATGTTTATGAAGAGCGATACATGAATGGTCCCGCAAATGAATGTGAGGCATTCGGCTTCAATTATTAGTTTTGCAACCTTTTAACTAGTTTTTTTGAGCTCAGTTTGATACTTTTACAACCATTTTCAACAAAACAAAAAACTGTGCTATTACTTTGTGCTTAGTAGAGGCTAAAAAGCTCAACCCCTCTTTAATATGGGTGTTTTGGTGAGGGATTTACTTCATAAATACTGCACACAAATAAAAGATTTAGGATGAGGAAGAAAAGAAAATTGGGACAAAAAATCCAAATTTGAAATAATCCTCATGAGTGACAAATACCTTATTAGTAACCAACTTTTTTCTTTGAGCTAGTCTATTGACTTTCAAGTTTTAATAAAAAAATTTGTCCAAAAGGTGGACAGATACATATAGATACAGATACATAAGTATCTATAAAAACTAAATCTATTTAAATACAAAGTACTTGGGGGGGGGAGGGAAGGAGGCTTTTACAGCCTCAGAAAAATTCGCTTTTCAAAATATATTTTTCCTAAGTTACTTACATTTTCACAATGCACTGAACATGGAACATGGTAAAATTCACAAACATAAAACTTTTGTGCCAAAATAATGATCACCGAAGTTAGAGTTTGTAGAAAGAACTATAAGTATTCAGATGGAATTTTAATTGTAGATTTTGGAATAATAAAGGGTTACTTTTTTAATACAACCATTAATGTTTTACAACATGTTCTTGTAACCATTTATTGGCCTGACAGGTGCAACTTTATACCTTTATGTAATTGTATGATTTCATGTGCTAGTATATTACAAGTCACTCTCAAATTATCCTTGTATGGTCTGTGAGGCAGTGACAACTTTTGGCTTAGACAGCAATGAACTGTCTAGGGATAACAAAATTGGCAATAGAGCAATGACTCTAGACTAGGTAACCTATTTCCAGTTCAAGAATGGAACAAACTACGGTATGCAACAGATTTTAGGCTCTGCTTTTGTACACTCATACCCAATTTATGTTCAGTGTCAAAAAGTCAATGGTCTGTCAAACTTTTGTTCCTGATAAAAAACTTTCCAAAAATTCAAGGCTGAAAGGCTCAAAGAGTATAACTTTAGATTACATAATCAAGAGATACTTGTGTAACTTACAAAAATTTGAAATACACATAGAAACCACCTCTAGTTTTGGATAATGCTTTCAAATAAGCAAGAGATTTACACATAACTTTGAAGCATCCCATCATAATTGAGTATCTACATAAAAGAATAACTGGGGCCAAGTCCAGCTGGTAAAGCCACCCAATTACCTGGGCTAAGAGCTCGCTGATGAGGAAAGGAACTTTCTCTAATAGCATGTAAAACACAACTCACTCTTCTAAATTCACTAACTTTGTGAAACTGAGACATGAAAAATCATAAAGGTTCTTTCTTGTTCAGACTACCAATGACGTGGAAGAGGGTAGTAAAGAACGTAACTGAATAACCCAACTTTTACTTTACTCTTTTGATCTGGGCTCAGATAAATCATTTGAATTTTCTTTGGGGGGAAAAACTTATAAAAACATAATAAACTAAATGCTTCTTGTTAGGGGGGGAAAGAGGCAGCAGCTTTGTTGTTTTAGAAAATAAAAGGAAAAACCATATAAAATCAGTTTTGTTGTTTTAGTTAATGAAAAGAACATGTCATTTTTGGTGATAACTGTCGTAATCCTCTATTTACCAGAAGCAAAAATTATCTACTTCCTGAAAATGTTAAGATATCGGCTGCATTACTTTTGAAATATAATTTAATGCACTTTGTGATATAACTATAAGATTATAAGCAACTCTAACTTACACATAGCGCTATTTTGATATTTATACAGATTCTATTTTTTAAAAAAATGTATGTGTCTAATAATTTGATTTCATCCTTGACTAGCAACAGAAAAGCAAACCTGTCTAGTGTTGGGCATACAATGAAGAGCAGCTGGAAATCCAGCTCTGCTGCAGCGTCTGTATCTGAAAGCTGTGGTAACACATCTCTGTTCATCTCACTGCCAATTATCACTTAGGCTCCATCTGAATCACCTTGAACAACACCTGAACATGATTAATACTGGAATGGATGAGAATAGAAGTATTACATTTAAAGATGGAGTTATAAACATTTCCTTTTACTTTTTTTTTTTTTTAATAAGCATTTCTAATTCTTGAGTTCCAGGGCTTTCAAAGTGATAACTAACCAGGAATAAAGAAGTTTCCCTTAAAAATAGTAGTACTTAATTTCTAGTTCATCTGTACTTCAGTATTTCCTCTAAAACATCACTGCACTCCAAAAATAGTTAAGATATTACTAAGAGGAAAAAAAAATCACTAAACTGTGAAACAACAAAAAGAAGTCTTACTCTGAAAACAAAAGAACCCATATCATGACTTTGGATTTTTCACCTCAATGTCCCAAATTTTTATTTATTTGGAAGTAGTAAAAATGCGTTTGAAATAACGAGATTGTTTTGACATGTTATTATAGGGAAAAAATTTTTTTGAAATTTGGAAAGCTGAAGAATGAGCAATTACTTTAAAACCACTATTTATAAAACAGCACACTAGATCTGTTTTCTCTTGAAAACCTACCCTCAAAAATACCAGTTCTATAATGGCAGAAAGTGTCAATGTTTCCTACATTCTTAATACTTTAGCAAATATAAACTTGTACTATACCCTTTGGAGGCTGCAGAAGCCTGGAATTTTCAAACAAATGCTTCTTTTTGATGGGTAAAATGACGGTGTCTTTCAGATCCGTAATGACATCATCTAAACCTGCTATATCACTCCAAGTAACCTGGTAAAAGGTAAGATCGACATGGATTTTACAACTTATGTATACCCAATGAAGTAAAAAAGATCCCCCCAAAATGGCAAACTCTAATCTGATAATTATACATAAATAATAAAAGATTAAAATATAATGTGAGTAAAGATGTTTCACAGCAATAATGAAATTACTAAACAATTACGAAAGTACAAAAAGGAAATTAATAGTCTACGATCTACCATTAAAACAAACAAACAAACAAACAAACAAAAACCAGGCCTAGCACTCAGAACTCTACAGGGATCTAATAAACTGAATTCACTCCATTTATGAGTAGGAGATACTCCGCCAAGAAGACTGAGAAACAACTTAGACAGCTAAGTCAGCACTGGCTGATGGGGAAGAGCTTACTGACAGTGCCCCTAATTCATTCAGGATACTGTCAAATATAACAGGAATAGATTTTAGAAACAAAGGCATACAAAACTGGACTTTTGAATTTTATTTATCAAAAGTAAAACTGTGCCAAAACTTTCATCTCTATAAATAGTAAATAGGGGATATATACTTCCAAAATAAACACAGCATGTGTATTTTAAAGCCTTCCGACTCAACTTAAAAAATCTGTGGGTGAGGGGTAGAGGGAAGACTAAACTAACTGAAAAAGACCTAAGTATAAAACATCACCCTAAATCTAACCTGACAGAGTAAAGGGGCTGTAGATGGGGTGAGTCAGAAGCAATATTTACAAGTGATTAACTTTCCCTACAACTTTAAAAAAAAAAAAAAAAAAAAAAAAGAGGTGAAAAGCCATAGCCAAATCTGAAAAAAATCACCTCCTACTTCCACTGTAGCTGTAACAAAAGAGACAGTCTATTGGTACAGTCTTACTCAAAAGTAAACGCAGGTAGGGCCAAGAAGGTCCTACTGAAAATTCATAAATCAAATTCAAATGGAGGATTACTTCTGGGGACGTGTATCTCTCTGAGAACAAGGATGCTAAAAGACACTTCAGATTTTTATTTTCCAGATTTAGAGATAGGAATATCATACTTATTCTATTTATTTGTATCTGTTGTACAAAATTCATTTATGCTTGTTGTTATAAAATACACAGGATTTTAGAGTTTATAAACTGTACTAATCTGATGTTCAAATAATCCTTTTGAAGCAGGTAGAGTAGGTATCACACGGCTCCTGGATTATGCAGGAGGGAACTGACACTCAAAAAGGAAATAATTTGCTAAGGCCATGAATGGAAAAACTGGAATTCAGTCTCTTGTGTTGTCTACCATACCTTATTATGAAAATCTACACTTAAACTCCAAATCAAATATTCACGTAACTTAAAGCAGGACTTTTTAGATGCCACAAAGGTGAATTAAATTACAAGTTTATCTAAACAAGTGTATGCCAAGAAAAGTTAACACAGCAGGCTCCAGACTGCTGTCCTCAGAAAGGCCTGCCTACAACGTTGGCCCTTGGCTGGAGTATGGGAGCTTAGATTTCAAGAGAATTCCCTTCACTCCCCAATAAGAACACCTCACTGTGCCTCAACTGTTTGTGCAAACAAAATGGTTTACGGTGGAGATCTGTTTTCCCTTTGAAAGTGTATAATGTGGGGAGATGTTAGGAAGTGTAGTCTACATGACTAGTCCCAATTAAAACCCTAGGTGCTAATAAGTCTAATGAGCTTCCCTGGTGGACAGCACTTTACACGTGTTCTCACAACTTGTGGCTGAAGGAGTGTGACTTCACTGGGGAAGACTCTTGGAAACCTGTGATTGATTTCCTCCAGACTTCATCCCATGCCCCTCTTTTCTTGCTGATTTTGCCCTGTATCCCTTTGCTGTACTAAATCGTATCTGTGAGCACAAAGCTATGCGGACTCCTGTGATTCCTAGAGAATCATCAAACCTGGTCGTCTTCAGGACCCCTGACACAAAATGCTAGACCAAAACAATCTTAAATAAGATTCAAGATACGTACATGCATGTTAAGAGGGTCTACTAGGTGAGCAGCAATACTCATTTCATATTCTGAAAGCTTCACATTTTTCACACCAATCTGTTTCATTAATTTTTCTGCCTAGAATGAAAAAACAAGCAACTTTAGTTTGGTACTTAGGTACTGGCACTGCAAAAGAGATGATCTGTGAAGTCTAAAGAGCAATGAACAGACATACAAGAATTTTCCAGGGAAATTCTAGGCCCCTTGATCTCCTCCTTCCCCAGTATAAGCCCTCACGTAGATTTGAGTGTCCAACTCCACAGAAATCACAGCAATTTAAACCAGCTCCTAGGAAATGGAAAATATAGGGTACGTGACTGCAGAGACAAATATAGGGCCTTTGACTGCTCCAATGAGACTCCAGGGTCCAACTTGATCTCTTTCCTAGTAGGATTATCATGACAGGTGGAGATGAACCTCAAAATGAAAGACAGAGGAGTTAAGCATATCAAAAAATGGACAAACGCAGTTTCTTTCCTTACAACAAGTTTCTGAAAACAGGTGCCTGACTTCCTTCAAATTACCCAGTTATCAACACCAGATGCCCATAGCTACCAAATTTCAAATTGTTCTGAGATGCTGTCCTTTTTAGTTAAAGCCAATTCCAGGGACTAGGCAACCAGAGATAGTAAAAATAATTCAAAATTAGAAATATACTCGTATATATTTATGGGGCGCCTGGGTAGCACAGTCGTTAAGCGTTTGCCTTCGGCTCAGGGCGTGGTCCCGGCGTTCCGGGATCGAGTCCCACATCGGGCTCCTCCGCTGGGAGCCTGCTTCTTCCTCTCCCACTCCCCCTGCTTGTGTTCCCTCTCTCGCTGGCTGTCTCTATCTCTGTCAAATAAATAAATAAATAAAATCTTAAAAAAAAAAAAAAAAAAGAAGAAATGTATATATTTTTAGAGCTGGGCAAAACTAGCTTTAAGCCTATTGAGCTTTACCAATGCAACAAAGCTTTTGATTAAAATGTTTAAAAAATGGTTATAAACATTTACTGAGCATGCTAAGCATTATTCCAAAATACTGAAAATGGATTAACTCACTGAATCCCGAGTGAGCTTATGAGGTAGGTACAATTTTTCCCCATTGAAAAAAAGGAAAATTAAAGTTTAACTTAGATGAAATAATTTGCCTTAGGTTGAAGTTACCAAATGGAAAAGACAACATACACAGGCAGGCAACCCAACTCCAGAGCCCATCCTCTAACCCACATGACCTTACTGTCCCCAATTATTAGATGGAAGCTTGTGACCACTAAAAAGTCTTCAAAAATCTACAAAAAACACATTCAAATTTCAGTGAGCATTTTTAGAAATAAAGACCAATATTTTTGTTGTTACATTTTCCTAAAATACTTTTAAAAAATCATTATTGTATCCTTTATTTTATATATTTTTAAGGTAGGCTCCACGCCCAACATGGGGCTTGAACTCACAACTCAGATCAAGAGGTGCATACTCCACCAACTGAGACAGCCAGGCACCCCCTAAAATACTTTTGATTCTGTAAGATCTTATTCTTGTCTGGGGGGTACTGCTGCTTTCAAACCAAATTCATCTCACATAGCATTACAGTTAAGAGACTGGTTGGAGGATTAGGATAAACGTAGATAAATTAGGATAAATCATATCCTTGTAACATAGCATTTTTAAAGTGCTATGAACCACATTGTTTTTCCTCTTTAGCTCTACCCTGTAAAATGACTGAAGCAATGGTTAAGTAGCCTTTTCAAGGTTCTTTAATTTCTTTCTTGTAAATACCTTCTCTTTCGCTGGCTTTAAATCTTTTATGTGTCAGCTATGAAAGGTATCCTATTTTAGTATCTGTAATAACATCAATTTACTCTTCTTTTTCATTATGCTTCTATAAATGTGAAGCCATCCCACATGTGTTCTTTTTAGGCTATGCTGTAAAACAGTGGTTTTCAACCAGGGGTGATTTTGCCCTCCAGGGGACATTTGGCAAGATCTGGGAATACTTTTGGCTGTCACAACCTGGGGCGATGGGGTGCTACTGGTATCTAGTCAGGAGTCAAGGATGCTGCTGAACATTCTTAAAGGCACAGGAGAGCCTGCCCCTCCCTAATTATCTGGCCCCAAATGTCAACAGTGCTGAGTTGAGAAACTCTGCTTTTCCCCCATTAGCTACTTGCTCTTAAAATTTTACTCTAGGCCACAACTGCCTTTTGCTTTAAATAGTAACAACCTTTACTTACATCTGGGATTTCCTAAATAACAAGTATAGACCTAGAAAATGCTGTGGTCAAATTTACCTAAAATCTTCTCCCCATAAGAGCAGTCCCATTTAACAATGTCTTCAAGTTGCATTAACAACATCGAGAGAAAAAAATAAATTAATGTTTATTGGGGAAAACTCATTTTCATTTTTTTACAGTCAGCCCTTAAAATCACCCTGAGAAGTAGCTATTATTATGTTCATTTCTCAGATGAGGAACCCAAGGGTCAGAGAAATTAAAAGAACTGCCAAGATTATGAGCTAGGAATTGGCATTTCCAGAGTTCAAACCCTGGTTTGTCTAATTCCAAAACTCATGTTCTGCTGAAACATTAATATTCCTCATTTGGGAGAGCAGAACATGGTTAACAAATGAACAAAAAGAAAGTACCCCAAAACACAACATACCAACACCAAACTGTGTTCCAGAAGAAGTTATCCAACTGTTTCTAGCTTTGACACCTTTAACTGAGCCTGTTTCTAAAATGTTTTACCAAGAAAAACCAAAATTATTATTGTACTCTAAAAATAGCTTATGTTCATGCATTCCTTTATCATTTACACCTCAATGACAATTGTATTTTCTAGTTACCAACTTTTCTTTGGTTTTTAAAGTGAGTCTCTCCAAGTAGTTGTCACTCTGGAGGAAAAATGGTGAGCCAGTGGGGCAGGGGAGTCAGAGGTAGGAGGAAAACTTACTTTTTTACTGTATACATATCTTTTTTAACTGTTCCATAGTATTTTTTTATCCTTTCACGCTATTTCATTTTTACCCCACGTAAAGTATTCGTAACAAGATTAAGCAGTAGGGTAGGAAAGAGTGAACTAATATTTTTGCCTAGAATGGGAAGAGAAGAGATGGAGAAAAGGAGCAGCAAAAAAGAAACATTTTGTTCAGTTTCTGAAAGATGCATGAAATTGTTCTTTTGGAAGAATAATTTTAGAAAGTTAAAGATAGTATTAACAAGTTAAGGGTGAAAAACCAGAGGTGAACTATAATTAAACTTAAGGTTGTTTTTTTTTTTTTTTTTTTAACAGAGGTCATAGCTAACATACTCTAAGTGTGGACAGAGGAAATCATGGCTACAAAGCTCATAAAATACACCGAAATAGGAAACACCAAAGAATTTGAGTAATTAGCTTTATATATTAGATATAATCTCCTATAAACTTATATTAAAATTCTTGAAAAAACCCTTTTCTAGAGGAGACAAGTCATCTCCCCTTTCAGGGCTAATGCACATTTCCTCTTCTGGTTTTACTGATGTATTCTGGAAGTTACAGCATCAGATGGCTTTCTACTACCGTGCTCTTCCACCACGCTTGGGCATACAGCACAATGCTGCGCGGAGTTCTCTCTCCTCCAGTTTCCCTCTCTGGCTGCCCTTCTTTCCCCATCACTTCTACCTATTCCTTGGCCAATCGGGCAACACTAACCGGGTATTCCTTACTGACTTCCTATCTCAATTTACTTTAGCTTTTCAGTCCTCTTAAGATTCAGCGCCAGTAAACCTTAGCTGTGAGAGCCACCTGATCGGACAATGTAGGTCACAGTGGCTTCCTGGTATCGGCAGATGTTAGCTTGTCCCAGTGCAACTGGCTTTCGGTGACGGCTGCTCTTAAAAATACCTGGCAGCTGACAGTTCGTGGTTTTTTTTTTTTTTAAAGGTTTCAGTGTGTCATCTCTTCACAAAATACTTCGGCTAATACTTCTCTCAAAATAACTAAAACAAAGTTTTGAAGACTAAGGTATCATGACAGGACTAAAAAGAAGACGACATTAACTTCACTAAGGTCACAGTATATGACCTTCATATGTAGGAAGAATTCTCAGTAGTGAATCTTTCCTGGTCTTTGACAATTAAACTACAATCTCAGAAATATTATACAGTCTAATTAATATGCTGACCCAAATAACGTATTTATAACTGCTCAGCACAGGTCAAGCATTAAGTTATTCATCCTGTACTTGAAAGCTCTTAAACAGAGAGCTTACCTAGAGATTCCATTTTTCTCCATCCCAATTAACCCAACCCATCCTTTCATCAGACATACCTATCAAAACTCTTCTACTACATCTAAATATGATCCAAGCAGCAGCAGATGCCCAGAAAATCCCCATCCCTGCGTAACACTCTGCAGAAACCATCTCCTCTCTCGTGACCAATTAAATATCCACATTTCACCAAGCTGGGAAGTTTTCCTGGCTTCAGGCTAGAAATTATCTACAAATATTCTAATTCAAACATTAAGACTACTTCTAGGTTACTGCTCCTGATTTGAATGCACCAACATCGTTTACCTCTTTCACCTGACAACTGCACTGCCTTTAAATTCACATGAGGCCCGCTGATTATCAGTGGCCTCAAAACGTTATCTCAGCTTCTATAGTCAGTGCTCTGCCTTTGTGACCATGTAAGTCATACCTTCCTCCTCACCCATATTCACGTGATCTTTACCCTCAACCTATACTCTTAATTCTTTAATTCCCTTCTGTACTCCCACTTAATTATCCCCCATCTGGCAATATTTGACTTCCTAAATGACCTGGACCACAGCTCATCATTTCAACGATGTCTTCTGTTGAATCTTAGAACCCCTTACACTTGGACCAGTCACTCTTATCCTCAATGCTGGCTCTGCACCACCATTCAGTGTACCTGCTACCAAGATGCTCAGAAATGCTTGGAGAAGTTAATAAAAACAAAACAACTGAATTCCCAATAAAGTCATGCTTCCTTCAACTACACCCTAATGTCAAAATCCACAATGATTTATCTCCTTAAACCCTGATCACATACTTACCTCTATTTTCATTCCCATTTAGTTGTGACATCTCCCCACTTCACCCAGAGTAAATTAACTGTATCTTAAAATGTTCTTAACTACTGGGGTGCCTGGGTGGCTCAGTGTCTGCCTTTGGCTCAGGCGTGATCCCAGCGTTCTGGGATGGAGCCCCACATCAGGCTTTTCCGATGGGAGCCTGCTTCTTCCTCTCCCACTCCCCCTGCTTGTGTTCCCTCTCTCGCTGGCTGGCTCTGTCAAATAAATAAATAAAATCTTAAAAAAAAAAAAATGTTCTTAACTACTGATCCCAACCCCTCTGGGACCTACTTCCCCCTCTTTGGCAGCAACTCTCTACCTCCTCCTTTTCCACTAGTCTTTTCCCTTTTCTTTAACTTTCCGCCAGCAAACTCTGGAATGACCACATTCTTTTACTTCAAATCATAGTTACCGACCCCAGTGAATGGAAATGTTAAATTTATGGATTGCTTTCTTTGATTAAGTTCTTTATGTCCTCCTTTTCTCCTGGATCATTTTATTTATTTATTTATTATTATTATTATTATTTTTTTAAAGATTTTATTTATTTATTTGACACAGAGAGAGACAGCCAGTGAGAGAGGGAACACAAGTAGGAGGAGTGGGAGAGGAAGAAGCAGGCTCATAGCGGAGGAGCCTGATGTGGGGCTCGATCCCAGAACACCGGGATCACGCCCTGAGCCGAAGGCAGACGCTTAACGACTGTGCCACCCAGGCGCCCCTCCTGGATCATTTTATAATACAACATTTACAACTAATTCTCTTTTGCAAACTTCTCTGCCTTTGGTTTTGACGACTTGACACAAATGATTTTCCAGATAGTGGAAGAGAACGTGAGGAGGGGCTTTTAAAAATTATATTCATCACCTGCCAACTTCCCCCAATTCTTATTTCAGAATGTAGGCCTTTCAGTTGAAATTTACTGCCACAATGAACGGCTACTATAGTCTGCAGTGTTTTGTATACTTCAGGTGTGTTCAGGTGGGAAAGACTAGTACCAATACCTTACATTACTCTGGTTTTTTTCCTATTCTTCTGGCCTTTGTTTTTTTTTTTTTTTTGGTGCTTTTATTAATAATTGGGTAGATTTAAAAAGGTATCTTTAAAATATATAGTTGAGGTAAAAGAACCACAGAACATGTTCTCAGTAAATTATTTCTTATACGAATAAATCCGTTAACCCACAGAAGAAATTATTGCAAATGGTTTCAAGTAAAAATCAAATTTTATTCCCTCCCATATAGAACTAATTGTCCAAGTATCATTTATTGAAAAGTCCATCCTTTCTCCAATAATCTACAAAGCAGAACCAATTCTGTCATACATCAAATTTCCAAAGTATGCCGAGGTCTGTTTCTGGAGTCTCTCCTGCTAAATTTGCCAATCCATCCCTGTGCCAATAGCATACTGTTTTAGTAACTATAGCTTTATGATAAGTTTTGATTTAAATTAAGGCAAATACACCCTCTCCCAATACACGTCTTGTTTTTCAAGAGTGTCTTGCCTTAATATAAACTTTTATTCTTCCATAAAAATTTTAGAAAAACAGCAAAAAGCCTGTCAATATTTTTTATTGGCATTGAATTTAAGCATAGCTTTCAACGGTTTTATAATTTTCATTAAAAATGTGTTGTACAACTTGTGTTTGTCAGTTACTGTATATTTTTGATACTACTGTAAATAGTATCTTTTTAAAGTTGCAGTTTCAAAGTGTGATGCATATACAGAAATAGCTGATTTTTGTACACTGATTTTATATCCAGCAGCCTCTTATTAACCCTGACAAATTAGCTACAGACTTCGTTTGCTTTCTATGTAGATTATCATATTATCTGTGTATAACGACTGCTTAATTTTTTCTTTTCCAATCCTTCTCTTATCTTTTTTCTTGATTTATGCATCATTAATAGTAAAATGTTGAACAGAAGTGATGATGACAGGTGACCTGACTTGTTCCTAGTCATAAAGGAAATGTTTTCAATTTTTCACCATGAAGTATGTTTCCTACAGTAAATTCATTTTATCAGGCTAAAGATATTATCTTCTATTCCTACTTCAATAAGTAAGAGCTTTTCTAAAAAGAATATTTAATTTTAACAAAGGCTTTTTCTGCATTTACTGAGATAATCATAGTTTTATCCTTTAATTTGTTATTATAGAACATTATAAATATATTTTTTCCTCAATTAAAGCCAGCCTTAAACTCCTGGAATAAATCCAACTGGTCATAATATGTTATCTTTTTTCATACACTGCTAAATTCAACTTGCCAATATTTTAAGATTTTTCTATTCATTTAATTGAGATAAATTACAGCCCATTACAAGTTTTAGGATTATTCTTATGCTACCCTCATAAAATGGTTTGGTGACTGTTCCCTCTTCTACAGTTTGTATAAAATTGTTATTATTAATTTGTTCCTTATATGTTGCTAGAATTTGCCAGTAAAATTCTATGGGCCTGGAGTATTCTTTATCAAAAAATGTGTCCAATATTAACTTACTTCATAGGTATGGGACTAACTATTCATGTCTGATTCTTAAGTCAGTTATAGCAATTAATATTTTTCTAAGAATCTATCTGTATCATCTAAGGTTTTAAAATTTATTGGCAGTTATTAATTTTCCTTATATTTAATGTCTGCAGCATCGTCATTATGTCTCCTCCATCATTCCCAGTAATATTTATGGTGCCTTCATTTTTTTCTTGACTGGTTTTACAAAACTGCCAAATATTTTTGTATATTCGAATAACCAACTTTTTGGTTTCACTGACTTTACTGTCTAGTCATTTTCTATATTTTTATTCACTGTCTACTGTATATTCTATTTCTTTTTAATTTGTCCTCCTATTATTTCCATTCTTTCATTATCCATGGATTTATGTTAAAACCCTTTTCTTGAGCTTAAGTCTGATATTTATTAATGTTCTACCTTCTTTTCTAACACTTAAGACTATACATTTCTCTTAGTTTTTTGACTGTTTCCTTGGCTGTGCAGAAGCTTTTTATCTTGATGAAGTCCCACAAGTTCATTTTATCTTTTGTTTCTCTTGCCTTTGGAGATACGTCATTCAAAAAGTTGCTGTGGCCGATATCGTAGAAGTTGCTGCCTATGCTCTCCTCTAGGATTTTGATGGATTCCTGTCTCACTTCGAGGTCTTTCATCCATTTGGAGTTTATCTTTGTGTATGGTGTGAGAGAGTGGTCAAGTTTCATTCTTTTGCATGTAGCTGTCCAATTTTCCCAGCACCATTTATTGAAGAGACTGTCTTTTTTCCACTGGATGTTTTTTCCTGCTTTATCAAGATTAGTTGCCCAAAGAGCCGAGGGTCCATTTCTGTGTTCTCTATTCTGTTCCATTGGTCTACGTGTCTGTTTTTGTGCCAGTACCATGCTGTCTTTGTGATTACAGCTTTGTAGTACAGCTTGAAATCCGGCAATGTGATGCCCCCAGCTTTGTTTTTCCTTTTCAACAATTCCTCGGCGATTCAGGGCCTTTTCTGGTTCCACACAAATTTAAGGGCTGTTTGTTCCAGTTCTTTGAAAAATGTCATTGGTATTTTGATCGGGATAGCACTGAAAGTGTAGATTACTCTGGGTAGCATGGACATTTTAACTATGTTAATTCTTCCGATCCATGAGCATGGAATATTTTTCCATCTTTTTGTGTCTTCTTCAATGTATTTCAAGAGTGATTTGTAGTTTCTAGAATATAGATCCTTTATGTCTCTGGTTAAGTTAATTTTGAGACAATCTATGATTTTTGGTGCTATTGTAAATGGAATGGAAACTAAGAGGCAGCCCACGGAATGAGAGAATATATTTGCAAATGATACTGCAGATAAAAGACTAGTATCCGAGATCTACAAAGAACTTCTCAAACTCTATACATGAGAAACAAATAAACAAATCATAAAATGGGCAGAAGACATGAACAGACACTTTTCAAATGAAGACATACAAATGGCTAACAGACACATGAAAAAATGTTCAAAATCATTAGCCATCAGGGAAATTCAAATCAAAACCACACTGAGATACCACCTTACGCCAGTTAGAATGGCAAAAATTGACAAGGCAAGAAACAACAATTGTTGGAGAGGATGTGGAGAAAGGGGATCCCTCCTACATTGGTGGGAATGCAAGTTGGTACAGCCACTCTGGAAAACAGTGTGTAGGTCCCTTAAAAAGTTAAAAATTGAGCTCCCCTATGATCCAGCCATTGCACTACTGGGTATTTACCCCAAAGATACAGACGTAGTGAAGAGAAGGGCCATATGCACCCCAATGTTCATAGCAGCATTGTCCACAATAGCTAAATTGTGGAAGGAGCCGAGATGCCCTTCAACAGATGACTGGATTAAGAAGATGTGGTCCATATATACAATGGAATATTACTCAGCTATCAGAAAGAACGATTTCTCAACATTTGCTGCAACCTGGAGGAGATAATGCTAAGTGAAATAAATCAAGCAGAGAAAGAGAATTATCATATGGTTTCACTCATCTGTGGAACATAAGAAGTAGGAAGATCGGTAGAAGAAAGGGATAAAGAAAGGGGGAGTAATCAGAAGGGGGAATGAAGCATGAGAGATTATGGACTCTGGGAAACAAACTGAGGGCTCCAGGGCTTCAGAGGGGAGGAGGGTGAGGGAATGGGATAGGCTGGTGATGGGTAGTAAGGAGGGCACGTATTGCATGGTGCACTGGATGCTATACACAACTAATGAATCATGGAACTTTACATCAAAAACCAGGGACGTACTGAATGGTGACTAACATAATTTAAAAAATTATTATAAAAAAAGACTATCATTTCTCCCTAAACACTAATACTTTAAGTTTAATCCAATCATATTTTCTTTTTAAGATTTTTTTTATTTGAAAGAGAGAGACAACACAGGTGTGTGCATGCTGGGGGAGGGGCAGGAGAGGGAGAAGGAGATCTGCTGAGCAGCAAGCCAGAGGTGGGACTCGCGGAACTCGATTCCAGGACCCTGAGATCATGACCTGAGCTGAAGGCAGATGCTTAACCCACTGAGTCACCCAGATGCCCTCATCGTAAGTATTTTCTAATTTCTATTATGTTTTCTTTTACCCAGGAGCTCTTTAGAGGTGTTTCTTACTTTCGGAACTTACCTGATATTTAATGATCTTACTGTTCTGCGCTGGAGCCAGGGAATGTAACAAACATGCTACCGGTGCTATGAAACTTAACATCTTATGCTCTACGTAAGTGCTTTATAACTTAGCATTTAGTTAAATTTCACAAATCTTACGTGGATGCTTTTTAGATACATACCCTGAATTTGTATGAAGCACAATATACTATACGTGGCCACTAGATAATGCTGTTACTTACATAAATCTGCTATATCCTTACCCATTAAAGAAATGTTTCATCTGACTACATCAAAATAATAAGCCTCTGCACAGCAAAAACAGGAAGCAATCAACAAAACTAAAAGACAGTCTACTGAATAAGAGAAGATATTTGCAAATGACATATCCGATAAAAGGTTAGTATCCAAATTATATAAAGAATTTATAAGACTCAACACCAACCCCCTCAAATAATTCAATTAAAAAATGGGCAGATGACATGAACAGACATTTTTCCAAAGAACACATCCAGATGGCAAACAGACACATGAAAAGATGCTCAACATCACTCATCATCAGGGACATGCAAATCAAAACTATAATGAGATATCACCTCACACCAGTCAGGATGGCTAAAATCAACAACACAAGAAACAACAGATGTTGACAAAGATGTGGAAAAAAACGAACCCTTGTGCACTATTGGTGGGAATGCAAACCGGTGCAGCCACGGTGGAAAATAGTACAGAGGATCAAAAAGTTAAAAATAGAACTACCCTACGATCCGGTAATCACACTACTGGGTATTTATCCAAAGAATACAAAAACACTAATTCAGAAAGATACATGCACCCCTAGGTTACATGTCCTGAGCACTATTTACAACAGCCAAATTATGGAAGCAGTCCATAGTGCCCACTGACAGATGAATGGATAAAGGAGATGTGTGTGTGTGTGTGTGTGTGTGTGTGTGTGTAAAAGAGATTACTCAGCCCTAAGAAAGAACAAAATCTTGCCATTTGTGACAACATGGATGGACCTCGAGGGTATAATGCTAAGTGAAGTAAGTCAGAGAAAGGCAAATACCACATGTGGAATTTAAGAAAACAACAACAACAAATAAAGTAAAAAAAAAAAAAAAGAGAGAGAGAGAGAGACAAACTAAAAAACAGACTCTTTAACTACAGAGAAAAAACAGATGGTTACCAGAGTGGAGGTGGGTGGGTAGGGGAATGGATGAAACAGGCGAATAGGATTAAGAGTACGCTTATCATGATGAGCACTGAGTAATGTATAGAATTGTTGAATCATTGTGTTTTACACCTGAAGCTAATATAACACAGTATGTTAACTATACTGGAATAAAAAATTTTTAAAAAAATATTTCATCTACCCATTACCGAAAGCAATGTTAAAAACCTCCCACCATGATGATGGATATGTTATTTCTCCCTATAGTTTTATAAATTTTTTGCTTTATGTATTTTGAGGCTACATTAATAGATGTATACAAATACAGAAATGTTGTATTTCTTGGTGAACTGAATCTTTAATCATTCTGTAATGAACCTTATTTTCTCTAACAGTATTTTTGCCTTAAAGTTTATTTTTGTTCAACCAGCTTTCTCTTCGTATGGTATAGGCATTTTCCATTTTTTCATTTTCAACCTTTCTGTGTCCACAGTTTATATGTGTCACTTCAACTAGTATATGGCTTAAATTTCTCTTTTTAATGAAACATGAGAGACTATGGACTATGAGAAACAAACTGAGGGCTACAGAGGGGAGGGGGGTGGGGGAATGGGATAGACCGGTGATGGGTAGTAAGGAGGGCACATATTGCATGCTGCACTGGGTGTTATACACAACTAATGAATCATCGAGCCTTACATTGAAAACCGGGGATGTACTGTATGGTGACTAACATAATATAATAAAAAATCATTATTAAAAAAACAAAAAAAAACAAAAAAAACAAAAAAAAACAAAAAAAAAATAAATAAATTTCTCTTTTTAAACCATTCCTACATCTTTAGGTGAATTACCAAACAGGGTATAGTCTTTTGGAGTTAAAGATTTATGGGAATATTGTCTATGAGACATCCCACCTTGGAATGGTCCTGTGCTTTGTATCCTGAGCCCCTCTGGGCCATAACAACAGAAGTTCAAATTCATCAGGTTCAGCAAATTCCCCCCAGTGTGAAAGCTGGCCAGCAAGCTGATGTTATCTTTTTTCAATCTTTACCTTCAGTTTTTTATCTGAATCTCTTACTTTCTTGCTAGCTCAGAACACCTTTACGAAGATTTAAAAAATATTTTATCTAGATCATTTAGCTGTTTTTAGCAGGAAGGTCAGTCTGGGTATCTAGTCACCCTAACTGACCTGTTCATTCTCCACTGGCTTCACTTCATCTTCCCATTTCCTATATGAAAGCTTACTCTTCAGCCTACTATTTATGGTGTTTGATAGCACCTCCTTTAGATACCTAGCACTCCCGATACAGTCATCAGCATCTATCATACTCACAATCACAAGAAAAGCTCTCAACAAATATTTGGATGTATAAATCCTGATGGTGGTAGAAGGAAGGTGGGGAAAACCCCACAAATGATACATTATCTACACAAGAATAACCCTGGGGCCTACCATATCCCAGTTGAGGCTCACTTCTCTAATAAGCTCAACTACTTCTGAGCATCTGAGGAGGAACCTCTAAGGACTGACCTTTTCTCTGAGATTTAGACCTACCATTAACCGCTGGATGAACATCTTCCACTGAATGCTTAACACCAACACAAACTCAATATGTCCAAATCAAATACCATCTTGCCATAAACTTGCCCATCTATCAGTTTCTAAACCTCTATGAAAGACACTATGAGTCTTCGAGGACTCCAGACAAATCTTGGATTCATTTGTAAGATGTCCTTTTTCTTTTCCCATACCATCACAAAGTCCTTCCAGCATTCATTCTCATTGGTCTATTTCACCCATTCCATTCCTTTTGTCACCCCCTCCTTATTCTAGGTCTTTGCCAGGCCTACTGCAGTCTGGTTAAGTCTCTGCAACAGATCTTGCATAGAGTCTCCCTAACCCCAGTTCCTGCTATATGCTACTGTGAAGTTAATTATCCTTAAAACATTCCTTTGCATATTACCCACCTACTCAAAAATCTTTAATAGGCAGTTTGACAGTTGAGCAGTTTACCACTGCCTATTCAGAAGACTTCTACTGGTCAATAGGGTATTTCAGTAGCTGGCCAGAGAGGTAAGGAGGAAAAGAAGGCTACTGGAAAAGCTACAGCCCCTGACCAAGCAAACAGCATGCTTCCTTCTTGGCTCATAATGACTTGTAAAATGCTGTGGCATTATTTTTTAGCAGCTCTGTCCACCCACCAAAAAGAACAGAGTAAGGAAAAGTAGAGATCTTTCCCCTGACTTTACACCTTAATCTCTAACCTCTCCCTCCAAGTTCTACTAGTTAATTGCATAAACCCTCTACTCCAATCTGACTGTCTATTTACTGTTCCTGCAACAGGTCTTGCTATTCCTACAACCGTCATGATTCTGTTCACGATCTTCTTTCTAATTCGAATTGTCCTTGCCTATTCTAGTGGCCAAACTCTTTCATGAAGCCATCCTCAACTACCTCAATCATTAGGGACTGCTCCTTCCTCTAATGCCATAGTTTTGTCTACTCACTAGGCAATCAGAATATGCTACTATAAATTATATTATCGCGGACAACACTTTTCACCCTACCACAGGCAATACTATGCACACAGTTTTCAATAAAGGCTTATTAAGCATAACAATCCATTCATGTATTATCGAATATCTGTGTTTGGCTTTCTACGTCTTCCATGTGTGTTCCAGGAGCTCTCAGAAGCTAAGAAAATAAATAACAAAATTCTGTTTAATAGTCACATCTCTGTTTTTAAGACTTTTGAAAATGGTATGACTTACCAATCTTTGACCTAAGGCTCAACTGACTTGATCGTGTGGGTGGCAGGAAAAGCTGCACTTCAGCTGACACATGGATATACTTAATTAACACACACACACACACACACACACAAACTGCACTGGTCAGACCTCTTAGAGAGTTATAAATTGAGTGATATTATGATATAATCTGAACCCTGAGTCAACTATTTTATAATCAAATTCAAGGAACAAACTCACAACTGTTCAAACTGCTTTTCGGATACAAACAGTAAGCAGTATTCACAAAACTGTAATTTTTACTGATTTAAGAGCTATGCATAGCACCATAAAGCAGTCACTTATTAAACATCCCGGTCTGCCACACTAGCCTATACAGCATTCTCAAAGAACAAGATTTATTTATCTTCTATCCTTGGCACCAAGAATTTGCTAGGAGCTCAGTTAAATGTTTACTGAATGCATCACAGTCACAACACACAGAAGGAATCTAAAAATCAATGAATATGAACATCTTGCCCTCAAACAGCAAGAAAAACCTGAAAGGCTCCTTTAACGCTTTTACTTTTTTGAGCAAGAATAGAAACCAAAACAGATATATCATCCTAATAAGAAAATGACCACAAAAGTCACTTACTGAAAAAATAAATAAATAAATAAACCTACTACATATATTAAAAATAACATTTAGCAACTTCTTAATTAGAAATTAGTGAGTTTGCAAGTGTTAAGACTGACAGCTGATCAGTATTACCCACATTTCAAATGTCGTGCAAAGCAAACTGCATACCATTACTAAAGATAAATTGTTTTTGTTTAGTCTCTTGAAAACTTTTACCTAGATTCCTTCATTCACTAGCTGACAAAAATGTTCTAATGAAGATGTTCACAACGAAATACTGGAATATCTTTATTTTTCACCCTTTTTTTATCCTGATAAGTTACATAGAAAGGATCTGAAAAACAAATACTTTTTTAGGAATAATGAAATTAAATAGGACACTCAAACACATTTTCACATGGGTCTTAGAGAACTTCTCATTAATTTATAATCCTACTACATCCTTAGTTTTATGGAAAAATACTAGCTAGCTACAAGAAAAAATGATCCTCAAACATATCAGTCATACCTGTTTCTGAGCTTCGACTTTTTGCTTTCTGGTTGGATCAATTGCATCTACCATCCATTTGATTGTAAAGTATGTTACTGCACCAAATATCGTCAAACGGAAAATTAAACCAACGACTTCATTCCGACTCAAGGGACGAGAAAAGGCTTCAGCATGTACCATCTTGATTAACCTTAAAAAACAACAGAAATGTCACTAAGTAATAACTAGATTCATTACAACTGGGAAACTGATAAGTAGCTTAAACTTAGCAAGAAAAACTAACTTCTAGTCAAATTCAACGTTACCTGCCTTAAAGTCTTATTTTTAAGGAAAAATGAACATACTAAAAACTGAGGTTTATTAGACTTTTAAAATGAATTTTCCTTAAAGCTCATACAATTTAATAGACAATAATTCTGCAACAATGCAGTCAACATCTTAAGCTATTTACTCTTTTAAACAGCTTTTAAGTAACCATTTCAGAAAATCAAGAGATAAAATGACCAAAACACTAATCCAACTGAAGAAAGGCAACAGATGACGAAATACCTTCCTAATATGATGGTAAGAATTTCTTCTACTAAGTACAACGTACAACAGGCAATTTTTGAGTGAAACTGAACAGACTCGCTTTTTCCTCAGGCTTACTTTTCAGGTTTTCAAGGCCTGCTTAAATTTAAACATGCCATTTTGTCTATTAATAAGTGACATTAAATGTTTTGAGCCATCCTATTGTTTCAAACCACCCAGCTAAATATGAAGCACTAGACTCTTCAAACATCTTTGAAGACAAGAATATAGTAGTCACCTAAGACAGAGAGGAAAAAAGGAGGCAGCCTGCCTACTCTCAGCTCCATCTCTGAGCAGCTACCTCAATCACATACAGGCTTGCGGAAGGCATGCACACCCCTGTCAATAAGGCAGTAACTACCCAGAACAATAAGGTTGTTAGGGACGATGGGACTGTCAAATTTTGGAAGACGGGACCTCAGATTGTAATAATGCCATTTTCCTCTCATGGCACAAGACTGTGCTGAGTGCTATGCTATGTGAAAGAGAGAGAGAGAAAATATACTCTGCACTCAAGTGAAAGGAATAAATCAGAATTTGCACAGATGGCTCAGCAACAGGTAAAAATTAGGAACTGCACAGATTCATATCTATGGCCCTTCCTCCACTAAAATTAATTTCCCTTGTCACTACTACTTCTCAATTAAAGATCTTCACGTTCCTCCCTCTGGAACAGCTCCAACAATTTTTAAATTCCTCTTAGTTACCTGCCCCCTTCCATTCAAGAGTATATACTTCTCTCTGATAAAAAGACTTCAGAGCTTTCCCTTTATTTACAGGATTTCCAAATGTTCACAACCATCCTAACCTAGACTCAAAGAGTAACATTTAAGCATTTTAACTCTCACCACTTCTCAATAAGAACTTTCAATAGCTGGAGTCACTGGTGTCTGAAAATGCCATGTGTATTTTCCCTCCACCATATTTGCCTGGTACCCTGGATAGGCCATTTCTCTCCCTTCATCTAGCATTAGTCAAATTCTATACAAACTTCACAAACCAACTTTACCTTCTTCATTTTTCTGTCACATACAAGAGACGCTATTCAGTAATTATCTGTTCAACAGATAAATTGCTGCAGAAACTGCAGAAACACTTCCCACTCGATCATTCCAACAAAGCTGCTGCCAGACTTTGAACGATTTCCTCCAAAAAAGTCAAGGGTTCCACGTTTCTCCATTACTAGGGGCCACTTACTTCACTATAGTACGTTATTTAACTGAAACTTAACAACAAAATAATTGAAAGCCTTCATTTCAGATGAAGAACCTTTGACCTAGGGACATTAAGTGATTTAATTCACACCATAAAGCACCTATAGAACATGTATTTATAATGCCTACTATATAATGGGCATACAATAATGGCTAAGATAAAATTACTGTCCTCAAGGAACACACAGTCCAGTTATTATATTAATTATATCTTTATAAATGGAGCTAGGGAGGAAAATCCACCTAATTAAAAATCTCTCTTCATACAACAAATTCAAGTGTACGTTCATCCATCAGCATGGATTCCTAAAGATGAGTTAACAATACTCCATTTCTTATAAGTAAAAAATTGACTTCTCTACCCTTAATTCCAACAGAGTAAATTTGAAAATGCAGCTGGAAGATATGATATCATTACGCGGGGATGTTGCTCATAGATGGAAATAAACCAATAGGCAAAACCTATTGCCTATTATGTTTTTATTAACTTATTAATAAATTTTATTAACTTAATCTGTGACAACCAGTGATATTCGAATAAAACGTTTTCATTTATTTAGAAGTTTGAGTTAGTAGTGGTAGAACCGCCATCTACTGGATGTTCACGGAACTACATGAACAACTAGGGCAAGTTTCAGTACATCCCAGTCGTCGAGACAATTTTTAATTCTATAAAAAATTTAAAGACATAAAACCTTTGCTAACTGTACATTTTCCTACATTTAAATTAGTAGCTGCGGTAGAGTATTCTAGACCTACGGCCACGTTTAAACCAGTAGTCCATCTTTCACAATGACTTTAAAATCCTGAAATGAAACCGAAACTCCTACTTGTAGGTTGTAACCGTATATACTTTATTGTCCACCCATCTATCATTCATACGACACAGATCTACCCGCAACGTGAGGCCGTTACAGGAGCACTGCAGCAGAATACACAACAAAAGCTGCCTGTGCACACAACAGTAGGGAATGTATTTCAATCTTGTATAAATAAACATAAAAAATCAACAAAATACACAAATATGCACAAACATACAGACGCTATAATGTACAACTAAGAAATATGGCAAAACCCTGCAATGCATAGTTACTTGCTAGGCAAACACGACACCAGACAGTTTCATTTGAAGAGTTCTCCGTTTCAGGGTAGAAAACTTTAGAAATCGGGCAATCTACTGACAGTTTAGGGACCGAGAGTATGGTGTTTCTGTCCTAATTCACTGCAGGGTTATAGAAAAGTTTTTCTCAACCCCAAAGTCCCAGTCTCGAGGGCAACGAGGCCCTAGGAACACAGCCTGTGACAATGACTGCCAACCTTCCATAAAGGACAGGTTATTATTAACAGCACCATCCTCTGAGAAAGAGTGCCCGGGCCTAAACAACCGCCTCCCCCTTAGCACTCGGTGGTGGTGGCAGTGCCTGTGCGACACTCACAGCCGGCTCCGTCCGGCCGCCTCCGCCTAGGACCCCCAGTGCTCAGGTCGCCCGGGACGCCCCCAGGCCCCCGCGGCGACCCGGCTGTCTACCGAGAGTCCCTCTCAAGTGGCATAAGTCGCGGGGGGGGACAGCGCTAACGGAGACCTAAGGGCCTAGGCCGGGCCGGAAGCCAAAGCGAGGCCCGGGACGCCCTTGGAGGTTAATCCGCTGGATACCAAGGGCTGCGGGAAGCCGGGGGGCGGCACGGAGGAGGGGCGTGGGAGGAAGGCGCGGTGACCTTCCTCTCGCGGCCTCCCAGATCCCAGCCGGCCCCCAGGGGAGCTCAGCGGGCTCCCGTGCCCGTCCCACGAGGCCCCGGAGGACCCCGCTACTCACCCCGGGGCGCACACTCAGGCAGCAGGAGCCCTCAGCCTGCCTCACACAGGAAGGAAACGCCGCCTGGGAGAGAATGCTTCCGGCGGGAGCCGTGCCCCGCCCCCTGGCACGGAGCATGCGCCGCCCACGGTCGTCGGCGAGGAGGGGGCGTGCTTCCGGGTTTCAGAGAAGGTTGGGGGGTGGCGGGGACCGGGCGGCAGGCGGTCCAGGCTTGCGGTGATGCGGCTACGTCCGCTTGTAGCATTCGCCGAGATTCTGAGTTTAGCAACTGAGATGGGATAGGCGAAGGCGGTAATCCCAGGAGATCCCCGCCGAGCTTGCGGGCTCCGGGCGCGACACTGACAAATCAGGGAGCCTTCTTGAGAGTGCGAAGAAATGCTATGCATCCCGGCAGAGTTGAGTTCTCCCCTGACTCCTCCTTGAGCCTTACGCCCGCCCCTCGCCCCTCACCCCGCGTGCACACCCGCAGGGACTGCTGTTACGTCTGTCCTTTAGCCAAAGCGCTGACGCGCATGGCCACCCCCCACCCCTCACCATCTGCCTTTCAGTTTCTAGGGTGAGCTCACCCTCCTCCCCCATCTCCGCGCTGACAAACACCTGGGGGTGGCGCCTGAAAGCCCTATAGAACGATTTTGCAGCCCACCCAAGCAGGACCGGCAGTCGGGACAGAATAGGCTATCTGGTAGCAGGATATGCATTTCAGTGACTTCCCTTTTCTTCTACACCTTCCCCTTTCCAGAATGAGAGAGGTGACACAAGAGGTCCCAAGGGAGCAAACCTGAAAGCCAGCGCCTCCTGAACACACAGACTGCCGGGGCGGGGCGAGTTGATATTAGCCCGTTTCCAGGTAGAAGCATCGCTTCCTTCAGGTAGAGGCGGCAAGACTAGCCTCCTCGGGAAGGTAGTGTGTGCCTTTCTGCTTTAGACATCTAAGATTCTGCAGCCTGATTGTA
Source organism: Ursus americanus (assembly GCF_024610735.1). Taxonomy (NCBI): domain Eukaryota; kingdom Metazoa; phylum Chordata; class Mammalia; order Carnivora; family Ursidae; genus Ursus; species Ursus americanus. Next base: position 78,729,852 of record NC_142132.1, read on the forward strand.
GGAGTTAGTGTATGCTACCCTTTTTACAGGCTTGTAAGGATAATAGCTACAGTTCATTGGGATGCCTACTAGTTGTCCGGCGATCTGCTTCCAAGTGCATCCATAATCTAAATTCCTCCAAAAGCAATTCTTTTAAGTAGCCATGATTTTCTGTTTTTTTAGACGAGCAAATTTTGAGGCTTAGGGAGAGAAACTTTCCGAAGTTCATGTACCTAATTGGCAAATTTCGCTGGAACCAAATTTAATTCAGACCCTACCCTTTACACGTTCTCTTTGAGATAGTAATTTAATACCAGTTTCTACTTAAGTCTAGTTGAAAGAAGACCATGAAATGACAAGATCTTAAGTTTTTAAAGGGTGAGGATGGGATGGCAGGGATGTGTAAATATTTTAAAACTTTGGGTTCATTAACAAGAATCAGAATGGAACTGAATGATACGAAACTGGGTTTAAGAGAACTAGACTCATTATTTAGAGAGGAGGTAGAACTTTGAGAAGAACAGGATGATTATGAGACCAAGACAATTTTTACCAAACCAAACCAAAACCATAGTGGCTCAGCAGTCTTGGAGGAGACTCTCCATTGGTTCCCTGGGGGTTATCCTCAGTCTGAGTCATTGCTTGGGATGCTCCTGGGAACATGCATTGACAGAGCTAAAAGGTAGAGATTACTGAAGGAAAGAACTTTAGGTGGCCCACTAGGATAGGCTCACCAGTAAGGAAAATAAGCTGAGAAATTCAAGATGGTAATGGATTTCCATCATTCACTGAGTAAGGGCCTCACCTGCCTTATCCTGAGGACCAGGGTGGCCAATCTACTCAGTTTCTCTGACATTAAGGGGGTTTTTGGAACATAGGACTTTAGGTGCTAAAACAGAGAAAGTCTTAGGCAAACCATGAAGAGTTGATCCCCTATTAGGGACATTTTAAATAGATTCTAGAATGAGGTGGAACTCCTGATATGATTGCATCTTGCCTCAATTCACCTGGACTGTGATTGTACAGGAGGTTGTTAGGTAAAATAGTCAAGACTGGCCATGAAGAATCTGCATGCCCCCAAATAAATTCTCTGCTCATTTCTTTTCCAGTAGTTTGGCTATAAACCAAGTACCTGCACCTATATCTTTTGGACCTAATTTTCATTTAGCAAATTCTCAAGAAGCCTCTTACGTCTGGGTCCTAAGACATCAAATTACTGTCTTCCCACATACCATGCATGTTCATTTCCAGCTATCACTAAGTCAGCTAAGTTCTTCCAGAATAGAGCTGAGTGAACATATGCTTTTCATCCCAGGATAGCTTTATATAATTCCTGGCAGCACAAAACACCATATTTGGCCCACAGTAGGGGTTCAATAAATAATTCATTATGTATAATATTAATCAGGAAATTATAACAACAGATTTTTTTGGTAGACTTTCTGGGCCTTCCCCCGTGATTGTTAGAATCAAGAAAATAAAAATAATTTTTACGTTTATTATAGAAAGTTGGGCTTGGGGGTTTTTTTGGTTTATTTATTTATTTATTTTTATACGAATGCCTCCTAAAACAGTTTATGGCAGTTCTTCCCACATGGAACTGAATTATCCTTTGCATTTGTTAGTTGGATGGGAGTGTGATTAATTTGCTCCGCAGCCAAGGTGAATCTTTGCGCTGGACCCTGAAGGGGAAGGGATTCCTTAGATTAGGGGTTCTCAGATTTCATTGTGGATCTGTTCACTTGGACAACTTGGCAAAATGCAGATTCCTATGTTACAGCCTTAGAAACTCCCGTTTAACTGCTCTAGGTTTTGGTCCAGGGATTTGAATTTTGAATAAGCAATCGAGATGGTTTAGATATAGGTAGTTTTGGATCATGCTTTGAGAAACTGCCCTAGTCAGTGACGATTTTAGATGTATTTTTACAAAAATCTCTACGCCCCAGCCCCAAAAGCCTATCTGGTCAGCTGAACCATTAAGTCAGCTGGTGTATACCAAAAAAATCAAGGCAAGGAAGCTTCACAATGAAATTCAGAATAAAATGTCTTTGAAAGGAAAAACAAATCTGAAATTTTTGGATAAGTAGACACACTACACCTGACTCTTTGATGCTCATTAGAAATGATTCTCTTGACAGTGATTTAGAAAGAGCAGAACTTCAACAAATATATAGAATTACATAGCAGTACAATAGTCACTGGGTAGCCTTGGTTCTTTTAAAAATATTTCATCAGAAAGAATAGTCTTCATTATTATTTTGACAAGTTAAATAGGATGGTTGGAGAAAGAAAAGTAAAACAAGTAAATGAAGCCGTACTTGAAGTCAGAAAAGCCCTGAGAAAGACCAAGATTAAGTGCTTGAAACTCCAATAGAAAGAATAAGATGGCAGCAAGGCAAAAATAATGGAAAATTAAAATTTCAACAGAATGGACGGAGCAGAAAGATGAATTGATAGCTCCATTCTATAAAAAGCACAGAGAGCTAACAGATCCAATAGCAAAGTTCAAAGAACATGTTGTAAATTTACTTTTCATGCATTTATGTTTTAAAATTTTACACGTAGGGGCGCCTGGGTGGCACAGCGGTTAAAGCGTCTGCCTTCGGCTCAGGGCGTGATCCCGGCGTTATGGGATCGAGCCCCACATCAGGCTCCTCCGCTGGGAGCCTGCTTCTTCCTCTCCCACTCCCCCTGCTTGTGTTCCCTCTCTCGCTGGCTGTCTCTATCTCTGTCAAATAAATAAATAAAATCTTTAAAAAAAATAAATAAAATTTTACACATAATTTAAAGTGTGTGTGTATGTAATTTTCTAATGTTATCAGGGTAGCACTAAGCCACAATCTTACATTGCTACATAATCCTTTTTCTTAAGCACTACTGCCAATTGGACTTTTTTAAAGTTTATGCTAGCCATAAACATCATGTAGAACTTGGATATTTACTTTAAACCTGTGATGTTTTGTTGTTTCACTTTAATACGGTACTGAAAATATAGTGCTCAAGTGATACTGTCTATGGAAAGTCAGGATGGATTGAAACGGGATTGCTTGGGAAGAAAGCTAACCCCACTGTAGACTCATTAGCAAAAGCTTTAAAGCATAGATGAAAGAGTAATCGCCTTAGGATTCATTTAGGACCTTCATAAACACCTTCCCATATGCTTTTCTTCAATGGGAGAGGGAATGAGAGGGATTGGGTGAGAATGACAAAGATATGAGTTCATCAGCCAAAATGGAAGAAACAGTAGCTGAAACATTAATTCTCAATTTCTGTAACAGCAGATTGATAGATGAAGCATAAAACAAGACCAGATGCTGTGGTTTCCAGGATGCACTTGGCCTCCCATGCTTTATAACCTGGAGCATTTATTGCTGTAAGTAGGTCACTTGCTTGCTCTCATTTACCTGATTCGAGGAAAATGCCCTTGAAAGTACTTGGAAAAGAATGTGTGCTGTGACTTAACATTTTAAAAATTAAAATTTCATAAAACCCCTTTTCCCCCTATTTCTCTATTAGTCTGAATAAGTTGTAACCCTGAAACACGTGTGAAACTAAAATGGATGAAAAGAATTTGAGATCTCATTTTCTAAGCACAAAAACACTAAAATTTGTGTCCATTCTGTTAGCCCCCATGACGCACTCTGCTGAGCACCGACACAGTATTCATCTCACGGAGTTCTCACTGGGGTTTAAGTTTTTGTGTTCTCTTATCAGATGTGAACTTCTTGAGAAATGAGGTTGCCTAGGACATAGGAGGGGCTTAACAAATGCTCCTTTAAAATGTATTTATTGAAGTATAGTTGACACACAATGCTGTATTAGTTTCAGGGGTATAGCATAATGATTCCATAACTCTGCACATTCCGCCGCGCTCACCACAGTAAGCACAGTCACCATCTGTCACCGTACAAGGTTATTACAACATTGTTGACTATATTCCCTAGGCTGCTTTATAAACAGAAGTTTAGTCCCCTTCACCTATTTCATCCATCCCTCCACTCTCAACTAGTGTTTTAATTAATTGATTCCCCCCATCAAAACCTGACATATCTATTGGGGCTTTTTAGGCTCCATTCCTACAGATTTCACCTGACCAAGGGAGAAAAAGGAAGGAAAGACATATGGTTCAAAGATAGGAGATGTGAAATCAAGCCATTTTACTGACCATCCATATATTATTGCCCTGTCATGATAGGTCCATTCCTGATGGGTCCACCAGAGACCAGTCCCATCATGGTGAGTCTTGGTACCCATAGGATTTGAGAACGTGGACACTGCAGTCCAACAGACCTGGGTTTAAATACACAATCTGTTTTTTTACTACCTCTGTGACTTTGGGCCATTTATTAAGCTCACTAAGCCCCAACTTCCCCATCTTTAATATAGGGACAATAACAGTATGCACGCCATGGAGTTACACTGAAAATTAAGTGAGACAGTATCAGGAAAGTGCCGAGCTGTATGCCTGGCACTTAGCAAGTACTCAATAAACATGCCATTGTAGTACCGATGTTTTTATTATACTATGAAATGATATTCTCTCATTTCCAGAAGCCCATAAGGACAAAGATTCCTTCATATCTCCATACTACTTTCATGAAGACTTCAACTCTCAAGGTTTTAACCATAGCATCTTGTCTGGGAATGTCTGCTCTGACTGGCGAAGAGGCCATGCCTCTCTCTTTGACCTCTTGATTCTCATTCTCAATCTTAATACACCGCTCTGGCTGACTCTTACTGATTAGTAATCAATAAACCATTTTTGATAGTTATGTAAAACCTGTAAGATTCCATCCTTATGGCCACCAACACTTAAATTTAAAATATTGATCAACCCATGAAAATAGCTATCTGGGTGTTTCTCAGTTCACTGAAGACCATTATTGATATTGGCTGTTGTTCCCATCTGTCTAATAATAGCCATTTATTGAGCTTCTAGTCCTTGCTCTCATGGAATTCTAAAGACTAAAACATCTTATAAAAATGCAAGTCCTCACAGGGCTATTGATTTTTTTTTTAAGCTAAAGGTTTATCCTATATTTCATCCCCATTTATTGTTTGTTTAGGGAAAACTTCCTCCCTTAGATTGTTGAGTGGGTTTTGCACAAGAAAAAGAAATTAGTTCAATGGGTGAAGGTGGAATGCTGAGCCAGACTGGAGATTTTAGAGGTCAATACTGTGCCTGTCTTATCTTTTCTTTGCAAACTACAACTTTCTTATTACACTTGGGGACTACCGTAACATCCGAGCTGCTATTCTTCATATAAAATTTAATTCATTTGAGCACAACACATTTAAAAACAAAAACAAAAAACTATTTATTGTGTGCAACTCATGAAAATGCTCCTAGAATTGAGGGAGTTTTCCTGAGCAAAAGAAACGCTACAACCCGTTTAAAGACTGAGTACATGGCTCTCAAAAGCAAAGACAAGGTCATACCTTGCTGAATTTAGATGTTTAAGAAGGAGATTATACTAGACCTTCTTCTGTCACCCTAGAAAGGCCCCCAATAGTGTACTGGCAAGCTAACATTAAAATCACCCTTCTCACCTTTTTATTGTCAGTGTTTCTGGAACCAGAAAAACAAAACAAAGGTGTAAGCAAGAAAAGAAAGACAGAAAAGCCTGTAACTTGAGTCACAAGAGGTACAGGAAACAAATCAAGTATACTAAGTCAGCTGTGCTCAAAGTTGCATTCAACTTCAAAACACTATACCTGATAGAGTTTCACACACCTCTCTCCTTTCCAGTCTGTTGCTGATTAAGCTTAAACTCCAGAACCATTCTGAGAGTTCTGGAAATTATCAATACTGAAAGAGGCCAGTGCCAGAGGCATGGCCCATACCTGTTTCTTTATGTCTTCTGTTTCTCAGGTTAAAGGGCGGGGGCGTGGGCACAAAGAGGACAATTAAGGAAAAGAGACAAAGAGGTCAGCCCTCCCACAGTGGCTCCCCCCCCCCCACCATGGTGTTGTGCAAAAAGCAGGAGAGATACTAATGATTCTTAACCGGCTGAAAGCAACATGAGAATTCTGTCTAGATGATCTTGAATCTCAGGCTGGACAGTGTTCCACCTTCCACATTCCAGTCCATCCATCATTCAATCCTACTTGTGCTAGACAGACTGGCTTTCCATAGTCTGTTACCATGTTGTCCTCATGGGCTAGTGTTTAAGGAGCCTCCCCCTACTCCTTTCCTGGAACCCGTGGAGGTAGACAGGGAAACAGTTTAAGTGAGTGGTGTCTAAAGTCATGAAATACAGTGATTGTTCTTTTTTTTTTTTTTTTGGAGGGGGGAGGGAGAAAAAGTAAATAATCCTATTTCTTCAGCTGAGTGAATCGTAAGCATTTCCAGCATGTGAACTTACACATATAGACAAAAACAGGAGACAACTAAAAACCTCTCCGGGGACAACATTCTTCCTCATTCGATAGGAAGGTGGGGGGTCTATGATACTCCGTGTTAATGACCATCTCCAAATTCTGTCTCTGTAGCCAATACAGGAAAGTATTGTCAAGTCCAGAGTGTTAGGTACAAATATAGCCTCTCTCAAAATAATTTCAAGCATGCAAGATGCAGATTATTGAATACGTTATATGAGAAATTCTGACAATACTAAATGAAAAGGCCAGCTCTGTGCCCTGTCCAGGTTGGATAGCCTTTCTGGATCACCTCCTCTGTAACCGAGCTGCTTCTACCAGCTTGGTCATTCCATGATTCTATGATTCTCTCTGACCTGAGTGTGGAGCAACTGTTGCTTGAATTTCTTCCCCCTTTGGACCCAACAAATGAATGCTAAATTTGAATTCTAGGTTTGGGAGTCTAGTTTAAAATACTAAGTGAGGAAGGTTTCTGAGAAGATTTGTGTAGTAATCCCTTGTCAGTCACCATTCTGCTAGTCATAGTTTAGTCGCTATGGCATTTCCCATTTGTGCACTTGAATTGTAAAATAATTGATCTCTGTATGTCTGGAAGACCTTAGTTCCTTTAAATTAAAGGACTAATCTACAGTTATCCCTACCCTCATCTCCAGCCCTATCCCAATCTCAAGGTCAGATGGTAAAAATGGAGGAGGTCTGCTCTTCTCCACCCTGTCCATATATGACAAATAGAGAATAACAGTAGGAGGCCAAACCTGGAGAAACCATGCCCTTCTTTTGTGGAAAGACCAGCTGGTTACTAAGAATGTTGCCAAGGCTTGCAAAAATAGTACTAGAGAGAAAGCAAATGCAAGAAAGCATTAAAAATCAATATACTAAGGGCTACATCAAGAACTTTTTTAAAAAGAGAAATGTGGTTAATATAAAATAAACCCCATCTTCCACAGCAGATCATGACTTTCAAGGATATGAGCTCATGAGCAACTGAGGGAAAAGAGTCCTTTCTGCTTTACTACCAATATTATTGTTTTATTCTCTTGTAAATTCTCTATTTTCTGTGAAACCTTGGACTTGGAAAGTTTTAGCTAACCAGACACTTTTCAGGAAGGTACCTAGCACCACGCCCAGTTGGTGAGAGATTACTATGACAAATTTTGAAAACACTCACATAGATTCTCATGAACCATGTTTTAACTGAGAACTGAAGAGGAAGAGTGCAGAAGTAAGGACATAGGTTTATCTCTACCTATGTGTTCATTTGTTACTTTTATTAACAGAAAATAAATGTTACCTTTTTTTTTTAAAAGAAGATTTTAAAATCTCATTCTCTAGGAAGTAAATTCAAGAGTAAGAAATTCTACACCTGTTCTACATGGTACAATATACTGTTAATTTCATTGACGATTGACATACTGAGTGGTGTGTTAAGCTTGGAACACAACTCTCTCACTGAAGTAACAAAGCAACATTAAGAAAGATAAGACACATGCATTTTTCCCTTGATAAAGACACATGCTCCAGTGTTACAGAAATGTCTAGGGAAGATCTAGATATATTTTTAGGAAGATATGATTTCAAGGAATCACATTCTCTCAGGATTGAAAGGAGTATTACATGTTATTGAATCTTAGTGGATGCCTCCGAATCTTGGACTTACCTTGATGAAAATTGTTTTCAAATATTATAACAACAATAGATCCTATTTGAGTTTTATTTTAAATTAACATACGATAAAATTGACTGTGCATATATGTGTGTGTTTATAATTCTCTGAATTCTGATACAATAGGTTCATACAACCACTGCCACAATCTAGATACATAACAATTTCATTCTCCTGAAAAACTACCTGGGGTGACTCCTTCGTAATTACCTCCTCAGCCCCTGGCAACCACGGATCTGTTCTCCATCACTTCAGGTTTGTCTTTATGAGAGTGACATAGCAATTCAATCATGCAGTGTGTAACCTTTTGAGACTGGTATGCCTTTGAGACTCATCCAAGATGTTGCATATGTCAATAATTCATTCATTTTTATGCTGAATAGTATTCCATTGTACTACAGTTTGATCATTCAATCACTGAAGGATATTTAGGTTGTTGCCAGTTTTGGGTAATTATGCTGAGAGCTGCTATAAACGTCTGTGTGTAGGTTTTTGCGTGAATAGAATTTTTTATTTCCTTAGAATAAATACTGAGGAGTGGAACTGGTAGGTCATATGATAAGAGTATTTTTAACTTTATGAGAAAATGCCCAACTGTTTTCCACAATGGCTGAACCATTTTGCATTTCCACGGGAATGTATGAGCATTCCGTTTGTTCTGTATCCTCACCAGAACTTGGTATCATCAGTATTTTTTAAGTGTCCTAATAGGTATCTAATTGAGGTTTTAATTGGCATTTCCCCTAATGACTAATGATATTAACATCTTTTCATGAGCTTATTTGCCATGCATTTATCTACTTTGGCGAAACACCTGTTCAAGTCTTTGGTTCATTTTACAATTAGGTTGTTTTCTTACTGTTGGGCTTTCAGGATTCTTTGTGTAGTCTAGGTAACAAGGCCTTTGTCAGTATGTGATTTGCAAATGTTTTCTTCCAGTCTGTACCTTATCTTTTTATGCTCTTACTAGTGTTTTTTGTAAAGTTTTAAATTTTGATCAAGTCCAATTTATCACTTTTTTTTTCATTTATGAATCATGTTTTTGGTGTCATGTGTGAGAACTCTTTGCCATACCCCAGGCCGTGAAGTCTCTCTCTAAATGTTTCTTCTGCAAGTTTTATATTTTACATTTAGATCTATGATACATTTTGAGTTCATTTTTGTATAAAGTGTGAGATTTAGGTTGAGGTTCATTTTTAAGTATATGAACGTCCAGCACCTTTTGTGGAAAAGACTATCCTTTGGACCTTTGTCAAAAAATCAGTTGGCCATATTTGTCTTTCTGGGTTCTCTGTTCTGTTCCACTGAGTTGTTGTCTGATCTGCGTTACTATCCCTTCACCATGACCACACTGTCCTGTTAATCTAGCTTTCTAGCATAACTTAAAAATCAGGTAGTGTGATTCCTCCAACTTTTTTCTTCTTTTTCAAACTTATTTTGTCTTTTTCTAGTTCCTTTAAATTTCTGTGTTCATTTTAGGATCAGCTTGCCTGTATCCATAAAAATTCTATGGGAATATTTAATAGAATTGAGTTAAATCTGTGCATCAGTTTGGGGAGGTAAGCTTTCTTGTCCCCGGAATAGGTCTTCGCATTTGTTTAGATCTTTTTTTTTCCTATTTCTTTTATTGTGTTTTGTAGTTTTTAGTATAGAGATCCTGTTTATGTTTTGTTAAATCCATTCTTAAGTATTTAAATAATTTTGGAGCTATTCTAATGATTTAAAAAAAATCAGTTTCAGTTGTTCATTGCTGGTATACAGATAAGATGTTTTTGTGTTTTTACCTTATGGCCTGTGACCTTCCTTAACTCAGTTCTAGGGGGAGTTTTTTTTGGTCACTTTTGGTTTCAATCATGTCATCTGCAAGTAGGGACGTTTTTCGTTTCTCCCTTTCAATCTGCATGCCTTTTATCTTTTATTCTTGCCTTATCATACTGGCTAGGAGTTCTAGTATAATGTTAATTAGCAATGGTGAGAGAGAACATCTTTACCTTGTTCCTGATCTGAAGCGGAAAGTAGTCAGTCTTACATCACTAAGTATGATATTAGATGTTAGCTTTTTGTACGTGATCTTTATGAGATTGAGGAAGTTCCCTTTCCCTTCTTTCTTAGTTAGCTGACTTTTTTTTTTTAAATCTTGAATGGATGTTGAGTTTTTTCAAGTGCCATTTCTGCATCAATAGATTCGGTTATGCAGCTTTTCTTCTTTAGTTTATTAACATAATAGATTATATTGGTTGATTTTTTAAAATATTGAAGCAACTTTGCCTTTTCAGGATAAGCCCTGCTTGGTTGAAGCATATAATTAAAAAAAAACAAACAAACAACTTCAGTGTTCAATCTGCTAAGATTTTGTTTGATTTTTATGTCAATGTTTATGAGAGATATTAACCTATAGCTTTTTTTTAAAGATTTTATTTATTTATTTGACAGAGAGACAGCCAGCAAGAGAGGGAACACAAGCAGGGGGAGTGGGAGAGGAAGAAGCAGGCTCCCAGTGGAGGAGCCCGATGTGGGGCTCGATCCCAGAACCCCGGGATCACGCCCTGAGCCGGAGGCAGACGCTTAACGACTACGCTACCCAGGCGCCCCTAACCTAAAGTTTTTGTTGGTGTTTTTGTTTTGTTTGGTTTTGGTTTTTCTTGTATTGCCTTTGTATGGTTTTGGTATCAGGCTAATGCTGGTTTTATAAAAATGAGTTGGGAAGTGTTCTGTCCTCTTCTCTTATTTAGAATAGCTTGCATAGAATTTGTATCCTTTCATCTTTATATGTCTAGTAGAATTCTGCAGTGTAACCATCTAGGCCTGGAAAATTATTTTGAAAGGTTTTTTAAAAATGTCCTTATAGTTATAGGATTCTTTAGGTTGTCTATTTTCTCTTTGATGAGTTTTGGTAGTTTGCTCTCAGCGATTATTCATTCTACCTAAGTTGTCATATTTACATGTTTAGAGATGCTTAATGCATTCCCTTAGTACCCTTGTAATATCTACAGGGTCTGTAGTGATGTCCTCTTTTTGATTCCTGATATTGATAATCGTATCTTTTCTTGGTTAAGATTTATGAATTTCATTTCTCTCAAAGGATCAGTTTCTTTTTGAAATATTTTATTCATTTATTAGAGAGCATGAGCAGGGGAGGGATTCTTTGAGGGAGAAGCAGACTCCCCGCTGAGCAGGGAGCCTAACGTGGAGCTCGATCTCAGAACCCCAGGATCATGACCTGAGCTGAAGGCAGACGCTTAACTGACTGGGCCACCCAGGTGACCCACAAAGAATCAGATTTTTATTTCATCATTTTTGTCTATTATTTTTCTCTTTTCAATTTCATTTATTTCTGCCCATAGATTTTTTACTTCCTCCTTTCTTCTTGATTTAGGTCTATTTTTTTCCTTTTTTGTTATTTTTGTTTTAAGATTTTGTTTATTTATTTTAGAGATAGAGAGAGCATGTGAGCAGGGGAGGAGAAGAGGGAAGGGCAGAGGAAGACAGTCTCCAGCAGACTCCACGCTGAGTGCAAAGCAAGACACGGGGCTTGATCCCAGGACCCTCCAATCATGACCTGAGCCAGTCTTAGATGCTTAACTGACTAAGCCACCCAGGCACCCCTTGTTTTTGTTTTTGTTTTTTTAAAGCTCAGTGATTTGAGACCCTTTTTTTTTTTAAATCTAAGCATTTAATGCTATCAGTTTCCCTTTTGCACTGCTTTAGCTGAATCCTACAAATTTTGATATGTGTTTTCATTTTTATTCAGTTCAAAATATTTTCCTATTTCCCTCTAGACCTCCTCTTTGACCATGGATTATTTAGAAGAGTTTTGTTTACATGTTAGCAGATTTTTCTTTTCATTTTTTTCTGTTATTTAATCCTAATTTAAATCCATTATGATTGGAGAGCATAATTTGTATGATTACAATTCTTTCACATATTTTTTTGGCTGGTATTATGATTCAGGATATTGCCTGTCTTGCTGAATGTTCCACATACATTTAAAATAATATGTGTTCTGCTATAGTTGGGTGGAGTAATCTGTAAATATCTGTTGAATCCAGTTGGGTTGGTGGTATTGTTCGGTTGTTCTGTATCCTTGCCAATTTTGTTTACTAGTTCTATCCATTGCCGAGAGAGGAGTGTTGAAGTTTCCAAATATAATTGTGGATTTGTGTGTTTCTCCTTTCAGTTCTATCAGTTTTTATTTATTTATTTATTTATTTATTTATTTATTTATTTATTTATTAAAAGATTTTATTTATTTATGTGACAGAGAGACAGCCAGCGAGAGAGGGAACACAGCAGGGGGAGTGGGAGAGGAAGAAGCAGGCTCCCAGCAGAGGAACCCGATGTGGGACTTGATCCCGGAACGCCGGGATCACACCCTGAGCCGAAGGCAGACGCTTTAACGACTGCGCTACCCAGGTGCCCCAGTTCTATCAGTTTTTAATTCATGCATTTCATAATGTTTTTGATCTCTGGGTTTTTTTTTTTGTTTGTTTGTTTGCTCTAGTCTACTTCGATATTAAATAGCTACTCCACTTTGTTTTGATTAGTGTTCGTATGGCATATATTCTTCCATCCTTTTATTTTTAACCTATGTCAACACATTTGAATTCAGATGTTTGTAGGCAACACATGGCTGGGTCATGTCCTTTGTACCCATCCTGCCAATTTGTGTGTTTTAATTGGCATATTTAAGACCCTTTACGTTTAATGGAATTATTGATATATTTGGATATTTGATATAGTTGTTTTCTGTTGGTTTCCTTTTTAAAATTTTCCCCCTCATTTCTCTGTTTTCTCTTTCCTGCCTTCTTTTGGGACATTTGAATTTTTTTTTAGTATGTTTTATCTATAGTGTTTTTCACTATATATCTTTGTAATAAAAAGGTTTAATAGTTGCTCTTGGGATTAAAGTATAAATGTTTGATTTTCCACAATCCATGTAGAACCAATATATGTTACCATTTCAGGAGGAATGTGAAGGTCTTGCCATCATTTCATGTAGATCCCTTTATGCTCTGTGTTGTAATTGTCTTATGTACTACGTTTATATACATTGAAAATTTCGTTGCCATTGTTGCTTTCAAGCATGAAACATATTTTAAGGAATTCAAGAGAAGAATAGTCTATTATATTTACCTAGATATTTACCATTTCTGTTGTTCCTCCTTTATTCCTGACGTTCCAGGTTTCCTTATGGTGTAGTTTCCCTTCAGTCTAAAGGACTTCCTTTAGCAATTCTTTAGGGCAGGTCTGCTGGCAATGAATTCTCTTTGTTTTCCTTCCCTGACAATATGTTTATTTCAACTTCACTTATGAAGAATATTTTTCCTTGATTTTGAACTCTGGTTTGAAGGGTTGTTTTTCCCAGCATTTTAAGTTGTTCCATTTTATTCTACCTTCCATAGTTTATGATGAGAAACCTGTAGTCATTGAATTGTTGTTGCCTTGTAAGTAATGTGTCATTCCCCCGCCCCTCCCCCGCCCCCCGGCCTGCTTCTGTGATATTTGTCTTCAATTATTAGCAGTGTGATTATGCTGTATTTGGGCATGGATTTCTTTGGGTTTATGATGTTTAGGGTTCACTGAGCTTCTTGAATCTGTGTTTATATTTTTCACCAAATTTGGGAAATTTTAAATCATCTTTTTGAATATGTTTTACTGAACTGTATTCTTTCTGTTCCTCTTCTAGATCTCCAGTAACATGAATATTAGATCTTTTGGTTTTGTCCCATTGGTCTCAGAGGCACCGTGCATTTTCTTCCGATTATTTTTTCTCTTCATTGTTCAGATTGAATAATTTCTCTTGGGTTATCTTCAAATTCACTGACTCTTTCCTGTGTCATCTCTGTTCTGGGATTGAGTCCATCCAATGAGTTCTTTATTTTGGTTATTGTATTTTTCAGTTATAAAATTTCAATTTTATTGTTTTTACCTTCTGTTTTTTTGTATTTAAGAGTATTTCCCCTTACTTCTTGGTACACTTTTATAATAACTGCTTTATAGCCTTGTAAGTTAGTTAATTCCAGCATCTGTATCATGTGTGCTTTGACCTCTGTTACTGTCTTTTCACTTGTGAGTTGAGATCTTCCTGGTTCTGTGTATGATGAATAATTTTGAATTGTATCTCAGATGTTTAGAATATTGTAAGACTCTGGGTTTTGTTTAAATCCTATGCAAGATATTGATATTTTTGTTCTAGCAGGCAATGGAGATAGTTGTGTCCAAGCTACAAAACCTAACCAATATTCTGTGGGCTGTGGTTTTAATGTTCGCTCTGTTTTCAAAGCATTTGCAGTACTATTTGGATCTGTCTTCTATGGGTGCTGCTAGTCAGCGATCAGTCTGGGACATGTGTGCTGGCCCATCCTTTAGCTCAGTCTCAGAGTCTTTGGTATACTGTTTAGGCTCAGCTCTGGCCTTGTGTAGCTTGAAGGGGGAGCCTAGGAGTTTATAATTGACTTTATCTGTTACTTTCCTGAGTTACTCCTTCTCCATGATCTCTGGTCCTCCTGGCTCCCTGAAGTTCCTCTTTTACTCCCATCACCAGAAAGCTAGTGCTTAGTTATCCTGTTCCGCTGCATACTTCCTGAGACTGTACCATGCCTGGGGCCAAGCAATAGGAAGACAGAGAGAAAACAACTCTGATTTGCCCACCCTCCTGGAACTACAGCTTCTCCATAAGGAAGGTTTCCCTTCCTCAGAGATTTTGGTGCCTGTGGCCCCCCACTGCCATTGTAGTCATTGCTACTGCTGGGGCGGCAGGATTTCCTAGGGCCTGGAGTACTAGAGAACAGAGAAAAGAACAAAAAATGGCAGCTTTCCCTGACATTCTCTGAGCATTAGGAAATGCTTTTCCTGATCCTTGAGCCAGAAGAGAACTGGAGGGCTTCTTCAGGAGCTTTCTTTGTGCCCTGGCACCCATTCCAAGTTTCAGACTGCCTTATATCTTAGGCCAGGGATCTGGTAGGGGAAAACACAAAACAGAAAACTCACTGCTAGGGGGGTCTGGGTGGGTTAGTCGGTTAGACATCTGCCTTTGGCTCAGGTCATGATCCAGGGTCCTGGGATCGGGCTTCGCATTGGGCTCTCTGCTCAGCGAAGTCTGCTTCCTCCTCTGCACCTCCCCCTGCTCCTGCGTGCTCTCTCTCTTGCTCTCTCTCTTGTTTTCTCTCTCTCTTAAATAAATAAAATCTTAAAAAAAAGAACAAAAAACAGCTCACTGCTGATTCAGTGGTGCTTTGAATTCTGGTCTTCTTTCCCAGTTCACCTGCTACTATTTATAGGCTTTTCAAATAGTTGTTCCATGTGTTGCATCCAGGTCTTATAGGTACATTCAGTGAGAGAGGCAGGGTAGAGTGTGCTTACTCCATTTTACCTAGAACTGGAATAATATATTTTATTTGCTGTTATGGACTGAATGTTAATGCCCCTCCAAAATTCGTGTGTTGAAACCCTAACCCCCAATATGATGGTAATTAGGGATAGGGCCCTTAGGTGGTAATTAGGATTAGATAAGGTCTTGGAGATGGGGCCTTTATGAGGGGATTAGGGCCTTTATAAAAAGGGACACCAGGGGGCGCTTGCTCTCGTGCTCTCTCTCTTCCTGCCTCCCTCCCTGCCCTGTGAGGTCACAGTGAGAAGGTGGCCATCTGCAAACCAGGAAGGGGGCTTTCTCCAGAAACTGAATTGGCCACCACCTTGATACTGGATTCCACAGCCTCCAGAAATGTAAGAAACCGGATTTTGGTTGTGTAAGCCTCCCAGTCTAAGGTACTTTATTATGGCTGTGCAGCCTCACTTGAGACAATTGCCAAAATATTCATGAAAAAAGTTCATGGCACTACCTATTGTGTCCCTCTTCCCAATTCATTCACAGCTTTCCCACATAGTTCCGCCTAGTTCCACCGAGCATATTTTCTGCAAGGTTTATTAACAATTTTTACTTAATTGAATTTCCAGACAGAAAAAGAAACAATCCCCCAAAACTAGACTGGCAGCTTTAATGCTTTTTATTTTCTAGTTATAATGTCTCAAATATATTTTTTGATATGTCAGTGTTTATTTACTGCTTGATTGTTTGGGTCCCGGTCCCCTTGACACAATCTGCTACATGTTTTGCTGTCAATAATCTCAAGGCTAAAATGACCCCAGGTCCTGTTTGGACCAATTCTTTTTCTCTTTTTATTTTGTGTCTTTGAGAAGCTTATTTTGAAGCACATATGGTGAGAAGCTCACAGTCCATTTTTTTCACATACAGCATGGCAAAATACAAGAAATGAGCATAGTGCTGAGTAAACTTAATTGAGTGGAGGAAAGATAAAGGAGCCACAGAACTCTGCTTCATTCACTTGATAAAGGCTTATCATTGGCAGATAATAGTTTTGAATAAATTCATATGTGAAAATAAACAAAACATTAGTCATTCTTGACCACCAAAAATGAAGGACAAGTCCTCCTAATTGGAGTGGAACGAGGCTGGAACTAGGTTATTGTCTCAAGTGAGCCGAAGACTCTGGAAGAGGTCGGTGAGCTTTGGTACCTAAGGCAGTTTCAGGTCATGCTCTATTGCTCCCCACCAGATGGACTACTTTTCCTCTTTTTCCTCCCACAAATCTTTTCCATCTCACCTCTTCCCTTTTCTTTCTCCCCTTTGCACAAGCTTTTACATCTATGAACTTGAGTTAATCTGTACAGCAGTCTCTAAGGGAGCTGCTGATCCTGGAGGGTAATGCCTTTCCTTCCTCCGCCTCTCATCTCTTCCTTGCATGCCATTCCTCTTCCACCATATTGTCCTGCTCCCTAGGACCGAGCTTTAGCTCTGCCCCTGTTGGCAAGAAGGCATGGCTTTCACTCTGCTAGGGTTCCCTTGAAAATAAAAGCTCATTACTTATTCCAGAATAAGAATACTGTAGCCCCCCCCCCATTGCTCCCACAATGGAGTTTTATTAAACCATTACATTGTTCCAGAGTTAATATGCGTAATTTGTGAAACTAATACTCACTTGTGATTTGGCCACTTCCATCTTAGACAAAAGCAAAAGAGCAGTATCAGAAACAAATAATTTCACCAGAACCTGTTTGAAAGAGAAGAGTTCGCCTCTTGAATAAAATTAGGAGTCCATGTTCTGGGCATTTTGGTTATTTGTGCTGAAGCTGAGGAAAAGGTCTATGACTGTGTTTGGTTTGTAATTAAAACAGTTTCATGGCCCCCCCCCCCATCGGGGCACAGAATATTAACTATGATAGACATTTCCTCTGTTGGTGTCCCCTCTGGGAAACAAAAGCTAGAGACAGGAAGGTCTGTTCAGATAATACACCACACCAAAGTATTGAAAGAAAAGGTTTATAAACCTGACATGATAATGTCGTATAATGTATGAATATTATTACCTAAGGATTATATTATACCCAGCAGATAAGTTGTATTTGAATGTTTAAGTGTACCCAGCAGATAAGTTGTATTTGAATGTTTAAGTGTATATTTGAAAAAGAACATAGTCTTTCAATCACTGAGTTTATAAATCCTTAACTGAGTGGTAAAAAAAACAGTGCCAGGCATTGTGAGAAGGACAAAGGTTTACACCAGAGATGTGGGCTTTGTTGTTTTTTGGGGGGTTCTTTTCCCCCTAGCCTTCAAGAAACTTCAGTGCAAAATGGGAGTAGCTTCACTGAAGTGAAGACTGAGATTGGGTTAGGAGTCGTCAGGGCTTAAGCTCGAGAGTCTAGGTGCCATTTAGATTCTGTTACTGTACCTTCGGACAGCTATGAATCAGGCGGGTTCCTGGGCAGCCCCTGCTGGTTTGCTCTTTGCACGGTTCAGCTGGGATTAGCATCCTTCCAGTTTGTAGGAGACATTATCCAGGAAACGATCTAGCCCACAGGGAGGTGGCATCTTCTGAACCGGCTCCCCTGCAGAGAACTCTGAATGGGTGGAAAAAGGAGTTTGTGTGCATTCTTGCTCATGTCACAATGTTGGGAATGTGACTCAAGCATGTGGCAGGTCAATGTGATTGGACCACTGGATCACCAGGCCAGAGTGGCTCAGTGGCCAATGCTGCTTATTTAAACTCTTAACTGCCACATGGGTATGACCTAAGATATATCAATAAAAGACGTAAAATTAATTTTAAAGTACTGTTTATTGGGACATCTTGAAGGACTTGGGGGGGGGGATCCTTGTTTCCTTACCATCTCCTATCTGGCACTTGTGGATAATTATTTGTCATTCATTCAGCATTTACTGAAAGCTTACCAAATGGCAGACAGTGTGCCAGGTGTCAGAGGGGGCATCGAGGCAAGTGCGAAGGAACGGGAGGTCTCTCTTCCCTCGGTAACACGCCTACAGTGTTTACCACAGGCCAGGTTGTTCCAAGTGCTGTGTATCTCCTCACTTAGCCCTTAGAACAGCCCCATCACTTAGTACTATTACAGTCCCGACACTGGACGACACTGGCATGCAGAGAGATGAAGCAGCTTGCCAAAGATCTCACAACTGGTAGGTGGCGGAGCAAAATTTGAAAGCAGACAATCTGGCTCCAGAAACCATGCTTTTAACCTCCACGCCACATAGCTCCTCAAGGAATTTATGGTCTGAGTCTATATGGGTAAGCACGTCCCCTTTCAGGGTAAGGCAGCGAGGAATGGTGGAGAGGGAAGCAAGAAGTGATTCAGGTTGAGTGTGTTTGCTGTAAACTGACACCAAGTTTGTCTATCTGACTCAAGAAATGCTCTGTTCCATGCCCCACAGAGAAGAATGGAACGACAGGAAATTATTAAGCACAGCAAAAAGTTGGAAATATTTGTGAGCAATGGCATTGCAGTTTAATTTTATGTCCAGGGCTACGAAGGGCTACAACCCTGCATCCTCCTTTCACACATACACTGTGAGGGTCAGTGAATACAGTCAGTCCAATGACATCGTTTTCTCCCTTTTCTCCACTTTGCTAGGGGTACCTGAGTGAAGGCTGCTTCCCCATGGAGGTTTACACCTGCGGGGGGGGGGGCAGGGGGGGCACATGTCTAGGAAACTGGTGGGATGGGTCTGCTGGGAGAGTACTTGTAGCATACTGGGAAACTTTGGGAGAAAATTCCTGAAGGTGGAAGACTGCAGAAATGATCATCAAGCCTCAGCTGTTACAAGAGAGGGGTGACTTCAGTACTTGGGGTAGAGAGGCAGGATAGGATCAAGTTGTAAGAAATACAGGAGATGTATTTGTATAGCTCATTTAACAGTGGTATGTTATTGATAAATATTCCTTATTATTTATATAACATATAATATGTAAGTAGTCACCGCAGGCTGTCCTTATAAAAACATGTTTGCAGAGACCTAAGAGAAAAAATGTGAACATTCCAGAGGTCTTCGTAAGACCTTATATATGCATTTCTAAATGTTAACAAATGTTAGTAATAATAAATGGTGGTAGATAGTATCATTGTTGCTCTTATGCCCATTTTTTGTTGTCACTAATTTTATATTGTGGTGGGTTGGAAAATAGGATTTAATGTAGATTTTTCTAAACAGAAAGAGAGGAATGAAATTCACACAGATAGGCAAGGAACTTAAAATTGTTATTAGTGGGCATTATGGGTTTTGCATTCCTACAGAAACTAACTCGTGAACTAGGATTTTATTATCGTAGAATGAATTTCTTGCTAAGAGTCCCTTTCTGCTTATCTCACCATTTGATATTTGCAAGATCACTAAAATTTCCTCTGTCCCCCCTGAATACCTTACTTCTTTCCAGGCAAGTAGAGATTTCAGAAAGATAATGAGGAAATTCTTTTCCTTCTAATTGGTTCTTTGGCCCTTTTAATCCCCCCTCCTCCATTCCCAGCAGGGCGTTAGTCATTAAAATGCGTCAGACAGCTCTGGAACCTTCAGGATCATAACCGTGATAGGATCACGTTACACACCCATTCAAAGTTCTCTGCTCCAGGATCAAGGTTTAGATGATGTCACACAGTCTATGGAGCTCCTGCCTCCTGGACTGGTTTTTCTGTTGTGAGAAGGATAGGAAATGAGAGAAAGATGAACCCCCTGTAATTCTGAGGATCACATTTAACTAGAGTCTGGTAAATCTTAAGATACTACCATGTTGATAAATTTATCTAATTTATTCCCCTTAACCTAGTATATAATATTCCATTGCATGAAAAGATCACATTTTATTCATCCATATGGATGGACATTTAGGTTCTAACTTCTTGGTGTTTCAAATAATATTGCTATGAACATCCCTATGTAAGTGTTTGTATGGCATCTATAAAAGTTTCTATAGAGTAGGGGTCTTCAAACTTTTTACCCCACGACATGGAAAAACTTTTCCTCCTTACACATTTTAGAATTGGAGTCAAGCTTTCTATCATAACTTTTAGTTGCAAAGGACTTAATTTCCTTGTAATGGAAACATTAACATTTAAAAGTAGAATTCTCTGGGCACCTGGGTGGCACAGTCAGTTAAGCGTTCGACTCTTGGTTTCGGCTCAGGTCATGATCTCAGGGTCTTGGGATCGAGCCCCAAGTCTGGCTCTGTGCTCAGCAGGGAATCTGCTTGAGACTTTCTCTGCCTCTCCCCCTGCTGTTGCCCCTGGCTCTCTCTTTCAAATAAATAAATAAATCTTTAAAAAAAAAGTGGAATTCTTAAATGTATCCAATGGTGTATAAATACCATAGTGATCTGATACTCACCATTATCCATCAAACATTAACGATATGAACAAGGTCTCTTACAGTGAAAAATTCTGCATCACTTCTTTTTCTGTTGGGACTTGAACTTTCTTTCTACTTCTGTCACGGGTTTTTATCTGAATGTAACATACACTATATGTGTTATGTGTGAGTGTATTTTATTGATCACGTTACCATATTTCTTGACAACAAATTTTATATATAAACTTAAATTACATTAAATTTCTTTGACTATAATACTCCAAAGTGTTAAAAATTTTTCTGATTTGAGTTATCATTATTTTTAGTTCATAATCGACCAATTAAATGCTTTTAAATGTTGATCATTATGAAACCTTAAAAATTCAATGGAATTTCACAAAATCAGTTTGTATATAATGAATGAATTTTACTTATTTCTAGGAGACGGGTTCAGCATCAGTTTATGCCCAGTTTTTGCTTTTATATTATAAACACCGAGGACTGTCGTTCACATACAAAAATCAGTAGATGACAATTAGAATAAATTAAGTGATGTTACTCATTTATTTGAAAGCTTTCCACATTGTATGCCCCACATCCCTTAGTGGTATTATTTTTAATGATTTATCAGTGGGCGGTTTGCATAGGTCTTCCTTCAATTCAATAGGAAACAAGAAATGTTAAACTAATGTTCAAAAGTGTTTGTTAGTCAGTAGTCTCATTCAGCTTCTCAACATTGATATCATTATTTTGGATCTTCTCTTTAGCTTCTTGCAGGTTTTTACCCTTTGGGGCAATATATCCTTAAGCACCCAGATAGAGAAGACAAGTGTACCTTTCTCTTCTAAAGAGGGAGAAAGGGCCACTATGAATGGGAGGTAGGGATTAGGAAACACGGGGCGGCCGGGGGGGGGGGGGTTGACTCCATTGGTTCTCGGGTAGTTCAGACTTTGGAGGGAGTATACATGGAAGATAAAGATCTGGGAATTACCCCCTTGAAAACTACCTGAGTGTCTCTGTTCTCGTTTGAAACTCCTACTCTCAGGCTTATCCCCAGCAGCAGAACTGCTAGTGTTAGAGTCTCCTACGCTGTATGGCCATTTCTCTGAATCCATGTCTCTGAGGACATTGCTCTACCTCTTAAGGCCTCAGGAGAGCTTCCCTCTGAAGATCCCCATGTGTGATTCATAGGACTTTTCTAACTTGGGGAAAATCCCTTGATCACTGTATTTAAATAACTGGTGGCCAGTGAGTGGTAACCCATCAGAGTTCTAGGAGACATTTAATTTCTATAATTTGCTTTAGGACAATCTCTGAAAGTATTTTCATTCATAACTTTCTTTCTTTTAAAGGGCATCCTGAGTCTCCATCAATCAAGGTGGGACAGAAACAGCACCCTCCTTGGTTTGCATCTGTGCCCTGAAGCAGAAATGCATTTAATTGTTCATTGCGAAATAAACAGATGTCTAGAGGAGAAGGTTATTAAAAATATTTTGTGCAGTTTGGGAGAACCAGAGATCAGGATTGCTTCCCCTAGTGTCCACTCCAAGTAAACCCAAGTCAAGTAAGCTACCAAGGTAAGTGAACTACTAACATGGCTTATTCTTAGGGCAAAACTTTCTGGTTTGCAAATTTCTGGATATAGTTAAAAGGGACAGTACATTTCAAAAATAGAGTAACGGCCCTCCTCAGGCAGGAGAATTCTGCTTTAAAAACAGAAGATTTAATGTGCCAAATTCAGATCATAAGGAAAGGTTGCCCAGTTAATAGGACAAATGCCTCAACATTGTAAAATAAACAGGATTTGAAATGCAGACAATCCTATTTTACAGTTACAGGTTATTTAAAAAATATAAAGACCGAATAATAAAGCAATAAAATATATTACAGTTACAAGAACACATTAATAATAAGACACAGCTTAATTAAGGCCTCCTTTCTACTTGCTTCAACAGTAACGTAGGAAGAGGGTGGTCACGTGAGCTGTAGCAGCCAATGGCCTGGAACCGCACTCTGGGAGGCAGCCAAGACAAAGGTACTATGTCCAAGAAAGAAATTTCGGGTAAGACTTTGGTCTCAGAGCTAAGAAAATAAAGGTTTGTTTGTTTGTTTTCTCCTTAGAAAAATACTCTGTTTCTATCCATTAGCTTCCTGCTTCCTCCCGGGTTCGCCGGCTTCATAAAATTTATGTTAAGGATTTTGAAGTATTCCCAAATTAGTTAAGTATCATGACCTCTTGCTTACAGATCTCCTTTTCCTCTTGGGTTTCCTGAAATGTAAAACCTGTATATCTTTTTTTAAAGATTTTATTTATTTGACAGAGAGAGAGCACAAACGGGGGGGTGGCACACAGAATGGGAGAAGCAGACTCCTGGCTGAGCAGGGGGCCTGACGTGGGCGTGATCCCGGACCCTGGGATCATGACCTGAGCCGAAGGCAGATGCTTAACCCACTGAACCATCCAGGCGCCCAAAACTGTATATCTTTTTAGAAATGCAACATACTTAAGTACAATGAATTAGCAAAATCCACCAAAGAAAACTATTTATCTATTGTATTTAGAAAAGGTGAAATGTCCCTTCTAAGCTAGATCTGACAACTATGGTATTCTTTCTGTAGTTGCTAGAAGATAGAAAAACCTAAATCACAATGAGAGTACTTTTTGAACTTTCTGATCCTAAGACGTCGTTAACAAGAAGGCTATGATGTCTAGGATCTAGAACTGCTTTATTTTGTCATTAAGTGGAACCACGGAAATTAAACAGTGCCCCCCTGCACTGGGCCACTAGGTAAGGTTTAAAAAATTAAATGTAAATTAAGGATACTATATTCATGTGGTTGAAAAATCAAAAGACACCGGGCATTAGCATAACATACCATGGGAAGTAACATACTAGGCCCTTGGAGCTGTGTAACTGGGCAGTGCCGTAAATGTCACCTTCCTACCTGTCTCCTAGCCATATCCGTATGTTAATAAGGAGAATTTTTTTTTGAGAGAGAGAGACAGTGTGTGGTGGAGTGGGGGGGGCAGAAGGAGAGAGAGAATTTTAAGCTCCGCACCGACGCCGGGCTCAATCTCACGACCCTGAGATCATGACCTGAGCCGGAATCAACAGTTGGACGCTCAACCGCCTGAGCCACCCAGGGGCCTCAATAAGGAGAATCTTGAAACGTAGAGGTGAGTAGGAGGAAAATGGTAGTAGGACGAAAGAGAATGGCAAGAAAGTGGGCAGGGTAAGGAGAGGAGGAGGATGGAAGGAAGAGGATGTGTTAGTCCGTTTGGGCTGCTACAGCTACGCACGGTAGCCTGGGTGGCTTCTAGGTGATGGAAATCTACTTCTCGCCGTTTGGGAAGCTGAAAGTCCCAGATCAGCCTGCCTGCAGGATCGGATTCTGTGTCTCATGATGGCGAGTTTCCTGATTCATAGATGGCGGTCTTCCACAGGTGACCTCACTTGGTGTGGTGGAAAGGGGAGGGAGCTCTGACAGGCTTCTTTCCTAAGGGCACTAGAGTCCCACTCATAAGGGCTCCACCCTCACGACCCAGTCGCCTCCCAAAGGCCCACCTCCCAACACCATTACCTGGGGGTGAGTTTCAACCTAAGATTTCTGGGGTGGGGGCACACACATTCAGTCCGTGGCAGCGTGGAAAAACCAAGGCTGCATGCAACGGAATGAGCACCTTTCCCAGCCCTCTCTTGCAGCCGTCCTTTCAGTGTACGTGTATTTGCATGAGAATAGAAGAGGAAGGGGAGCCCGGCTGGCTCGGTCAGTGGAGCATGCAACTCTTGATCTCAGGGTTGTAGGTGCAAGCACCATACTGGGTGTAGAGATTGCTTAAAAAAATAAAACCTTGGGGTACCCGGGTGGCTCAGTTGGTTCAGCATCCGACTCTTGGTTTCGGCTCATCAGGTCATGATCTCATGGGTCGTGAGATCAAGCCCCTTGTCAGCTCTGCATTCAATGGGATGCCAAGTCGGCTTGAGATTCTCCCTCTCCCTCTTGCCCCTCCCCCAGCTTGCTCTCTCTCTGTCTCTGTCTCTCTAAAATCAATAGAATCTTTTAAAAATGAAATAAAATCTTTAAGAGAAAAGAAGAGGAAGAAAAAAAAAGGAGAAAAAAAAAGACCTTTATCTGGGAAGTGTATTAGTGAGCCACTGGGAATTCTTACCCACATGAATGTGTTACTGGAATAAACTTCTCTGTATTGCTTTTTCCTCTCCTATCTCTTATATCTAGTCTCAGCCAAGTATATTTTATTATTTTGAGGCTTAGGTTTTAGGGGAAAGTTTCAGAACTAATAGGCATAAAAATTCATGGAAGAGAGGCAAGCAGGCATACAGCCTCTCTTACCCTCATACCAGAAACAAACTAACCTTCTTCGGCGCAAACTAGCCTGGTGAAATCCAGAATAGAACGGTCTCTCTGCAATGGCCTGTTCAGACTGCAAAGAGCTCCGTTCTGTGGTGTTCGGTCCGGGGGAACATGCTCCGTTGAGTACGCGGTGCACCATTTACACCGACTCCGGCTGCTCAGCAGGTGGCAGTGTTTCCCCTGTTCCCGACTGCGGTCGGTGTTCAGCACTCCCTTCCTTTTCTTCTTTTTCGGGCCACATAGAAGGGCTGCCTCTTTAATGTCCTTGGGAAATACTCTCCCAATGATCCTAGCACTGAGGAAGAGAAGCAAATTAGGAACACGTAGCAATTCGTGTTTTCACGTTTGACCTTTAGAGCCCTAATCTCCTGGTCTAATAAATTGCCCCACTTCAGGGCAAGAGAGTGAGTATCAGTAATCATACTGCTTACTTATCCCTGTCTTCCCCATTCTAGGCCCTATTTAGGGTCCTCAGGCAGTCTTCTTGTTCCCTTCATTCATCCCCGTCCAAGGCTTGAAAATGCTATTAAAAGCTATCTGTAGCCAAATTTCTCTCTAATTAACTTGTTTGGGTTTTTATCAAAATGAGGTTTTCTTCCTATCTTTATTCGCGGATGGAATAGCAGGAATTTTCCCAGGCTGCAATCCAGGGTCCCTCACTGAGTAGCTACGTAATCTGGGCATATAAACCCTTTGGGCTTCAGTTCATCATTTGTAAAACGGGATTGGTGAACTAAAAGACTTTTGAGGTTTCTCCTAGTCTTATACTCCTGGATCCAAAAGTCATCTGCCACTGCCTTGAACAGTGGTTGTACTGTGATACTGGATGAGTGTTTCTGATATTTTCTTTGAGCAGCAAAAGTTACTCAATAGCATGAAGAATCAGAGTAGATTTAGGGGAGGCAGTTGATCTAGGGAAAGAGGGTACTCAGGGCAAGGTGCAACACGTTGGCTACACTTGACACCACTTATGACAGATATTCTTAAGTATTCCTGTGGTTCAGGGGGTCCCAAACAGGCATTCAGTCTTAAATGATGGAACTCCCTTAGTGTGCTCATTTATTTAAAAATGAAATCAGAGTTGGGATCTATTCTTTTGGGCGAGGTCACTATTTTACCCTATGAAAGCACTAAATGATCATTGCAAAGAACCTTCAACCCATACAGAAAGAAATAAATGGAAAGAGAAGATCTCCCTGGGAAGCCCTCCCTCCCCATCCTATAGCCGGAGATAAACAGTGTTATCTTCTTTTTTGTTTATTCTTCCGGATATTTTCCAGGGATTTATGCAAACAGAGATATATGCATTATCACTTCCGTTTTATTTCACTGAATTTTGATGAATAATTTTGTGGCATGTATTAATCCTAGAGTAGAAATATGCATGTAACACAGATGAGAGAGCCACTGAAGAAATTACAAGATTAGGGAATAAGATGGATAACAAACAGAAAATAGTTGCTAATCAAATTGTCAACTGATAGCGATAATTCTTTAAAAAAAAAGATTTATTTATCAGAGAGAGAGAAAGAGCACAAGCGGGGAGAGGGACAGAGGGAGAGGGAGAAAGAGAATCCCAAGCAGATTCCCCGCTGAGTGTGGAGCCCAAAACAGGGCTGGGTCTCAGGACCCCGAGATCATAACCTGAGCCAAAATCAAGAGTCAAATGCTTAACTGACTGTGCCCCCCAGGCACCCCGATAGCAATGACTCTTAAATGATAGAGGTTCTCGGAAGAATTGACCATGAGCGTTGTCTGTTTTGAGGAGAAGTTTCTAGGGAAGTGGGCTGGGGTCACGTGGTAGAGGCCCACCAGCAATTCCTCCATTTCTCTCCATGCTTACTACTAAGAGGTAGAGTCTCTTTCCCCTCTTGACAACCTCTGTTACTTGCTTTGGTCAATAGAACAAGGCAAAAATGGGGATATTCCTGTTTTGGGCCAAGACCTGGCAACTTTAGTTTTTGCTGAACCACTGGTCCTGTGCTCGAAGTCATCTCGGGTTCTCCAGCCCCAGTCAAGCTGCCCCAGCCAACAGTACATGAAGGAAAGACAAGCTGTCACCATTGTGTTCCGTCCATAGTGCAGAATGGTGAGCAAGAAAATGGTTGATGCTGTTCTAAGCTGCCACATTTTGGGGTAGTGTGTTGTGTATAATAAATAACGGAAAATGGATGTCTGAAAGTTGGGTGTTGGCTTAACAAAAATCTAAGAGTCGTGGCCTTGGCTTTGGGACCAAGCATTGGGTAGAGATTGGAGAGGGGATGAAGGAACTCTAACTCTTTTCTTTTTTTTTTTAATTCACTAATTTTTTAAATTTCTATTTTGAAACAGTTTTAGACTTATACAAAAGTTGCAAAACTGGCACGGAGTTCATACATGTTCTTCACCCAGCTGCCCAAATAGTGATAAATTGCATAGCCAGAGAATAATGATCAAAACCAGGAAATTAACATAAACCACAGACCCTGTAGGAACTTCGCCAGTTTTTCTGGTGATGTTCTTTTCCCTTTTCAGAATCCAATCCAGGATCCTGCGTTTGCATTTAGTTGATGTATCTCCTTAGTCTGGGAAGAAGACTCTTAGTGGAGGCTCTGAGGGTCACGAGGAAATTGCATTGCAAGCTGGAGAAGTGGTGCTATGCAGTGGCAAAATGTTTGGCAGCCCTTGTGTGTGGTAGAACACAGAAGACAGAAAATGTACCTAATGAACTTGTAGATCTGGCAAAAGGGAGTTTCAGGCTGCACGTTCAGAGTATCAGTTGGCTTCTTTTAGTGATGTGTGATGGTGTTACAAGAGAGAGATGTGTTAAAAAAGGAACTATTCAGTTTTCAAGCAGAATGTAGAGGAAATAGACTGGACCTCAGAGATTCTCTGTAGTCTGCAATAGTTTCAAAAGAAAAAATGGCCTCAGGGCCCTGCCTGTCAAATGTGGCCTCAAGGTAGAAATCCAATGAAGACTCTATGTTAAAGCCTGTACACAGGTTAAGATGTTGTCTCATAGACCCTCTCATCTGGCCAAAGGGGCTTCCAAGAAGAAGCTTCAGGGGAGTCCACCAGCAGCTACTGCGACAAGGCCCAAAGTAGACAGAAGTTTGTTTTTGGAAGAATTATAGATGTTGCTTTGTGGGCGCAGTTGCTGTGGGCAAGAAATAAACTCCGTTAAGAATCACAGGAAACCCACAAAATGTTGAAGGCTATTATACTGATGAACCACCACTAGCCTGAATTAAAGAAAAAAGAGACAGTTCAAAATGTAAAAAAAAGCCATTGGGCCCCCAACTTTGTGTGGTTAGGACCCAGGCTGAGAGAGCTGTTGGACTGTGAAGGGCAGGCAGTTGCTTATGGAAGAGGAAGCCTCAAAGGTCGGAGCCTGTGGCCCGGAGCAGGGAGCCGGAACAATGGTGTGGAAGCGGCTCCCAGGGAGAAGAACCAGACCTGACGGTGGTCTGGGTCCCCAGAGTGAGGGTGGCAGTACTCAGCTGGCTTTCAGAACTGCTGGGGATGGAGGCCACTTTGTGCCTTCTGCTTCCCCCGCTTTGAACACGAGTGTCTATCGTAGTTAACTTCTCCCTGCCTCAGCTTCGTATGTTGTGTCTGTAACTTGTCCTTTCTGTTCACAGGTCTCCAGAGGTAGAGGAGTGGCACCTAAAATGCCTCAGCTGTACTTGGGCCTAGTGTCTATCATTCGATCCTGGCCCTGAGAGCCAGTGCTGCACAGAATGACAATTTGGGGGGAGGGAGGGAGTGTATTTTGCAAGTCTGCATGTGGGGGTGTGTGTGTGTATGTGTGAATTGTTGTGGCCAAAGGGTGGGTTATGATAGAGTGTTTCCCAATATGACTGCCAGCAGTTCCTCCCATTCCAGGCACTCCTTCCGTTAAGAAGTGTGGTCTCTTTCCTGTCCCCTTGGGTCTAGGCTGGCCCTGTGACAGGCTTTGGCCAGGAGAATACAGTGAAAGTGATGTTCTGGGACTTCCGAGCCCTGGCTTTCACTGGCCTTGTAGCTTCCGCTTTCTCTTTCTTGGGATCCAGGCTGTAAAGAAAGGATAAAGAAGTTCGGGCTGGCCCACTGAATGATGAGCGATCACCTGAGGAGAGGGGACCGCCAGCCACTTCAGCTGCCCCAGAGGAAGTGTCCAACGCTGGGGAAGCCATCTCGGCCATTCCAGCCCCACCAAACTCACAGCTAGAGGTGACCACATGTCCGACCCCAGCCCCCGTCCTGGGAAGGCAGAAGAACTGCCTAGCTGTGCCCTTTCCAAACTGTAGAATCGTGAGCAAAGAAGTGGTGGTGACCCTCTTAAGCCACCGAGCTTATGGTGGTTTCTTATGTAGCAATAGATCATGGAAGCCGTTACCAAATGTCAGGATTCTTTCGACTGCTTTAACTTCACTCCGTGGGCTATGAAGAGGTTTAACAGTGTCAGATAAAGAAGCCAAGTTTCAAGGAGACTCAGTTCCACAAAGGCTAGACCCTATATGCCACAGTCACTGCTCTGTCCACAGAGCGTTGCACAGAACGAACACGTAATAGATGCCCAGATATCTATTAATTGGACAATTAAATGAATGAATGGAGATACAAGACGCCATGCCATGAAAAAGAAAGACAAAAAAGATACTTTAAACAGAGTTTGTCTCATTCCTTTTTTTTCTTTCAAAAAAGTGCTCTTCATTTTCAGAAACAGTGGTGCCTCGGAAGCCAGAAGGATGTTCTGAAGGGAAAGATTTGTAGGAGTGAGGCATAGGGCAACCTTGACTCCTTCTCCTTGTCCCTCCTACAGCTAGACAAAAGAGGGACACTCTGGGAAGCACCTGGCAAATGCCCCAACACCTGCTGGTAGATACAAATTATTATCTTTTTGTATTCTTGGAAGAGCTAAAAGCAGAATATGTGTTCCATAGAACTATAGTTAAGAGTTAATACCAAAAGGAGCAGAGTAGAATATCCAATAGCCAGTGTTAGGTTGGAGAGTAAAACAGACAAAGCTGATTTGTCATGTTAGGTTTTTTCTTTCCCATCACTCTCTGGTCCAAGTCACGATTTCTGAACGCAACTTGGACCCAGCGCGTGCCTGTTCTGGTCTGTGGTTCTCCCAGGAATACCCGGCTCCACCCCCACTTCTTTGAGAGTGATAATTTCATATAGCACACCTCTCTAATGGGATGTGAAAGGAGACCCAAGTGCCATGTGCAATAGCTGCAGGAGAACTTAGAGACAAGAAGAGAAAGTTCTTTTTTAGGGTATGGTTACTTGCAGTGCCTTCTGGAGAAGTGCCTTCTGGAGAAGTGCCTTCTGGAGACATGTCTTGGGCAAAACATTTTTATTTAAAAGAACAGCAGTATTTGTAATTAGGATAAGTGAAATAAGGGGAAAAGCCTTGGACCCTTGGAAGAATTGGGTGGTTTAAATTCAAACCTATAATTATTATATTTTTCTATTCTGTATTATTTAGAAAACAGTGGTTAAACAGATAAAAATAGAAAAGATTGCTTAAAAATTAAAGCCATTGATTTAGATCTCTATTTGAAAGGTCAGTGTGTGGGAGATGAGAAAGGCATTACAGCGATCAGTGTTCAACAAAAGACATTTTAGCAGCAGAACCTACAAAGAGCACATCAACTATTTATATCACCCACATCAAGTTGCTGGTCATTTCATTTATCAAAGAAAATAAGAAAGCTATTTTCTTTGGACATTCTTTGAGTGTAGTAACAATACAGTTTTGGAATCTGCTGTTAGAAACTATAATTAGAAACTATAATTAAAGCTGGTTATCATGTTTACTAATTATTCTGCATAGTTCGTCTCCCAGAAGCTTTATATAATTCTCCCTTTGTTACAAGCTTCTGTTTCTCCCTAGGGCAGGCTGAATCCAGACAGGTAAAGAACTGGAGTGCCTGGAAACCTACGTATTGTAACATCTGTACAGCCAAGCAGATATCTGCAGTTGAAGTTGAAAAACAATATACAGATTTTAAACTTCCTGAACATTCGATACAGTCAGCTATTTAGAGGTTTCAGCTCTACCACTTGGGTAAGGAGATCCCTTGGGTACAAGGAAGAGGTGAAGGTAAACAAAAATGGAAATCTGACATTTCCTGCAGGAACCTATTTAACACTGGGGAGGGGAGGAAGTTTTTATTCGGTAATTCCTAATAACTACCTGATATTACTGTCTGGCTGGCCAAACGTCTGTCAACGTTGGTGAGCCTTTCGTTCACTGCTAGAGAGAAGCAGAGGGAGCTCATGTTCAGAGAAGCAGCAAAACTCATGTCCCATTTTCTTCCCTCTGCCAATGGAAGTCCTGTGGGCCAATCTCCCATTCCAGCACTTTAGTGCTGGTGGTGTGTGGCCTCTCTGCTCCACGAGAACTGTGTGCCATGGGAGTGGAAAAGCATCCTGTCTCCTCATGAACCCATTTCCTTCCCAGGAAGTGGATTTCAGAATGGGGTAGGCTCCGGGGGCGGAGGGGGGGCAGAGTAGGGCTGTGCTAATAGCAGGGACTCTGGAGACAAGATCAGCAACCTGAGAAACAAAGGTGGGGGGGGACATTTTACCCCTTACCAATCTACCCCCCCTTCATTTAACTTCCTCTTCATCTCCCCTTTACCCACCAAGTAGTATTTGCTTTTCTTACCATGCAGTCCAGTGGAACACCTACAAGTCAGGGACTTCTTATCATTGGTTATTTGTAAAATAAAGAAATCTCTGGTTTACCCTAGGCTGTGTGGATAGGATTTTCATTTTTGGAAACCAAATGGAGGCCTTTCTCCTACTTTTTCCAGATTGGTCCCCCGCACCCTACCTCCCCATTTCCTTTTCCACTTGTGGCCTCTACCTCCCACAGGCTGACCAGGACCGTGCACAAAGCCAGCCTTCAGTGAATATCAACACTGAAGATTCATCAGGTTGCTAACTTCTGCAGGTCTTCTCTTAAAATGGTGTTGTATATAAATGCAAAGTGTTATGGAGCCTGGGAGATCTCTAAGAACACTGTAAATATCCCTGGTTTAATTAGTAGTGTCGTGGAATTACATAACGGCCTGTGGCTTCTAAGCAAGCCCTCTTGGGGTTTCTAGTCTTCAAGGGGCTGTCTGCAACCATGATGTGCTCATACACAGTCTTTTCTCTCCGACACCGACACTAAATAAATCCTTTTAGACCTTACTAGGCACCTACTCAAAATCACTGCAATACACATGCAAATTGATCCCATTCTCCCAGATCTGAAAAAAAAAAGAAAGAAAGAAAGAGAGAAAAAGAAAGAAAATGAGCCAGTGCCTTAGCTCAGGTCTCAACTCAGATACTTTGGACTCCAATTGTCTCCTTGAGTTCTACTTCCCAGGGGTAAGAAAAGGAAGAAATTCCTATATTGGTGTTGATTGGTGTTCATTCTCTTCAAGCAGAAAGTGGACAACTCGCTTTGCAGCTGATCAATGTCAGGGTAAATGCGCTCCAGTTCTTAGAATTTCTGAACCAGCTATCTCACGGGGATAGGTCAACCAATCCGGGCTGTTAGCAGACTTGACAGGTTTGTTCTGGGCTGATGGCCATTGACTAGGTTCTCTGAACAGATAAGTCACTTGGCTGAGTCTACGGTAGGTGGGGCGCGCTCACCAGCTCAGGGGTAGCGACTGGAAGTTTGTTGCAACGCTGGTGAATTCAAGTAGCAGGCTGCTGTGGGAGATACCCTTTTGCCCCGGGTACACAGCACCAGAAAGGTTCGCCCCAAGGGGCAGGGCACTAGCGAGGGAGATGCCAGATCCCCGAGGCCCTGCCCCTTCTCCCACGGTTGTAAATCAGCACTGTCGGCCGAGCCGCAGCTCCAAGTCTTGGCGCTATAGCTGGCTCGGTAGGTAGCACGCGAATGGGTAAGACCAGCTTGGGAGCTCTCCCTCCATGGTCCGCGAGAAGCCGCGACCGCGACCAGCGGTGCAGGGAGGCGGGGGCACGTGCTTGAATGTGGGTGCTTGTGTAACCAGCTCCCCAGGCGCCAGCACCAACAGTGCTCCCGCCGGAGGCTCGTCAGAGCCTGTTTTTCCGCCGCGACCCGGAGGCTCGGGATCCCGCTGCCGACTCACGACAGCGGCACCCCGGGCGAAGGACGCGAAGCACTTGCCTCCCGAGCCATCATAGGGGAGTGGGAATTTGGAAAGTTCCCCAACTAGGACACACGTGACCTCCTCCTGAAAGTAGTTCCGACTGTGGCCCGCGTATCCCTCCACCTCCTTTTGAACCCTCCTCTGTTTCCCCGGCCCCGCCTACTAGCAGGGGCTGCCGCTTCCTACCGTTCCGTATTTCACACTCGGGCCTGGGCAGTGCCGGCCGTCGGCGTGCGCAACCCGGCTGGGGGAGCGCGGAAGCCGGCCCGCGGCGATCCACCCGGCCGGGTTTTCACAGCGGCCCGAAAAGGGGCGGGGCGAGGCTGTCTAGGAGCCCCGAGCCGGAGTTCGGCGTGGTGAACCGAGCTGGAGCCCCAAGGGGAGGGATGCTTGGCTCTCCAGGGGGCAATGCAGGGGGCTGCGGGGTGGGTCCCGTCGTCCGGGGTCCGCTTTCCGTGCAAGGTGGGCAGTGGTCCTTGGGGACCTAGACTTCCAGGGGCGATGTGCTCACACGCAGCGCGCTCGGCTGCGAGCTCTCAATTTTAGGGCGAAGGAGCCGAGCTGCTGGGGAAGCGGGAGGTGGGGCGGTGAGAGGGAGCCGGATGAGGTGATACACACGGAGACACAATAGGGGGTTGTTCTTTGTGCTAAGACTGACACCTTGAGGACACGGGCGGGGGGTGGACAGAGAGGTAGGCTTTCTCGGCAAAGGCTGCTGCGGGCGAGTCCCTGCGAGCGACAGTGATCCGACAGCGGTGCAAAAGGAGAATGAGGCTGCGGGGCGGGCCGGGGAAATCTGGGGGCTGGGGCGGGGAGGGGTGCCCTCGCGGCGGGGAGCGTTCCCGCGGTTCTCAGTACCCCGACCAGCGCGAGTCACTTGGTCAGTGCTGTGCACAGGTAACCTCAGACTCGAGTCAGTGACACCGCTCAATGCACCCCTCAGCTCTCCCCTTCGGCCCTCCCTGTCTCCGACAGGGTTTATGCGCACAGGCCGAGGCTTGGCTCGCTCCCCCCCAACCCCCCGCCCCGCTCGGCTGCAGAAGCAGCCGCGGCAAGTGCAGCTCCTGGCGGGCGCCTCGCACAAGCCCGAGCGAGCCCGGGCGCTCGTACTGGGCATGCTCAGTGGCGCCCGCAGGCCGGGGCCTCGGCGATCGCCTCTGGAGCTGTAGCCCCTGCTCCGCCGCGCCCTTCCTCCCCCGGCGCGGTCTCACCCGCCTCCCGCCTCCCCTCGGGCTCCCAGGCGCCGGGCTCCCGGCGCGGCGGCGGCGGCGGCGGCGGCGGCGGCGGCGGCGGAGGGGGCGGACGGGCCGGCGGGCGGTGATGTGGCGGGACTCTTTGTGCACTGCGGCAGGATACGTGCCGCGGCGCCCAGCCGCGGCTGCGCTCGGCTCTCTCCTCTCGGAAGCTGCAGCCATGATGGAAGTTTGAGAGTTGAGCCGCTGTGAGGCGAGGCCGGGCTCAGGCGAGGGAGATGAGAGACGGCGGCGGCCGCGGCCCAGAGCCCCTCTCAGCGCCCGTGAGCAGCCGCGGGGGCAGCGCCCTCGGGGAGCCGGCCGGCCGGCGGCGGCGGCAGCGGCGGCGTCTCTCGCCTCGTCCTCGTCCTCTCTTCTAACCGTGCAGCCTCTCGTTCGGCTTCTCGTGCAAGGGACGGTGGAAGCCGCGGGCCCGGGCGGGAGCCGGCTGAGGCGCGGCGGCGGCGGCGGCGGCGGCACCTCCCGCTCCTGGAGCGGGGGGGAGAAGCGGCGGCGGCGGCGGCCGCGGCGGCTGCAGCTCCGGGGAGGGGGCCGGAGTCGCCTGTCACCATTTCCAGGGCTGGGGCCGCCGGAGAGTTGGTCTCTCCCCTCCTACTGCCTCCAACACGGCGGCGGCGGCGGCGGCACGTCCAGGGACCCGGGCCCGCTGTAAACCTCCCCTCCGCCGCCGCCGCACCCCTCCCGGCCCGGGCTCCGGAGGCCGCCGGCGGAGGCAGCGGCCGTCCCGAGGATTCGGCGTCTCCTTCCCGTCCCGCGGCCGCCGCGGCCAGGCCTCTGGCTGCTGAGGAGAAGCAGGCCCAGTCGCTGCAACCATCCAGCAGCCGCCGCAGCAGCCATTACCCGGCTGCGGTCCAGAGCCAGTCGGCGGCAGAGCGAGGGGCATCCGCTACCGCCAAGTCCAGAGCCATTTCCATCCTGCAGAAGAAGCCCCGCCACCAGCAGCTTCTGCCATCTCTCTCCTCCTTTTTCTTCAGCCACAGGCTCCCAGACATGACAGCCATCATCAAAGAGATCGTTAGCAGAAACAAAAGGAGATATCAAGAGGATGGATTCGACTTAGACTTGACCTGTATCCATTTCTGCCGCTGCCCCTCTCTGCCTTTCTGTCACTCTCTCTTAGAACGTGGGAGCAGACGGAGGCGAAAAATTTTCTATAGTTTGGGTGACTATAGCAGCTAACCCTGCTCGAATTTCTAGATCGTGTCTATTTGGTGTCGCTCTTGAATGCGTTCAACCTAGGGTGTGTTCGGCTACATGGAACTGTTGCCTGCTTGCAAGTGTCAAGGCACCGATTGGTTTCTCGGGTCTGTCTACGGGGTCTCTTCCGAAGGGCTATTGTCCGTTAATACAGAATACAGTACACTGTTGGTGGATTAGTGAGCTCGGTAATCCGGTCTGCTAAATGAACAGAAAAGTAGACGCTTTGAGGTTGAGCATATTTCGATTAAATCTTGGCTTTAGGCCCTAGATCAAGGGTATAGATTAGATTAAAATGAAAATTAGTGTTGCACGTATGCATATTGCATCAGAATCTTGCAGTGATTGTTTTTAGTTTCCTGGGTTGCATTGATAGACTTTTTTTTTTTTAATGTGAGTTGTGAACTGATTTGCATAACTTTGGAAGCAGAATCATTTTCAGCATATATGGTGTTCATTGGAGGGCAAAAGTAGGTTTGTATATTTAAGCTAAGTTTAATTGCAACTTCGAACTGCATTTAGAAGTTTCCTAGTTTGAAATCGATAGTGTCATAGGTAATATACCTCATAAGGCGCTCTTACTAGATCTTTGTTAAATTTGCGTTTTTTTTTTTTTTCCTCCTGATGGGGTGATATAGGATAGGGCATGAAATTTGCAGCTGAGTAGCATTTTATATTCAGTGGTCTTGTCACACGCAATAGAATGGAGATTGAGTGTTTTTTGATCCCAGATGATACTGTTGTGTGGGTTCTAAGGGTGTTGTGTGCAGCAAATTGTGATTGCAGAGATTAAGCTTCAGTTCTTCCTTGAAATTCAAGCCAGAATTGCTGCTCACCTAATTCAAGTTGCAGGTCCTCTGACACCTTGGGGGTCCATTAATTGTACTTTGACTTGTGTATAATGTCATGTGTAATTTACCAGCTCATAACCAGAAACGCTGGCAAGAGGGGATTACTCCAGTTTCAGATTATGGAGGTATATTAGCTGTTTTTCACCCAGTGTCTTAAATTTACTGACTCAGATTGTTGAATAAGACAGAAACCCAGGAATTTTAACAGGCGTATCGTTTTGGTTGTCTAAAAGTTAGGCCTTTGTACCTCAAAAGATAGTGGTTATCAAAAGGCATTGATCTTTGCAGTTTCAGGTATAATGAACTGGTTTTGATCAAGGGATGGGGATAGAGCTCTCCTGGTTTGCAGAATGGAAAGTATCACAGACGTTCAGAGTTCCTGGTAGGCCGGTGTCTAAGGCATGAAAAAACAGAATTAAGTTGTTGGTCTGAAGCATCTTATTAAGGCTGCTATTAAGACCAAAAATTTGGTGATGTGAATTATAACAGTAGACAATATTTAGTTAAAATTATGTAATTGCATCAGTGTTACTAGAGTATTCTTAGTAAAAATTATGTCTTAGCAAATATCAGTAAACATTTTGCCTAAAGGTTGAGGGGCGCTAAAGTGTCCATATATCCTGCTGAACACTGTGGGGAAGATTTGTTTTTTGAAGAAAATGTTTTATGTCTGAAGAGGTTTTATTCCTTTGGATTATATA
Organism: Ursus americanus; assembly: GCF_024610735.1. Classification (NCBI taxonomy): domain Eukaryota; kingdom Metazoa; phylum Chordata; class Mammalia; order Carnivora; family Ursidae; genus Ursus; species Ursus americanus. The sequence goes on from NC_142132.1 coordinate 78,767,002, forward strand.
GCTGCACGTAAATGTGTACAACTAATTTTGCCCAAGTGTTTGTTTTGAGATGAAGGTAAAAGTTACTGAAGAAGGAGCTTTATAACACACAAAACGTAAGTTTTCTGTTAAGTTAAAAAAATAATATTTTTAAAGAATATTTAGAAGTTCTGGAGTCTGTATTAATTGCAAAACTACTCAGGCTGAACTTGACCCGCTTGCCTAGAAGGTAATTAATTATGGAGGAACTTCTGATTTGTAATTTATTCCAAAAGCGGTCTACTGTTGGCGTGAACTGACAGCCATCTGGATGTATAGGAACAAATTGATTAAATGTTTCTTTAACTTTTTAAGAAAAGTCCCCATGCAAAAAAAATGTCTGTAATACTGTTTGGTAGATTGCTTTTATTATTCAGAGTGCGTTTATACTATTTTTACTTTACCCATTTGCTTTAAAATTTAGAAGGGTTTTAAGTTTAAAATTATTCTACCAGGTTCTTTCACGTGAGTAGTAAGATGATTGGCGAGTTCTCCTTTGATTTCAGAGGTGTGCCTCTTTCTATACATGAAATTTATGTGACTTAAAACTTTCTCTACCACTGTGCTTTTAGTTATGGTATGCATGGAAAGCAGTGTCAAATATTGCATCAAATGACTAATAACACTTAATTTCTAGAGTTGTGGTTTTATTGAGCCAAATATTGATATGAAAAAAAAATCACTTAGGAAAAAGTCAGTGAAGGGCTCTTCTTTGATAGTTGCACTTCCAATGATTTTTTATACACCAGAGCACTTTGGTTTGCTTGGTTTCACTTTAGTGTTCTGTGTTTATTGTGGGGGGAAAATTAAAATGGCCATTGAAGACTTTGTCTCTGGCAGGTTGTAGTATCTGTTTCAGCAGCTAGCCTGTGAGAAGTTAAATTCCTTTATGAAAGTAGTGATTGGAGTATTTCTATCGGATAAGAAAGATTAAGAATGTAGTGATTTTTCAGAGGAAAATTGAGGACGATTGTTTGCAAGTTTTGCAATATTATTTGCAAAATCGAGTTATTCTAAAAATAATTTCTTGGTATCTGTTAGTCTGGAAAGTAGTGCTAACCATGAGACTATAAAAAATTTAGTGTCTTTAGATTTCATGGAAACTTTAGGCTTTGGTTGCATGTATTTTTATTTTTGATAAGTTTGTGTCTTCAAACGTTAACCATAGGGAGTATTTTTAACTTGTAGAGGGTACAGGGACTATTGAAGTTAACTGTATTTTCTTTTAAGATTACTGATTACTGAAATGACCATATTGTGAGCTGTGGGGGGTTTTTTGTGTGTTTTTTTTAAAGATTCTATTCACAATATTTATTTTACACTGTTTCATATCTGCTACGTTGCATTTCTTTTCTGAACAGCATAACCGGGCATTCTAATTGCTGTATAACAGTTTACAAACTTCATTTTCATAAAGATTATTCAAGAATGAAGTGCAGCTGAAAGGAGAATAACTTCAAGTTTATCTGACTAAATAGAAGAAAAAAGGGCTTTCATTGCTGTGTGTTGTCAAGGTTTGCGCAGTACAGCAGCTATCTGTGGATTCACGTTGCATATGGTGAACTTAGTGAATATTAGATGAATAGACGTCATAAAATATGGTGACTTATAACCACCTTCGTTTAAAATTTAGTTTTAGAAACTGTGGAAAAAGAAAGATGCATTGGTGTTCCTTCCTTTTAGAATTTTAACAACATGAGAAAGGCAGCTATCGATATTTTAGTTTTTGTGTGGAACGGTAGATGTTTTTTCCTAATAACCACTTAAGTAAAATACACAAACTTCTTAATGTTAATTCTTATTTTCACATGTTCTCATTTTGAGATTTGCATTTGCTGTTTGTTCATTTGGTGATAGCTTAATATTTTTTAAGCCACTTAAGTAATTACTTCCGGGACTTTTAATGGAGTAATACTTATTATGGGAAAATCCATGCACAAAGTTTCAACATGAATTCACTCTCAGTAAACATTTTGCTTTTAAATTTTGACCTCAGCCTTTTTAGTAAGACAAATGTGTAGGAAATGTTTTTATATTAAAACAGTGTATGTGAAATGAAGTTTGTAAAGAAATTTAGAAGTGTGCATGCACGTGATGGTGTTTCACTTACTTGAAGTGTTTGGCCTTGGTCGTGGTCCAAGGATTTAGCTTCCAGTAGCAATGTCATTAATGATTGTATAAAATATTTATTTGATACCATATTTTTTTCCTATAGAGATTACGAGTTATGAAGTTTTATTTCTATTTTGTAGAGGCCTCACTCTTCCTTGCTTCTCTTTCTCCCTCTCTTTTTTTTAAGATAAACTTTGATTTTAAGTGAAGTGAGTATTGGAGAATTCTTTTGTGACCTGAATTCATTAAGAAATGTGTTAGAATTTGTTCTAAGGATAGTGACTTAAGACATTTGTATCAACTTCTGAGGTAGGGGTCAGTAATGATTTCAGTAAATATTCACTTCTGTTTTACAGTTGCTTTCTGTCTGGTAGCTTTGAAATTAATGCATTTGCTATCAGAGCTGTCAGTAATGTTGAGGTTAGACTGCATAACCTTAAGTTGGTAAGGATTTGCTGAGCGAACTGATATCCTTAATTGTTTTATAAAGGCCACTTACTGCCACATGCATTCTTCGCTAGGTGGTCAAAAGTGTTGTAGTCTGCCAGTAATGATTGTCTTTCTAAGCATTGGACATGTGTACCTACTAATGTAAAATACTTTGTTTGTCAGGAAAGGTGAAGTTAGTATATTGAATTTGACTCTTCACCTATCCTCTAAGTTTTTGAAATTTTTTCATTGGTTACAGAAAAGGTATTAGCAATTTGGCTCTTTTAAGGTAATTTGCACTGGAATAAAGGCTTTTGGGAAAATATTAATATAAGAAGAATAAACATTATTTAGGTGTGAATTAATTTTAGAGGGGAAGTTTTAGTTCAGTTCAGTATAGTTCAGGCATATTCTCTTCATTTGCAGCAGTTTGCATTAAGAGCTAGGTGGATATCTTCAGGGTGTGAGGTATACGCTTGGTTGTACTGAGAATAGTGAGAGATGGATACTGTGGCTGTACCTGACAGCAAAAGAATATTCTTACCGTGTACATGGTGTGGACAAGAAGACTGTTGATGTGTTATATTTTAGGTGGTTATGCGCTTTGTCATCCATACTCATCACTTCAGATAGGGACAGTGAATCTAACATAGTGTGTGAATATTCAGTGTATATGTGTAAGTAAGTACAAAGTTAGCAAACTATCGTAATATTTCTAAAAACAAGGTTACCTTGGTGTATATTATTTTATCATTTTCACATAAGGTTAAATTTATTTTAAAAGGCATTAAAATGTTGGGTATTAATTTTATCTGCACATTGTGTGTACGTTGTTTCATTGTAGATGTTAGGGTGGCAGTGTAGGCTCTGAAGCCAGACTTGCCTGTGTTGGAATCCTGGCTCTCCCACTAGCAGCTGGGTGACTTTGAGTAGGTTACTCACTCTTTCTCAAGCTGTTTCATCTGTAAAATTTATCTTAAAGAATAAATTAGATAATATGAGTAATTTGCTTAGCATACTACCTGCCACACTGTGAATACCTACATGGTAACTGCTGCTCTTAAAAATTATAATTTCAGATTACCCATGTATGAGAAAGTATTTGTATTTTCATTTACGGGAGGAGCAGTGATTGTAACTGAATTTCCTCAGTTTTGGACATGTTAGAATTTTAATTGGTTCAAACTGTGAGTATTTTTTGAAATAAGGGTATTCCTTTAGGAGCTCTGAGTATAACGTGTGTGATTTTATTGTTTCATCACAAATGGAATATAAAGGTCTGCTCACTCATACTATTGACCAGAGAAAATTAATCATGCTAATCAAAAAGTGTTTGCTTTAAGATATTGAGGTAAGATGAAAACTTCCTATTATGATTGCATAATGAAGTAGACGTTTTAAAATAAAAATTTGTTATAATAAATTTTCTTTAGTGTTAGAGATAGGTCAACTTAAATATATTTTATTCACAAAGAGTGATCTTCTCAAAGGAAACTTTTAATGTATGATACAAAAGTATGTCATTGTTAATCCATAAAGGTATATAAGCATATCTTTTCAAGTTCATTTTTGGGAGAGGTATGCAACTTTGAGTGCCAGGTTACACTTATTACTATGCAATTTACACTTAATGTAATCTGACAATGCATTCATATAACAGAGGGATTTTAATTTAGTGTTAAACCTTTGTATTACTGCATCCCATTTTACATTTGATCAAGAGTCTCAGTATAATTTTAGGTCTTGGAAACGGGAAGAAAACATTTATTTTTGCCAGGTATGAGGAAGGATGGATTAAGCTTAAGACCTACCTGGTAAAGGCCATTTAGTTTGCCTAGGGATGATGATTCTTTTTTTTCCCTTTACCTTTGGTGGTCTCCCAGCTGTTTCCCAGTGCTGTCAATAGTGAAGCACTTGATTTCCAGTGAGTTTTTTTTGCTTATTTGCTTTGCATTGCAGAATGAATGGTGCTCTGTCTCATTATATATGTGACCATCTGATGTGATTTTTATATATTTTGTTATGTGTTGTATAAACTAACTGTATTTTTGGTCTAAGTCTCCATTGTAGAATTGAACATTTTGACATCTTCTAGGAAAATTGCATTGTCTAAAACTCTTTCCTGTCACATGCCATCTATGTTCTACTGAAAACAGTTGATTTAATATTATTAAGACTCTTCAGAATAGTTTTGAATTTTATTTCCTTTGATTTTTGTAGATTTTCGGGCTAAAATACCAGGTTTTCTTCTTACTAGTAATTGCAAGGATTGCATTCTGCCAATTTTGTATGGTTAATATTTTTGACCTTTGAAAAAGAATATCTAATTGTTTAAGGTGTTACGAAATGCATTGTGATTTGAATCACATATTCTTTAAATCATGTATTCTTGAAGCGATTTATAAATAGAGCATACATGTTCAGAGTTGGAAACAACTCTGTTTTAAAATGTATGCAATTTTTTTCCATTTAAAATACCTTTGCTCTCATGAATTAGTGAGACTTCTTTTGAGTATTCTAGTCATCCTGAACTGATTGGAGATTAAATAAATAGAACTGAAAACTTTTTTCTACTTTTAAAATGAAGTTTGGGGGGTTTTAATTAAGCTTGATTTTTACGTGTTTACTTTAAAATGTGTACTTAGGAATTACTTTATTCTGAGTCTGTTAGAGATCAAATGGAATGCTTGGGCTTTTCCTGTTTTGTTTTGTTTTTTCATAATGTGAAAACTGTTTTGCCAGGCTTTATTTAGCCATGATGTAAAATTTATTTAACATTCTTAATCATTCATGAAATATGAAATAGAAAAATGAGGACTTGAGTCAGGAGGGTTTTTTTTTTTTTCTGTTTAATTAATGTAGTGGAGTTAGCTGACATATATCCTAACACTGTCTTAAATTTGTTTAGTGTGTGCATTTTTTTATTTTTTAAATTATCAAAGCCTTTTCTTAATCTTTAGCTCATTTGGTTTTGCATAGAAGAAAAAAGCCTAAAAGATAGAGCAAGGACTACTGTCTGTCATTATTATTATTATTATTATTATTATTATTATTATTTTTTTTTTTTTATAGTGTAGGAATCATAGCTCCAATAAGAATCAGTAACTTGTTAAGGGCTAGTAGAGATTGATTCCAAAGAAAGATGTAGGGTTTTTTGGCACTTGTTGCAGTATTTCCCCCATTATATCAGTGGTTTTCAAACTTGAGAGGGCATCAGAATAACCTGGAGGACTTGTTAAGACCTTAGATTACTTGTCCCACCCTGAGAATTTGTGATTCATTAGGTCTGGTTTGGGGCCTGAGAATTTGCATTTGTAACAAGTTCCCAAGTGATGCTGACACTGGTGGTCTGGGGATCCCACTTTGTGAACCACTGTATTATGTTATCTTCAATCAGACAAATCCTTAATGTGTTATTTCCTTTAGGTTAATAGAATTTATACATACAGTATCATTTGATCTGTAAACCCTAAATAGCTCAACATGGCAAATATTATTCTGGTTATGTAGATGAGGTAGTAAGTTTAGAAAAGCAGCATGGTGGGGTAGATAGAGTGTGGACTTGGGAGTCAGCTAGTAAAAGTCTAGCATAACTCCTTGCTCAGCCACGTATCAGTTGTGTAATAAAAGATATGCTGCCTAACGTTAGTGAACCCTATTTTCCACATCTCTAACATGGTGGTAAAAATCCTCATAGGGTAGTTTTTAGGTTTGTTAGAAGTACGGGTGAGGTGTTTTCCAAATATTGGTTGCCAACTGGGAGTGACCTCCTCCCACCTTGTCTGGGCATTTGGCAGTGTCTGGAGACATTGTTGGTGGTCACACCTGGGAGATCTGGGTCACAGCCCAGGGATGCTGCTGTACATCCTACAGTGTAGAGGACAGTCTCTCCCACAGCAAAGAATTGTCTGGCCCAAATTGCCAGTAATGTGAGGTTGAGAAACTCTATAACTTTTTTTAAAAGATTTTATTTATTTGTTAGAGAGAGTGAGCACAAGCAGGGAGGAGGGAGAAGCAGGCAGAGGGAGAAGCAGGCTCTCTGCTGAGCAAGGAGCCCAGGTAGGAAGGACTCTGGGGGAGACTCTAGGGGACTTGATCCCAGGACACTGGGATCATGACCTGAGCCGAAGGCAGATGCTTACCTGACTGAGCCACCCAGGCATCCCAAGAAACTCTACTTTAAAGGTATAAAGTGTCTGGTACATAGTAATAAGTAATAAGAGAAGTATAATATTTGATAGAAGTCCGTACCTTTGCCCTTAGGCTGTGGTATTTAAGAAGGTCAGTTTGCTAATACATGGTGGAGTGAGGCTTTTAATATCTAGGTTTTCTGACTGCTGCTAGGCCAGTATTCTTTATAATAGGAACTTTGTCCACAAAAGATACCAGTAGTAACCAAAAAGGCTTATTTGAAGAAGGCTCATCTGTTACTTGGCTGGTTGTGAAAAGTGTTGCTTTGAACTTCTTTTAGAGAAGGCTGAAGATGTTTTCAATACACGTGTAAGTGTAATGCACCTTCAGAGGTATTCAGAAGGATGTTACATAGAACTGCTCTAACAGGATGGATATGCTTTATCAAAAAAATAACAACTTTAAAAGAATTTTTATATTGGCAATAGTTTTTAAAGTAATCTTTTAGCTTATTTCCTTTAATTATGTAGTTGTTGAGTTGTGGAGAGATACTTTGCCCCCAGTGTACTTCGTTTTTGCTATTTAATGCATTTTTTTAGTGTTACACTTTATTGTAAAGCTGCTTTGTTATACTCAGATCTCATGGAGTTAAATGTGTTGATGTAAAATGGCAAATTTCTGACAAGTTATAAAAAACTTCTGTCTTTCCAGATAAAGAAAGTAGGGCTGACTCTGAGGTTCTCTGGTACATGTGTTAATCTTTTCTAGATCCTAACTTTGCTATGTCAGCCTGTTGAATTGAAGTGCTTTATTTATCTGATTTAAAAACTTGCATTAATGTGAAGTTTTTAGAAAAAATTAGGATGGAGCTTTAGATTAGTTCAGAGACGAGAAAATGTCAGGGGAGTTAGCTTAGGGGATTCTGAATTTTGTTTTGTTTTGTTTTTAGGGTAGACAAACGTAATTACGAAAGTGTTCTAGGAATAGATTGTTTGCTGTGATTTTTTTTTTTTTTTCTGTTTGCTTGATTTTACAATTTACTTTGCCTCTCACTTTGCCCAAGCAGAATAAAATGTCAGGCCTATCTTAAAAATTCTTATGAAATTTAAGTTTTGACTGAGTGTTGTGATTTCTTTTTGAAATTAAATTAGATATCCAGAGATACTGATAAATATTTTTAAACCAGGATTGCTAATTTATGATAGCTTCAGATTTGTTAAGAAAAACAGATGGCATTTATTGCTGTAATGTAATTGAGTAAAGCTTATGGTATTTATTTTAGTATATGAATAATAAACTTCATTTGCTTGCTATACTTAAGAAAATTTCTTCTAAAAAATTTGTTTTATACAAATACAACTAAAGAGAATTTTTAAGAAGTGTCTATTGTCCTACTTCTCTGAAACTTCATGTTTCCCTCTAGCTTCTAGTTTTGTTCGTATGCGTGTATTTTAAAATGTAATTCATCGTAGTGAACTTAAAAGGTGTATGTGCATTTTTAAACAATTTCTGGAGCCCCTCATAATTGCCTTAGTTATTTTAAATGGTGAAGTCAAATCAGAAATATTTGTTTTCCTGTAGTTACACATTAAACTTGTTTCCAGTATTTGGCTAATACTTTTTTCTGTTACTTTCTGATTTTTCTTTAGAGTGGATTTAAGATGACCTAAATAGTGAGAAAGAGTTTCATGATTTTGATCCACAAAATCATAATCTGTTACACACTAAAAAAGCTGAAGTGTTGGACTCTTGAAACTTTTTTCCCCTTAGTTATTTCCAGGAAAGCTATTACGTATTTAAAATTTAAGCATATTTTACTCATTTGAGAAAGACAAAATAAAATTTATCTAAACACTTTGGATCTGTCAAATTTCCTTTTTCTGTTGTAGGAATATTAAATTGTATTGCAATTAAAGTGGGTATAGAAGTGATTTGAATAAACCTTCACATCATTTTACACCAAAGTGGATATAACCCTATCATGATGATACTGTTCCCTGAAACGTATTTTGAATGATACAGTTTATATTTGCATAGTTGCCTCGGTAATTGGTGATATTTATTGATGAAGGTTTGCTGTGCATTTCACTTATAATCAAAAATTGCATTTGTTAGTGTCAGATTTTAAAGTGTCAGATATTAAAATAGGGAGATAATTGTAACCTTATTAGCTAAATGATGTCTTTCTTTCTCAGCAAATGTATTAATTCATGTACTTAGAACAAAAATATTGAGGAAGAAACAAACTCTTCTCTTTTTTAAACAAAATTACTTGTTACAGTAACATTTTTCTAAATGAGATAAAATTGTTTCAATACTTAAACATAAGGAAATTTTGATCTAGGTATGGTATATACCTTTTTGGTGCTTATGAAAACAAAGTAATGGTAAAAATACTTTGTAAATGTATGCATGTACGTTTTTTGAGAACTGAAGAAGCAATCTGACATCTGGGTTGTTTTCACGGACTAGTTGTAGGAAATTTATGTAAAATAAATACAGTACACTGAAAGTATGATGCAGTTTTGCATATCTAGTTTCTGTTCATTATGATCAGGATTATAGGTAATACTGTGAAATACACTGAGGTGCTGGTTATTAAGGCTATTTGGATTCTTTTTAATACTGAAAAGGTCACGCAGATTGTGATTATTGTGTAGTGTCCAAGAACTAAGGCTCGCCATCTGTTACTCAAATATAGGAAAAAGTTAAGATAATCTAGTGATATGAGTGGTTTTGACATTTCTGAATTTTGGAATCTATTAATTATAGTCTTTAAGGACTAATATCAAAATTTAAGCTTTTGCAAAAATAAAACTTACTGGTTATACCAGTGTTTATATTTTTCTTCTAAAATACAAAGATACTGGTTGAGAACTAAAGCCTATGTAATGGAAGTCTGGCTTTTAGTCATTTAGTTTTACAACATTATTTGGATATTAAGTGAAAGCATCATGTTTTAACTTGAGATATTAAGTTATATGAGCTTTTGATATTTTTAAACTGTAATGTTCCTAGCAGTTGATATATAGGAATTCATTATTACAGAACTTCAGGGTACTGATTTAATATGTATTTCTTAAATATTTGCTTTAAATATTTTTCAGGTCCTCTGCTTTCTTGTACAACTCAGTTCTTGTCTTTCTGCTAGTAAATGAGTTTCCCCATTTAAAATTTGGCTTTTTCATTTTAAGCCACCATATATAAGTTGTTTGTTTGTTTGTTTTAAAGATTTTATTAATTTGTCAGAGAGAGAGAGCACAAGCAGGGGGAATGGCAGGCAGAGGAGTCAGAGTTGGAGAAGCATGCTCCCTGCTGAGCAAAGTGCCCAATGTGGGACTTGATCCCAGAACCCTGGGATCATGATGTGAGCCGAAGACAGCCCCTTAACTGACTGAGCCACCCAGGCATCCCTATAAGTTGTTTCTGTAACATAATTCCTTTTCACCCCCCAAGAGCTGGGTGTTGCCAGGTTGCATAGATGTCTTCAAATTACATATTGGGCTTAACAGGGTCTGATTAGTTTTAATCTACTTTTTAAAAATTTATTATATTGACTTTGTTTTTTATTGAGAAGTTTGTTATCATGCCAAATGATTAATATGATCAGGCATAATATTTCAGTTTAGATATGATTTTGAATTTATGTTCTCACATCTAACTTTGTGTTTAGGGCCTCTATTTTTTGTGTAAGAAACATCTTGCCAATTTCAAATTCATGTCTGATGAAAATAGATTATTTTACTAGCATCACTTTATAGAATTTGTTCAGGCCGTGAAAAGAATGGTGCCTTTTTGGATAGACAGATAATGTGTACATAAATTATCTCTCTTACATTAAGTGTGGCAGCACATATGTAGGTGAGATTTTTATCCAAATACTTAACGTCTTTACCTGTTTTGTTTACCTAATTGTATTTAAAGGGTGTGAGGTGTTAAGAGCTCCTTTCCTTTGTTTTCATTTCTGTCTCTCCCATCTAACTGTTGGTATTTTTGTTTTTCTATATGTTGAACTTTATGTTTTTAAAGTTTGTTTATTGGTTGACAGAGTTGACTCAATTTTATCTTTCATGTTTCAGCTTAATTATTTCCAAGATTTTTAGTGTGTTCTCCTTTGCATATGAAGATTTCACAACTAATTTTGATCAGTAATTGTGCTTTTTTCCAATCGTAATAATTGGATTTATACTAAAATTATATTGCTTCAGGAACAAGCATTTATGGGTAGCTGACTAAAATTAAAAGTATTACCTTTTCAAACCAAGCAATGTAGACTTGCTCTCATATTTTTTAGTATATTTAAAGATTGCATATTATTAAAATTTGAAATATGAATTTTGACTAGTATTTTAGTATATGTAATTTCAACGGTTTTTTTAATAATCCACTTATTCAAATGATTGTAATGCTGATATAGTGATAAAAATACACTCTGTGTGAATATGAATCATATTTTTCAGTATTAGAACAAGGCAATTATCATAAAATCAGTAATATGATTCTTACTAATGTAGTAATGAATGCCAATATGTGTGCCTTCATATTTTAAAATAGACCTGTACTTCTAGTTTATATTATTCTGATCCAGGATTAAAATACAGCAGTTAGGCAAAACTATTTTTGCCTGTTGGAAAAAAAAAAAGCAAGTCATTTCTAAATGATTTCCTGGCTTAGATATAAAATAAAGACTTAGTTTTATTATATTAAAGCCAAATATAAAATGAAGCAGTCTAGCACACACTTGTTTGGCACTTTCCTCCATTAAAATGGTTCAAATTAGCAGTGCTTTCATGGAAAGGTAAATTTGATTGTTAAAAGTAGATTTAAAAATTTTACAGTTTTAGCCATGTTAGTAGGAAAATGAAAACCCACTTGCTGGAGACACATTTTGTATTAGAACTTTTTTTTCTTAGTACCTTGTGTCTGTAGTTATTTTTGAGTATTAGGAAATTAGTGCACGGTTGTATCTAAAAGATAATACAGTTGGAAATGTTGGAATCTGTTTTTTTTTTAATGCAGGTTACTAATATTGAGTGAATTTGCACTAAATATTACTAGGTCTTTGTTCTCAAACTATTGACACATCCCTTGTCATCTTCTGTGTCTTACCTGTTTGAATGTCTTTTTTTCCGTAAAAGTTAATGGCCTTACAGAGCAGACCGAACCTACTGTTTTAGATAGTTATCTTTGGTAAATGATAAAAAGCATGGCTTTTATAATGAAATGAATTACAGAAGTAACATAAACCTAACACTGAATATAAAGATTAGAGCATAAAAGATACTCTTATGTACTTTATAGTAATGCTGAATCAATGTTATAATTTTAACTTTTCTAATTTTTCATATACTTGATTATGAGTTTGCTGTAGAAAATGAGAGTTAGCATTTGTCTTAGTTCAGGTATGTAAGGCGGACAAGTATGTCTAATGCTTGTTGAAATGACGGTCTTTTGAAAGTTGTTCTGTAAGTTACAACCATATTTTATTTGATTCGTCATTGGTAGTCAGTCTTAGATGTTTGTTAGTGGGAGCAAAACCATGGTGGGGGGGGGGTGTGTGTGTGTGTGCATTTTAACAGCAGCAGAGTTCTGAAACAGGAAATCAGCCTTATCGTATTCATCCAGAGACCTAGGAAGAAGGTAATTGTTTCTTATGCTCGTTAAAACCAGTTAGTTGGGCAACTTAAATTTTTAGAGGTTCACAGATGTAGGTTTGAACAGTTGTAGATACATTATTTCGTAACAGCTCTGAAGAAAAATTGATTAAATTTGTTGAGGGGAATTATCCCTCAGCTAATACACAAAGTTGTACTTTGGATTTTAGAGTATTGCTAGCATTATCAGTGACTTGATAAGATATTTTTCTGTGGTTCTAATTTGCTTACATTTAAATAGAGTTCAGAGGGCCTTGATTGTTCCTTTAAAAAGGATTTGTTTAAAATTGTGTAATCTTCAGTTTAAACATTAGAAATAGTTAATTCTGTGTCAGGTGTTCGTCACTGGAAATTGCTTTTCCCTCTTTGTTAATGTACATATGCTCATAATTACATACTTAGGTATTTGTTCACAACTTAATTTTTATCTGTCAGTGGGTACTTGCCATTTTTTAAATCTATATAGTTAACATTTCATCCAGCTAAATATCATGGATTGCTCACTGTACTGTGTTAGGATTATTTCCATTTTTTCCCTTTATATACAGCACTATCCTGAATATCTTTCTATAGTTTACTTTGTTTTCTTAGAGTACATTGTTAGAGTGGGGTTTCTGGCACAAAAGGTAAAACAGTTTCATAGCTCTTTGTTATAGATTGTAGATTTCTTGCCAAATGAGCCGATTTATGGTATTGCTACTAAGTAGAAAAATACTAGCAATTCTTGATGTTACCTTTGAAGAATGTGGTATTTTCCTTTAGAAAGTGAGATCTAGGGGCGCCTGACTGGCTCAGTTGGTAGAGCATGGGACCCTTAAACTCAGGGTTGTGAGTTCAAGTCCCACGCTGGGCATGGAACCTACTTAAAACAAAAACAACAACAACAAAAGAACTCTAGAAAGTGAGAGCTAAACTTCATTTCAAAGCAAAAATATGTGTAAACTTTTCAGTCAAGGCAAGTTGATATAATGTAACAATTTGGGAGAGAGTTGTGAGGTCCTTGTTGGAGGAGTAGAAAGCTCCGGCAGGGCTCATAAATTACTTGGCAGTCAGTTTTCCTTTCTGGTTTGGCACTGTGAGCAGTTAATTTAGAAGTGTTAAAAGGAACCTAAAATTTATGCTAAAGTGAATTTAAATGAATGCATTGGAATTCTTTTCTTTTATAATTTGTTTATAAAAACATCATATTGAGTTGCCTTGTAATGAGACACTTAAACTAAAATTAAATAACAGGACATTTCTAGCCCATGCAACCTCAAATCATAACAACTTCTTACTAGAATTGTAATAGCCCTTTGCAATTTGTAGATTTAAAGATATGTCCAGTTATCTCATTTAATCCTTGAAATAACCAGTGAAGAAGTTACAGCAGGTGTTAGGACCATTATTTTGCAGAAAAAAGAAACAAAAATATTTGAGGCCCAGAGATTTAGTAAGTTATCTGCAGCCATAGGCTTTTAAGTTGCAAAGCTGAGAAGGGAACTTTGATCTTCTATATGTTAAATGACCTTATGCATTAAGTATTTTAATGCATGGCCTGGCACCTAGGAAATATTTAAATGTTCCTGTGTCCTGTGCTGTTTCTGACCACTATACTTTATTCTTAAAAATCCCCATTTTTTTGTGCAGTATTTTTAATAATTCTGTACTTTTGGAGAAATATTTTTAATATTTCTGTAGTTCACGCTTTGGTACTTATTGCACCTTTTTCACTTTAGAAAATAAGATTTTTGGCTGCATTAATTTGCTCTGTACAGGAATGATTATATGCTTTATATGTTAGGACAAATTTATATGTTCTGAAATAATGAGCAATTAGCACTTTGTCAACTGGAAAATTCAGGGAACTCCTATTTCTGCTTTTCTACCAATATGAATCTTCAATTTAGAAACCAGATACAAACATTTTACACAGTTAATAGAGAAAAAATCTAATAAGAAATATAAAATCTTTCATTAGATGAGACTCTCATATAAGTCTATGAGAGTAGCAGTTATTTAAAGCATAATTTGGTTAGTAAAGTTGATAATATGGATATAACTGTGACATACATGAAAACTATTTGTTAAAGTTACACTTGTTAAAATTTGTTGGAAAAAAAATGTAGACCTGATGTAGCTTATGAATCAGTGGCTGAATTTTTTTCCCTCTTACCTGATCCTTAAACATCTATTGGTTGATAGTACTGATAGAAAGCAGGGGAAAAGCTCCAGAAATTCCTGGAAAATAGAATTAAATGGTGAAGCCCTGGTACTTGCTAACTAGCTTTCGATTCTTTTTGTCTTCTCGTTAGTCTGACTTTATTCCTTCACTCATGCCTCTGAATTAGCTTAGTGTCCATTCCTCTCATGAGCCAGGCAACTTCAGTTTTGCTTTTGATGCTTTTTGATCACTGGCTCTGTAAATCTGTATGTCACTTTCTATTTGCCATCCATGTTCCATGTATGTTATAGCTTCATATTGTTAACTTCCAGCTAACTAGAATTTTTAAAACAGCTTATATGTGATCTGTGGAAATAATTTTTCTTAAAATAATTATGGCAGGAAAAAAGTGTTACTGGTTTGAATACTAGTACTGTATACTGGTATTTTAGTTTATAAGTTGTTTGGGGATAAGCATATCTATATATTTATGTTGAGTAGTACTACAGAGAAACTTTAGAACTGCTTTATTTTCAATAATTATACTTAAGACTGTCTATATTCAGGAACACATAAAATAAGACTTAAGGAGCTATTTTTGGTTATTATCCCCTATTTGAAAATTATAGTTAAATTTGTCATGTAAACCACATTATTTAGGTTCAAGTAAAATTTTGAGACAAGGTAAATATGAAATCTCAGCTTACATATTGTTTTTCTAAAGGTGTTTTGTTAATTCAGTGTAACCTAGAATATACTTTTAGTGTTTTAAGTCAGGATTGGATGCTTAGAACAACCAGTAAAAATTTATTTAGCTCATATAGTAGCCACATTATTTTATAGTGTGTCAGTTATATTATTGGTGAAATTGACTTCTGTGCACAGGCTTTAGAATTTAATTACCATTTATTATTTTCTTTCTTGCGGTTGAGATGTGATTGTTGCAGCTCTTGAATCAAGACTGTCCAGCATGATATATATGATTATCAAAACTCACCAGTGAATCACTTAAGGTCTTGTATTTTATTGTATGTAAAATATACCTTAATTAAAACAAAACAAATTGAACATGTTTGCTCAAAGGTGGGGTGAGAGTCATGTATTCATGTATGTGTGTCTACTGAACGTCATGTGTCACATCTGCAGGTCCGCTGTAGCAGTGGTGGCTCTCCAGCTTAGGCACAACAGAAAGTCCCGTGCATGCACGTATGCCTTTCTTCTCCCTCTCTGCTTACTGCATGTAGCCACTGATAATAGTTTGTTTTCTTCCCTTTGGGAAATTTGGGAATATTTTACATTTGTTCTTAAGTTAAACACTTAAAAGGCAAATTGATATAGTCAAGATTTCAAAGAGTTAAGGTTTCTTTTAGGCTTTGATGCTCTTTAGAAGGATTAGGTTATTCAGTAATCAGTGTCATTGGAAAAAAAATCCCAAATAGTTACGGTGAGCCCTTATGGTCTAGGTCTGTCCCATTTGTTCAACTGATAGACAACTGTCACTGTGTTCTAGTCATTTTCTATATATTAATGCATTTAATCCTTATAACAACCCTATGTGATAAGTACTTTTACCAGTCCCATTTTACACAGGAAACTGAAGATAGGTAACTTGCAAAAGATTACTTAGTAAGTGAAGCTTGAGTTCAAACCCAGGCAACTTGGCTCTGGAGTGTATGTTCTTAACCATGGTGCCACATTGCCTGCAAGTAGAGCACTAGATGGCAAAAATATTTGGCTTCCTTCAGTGACCTAGTTAGTATAATTCTTTATGCGCTGCATTTATAAGTCGTTAGGTGAGAATTTCATATTAAACCCTTTACTTGTTATTCAAAAATATATCTGATAAGCGCAGGTTAAGGCTATTCTGTATTAGAAATCATATATAGTTTTCTCAGTTATTTTTATTTGGTTTAAATTGTCTAAAGTGTGTCAGAAATTTTAACATTGGGAAGCAAAAAAGTCATATTAGAAAGATATGTATTGGTATAATTCTTGGCATAAGAAATATTTGTCTTATAATTCAGTACTCATTAATTGCCGACACCAGTTTTGGAAATGCCGGTGATTTTTGTATTGTCTAATTTTAGAAGTTTTTCAGTTTTAACATTAGATTAGTAAATTCACTTTCATTTGAACCTGCTTCTTTTGAAAATTTTATGTTTTTATTATTGATTTGAAAATATAAGAAATCTTAATCTTTTATGAGGCAGCATGGTATAAGAAGCTGGGCTTTGGGTTATGTAACTAGCCGGTTCGAATCATAACTCAGTACTTACTGGCTGTGGGACTTAGTGCAAATTACCCAGTCTTTTTGACCCTCAATTTTGTCATTCATGAAATGGGAATATTACTCTGTAGGGTCATTAGGATTAAATGGGAATGTATTTCCCATACTGTGGCACATGTTCTCTGCATCTTCTAACTTATGATGGATGCTAAAGTCTGGGATAAAATCTCAAACTATGAATAAGGAAGGTGAGAATCTGTGGAAAATGAAACCTTCAAAAGACCAAATGCCTAGATTCTACGTAAAGGAAGGATTGGATTGTTGTTCTGTAAGAGACCATCACACTGATTCCGGCCTTTGACTCCCTATGTGTCTGCTTAAATTAACTCCCTTTCACACCATCCTTGAAACTAACTCCAGTCTTCTGTCCTGCTTTCTCCATACAGCTCTGTGTGTGAGCCACACTTGACTGCTTGCTTTTCCCCGATGTTTTATGTATTTCCATAATCCTGTTGTGTCCTCTGCCTGGAGTGTTCTAACTGCTCTTGTTCGTTCTTCTGTCTCCTGATGTCTGACTGACTTCTTCAGCGTTATCTAACATATCACCTACTTCTTGAAGCTTTATCTGTGCCCCTGCAGAATTAATCCCTCTGTCTTTATCTCTGAAAATATCTTGGTCTTATATTCAGTAGAGTCTGTGGCACCGTTGCACGTCCGTGTGTCTGTCTTCCCTGATAGAGTAGGGACTCTTCAGTGCAGCAGTGTTTGCTTACTTAGCCTTCTGCTCTCAGTGCCCCTTGCACAGAATGTTCACTATGTGTTTGAATAATTAAGTGAATCAAAGGGGGGCCAACTGAGTTTACATTAATGAGTATATAACATCCCCATGTATGCATAATTAGAGACAAATGGTTTTGTTTAAGTAAGTTAGCCAAGTCCTTTGCAAACTTATTTACTACTTTATTAGTTAGTATTCATAGTGCAAGGATGCATTTGAGTTTAGTCCTGGTTAAAATGACTGCATTTCAAGGGGCTCTGTACTATTGTGCTTTTCTGTAAGACTAAAAATCTTACTAGCATCTTAACTGAAATTAAGGATTCGGTTGGAAAGTTTCTTAGTAGCAGTAATTATTATTTCTTTGAATAAAAAATATTTTTCTGTTGCATTGCTCAGAAAAATTCAATTTATATTTTTGACTGACATCTATTTATAATTTTTTAGGTAGGAATTCTGGATTGGTGGCAGTTGCCACTGCTTTGGGTCCCTACTGCCGCCTCATTTATTTTCTGAGTATTATTTTCTATATGTTGGTTCTCCCAAGACAGGGTTACAAAGTAAAGATTATTCACTTTCAGGAATTAATACTGCTACAGGCTTGATTTGAGCCTCCAGTCTCTTTTTTTTTTTCCTCATGAATGGACGTAATACCTAAAACATCTTGATGATTGAACATAGCTCTTTGAATTGAGCTATGTTTTTAGGTGGAACTACTTTCTTATGTGCGAATAATAGATGACAGCTATTATTTGTAATGTTAAAAATGATAGTCTAATAGTTTTGGAGACTCTATAGTAAAAGAACAACGCTTTGAAGTTGGGGGTGAATTTTTATATTCTTAAAGTGACAAAAATCGTCACATAGTAAATGCTACTTAAGTCTTTCAGTATATATGTGTGTATATATAGGTGTATATGCATATATACATTTTGATAGAAATTCAGCATTTTTTAAACTACATACAAAGCTGAATTTAAGTCGCACAGGACAAGACAATATTTTGTCATGACTTGGAGATAATTATAAAACAAACAATTAAAAAATATGTTATAGAAGTAGTGCAGGTGCATTATGTCAACAACAAAATATAAAACAAAAATGCGAAAAATATATATTCCCACTACCTAGAGATGATTAGTTTGTAATCTTTTTGTCTACATATGTCTATGTGGGTATATGTGCATTCTTATGCCAGTATGGCATAATGCTATCTATTCTCTCTTGAAACCTTTTTTTTTTAGTCAATAATGTCTGCTTTTCCATTTCAGTAAATTTTCATCTCCTATAATGCCCAGATCATATTCAAATTTCTCTGGTTGACTCAAAAATGTTCTTTATGGCTGGTTTGTCTAGAACGATATCCCGAATAGCATTGTACCTATGAACTTGGGTCTTAGAACCCTTAAGTCTTCTTGAATCAAGGATAGCTATCCATCCCTCCCCTCCTTGTCTTTTAAAAAGACATTTGAGCAGAAACTGGGTCATGTGCTTCAGACCTTTTGAATTTGTCCAGTTTATTTTCTCATGTCATTTAGTTTGTTTTTTTATCTCTTGTATTTATTGTAAATTAAAATTTATATCTAAATACTTGGTGGATTCTCAGGTTGAAGGTACCTTGGCTATCACAGATGACGCTATGTCCTTCATATTGTATCACATCGAGAGTTATAGGATCTCTACTTCACTTTTTTGGTGGTGCTTAGATTGACCACTGAAGTTGAGTGGTGGCAGTCTTTTCTGCCTGCTGTTCAATTGTATTGGTCTCCTCACATCAGAAAGTGTTTTGTGTGGTGTTATTTGGCTCTCTGAGAAAGTTCAGTTTTTCATCATCCATTCATCTGTTGGGTTAGAACCAGTTGTTGTCCTTGCCTAAGTCAATAAATTTATTAGAGTTTGCAAAATATGGTTTTTAAAATTCTGTTCTTTTGTGTTTATTAACTGGTGTTTTTCTGTAAAGTAGATCTTTACTGTATGAAATGGGGCTATTTGGCTGCCCTGAAATACAGAACCTACAGGAAAAGTAGCATAAATATTTAATCTCCCCCTTTACATACTTTCAAAGTAAAGAAAGAAGTATTCTAATAGCTACTTCAAAAGGTGATTAATGGAAAAGATTTTGTTGTTCTTTTTTTCTTTTGCGTGTCTTTATATAGACTCAAGGGTTTTAATTTTATTTAGGGTGTTCTAATTTACTGCCATTTAAATTTTTTCTTTGATGCTTAGATTGTAACAACTTTAGGCCCTGGGATGTCCTTCATTTTAGCTCCTGTGTCTGTCTGATAGAGACCATTAATCGCCAGATACCTTCCTTGTCTTCTGGCACAGAAAGATATCCCAGACTCATCTTGTACCTTTCTGCTCCAAACCTGGCATCACCTGTTGTTCCAATGAGTTTAGTATCTTTTAATGTATTATATATTAGAGATGAAATCTGGGTCCATTCAGGGATTGTTTGCTGCTAAGATTGATACGCTTTTAGGCCATTTCAGTGAAAAGACCTAGAGAACATAGATTTTTATCAACATAAGTTCATATTGATATTTTTAATTAATGTTTTTACTTGATTTCTTGATTTTATACCTGTAATCATGAATCTTAAAATCTTTAGTAAAATTTCATTGTTTTTTCCTACAGTGTAAAGGAAAAAGCTTGAGGATGTCAATACTGATACTGGTAAAAACGAACTCTCAGAAGAAGTTTAAAATTTCGTTGTAGTTTTTTTTTTTTTTTAAGAGTTTATTTATTTGAAAGAGGGAGTGAGCATGAGAGAGAGCATGAGCAGGGGGAGTGGAAGAAGCAGGCTCCCCGCTGAGCAGGGAGCCCAGTACGGTGGTGGGAGGGGTGTGGGGGGCAGCAGGGTGGTGGGGTTTGGCGATCTTGGGACCTTGAGTACCAGCTGAGCCACCCAGACGCCCCTCTTTGTAGTCCTTTTTGTTCTTAGAGTGCTTCCTACCAAGAAGTACAGTAATCTTGGAATGTCCAAATAACCCCTGTGAAATAAACCCTATCTCCTGGTTATCAGTTTGATACTTAATTGGGTTTATTTGTTTGTTGCTGTTTTTAGTGTATGTTTCTCCCCTTCCCCACCCCTTCTCTATTTAGCAAACATTTTTATTAGTTCCTCAGTTATCATTTGTGTGTGTGTGCAAATGCACATGTGTGTTGAGAAGTTCAAATTCAAGCAAGTATATGTGTAAATGTTATTTATTTTATCCAAAAAGAAAATATTTTTTATACAAAAGGTAGCAGCATACTGTATATGCCCTTGTGTGTGATCTTTTTTTTAAATTAAAGGTTTTTATTTTTATTTTTTGAATTTTATTTATTTGAGAGAGAGATCGAGACTGAGAGTGAAAGAGCATGAGCGGGGCAGAGGGAGAGGGACAAGCAGACTCTTGACTGAGCAAGGAGCCCGATGTGGGGCTCGATCCCAGGACTCTGGGACCATGACCTGAACCAAAGGCAGATGCTTAACTGACTGAGCTACCCAGGCACCCCTGTGGTTTTGTTTTGTTTTCTTTTTCCCTTAAAATATTTTTCGGTCTGTCCAATCAGTGTGTGGTAAAACTGTGGATACAACCTTTTAAAAAATACTACTAAAATAAAAGCTTTTAGTAACTTGATAATTATTTTTGGATTGAAAATAATACTGAAATCAGCTCAGTAAGGTGAAAGTAGCAAAAAGTGAAGAAAAAAGATGCAGGAAAAGGCACTGGATTTGGTGAATTTTGGATTGTACTTGAAGAACGAATGGGGTCCAGGAGTAGGCAGGCGGAGAACTTCAGGGATGGTGTTGAAGGGAGGCTTGAGGCAGATTAGCTTGGCTGTTTTGGAAGGTCCATGACAGAAAAATCATGGGATTAGAGAGAGGAATAATGGCATGGCATTCAAGAAGAAATGAGAGCTGCCATGATCGACAAATGCATAGAAATGTAGATTGGTTGGTGTTTTGTTTTTTTTTAGTTAGTTTGATACAGAGTCTTCTGGAGCGCAGAAGTTTGTTTTTATGCCAACTGTAGTATGTAACGTAAGTGAATAAAATGGCATGCTAAATGTTGACTACCTTGATGGTAAATGAGAATGAGTTTCTACTTTAGTTAGGTATTACCAAGTCACAAATAACCAAGGACTTGGAAGAGATCTCTGTTCGTTGTCTCAACCTAATCCTGTGGAATAGGAAATGAAGGTTTCCTGAAAAGGTTAAGTCACATGTCCAAATTATATAACTAGATGGAGGCATAGCCAGGTTTTAAATCTGGCTTCCTAATTCTTAATTTTATCTACTTTTTTCTATGCTGTGGTGCCTTTTATAACCATGAAAAATGAGAAGTTGTGTAGCTATTTTTGTTTTTATTTTGATACTTGGTTTTTGTCCCGAGGTAACTTCAGGTCAGATTTATAAAGTCTGTGGTTTTTGTTTTTCATGTATGCATGCCTAAATACTGTAAATGTAGAAGTTACTTTTTTCCTTGAGGGCCCTTTTAATGTACTAGGTAGAGGGATTTGAAAATTATTTTGCCATATAATTATTTTGAGGATTTTTTTTGGAATTAATGTATTTACCTCTGTCTCTTAATTACACATGATGGTTTATAAATAAATACATTGACAACCTTTTACTAGCATAGGTATAGTAATTTTTATAATCAGCTGATGTTTTACAACATGTACATGTAGTTTGCATTGTTGTATATTTCAGATATTTCCTTAACTTAAGTACTCAGATATTTATCCCAACATTATTGCTATGGGGTTTCCTGCAGAAAGACTTGAAGGCGTATACAGGAACAATATTGATGATGTAGTAAGGTAAGAACTCTTAATTTTCTGTTTCAAATATTGATGTATTCATGCTGTATTTTCATTTAGAGAAGATTTATAAATCATAGAAAATGATGTGCTTTGTGATATAAACTCTTATTTTTATTATGTTGGTGCTCTGTAACTGCTTTTTGTTTGTTTAACGGACCTCAGTGAGATACAACTCATTTGATAAGAACCTTTGACATGATCAGGTGTATGTGATAGGATTTCATGGACTCTTTTTAATGCTTCTTACCAGGTTAATTCCTGTATTCCGTTACACTATGGTTTTTGTCTTTTATTTCACAATTGGGGATTAGGTTTAGGTCCTCGAGTGGATTCATTCACTTAGATTTATTCATCCTAAGGTAGAGATAACTGATACCATGTATTTTTTTACATAGAATAGTTTATAGTGGGGCATAAATAATTTGAAGAAGTATTTGGTACAGAGGCTCTGGACAGGAATCACTGGGCCAACCAAAGCCTGACTTTGTCTCTTTTATAAATTTGTATAATTTTCTAAGTGTAATTATTCAGCTCAAAACTGTATTTCTAATGGCTGATTTAAATAATTTTAATACATGCATAACCTTAGAGTACATGATATATTTTGTGAGAGAAGGAATTTGTGTCTGTTGTATAGTCTTAATATATTTTCTCATTTCAAAGCAAAAAAATGTGAAAAATTAACTGTAAACGTCAGTAGAAAATTTAATAGCTTTTAAAATTTAAAATTTTGGATTATTTCTTTCATTCTCTTATAGAAATCTCTTTCTTGGAGACTTTCAATTTAAATATTTGATGAGAATTAATGTTAGCATGAATGGGAGAGCACTTTATAAAGGGTTATGCAGATGTAGAATCCTTTTATAATAGTTGCCTATCTGTGTCCTTATATGAGCTAGCCATAAGTTGTTTTTCTAAGTGGTTCATTTTTAGCAATTTGCTTTGAAACGATGTATATATTTACATTTTGCTGTATCGAGTTGTGTACAGTTGGACTGTTGTAGTGTTTATTCTGTTCAGAATTATTAAATCAGTATCAGTATCTACAAAAAGTACGGAAAAACCAGACTACTTCTTTGTAGTTTCTATTACAATTATAGGTACATGGGGGCTGTCAGAAGTACTATTTAAGGAAAGAACTTGAAAATAGGGAAATAAATGTGTCTTCTCATGCTTGGACAGGACACAGTTGGAAGGATGTGTAATATCACAGATCCACGAGAGCAGCAGCTTGATGCGGCTTAGTCAGTGATAATACACATCTACAGAAAATGCAGTGGGTGATGGGAAACAGAATGACGGGTGTAAATTTTGCATCGAGAGAGACGGAGAATCTGGAAAATGAGCAGTGCAGTCACCAGACATGTATTCTCTCCTGTAGTGCAGGAGAGTTTATCAAGCCTCTTATGACCTAGATGAAATATCTTGCAGGTTGATCTGTTTTATATCACTGCTATATAATTCTATATTCAGCCAAGTACTAATTCAAATCAGATTAGTACTTCTGTGGAAAAAGAGTATGAATACTCTGGGTGAAGGACAGGTTTTCTGGTCACTGTAAGGGCCTCCTTGTGGTAAATTTACTTGGGGTGCTAGTTTTGCATTGCCTGGTCTCTCTGCTCTCTTCTGACTGTGAATAAGTCACTGAAGCTGATCGATCATCTTTAAGTTACTGATGAAGCTTGGTTTCTGGATCTACATATTTCATTTTCAGACCTTAGATTGTAATAATTTCACCAAGCTGAGAGTGTTTTGATCTTCATCTTCTGACTTTGTAACCCAGCTTTATGCCACTGAGTTAAGATTCACACATTTAATTTGTAATCGGTAACCAAGGTTGAAGTTTATTCTGTCTGCTTTAATGTATCTAGTTTAGCTTTTGTCTTTTTCAAATCTGTTATTCCTTAAAAAAGGTTTATATGTATGGTTTATTATTTAGCCAATACTTGCTTTAGCCAACTGATCTTGTCACCCCTATGGTGATGGCAGTGGTGGTAGCATGTAAGTAATGAAGAACTATGCACCAAGTAGAACAGCTATGCTGTGCCTAGTTTGTCTTGCCCTCCCCCATTTTTTGATGGGGGGGGGCGGGACGGGTATATGGCTAGTGAAGCTTTCCTTGGCTTCAGTTGCTCACTCCACTTCACTTCTTTTATGAGAAAAAGGACGAACAGTGACCAGGAAGGTAGCTGTAGCTTTTTCCCTATGAAGTAAAATAACTTCCAAGTAATTTGCCTGTGAGGATTAACCTCTCCAAGGGATTGGCTGTCTCTAGATAGCCAATGATTGATTCCCTTGATTGGTTCCCACAGTATTGGAGACAGTAGTAATAATCAGTAGTGATTCCTTTTTGGTTCAAAGATGATAACGTCTCAGTGAAAATCATGTCTTTATTTTCTTACAAGTTTTCTCTTAAACGTATTTCCATTTGGATTTTCCTTTGCCCTATTTATTGGGATATCTAAAGAATATTTAAAATTGATTTTCTTCTCTAAATCCATGCTTTTTTCTGTGATATTCCCCCAAATAAGAAATACTGTGCCAGGTTCAGATTTTGTTGGTGTTGTACGTCTGTGCTCTGAGTAAAAGAAACTGAAATTGCAAATGCCTTTATGCTTAAATTATGCAGTATTTAACTGTTTGGGATATGGATTGTTATGGCAACGTGAAATTTTATACTTGAGGTACTCAAGTGACAAATATTTCTCTTTTTGAGGTTACTTCCTAGTATTAGGAATTAATGTAAAAAAATAAAAAGTGGGGGAGAAGTGAACCAAGCTGGAATTTTTTACTATCTTAACTGCAAATGTTTGGTTTAATCAGAATTGACGGGGCAGGACAAGGACATCTCAACAAGGGAAGTTGAAGAGCTAATTCTTCCCAGATTGTTTTTTCTTCTTTTCCTCTTATTCCCACCTTCTCTCTCCCTCCTTTACTGCCACTAAGCTCTTGCTCTGACTAGCTGGTAATTTGAAATAAAGTTTTATTCAGATAATTGATTATCCTTGGATATGTGTGGTAATCCTATCCCTCGGGCTAATATTGAAGTTACCCTAATTTATATGTTATTTGGTATAAATCTAAGCAGTCTTTAACAAAATGATGCATTATGTGTTTAACAGACATAGCTTAAGAACTGTTCTGTACTTAATAAATCAGACAAATGTAGGTTTAGTAGAGGTGAACTGGCTTTCTTACTGCAGAACCTTTAATACACAACTATGCCTTGTAAATCTCCCAAGAGTGAAATTCGAATATGCTGCGTTCCTTTTCCTTTTTTTTCTTTCTCTACCCCTCCCTTCCTTCCCCCTTCTCTCTTTTCTTTTGTACTGTATTAAATAAGATCTCTCTAAACAGTGTTTCTTGGATCACAATTTGGGAAATGTTGAAAATGAAAAAAGATGCATATAATAGTATTTCCCTCCTAGTCTGAAATCAGTAGGAAGTAATTTACTTCCCCTTTTATTGGAAAAATTCTTAGATGAGGGTAGATTGCCATATTTATTGTAAGGAAATGCAAGAGCTAAGTGTTCTGATATATAGTGACTAAAAAAAAAAGAGACTTAATCCATTGTCTCCTATACTATCAGCTCCAACTTTCCTGTTTTATACATTTTCTTCCCAAAGAAATTTCAAATAATCTTCTCTTAATTATATGTTGATCTCTCAGCCAACCTTATTTGTGTGTTGATATTCGATAAAAAAGGAAGTGCTTGTCTTCCCAACATTATTATTGGCTATTCAGTTCAAAGAAAGAGAGTATATAGAGGAAAGTTTCACAGTAATTTAGAGGAAAGAGTATCAATTCCATTCTCCCTTTTCAACAACTTTTGACTTCTTCCTTCATACTGCCTTTCTTTTTCCTGTTTCCTTTTTTTTCTTTATGAAGGCTAAAATTATGTAACATAAGCTTAATCATTTTAAAGTAAATCAGTGACATTTAGTACCTTCCCAATATTTTGTAACCCCACGTCTCTCAAGTCCCAAAACATTTTTATCACCCCAAAAGAAAACCCTGTACCCATTGGCTGCTTCCCACTTCTTTTGTTAGTCTTATTTCCTTACAAATAGCAGAGCCTTGATGGATTTGACAGTGTTTATAGTATCTGTACCAATCTAGTTGTTGATATTTTAATAATAGGTAACGTTTATTGTACATTTATTTACATACATGTGTTGCTCTTGTATAAGCAGTTTACACGTGTCATTTTATTAAAAATCTCTACAGTTAACCTGTCCCCATTTCATATATGGTTTAAAAGAAGTTAACTTCCCCAAGTGCCACAGCTGGTAAGTAGTGAGCTGAGGGTCGAGTCCAGTCTGTCACCTTCCAAAGCTGATTTTCTTAGTAGCCATATCAAAGGATGAAATGTTTTACCACATACATATATACACCAGAGGTACACACCCTATATAGACATATTCCAGAAAATTTATTTAGGATTTCAGTTCCCATATTGAAAAGAACTGTATAGTGCCAAGTACAATGAATGAAAACAGGCCAATACCAGGCAGTTATTATGAAATTTCTTTAAGAACGCAAGAAATAATGAGAATATCTCAAAAGCTTTCGGGATCATTTAGGAGGGATTAGGAATATATATGACATCTAACTTCTCAGCATCTAAGAATTAAAGATGGAAGATGGAGGAACAGCGCTTTACAGGTTCTGCATTCAGCCTAGAGTTCTGTATCCAGCCAAACCATCAGTCAAGAGAAGGAAGGAATGACCCTCAAGAACAAAAAAATATCCATGCAACATTTCTTAGGAAATTACTAGATTGTGCGCCCTAACAAAATAAGAGAATAAACCATGAAAGAAAAGAAAGGGGCTTTGGGTAAACAGAGGGTCCAGCTCAGAAGCAGCAAAGTCCAGGGATGACAGCTGTGCCCCAAGCTGAAGAGCAGCCGGTTCTCACTGTAGCAGGAGGACGAGGGCTTCAGGAAAAAAAGAAGCAGTAGAACTAGTAGGTGGATATTGAAATGTTTGGGGGAAATAATAGATTCTTAGAAAAATAGGTGAATTAGAATAGGAAGCAAATATTAACATCTGTTGGGTGGCTTAACCCAGAATTATCACATTGCCATTGAAGGTTGGGATTAAGAGAAGTGAAATGTGGGGGTGCTTCGGTGGCAGCAGATATGTAGGTAATTGACAAATCTACAAGAGGCAATGTTATGTATATACCATAGAAATGCTGCATTAAATATCAGGAAAAAGAATATGGGTAGTTGTGGATGTCTACTTTTGGGGAAGAAACAGGAATATGGGTTTGAGGATGAATAGAGCTGCAGATGAATTATTTTTTTATTGTAAAAAATATGTAATATGTATACATATAAAATATATACAATAAAATTTACCTTTTTAAAAATTTTTTTGTAAGAGATGGGGCAGGGAGGGGGGCAAAGGGAGAGAGAGAGTCTTAAGCAGGCTCCGTGCCCAACGCGGAGCCTAATGCAGGGCTCGATCTAACAACCCTGAGATCATGACTTGAGCTGAAATCCAGAGTCAGATGCTTAACCAGCTAAGCCACCCAAGCGCCCCTAAAATTGACCATTTTAACCATTTTTGTGTGTATACTTCAGTAGCATTATGTACATTCACATCGTGCAGCTGTCATCACCTAAAACTTTTTTTTCTCCTATCACACTGAAATGTTGTATCCATTAAATAGTAACTCCGCATTCTCCCTACTCTGAGCTCTTGGCAACCACTGTTCTACTTTCTGCCTCTGCGTATGTAACTATTCTGGGCACCTTATGTAAGTGGAGTCTTGCAGTATTTGCCTTTTTGTGACTGACTTAGCATAGCATGTGACTTCATTTAGCATAATGTCTTCCAGGTGCACTCATGTTGTGGCCTGTGGACAGGCCACATTTTCCTCCATTGTACCTGTATACCACATTCTGTTTATTCATCCATGGATGAACACTTGGGTTGCTTCTGCCTTTTAACTGTTGTCAATAATGCTGGTATGAATAGGTGTACCAGTATCTGTGCATGTCCCTGCTTTCATTTCATTTGGTTATACACCCAGAAATGGAGTGGCTGGGTCAAATGGTGATTCTGTGTTTAATTTTTTGAGGAACTGCCATATTGTTTCCACACAAGCTGCATCATTTTTCATTCTCACCAGCAAGTACAAATGTTCCAATTTCTCTACATCCTTGCCAGCACTTGTTATTTTCTGGGCTTTTTATTTTAATTTTTTTAATTTTTTTAATTTAATCGAGCTATCCTAATGGGTGTGAAGTGGTATGTCATTGTGGTTTTTCTCCCTGTCTTTATTTTAAACCACCATAACTTGGAGAAATCACACGTCAGCTACAGAAGCAGAGACCTGAGAAACCTCCCCCTCCCTATGACCCTTGGTAACTGATCTCTCTTGCAAAGCCCCTTCCCCAAAAGCAAGAGGAAGAGGACGAAGTATAAAGAACCCTTATTTTAGCTACAATCTTTCCAAGATTTTCCGATTCTTTTTACTTCTGGGGTATGATAGCTGATAATTGTTTCATTTGCTGGGAATCAGAGCTCTAGGAAATCCATGTTAGCCACTTGGCCACTCTCATGTACCCTGGCCCAGTGTTTTAAAAAATGAAGAAATGCTAAAAGAGGATTTTAGAAACAGAGGTATTTAAAATGTGCACACTGGACACATCAGTACTTTTAGTGTACACACTTAAAATGACTGTAATTATCTTGAGACAACTTCCAGAGTCTAAATTTGAGGCCTTATGGTCTCCTTTCTTGGAAGGCCTATTTAAGCATCTAGTAGATTCAGTCTCACATTTTTGACCACCTAATAGGAGGCCTTCCATCCCTCCCTTCTTCTGTTCCTCTTTTAAGTTTGAGTCTAGACAGTATAGCTCAAGTTCCAGAGGAACCAGGAAAATGACCATCGATTTTCAGTCTCTGTGATTCCAATTTTGTGTATATTTGCCACATGATCTTTTTTCTTTTTAATTGAAGTATAGTCAACACACATGTTATATTAGTTTCAGGTTTATAACATAGTGATTGGACAACTCTGTGCATTATGTTATGCTTTCAAGTGTAACTACCATCTGTCACCGTAGAATACTATGATTATATTCCCTGTGCTGTACATTTCATCATGACTTATTCATTCCATAACTAAAACCTGTATTTTCTGCTCCCTGTCATCCGTTCTGTCCATACCCCTACCCGCTTCCCTTTGTATTTATGGGTCTGTTTTTCCTTTTTGTGTGTATTAATTTGTTTTTCAGATTCTACATATAAGCGAAATCATACGGTATTTGTCTTTCTCTGACTGACTTATCTCACTTAGCATAATACTCTTTACATCCATCCATGTTGCAAATGGCAAGATCTTATTTCTTTTTAATGACTGAGTTATATTCCATTGTCTGTCTGTGTATCAGTCATCTCTTTATTCATCTATCAGTGGACACTTGGGCTGCTTCCATAATTTGGATATTGTAAATAATGCTGCAGTAAACATAGGGGTGCATGTATCATTTTGAATTAATGTTTTTGTTTTCTTCGGCCAGCTATACCTAGTGGTGGAATTACTGGATCATAGGGCAGTTGTACTTTTAATTTTTTGAGGAACCTCCATGCTGTTTTCCACAGTGGCTGCACCAATTCACATTCCCACTAACAGTACATAAGGGTTCCTTTTTCTCCACATCCTTACCAATACTTGTTTCTTGTCTTTTGGATTCTAGACATTTTGGCAGTTGTAAGGTATACCTCAGTGTGGTTTTAATTTGCGTTTCCATAATGATTAGTGATGTTGAACATCTTTTCATGTGCTTATTGACCATTTGTATATCTTCTTTGGAGAACTGTCTTATGGTTTGTGTTTTTGTTGTTGAGTTCTAGGATTTCTTTACATATTCTGGAAATTAATCCCTCATCAGACACATGATTTGCAAGTATTTTCTCCCATTCTATGGATTGCTTTTTTGCTTTGTGGATAGTGCCCTTTAATGGACAAAAAGTTAAAAGTTTGACGTAGTCCAGTTTAGCTGTTTTTTATTGACTGCCTTTGGTGACACGTCCAAGAAATCATTGCTAAACTGGCATTGTGCAGCTTTTCTCTTATGCTTCCTTTTAAGAGTTTAATAGTGTTTGGTCTTTTTTGTTTAGATCATTGATGCATTTGAGTAATTTTTGTATATGATGTAAGATAAAGGTCCAACTTAATGCTTTTACATGTGGATGGATATTCATCTTTTCCCAGCACCATTTGTTAAAAAGACTATCCTTTCCTCATTGAATGGTCTTGGCACACTTGTCAAAAAATTATTAGACCATATATACAGGAGTTTATTTCTGGGCTCTCTATTCTAGTCCATTGTCCTATATGTCTGTCTTCATGCCAGTACCACACTTTGTATCTTTATGGTAAATTTTGGAATCAGGAATTTTGAGTCGTACAGCTTTGTTCCTCTATTTCAAGATTGTTTTGGCCATTGAGGGTTCTTTGAGAGGCCATATGAATTTTAGGATGGAATTTTCTATTTCTTAAAAAAAAAAAAAAGTTTTGGGAATTTTTGAATGGCATTAATCTGTAGATTTTGTTGGGTGGTATTGAAATCTTAACAGTATCAAATCTTCCAGTTCATGAATGTGGGATGTCTTTCCATTTTTTTAGGTCTTTAATTTTTTTTCAACAGTGTTTTGTAGTTTTCTCTGTATATCATCTCCTTGATAAAGTTCTTTCATAGATACTCTTGTTACCATGGATGGAATTTTCCTTTTTGGATTGTTCATTGTTAGTATATAGAAATACAACTGATTTTTGTGTGTTAATTTTATATGCTGCTGCTTTGCTTAATTTGTTTATTCTAACAATTTTTTTGTGGACTCTTTAAGGTTTCATATATACAAGAACATGTCATCTGCAAACAGATAATTTTATTTCTTCCTTTCCAATATGGAGGCCTTTTTGGATAGAAGTAGCAAAAACAGACTTCCTGTTTTGTTATTGACCTTAGAAGACAATTTTTGTCTTTTATCATCGCATATCATATTAGCTGTGGTATGGATTTTTTCTTTTTAAATCGACTTTAGTTTTTAGAGCTATTTTCCATTCACAGCTACATTCACTAGAAGGTACAGAAGTTTCCCATATGCCCCCTGCCCTCACACGTGTATAGTCTCCTTCATTATCATTGCTCTCTACCAGAGTGGTATATTTGTTATAATTGATGAACCTGTACTAACATATCATTATCATACAAAATCCATAATTTCTATTAGGGTTCACTCTTGGTGTTGTACATCATATGGTCTTGGACAAATTTTAATGACACGTATCCACCATTATAGTAACATATGGAGTAGTGTCACTGCTCTAACAGTCATCTATTCATCCCTCTCCACTGCCCCACCCCCACCAGCCGCTGGCCACTGCTGATTTTTGACTGTTTCCATACTTTTGACTTTTCTAGACTGTCATATAGGTGAAATCATTGAGTATGTAGCATACAGAAACTCTGGTACTATACAATATGGCAATATATGAAAAACTCACAGCATGCAAAATGGTATGGCCCCTTTGGAAGACAGTTGGTGCTTTCTTACAAAACTAAATATACTCCATAAAATCAAGCAGTTGAATCCCTCTGGGTAGTTACCCAAAAGAGTTGAAAACTTATATTCACACAAGCATGGATGTCATGTCTTTTAAGACATGGCTCCCAAAAGAGGAAAAAGGGGGGAAATTAAGGATAAAAATAGGCTCTGGATCTGTAAGGCCCCTGAAAACCTTTTCCATCGGTGGGGATTTCAGCAATGGTGGCTGGCTTCTGTGTCTGCAGGTCTGTAATCAGAAGCAGCAATGATCGGAACACAGATGTCTGATAGTTGGAGGACAAGGTCCCATAAGCTGGTGTAGGCTGTGCTAGGAATATATGCATGGCTGCCTGCTGGGAGGTGAGGGGTGCAGGGGTTGGGTAGCTGCTACCATATTAAGAGTTGAAATTGACTGAAATTAACTGTGATTTACTGTCTTAAGCCTTCCCCTAGAAGCTGCAGGCTTTTGAATAGATTCTCCAGGGTTCCAAAATAGTTACACTAGTCAGATTATGCTAGTACAGTTTTTGTTTAGGTGGGGAGGTGGATTCCTGGTGGCTCCCTCTGCCATCTTCCCTCAACTGATTTCTTATTACAGGTTTTTTTATATCTTTTGAAATTTATGTTAATATATTCTTTTGACAAAAATAATTTAAAAATGCACTTTGGCAGCTGATTTAGGACTAGTTCATAGGAATTCTTTGAGGAAAGTAAAGACTTCTAGAAACTAAAGATTTCATTCTCACAGCTGTCTTTAATGAATTCAGATTTTTATATACTGAAATTATTTGAAGTAAGGTATAGTTTGTCTTAGAAAGATTGGCATTCTAGATTTTCCACATTTTGAGGGTATTATCTCTTTGTTCTTGTGTAAGTTTTTAGTCTACTTTCCAAGTATCTACGGTTAAATTTTCCCATTTCCCTTTGGAAAGTGCTGTTTTCTTGCTTTTTTTCCGCTTTTCCATTGTATCAAATTTATAAGGCAATGAGCCAATTGTGGGCATGAAATCCTTGGGAGGAGAGAGGAGGAAGTGGGAGGGGCAGCCATGGTGAATGTTTTCCTAAGTAATATTCAAGTTCTTTGAGAGAACTTATCCTCCCCCCCTTTTAAAAATGCTGTGATACTTTCTTTTAAATAGATTGTTTATTCTCCTGCCAGTCTCACTATTGCCCAAAATGCTAGATAAGAAATTGTGAAGTTCACATATTAAAGGGAACACACAAAGTATTTTACCAACCCTCACTAAAAAACAACAATAACAACAACAAAAAACCCCAAAATAAAACAGAACAACTATAGGAAAATACATGAAAGAAGAGAGTCAGGGTTCTTCATTGCACGTGACAGAAAGTAGCTCTTATTCACTTAAACAGAAAAGAATTATTTGAAAAATGTTAGATAGCTCATAGCTTAGAGAACCAGGCTTGGAAATTTTGTTGAAGCTGAGGGAAGCAAGGCATGGTCAGGAGGTTACAATGAGGGCAGTCTCTGCTTCGGGCATTGCTGCTTGGACACTTGCTGTCCCAAGTAGTGCTGCTGCGACTCGATGTGGGTGACTGTGCTCCTAAGCTTTCAGCTCCACCGGAGCTCTCTTTCAGAGATCTGACTCCTCTACACCTTGCTCTCACCACCTAGCAGTCAGTGGCCAGAGTGGGAGGACCTCACTGGTCTTGGGCTTGCACACATGACAAGAAAGGTGGGGAAAGGAGTATTTGCTTCTCACCTCTTGAAATTCTCTCTAGATTAGAATGGCTCGGATGCTGAGCAGTCTAAGGAAGACTAATACCTCCTACAAATTTCTCTTATTTTACACGTCCTATCCTCAGACTCTCTTCCCAAAGATACCTACAATTAAAACTTTCAGGTATTCTTTAAGAAATTGTTTTCCTCTTATATCCACTTTTTAAGAAAAATAGATGGGAACATACTGCCTACTCTTCTGCATCTTGCTTTTTTTTTCATTTAACATACTTAGGAATTTTCCATACTGGCATGGAGACGGAACTGATTTTGTTATTGGCTTTTATTCCATTTTATGATCATTCCATAATAAACAATCCCCTCTGATGCACATTTAGGTTACTTCTTGTTTATTACTATTGAAAGCCACCCTCTAATAAACATTTTCACACATGTACCTTGGTGTCCTTTTGCAAGTATTTACTGAAGGTAAATTCTTAGCAGTGGAACAGTGGAATTGCTGAGACTGGTGGATTAAACTTTTACCCTTAAAAACAGTGTCATTGTATTCTCACCAACATGTAGGACAAGTATTATCAAACTTAAACTTTTTGCCATTTGTTGGTAATTTGAGTTTTTATTGCATTTCTTTAATTGTGAGAGTAAGCAGCTTTGTGGTGTTTATTGGTCATATTTCTTTCCTTTGGTTTGTACCTGTATACTGACCCTATCTTCAACTTATTTTTAAAAATTTTTTCCCTTATAATTTTTATGAACTCTTCAAAAAATAAGGAAGTTAGTGGTATTCTTTGTTCAGACAATTTTATAATGCCCCACCTTGCTGGTCTTTTGAATTTTATGACTGCAAGATTCAGGTGAAGCTGTTACAAAGAGCTTGATGGATTATCTCTGTTTCAAATTATTGCTGTCTGCTTTACTAATATATATATAAAATCATGGAATGTCAAAGATTTTGTTGTTGATAGTTGTTTGTTAAGGAATATTCTTTAAGAATAACCTTACTTAAATAGCAAATTGAAAACCCTTTTAATCTAGAAAAATGTCATGCATCCACCACTCTTGAGTTACTGAATCAGAGCAACATTCTCTTGGACAGACATGGAAGCGAAAGGGAATTCAGTGGCTCCTGAAACTTTTTTTTTAAGGAATTCTGCTTGTTCTCTGGCTCTGGTGTCATACAGCTGTCTAACCTGTGGGGTTCTACCTTATTTAAAATTGTTGTTTTTTGATCCAAACATTTCCTTACTCCAAGCCTTTTCTTTTGTTTTAACCATTCCTTTATATAATGCTTTTTTGTATTCATCTAGGATTATTCCCCCCCTTTTTTTTCCTGGTTGTAAACCTTTTAAATCTGAACATTGTGAGTAAATTCTCTGCAGCTGTATTGATTGGTTTTCTAAGATAATTTCTATTCATTTGCCTTTTTTAAACTAGTATCATTTGTGATTGTTTATACAGAATTTAGTTTTTAAAGTCTCTCTGTAGTTTTTCCTTTTAGATTTTGAGTTATGAATTCATAGCCTGTTATTTAAATTTAAATGAAGCTTTTGAAATCCGTTTTACTGATCTGTATCATATCTAACCATGCCAGTATTTCCTTCCTTGTCTGACGTGAGCTCTAAAATTATATGAACACTTTCTCCCTGTTTCCTGGCATTTCCACTCAAACTTGTTCCTCATTCTTGGCTAGAAATAGGTCCAGAATTTTAGTTTTCTTCTTTATTTTATTAATCTACTGATAACATTAATCAAACATATCAGGAATTTGTTAGAAAACTGCATATGGTTGAAAATACTTTTTCAGTAGGTATTTTGACAGTTATGAAGTCCCATTTATTACTGTAGCTTTCCTGTTTCAGTTTTATGCTCTGTTCCAAGAATGTACCCATTTGCACTACCTTACTAAGGTATACGTATTATGGTCTATTGGATTTTTTCAAAGATCTCTGTATTTTAGACTTGTGCTATCCAGTATGTTAACCATTAGCCACATATAGCTACTTATGTTTAAATATAAATTAGTTAAGATAAATTTACTCATTCATTTTCATTTGCACTAGTGTTCAATAGCTACATGTGGTTAGTGGCTACTGTGCTGGACAACAGATACAGAACATTTTCATCCTTGTGTAAAGTTCTATTTGACAATGCTATTCTTAGTGCCATTTTGCTTTTCATTCTAAAAAGTTTTCATTCCTGGGGCGCCTGGGTGGCACAGCGGTTAAGCGTCTGCCTTCGGCTCAGGGCGTGATCCCGGCGTTATGGGATCGAGCCCCACATCAGACTCCTCTGCTATGAGCCTGCTTCTTCCTCTCCCACTCCCCCTGCTTGTGTTCCCTCTCTCGCTGGCTGTCTCTATCTCTGTCGAATAAATAAATAAAATCTTTAAAAAAAAAAAAAAAAGTTTTCATTCCTGAAGATGATATACTCCTTCTATTGCTATCTCTGGTATTAAGCAAAATACATTTGAGATATTTTGAGGTGGGTTGCATTTTACATATTGGTAGTCATAAGTCAGATTACTTTTAAAATCAACTTTATTGAGTTATAATTTACATGCAGTAAAATGTACTCACTAAGTGTACAGTTCAGTGAGTTTTGACATGTATATACATCCATGTAAACATCACCGCAGTCAAGATTTAGATCATTTTTATTGCCATAAAAGTTTTCTTCATGCCCCTCTGCAGTCAGTTCCCCAGCGCTGGTTATAGGCTGTTTCTAAATCTTAACTGTAGTTAAGTTTTGCCTGTGTTAATATTTTGCATAAATGCAGTTACATAGTATGTACTTTTTTGGGTCTGGTTTCTTAATCTTAGCATAATTACACTGGTTGCTGCTTGTGTCATTAACTTGTGTGTTTTTATTGCTGAGTAGTATTCCACTGTATGGTTATGATATGATTTATTTATCCATTCACCTGTAATGGGCATTTGGGTTGTTGTAAATTTGGGCCTGTTACGAACAAAGCTGCTGGGAGCATTCATGTCCAAGACTTTTGTGGACGTATATTGTTATGTCTTTTGGTTAATATCCATGAAAAGAATTGCTAGGTCATACAATAGAATTACTAAAAGAAAAAAATGTACATATATTTAGGTTAATGGAACAGAATAGAGATTACAGGAAAACTCAGACATACGTTGTTAGACAAAGATGCCAAGAGAATTCACTGGGGACAGGATACTCATATTAACAAGTGGTTTAGGAACAACTGAATGTCAGTATGAAAAATAAAATGAACCTCGACTACTTGTCGCAATACACAAAAATCTCATATTACATTCAAATGGATATTGTAGATAGAAGCATAAAAGTAAAATGTAAAACTATAAAACTAATAGATAAAAACAGAGAAGAAAATCTTTGTGACCTTCGGTTTAGTCAAAGATTTCTTAGTACGTAGGAAGTTAACCAGGTAAGAAAAAGTTCACGTTGAACTTGATCAGCCTTAAAAACTTCTGTTGTTTGAAAGACACCATTAATAAAATAAAAAAGACAGCAAGTTTGGTGGGAGAAATACAATGCATATGTCTGACAAAGAACTTGAACTCAATGCAATATAGAGATGATTTTGCAAATTCAAAGAGGACAGCCCCATTAAGAAAAGGACAAAACATTTGAACAGGAACCTTATAAAAGAAAGTACTGAAATGATAAGTAAGCATATTAAAATATATTCAAAATCAATCATCAGTGAAATGAAAATTAAAAGATCATGAGGCACTGTTTCATATTTAATGGGATGGCTAAAACTTAAAGGGCTAATAGTGGGTTGGCAAGAATGTAGATCAGCTGGAACTCTAATCCATGTTGGTAAAAGTGCAAAATGATACAACTTCTTTGGAGAAATGCTTGGCGGTTTTTTATTCATAATAACAGCTTTCTGAATTTTTTCAGTGGGTTGTAGTTCACTTCCTCTGCTGTTTCTTTTCCCTCTAGTTTTATTCCTCTTTTGAGAGAGTAGATTTTCTTTCTTACTGAGGATCATTATCTTTGATCAGACTTTAATATAAAACTCTTAGTTTTGCTTTTCTGTTTAACTGAAGGTAATACAGGAGAAGGCAGTACAGTGCAGGCAAGTGTTAAGAGTGCACTTTTAACAGGATACTTTACTTGTATTGGATGTATGACTGATTTTAAGTTTGACAACCTGAAGATGACTAGGAGAAAATAGTTAAAGATTAGAATGTTTGGAGCTTCCCTGTGTTAATGGGATTAAGGCAGAGATGATTATATGTGAAAAAGAAAAAACAACAATCCAATTTCATGTTTTAGTAGTAGCAGTGGCAGCTATAGGTGTATTAGAGTTCTAAGAGCAAATTTTAAAAACATGAATACAGCAGAAGTGAATATGGTGCCAAATAGTGAGTTAGCTATAGAAAAATGTAGCAGATAAGTAGTTGTTTTGTTTTTTTTCTTTTCAGATATGAATTTTTCTTTTTTACCTATTTTTGGATGTGTGGGGACTGTCCAGTGTTCTTAGGGTCTTTTCTGAATGGGATACCTTAAAAGAGTGTTTGTTTCTGGGTTTCTCTCAAAATTCTGGGAGCATATGTTATTATGATTGTGGTTGTCAGTACTGGTACCCTGTAAATAAAGTAGTACTTGTCACAGAGGAGGTAAGTCAATAAATATTTTAAGATGAATTTTTATCAATTCTCCAAGCATTTGAAATGATCTAATGCTCTAATAAAATTAACTTTAGTATCAATATGTGTTGGCACCAAGCAGAGATATACCAGTTCACGAATGACCCTCAGACTTTACAGTAAGACTTGAATTTAATTGGCTAAAATAGATTTAGTCCACATAAAGCCCTTCAGTGGATCCATCAGTTAGCTGTTGAAACATGGAAAAAGCATGGCCAGGGGAAAGGAAGCTTTAGCCAATGAACCTCATATTTTTGGCAAGATAATTCCTGTTGTAAAGATGGAGACATCAGAATGTCTTTGTTAGAAATTGCTTTCACTAGCTTCTTTTGTTTGATTCCACATTTATTCAGCAGCATTATACTTTCACTTTTCAATGGGTCTGCTTATGGCAAGGTATTGGACTTCTCATAAAGATGTGGATAATTTAGTTCCTGTGGCAGTTGGACTTTTCAAGGAAATTAATATATTGCTGTTATAGTCTTTATGATATTTATATATCAGTCATATGACATGAGTTTGAATATGTTCCTGAAAAAAAGTACTGCTCAATATACTGACAGGATCAGGGCTCACCCAGAAGGTAGAGGATCAGACCCTGGACCGTCACAGAAACTTCACCAAAGTAATAACAGAATTTCTGAGGCCTATAAAGAAAGTTTATCTTGCAACCCAGATACTTTCCCCCCCTCTATTGGAACGAGTTTAATAGTATGGTATAAGTATGTAGAGCAGCTAGATTGAGTTTTTCATTTGATTTATATAATCTTGCATCTTCAAAATTGAACATTGTGTATTAATTTGCCTGTAGAGTGCTCTAATTCGTATAGCAAATATATGTAAACATATATGTCCTATATTTCATAAAGAAATATTATAAATAAGATCAAATTTAAAGTTGCTTTATAATTACTGACTCTCTTAATTGTAGTATTTAGTCCATTTACATTTAGTATAATTATCAAAATGTTTTATTTACCATTTTTCTGTTTGTGTTTAGTTGTCCAATATTCCTTTGTTCATTCATTCATTCTTATTCTCATTCCTCTTTCCTTTCCTTTATTAACCTCTTTGCGGTTAATAAAATAATTTTAGGTATTCCATTTTAATTCTGTTGACTTTTTAGCTGTGCCTAAATATATATTTATGTATATATATATACACACACATATATATGTATGTGTATATATATGTATATATATGTATGTGTATATATATGTATATATATGTATATGTATATATATATATTTTAGAGGTTTTGCAATAAGGATTAGAAAATGCATTCTTAGCTTATTATTGTCCTTTTAGAGTTAATATTGTGAGCATTAAAATGTAAGAATCTTACAAAAGTAAAATTCTGTATTCCTCCATTTCTTTTATGTGATTATTGTCATATATTTTATATCTACATATGTATTAAATCCCAGAATATATTGTTATTTTATTTGCTTTAAACAGTTGTCTTTCAGAGAAAGGGAAGGAGAAAATGTTCTTTTATATTTATTCCCGTTAGTTCCCCCTCAGCCTAAGGGGCAGGTCTGATGGCAACAAGTTTTCTCATTTTTTGTTGATCATTTTTTTAAAAGATTTATTTATTTATTTGAGAGAGAGCGTGGGGGGAGAGGCAAAGGGAGAAGGAGAGCGAGAAAATCTTCAGGCTGTCTCTGTCCTGAGTGCAGAGCCCAAAGCCAAGATCATGACCTGAGCTGAAGCCAAGAGTTGGATGCTTATCCAGCTGAGCCACTCGTCCATTGTCTTTCATCTGTCCTTCTGAGTCTCCAGTAACATATGTGATAAAGTACTTCGTATTGTTCCACAGGTCACTGATGAGCTGTTCATTTTTTCCATTTCTTTTTTCTGTTCTTCAGATTAGATAATTACTACTAATCTGTTGTCAAATTCATTATCTTTGTGTTCCAGCTAATATTTATGCATAACAAACTGCCTCTACACATATATATGACCTAGAGCATTTATTCATTTTATACTCACAGATTCAGTGAGTTAGGAGTTCAGATGAGGCATGGTGGAGATGGCTTGTCTCTGCTCCACAATATCTAGGGGCTTAGTTGGGAAGACTCAGTGACTAGAAATGAGTTGGCACATTGGGGACTGAATCATCTACAGGTGTTTTCACTGACATGTCTTGTAAATGCTGGCTGTTATCCAGGTCTTCAGCCTGGCTATTGGCCAGCACCCCTCTACTTGGCCTTTCCAAGTGGTCTCTTCATGTGGGTTAGTTCATGCTTCATCATATTGTGTTTGTTAGTTTGATGCCAAGAGTGAGAATCCAGAGTCCAAGGTGAAAGTGCATGACATTTTTATGATCTAGTCTTAGAAATCGCTTAATGTCACCTCTGCTGTACTCTCTCGATTTAGGCAGTCACAAAGGTGTGCCCAAGTTCTAGGGGGAGGAACCATAGACTTTACCAGTTGATGGGAGACGTGTTAAAGTTAGGTTGAAAGGAGAGCCATGTGGGATGGGTGATGCAGTTATTCTTGAAAAATGCAGTCTGCCACAACTTTCTTCTGTAGTTTTCAGTCTTCTTAAGAGATTTTTCTTTCCAGATACTGAGCTTTTGAGGCCTAGAATTTCTGTCTTTTATGGTTTTCTGTATCTTTCTTGAGACTTTTCATTCTTTTGCTTATTGTAATCATCTTCCTTTACATTCGTTTATGTATTTATAGTATCTGCTTTGAAGTCCATATCTGCTAGTTCCAACGTCTGGTTCATCTTGGAATTGGTTTGTATTGACTGCTTTTTTCTGTTGGTCATGGGTCATATTTTTCTGCTTTGCATGTCTAATAAATTTTAATTGTATGTTGAATGTTGTGAATGATATGTTGTAGGGAGTCTGGTTTGTTACTTTCTTTAAGGGTGTTGAGTTTCATTTTGGCAGGCATTTAAATTGACGATTAATCTTCTGGTATTGTCAGGCTTGGTTTTCCTTGTTAAGGCAGGCCTTTCAGTTTTGTCTTTTGTCTTAGGGCATGGTCCTCAGTTCTGAGGTGTGGCCTTTCTGGGGTCTCAGCTGAATACCTAGTGTACTTAAATGAAGTCTCTCTATTCTGGCTGGGCCGGAACTCCTCCTCTTGGCTGTGCCATCTCTGGTGTCATCTCAATTATGCTTTCAGATCCTGCACATATGCAGCCCAACCCTTGGCCAAGGACCAAAGGTGAAGTTCAGTACAGACTTCTGAGGCTTTCCTGTTCAGTCCCTTTTCTCTGCTGTTCTGTTCCACAAACTTTAGCTGCCTTAGCATCCCTGAACTCAAATCTTTGCCTTTTACCTCAGTGAGACCTCTGTTCCATCTGTTCTCTTTCCTTCTGCTGTGCCAGAAGAGAGCCTCCAAGCTGAAAGCAAGGCAGTCATGGGAGTTACCTCATGATTCTTTTTTCTGAAGTATTGTAAGCCTGTGCTGCCTTTTGTTTAGTGCCTAAAATGGTTACCTCATACATTTTGCCCAGTTTTACATTTGCTTATAGCAAGAGGATAATTCTTGTACCAGATACTCTATAATGGTCATGCTACTGTAAGAAAACTTATAATAGACGACCCCTTTATATTGAATACCAATATAAAAAGATCTTAAGAACAAACTTATTTAAGGCCTGTAATTTGGTTACAATAACCTTACTACTATAAAATAATTTATAATGTTCTAATTCTGCATTTTATTGAATTTTACCCATAAATTTGTATTTTTTTTTCCAGAAATGGCAAATACAGTGAAAATTTTTGTATTATTCTCTGTTCCCGACTGATGATAGACATTGCTAATCATTAATGATATTCTTCCCCAGTCTCCAATCTGGATGTTGTTTTAATAACCTTAATACTGCACACCAACAAGCCACCACCAGCTCAATGCCTATTTGCCATTTTAGTGTATTTCCATTTTACTAGCCCAGTCACTGTTATTTTGTGGGATATTTAATTTTATGAAAGGTTACCCCGGTAGATTGTTTTCTTTTCTAGAAGTGAAGAACTGAAGTGATTTTTTTTTTTAAAAATGCATGTTAAAAGGAGTCATTAAGGCTATTTATTTAGTACGTTCTCAGTACTTCCTGAGTGAAACGTAGGAAAATGTAAGATGGGAAACAGAAATTCTCAGCACTTGTGCCTCTGATAATTAATACTTGAAATTTAAGAGAGAATTAAAAAACCTGGTTTTGAATATACGTTGTAGGCACTTAGCTAGAGTAACACAGGAAGTGTCTTGATGAAATTAAAGATTGGGCTTTCTATGACTGTGCCTCTAGGAGGGATTTAAAGAGCAGTTACCAGCATTTTAACAAATTGTTTGTGTTTTGTTAGTTAATTGTTGTTTTTCACTGAGATCAGATTTGCAATTTTGTGATAGTGTATGCTAATAATTATTTTAAAAATGTCCTCAAGACAGGCTGAGTATGAATGAAGATACAATTTTAAAAAGCCTCATGAGTTTTTATAAACAGGAGTTGCATGAATCTCATTAAAACTATTTCTGGGGGTGCCTGGGTGGCTCAGTTGGTTAAGCATCTGCCTTTGGCTCCTGGGATCAAGCTCTACATTGGGCTTCCTGCTCAGAGGAGAGCCTGCTTCTCCCTCTCCTGCTCCCCCTGCTTGTGCTCTCTCTCTGTCAAATAAATAAATAAAATCTTAAAAAAGAAAAAAAAAAGTTTCTCAAGGAGGACTGTTGTCACATTAAAAAAAAACCTGGTTTCCACTTTTTTCTAATTCACAAATGGTATATGGAAATATTTATTTTATGTAAACTCAAATATACTGTTCAAAAGCAGTTGGATTTCTAAGCTCATCAAGCTCACTTTCTGGAGGTAAAATAGTGTTATATAACTTTGTCAATTCTATACTTTTTTGGAAAATACAGTAGGGCAGGAAACTTTTTTTTTTTCTTTTGAAAGTAGTATATGCTTATGTTTTACCAACACAGTTGTGGAGGTGTTGAAAGTGAATAGTGAAAACCTCCATCTCTCCCTGAAAACTTCGGTAACTGCTCTGACCATTTTGGTATTTCGACTGCACCTGAGTGTGTGTGCAGGGCAGCCGCATGTGAATCGTGTTCCCTGGATTTGGGCTGTAAGATGAGTGATATTTATACAGTATTGGTTTATGGATTTGGATTCAAAACTTAATTTACCAGACCCAGAATGAACTAAAAGTGAATTGTTAATCCTCCAAAATACCTTTTTCTCTGCTCACATTTAACTTGTAGGCTTTCTGTGAGAAAATTGTATTTTGCAGATCATTTCCTGCTTATTCATTTTCTTTCAAAACAAAACAAAACCTTGAAGGAAAAGATATGGCAGATAGCAATGAGTTGTTGTTTTCTAAATTTTATAGTCACTGTCCTTCAAATAATTTGTTTTTGTTTTGGCTATCCCAATTATCCTTAGCATTTATCTAAATTTCCAACCATATTAAAATGCAAACTGAGAAAAAGCTAAAAGTATAAAGTTTCTGGAAGAAAGCGTAGAGAGTATCTTTCTGAACTTTGGGGTACGGAAAGATTTCTCAGGGTACAAAGGTCTAAACAAAAGCATTCGATATATTGGATTTTTATCAGAATTTTATTTTAAGATTTTATTTATTATTTGAGAGAGAGAGATTGAAAGAACGAGTGGGAGGAGGGGCAGAAGGAGAAGCAGACTTCTTGTGGAGCAGGGAGCCTGACATGCAACTCGATCCCACGACCCTGGGTCATGGCCTGAGCTGAAGGCAGACACTTAACTGACTGGGCCATCCAGGCGCCCTTTATCAGAATTTTAAGTAGTTGATTATCAAAACACATTA
The DNA here is from genome assembly GCF_024610735.1 of Ursus americanus. Classification (NCBI taxonomy): domain Eukaryota; kingdom Metazoa; phylum Chordata; class Mammalia; order Carnivora; family Ursidae; genus Ursus; species Ursus americanus. Next base: position 78,811,023 of record NC_142132.1, read on the forward strand.
TTAAGGAAATGAAAAGGCAAGTCATAGATAAGGAGCAAATATTCATGTCAATATGTATATCTGATAAAAAACTTTTACCCAGAATATATAAAACTTCTGTAAATCAGTAATAAAAAGCCAGTTAATTCAACTGGGGGGCTGGGGAATGAGCCAGTGACTTGAACAGACATTTTCAAAGAAGGTATAAAAATGGCTAATAAACAAATGAAAATATGCCTAATATCATTAGTCATCAGGGAAAGGAAATTTAAAACCACAATAAGGTACCACTTTATACCCATTGGAAAAGCTATGCTTAAAACTGACAGCACCAAATGTTGATGAGACTGTGGAGCAACTGAAACTCTTTTAAAATACAGATAGGATTGTAAAATGGTATAACTTTTGGAAAACTGTTTAGTAGTATCTGCCTTACGACCCAGCAACTCTACTTCTAGTTATTACTGATTTACTCAAGGAAAATAAAAGCTTGTGTCCCCAAAATTCTTGCCCAAGAATGTTTATGTACTTATTCATAATAACCCCAAACTGTAACCATCGTAAATATCCATCAAAGGAGGATGGATAAACAAATGATGATGTAGTCATGCAGTGGAATCTTACTCCGAATAGAAGCAATGAACTATTGATACATGTAACATGGATAAATCTGTAAAACATTAGATTAAATGAAAGAAGCCAGTTACAAAAGACTACACATTGTATGATTACGTTTATATGGAGTTCTAGAACAAGGACATATTAATTTGTGGTAATATTAGCTGCCTGGGAGCTTAATGGGGTTTGACTGCAAATGGGCATAAGGAAATTTTCTGGAGTGGTGGAAGTATTCTGTATTTTTATTGAGATGTTCATACACCTAAGATCTGTTTCGCTGTATTTAAATTTTATCTCAGTTTAAAGAAAAAATCCAGAAGTACAAATCGAGAAAGGTTATAGGAATAGAGAAGATAAAGAGGGTACGAGAGACAAGAGTGAAAGGTGTGTAACACCACTTTTTTCTGTAGTATATTCATAGTTGAGTAGAAGTCATCTTAGCAGAACCAGTGCTTCCTGGGTTAGTTGAAGAAGTGGGCTAAACCGAAGGATCATAAAAAGTGACTTATACCTTAAATATTTAAAGAAAAGTACACATGAAATGTTAGAATGAAATATTGTTCTCTATGGCTTATTAACCACCAGCACCAGAACCACAAAGTAGTAATTTTTCTTTGTTTCCCTTTGCCCCTTGGCAAGAGTTCTTAGTCTTTTTTTATGCCAAGTACCTTTTTGGCAGTCTGGTGGAGTTTATGGACCCCTTCTTAGAGTGATTTTAAATTAGGAATACAGATATATCTGTTACTTAATATTAGTCATTTGTATTTGTTTTGCAGAAGGAAATAAAGATTAGAGATAATTGAAATTATAGAATAGAACAACCATAGAGAAAATCAGTGATCATCTTTACCTTTCCCTTCATTAATAGAACACTTGCTTGTTTGCTGTGTACGTGTTTTCCCAGAATGCCATGGTAATTCCAGCCTCCCCTGTGGCTAGATTTGATAATATGATAACTTAAGATCTATTGTTTTTAAGTAGAAATGATGAGTTCTTAAAGGAGAGGCCTCTCCTTCTTTCCCTTCTCCAGTCTGTTCCTACTACAAATATGATGGCACACCATCTTGGACCTTGGGCTGCTCATCATGTTGGCTGAGCATATGATGGAAGGGTCCTGGGCTCCAGTGCTTTATGAAACAAATCTCCCCAACCAGTTATAGACTACTAATCCTATGTGGGAGAGTAGTGTATTTAATATAATCAGCATATTTATTTATGAGCTCCTGCCCCTCTTCTTGGGTTTCTCACAGCTAAACCTTATTCTCACTGATAGTATTTTTTTGACGGCAGGGACAATAAATAGTTCATAAATAATTTTATTCCAGGGAAACAAGCAGTTTCAGGTTCTTAATACATGTTCTCTCAATACATTTAAGTAAAAGATAATATTGATAGGAATGGGTATCAAGGAATGAAAACATGAAAGCATACCATTAAAAAAAATATATAGTGACCCGGAATCCTTGATGAAACACTGGTCATGCAAGGAAAGAGCCTGGTCTAGAAACTGCTGAGTGGTTTATGGAATGAGGGCCTGACTCTGCAGAAATAAGAGGAACCCATCTTGTCATACTAAGTCCATTAGAGAGTATTTTGTTGGTATTGGAGAAAGTCATTGTTACATTCGTTTTGATATAATAGCTCAAAAAATATTAAAAAACCAAATGTTTGCTAGAATACTATAGTTAACACAGCATATAAAATCCATTTATAGTCTAATGACTTAATTTTTAAGTGTTGGTTGTAAATGATATTTTGACCTTTGCACACTCCTAGTGTGACATACAAATATTTCAGTTAGTGACAAAGTTACAAGTAATGCTCTTACTGTGTAGCATGATTTTTCACATCCGAATTTATGAACTCTTTTTCCCCTCTACCCAACCACACACATATTTTCAGCCCTCCTTCTAGTAGCTAAATTTTAATTTTGGTTGTATCAATTTTGGGTTTTTATGTGATTATGACTAGATAATGCAATTTACAGTTAAGTACTGTAACTGTTTTTTCCTGAACATTCTATTTTTCCTAGAGTTAAAATTCTCCTCTCTTTTAGCTCCTTTAGTTTCTATGTTCTTAACTTTAATTTATCCCTAAACTATATACATCTCTTAACATGTTCAAGCACATTTGGTATTATATTGATTTTATCTTCTTCAGGAGCCTTCTGAGCTACCCTGATCTGGGTCAGTTGCTCACTAGGTTTGCTTATAGCTGTCTACTTAGGATATTCCTTCACCATCATTCTGAGGATTCCCTTTTCCCTTCTCATGAGTTGGATTCTTCAGTTCTTGGTATCGTTCTCTTTCATGGTTTCCCACCCTTGTTTTGGTGAAACGCATCTTCTAGTAACTTCCTGAAAGAGAATATGTGGGCAGCAAAATTATTTGAGATTTCTCTTGTTTAAAAATGCCGTTATTATATATTCACACTTGATTTAATGTCTCTTTTGGTATGGAATTCTAGGCTGGGAATAGTTTTCCCTCCAAGTCAGAAGGTTTTGCCCAGTTGTTTTCTAGCTGCTAGTTTGCATTAAAAAGGGTGGTGTAATTCTGATTCCAGATACTTTTTATGAACCTGTTTCCTCTTGGGCAGCTTCTAGGATCCTACATTTATCTCTTCAGTATTCAGAAATTTCATTGAACTATATATGCCTGTATTTGGGTCTATTTTCATCATTTTTGCTGAATACTCATCGTATCCTTTGATTTTGGAAATTCCTGTCCTTCAGTTTGGGGTATTATTCTTGAATTGTATCTCGGATTTCTTCTCCTTGTGTTTTCTGTTCTTTTCTCTAGAACTCCTACTCATATGTTGAAACTCCTAGACTTTAAATCTTTTTAAATCTTCTCTTTTGTTTTCCATTTGTTATTTATTCTGTTTATCCTGCTATTTCCTCAGCTTATACTTTTCTAACCCTTCTCCCCTATTACCTACCTCATAAGAGTAAACACATTTGTACGCATAAAGTACTTAAATGTGGTAAAAACACATGGCAAGTGCTTTTATTGGCTGTTAATTGTTGCTGTTGTTTAGTTTTGTAACTGTTTGGAGGGAGAGGTCCTTGGTCTTGATTCTTTGGCTTATTAGCTATATGACCTTCAGCAAGTTTTGTAATTTCTTTGACACCTATTTTCCTCATTTGTAAAATGTGAATAAACTCTACCTCTCAGATGTTTGTGTCAACTGAGAATATATATGTGAAAATACTTAATAAACTTTGTATGGAGTTAATAGTTACTACTTGCATCTTTCAAATATGAAAAGTTTCTCGTTTGAAAGAAAATGATGGCTGAATTTTCAGGGTTATTTTTAGGATTCATCGATTAGACGTGACTGTTTCTTGCACATCTGAATGAGCTAGGTGAACTTGAGCTAAGTGCTAATGCTGCCTTTTAAATAACTTATTTAATACTCAACCTCATAATGTTAGGCTGGAGAGAGAAGATTATGAAAATATTTATTCTATGAAAAGCTATGGCTTTACTTCAGATTGTATAAATCTGTGTAATGTAATAATTATTTAAGAATGACCTGATTACTAGCTTAAACCCATGAAGGGAATATTTATTGGAATTTATTTATTTATTTTTCTTAAATGGTATTTGAGGTTAGGAAAAATGGAATCTGTCTTTTAGGCTTTCTCAATAGTATAAATGTAATTTCAAATGTTAGCTCATTTGTTTAATGGTGGCTTTTTGTTTGTTTGTTTTGTTTTAAGGTTTTTGGATTCAAAGCATAAAAACCATTACAAGATATACAATCTGTAAGTATGTTTTTTATTTGTATGCTTGCAAATATCTTCTAAAATAGCTATTAAGTGAAAGTTCTTTCCTTGTTAGAATCAGGTAGAGTAAAAGATATATTTTAACAGAATTGTGTTCCTAAAACAATTAGTCCAAGACGTCTGATAAAGAGCATTGTTAGGTCATTCAGAAAGTGTTGTGATGAGGTCAAAACAATGTTGGCACACATTCACTTTACTTGATCTGATTTAAATGACTTGGCGTCTAGCCCATCTTTGAGCCAATAACCATGTGGTAACTTGAAGTGTAATTCACAGCAGAGCTTTTCTGTTAAAGCATTAATAACATCTTCCATGGAGGTATGCTTCAGAGTGGGTGTCGTTGTATTTATTTTGTGTCTTTAGGTCATTTGATTGAAACAGCTGTTAGGGTATTCTCTAACTGTATATCACATAAATAAGTTACCTGACATTGTTGAGTTGGGTGGTTTCTCTTGTTTGGGGCAGGGATGTAAGGATTGCTTGCTTGGTACAGCTAGCTTATCTTTAACCTTTTGTATTTCTTTTTGACTTTGTGAGTAGGGATGTGAAAAGGAAAAAAAGAACAAAAAAAATTAGAAGAAAATATTTTATCATTTTTGCCCTTGAAGACTGTTATTCCTTCCCAAAATATTGACCCATTTCCTACCTTTTAAAAAATGGTATATAAAATTTGTTCTTTTCTACCTGGTTTTTATTTTTCCTATGTGATGTCTGTAACTTATGCAACAGGAAAAATTTTAATCTGAAGTTATGTTTCCTGATTGACTGTCACAATTTCTGTAGAATTTATTTCTCAAATGTAAGAGCAAGATTCTTTTCTGCCTTCAGTGGGCTTTTAAATCATCACCAAAAAGGATGAAAGATTCTATGTGCCTTGTCGACTTGTGGGATGTTGCTTTTCTATCTTTAATTTAGTGATCTTTCTGTTGTGATTAGACCTCAGAAGACATGAGAGTGAAGTAGACACCATTATTGTTTTCTCCTAGTGAGTTTTCATTATTTTCCTCGGATTCACAAAGAAGCGGACATTAATGCCGTACTTGCCGTGTTAGACCTTGTAAAACTTGTTGGCAGTACAGAGGTGAACAAGATACAGTTTTAGTCTCTGGTAGTTTACAGTCTAATGGGATAGGTACATAGTATTGCAGAAGAGGTAACTGTTGTACAGAGAGAGCTGTGTAGAGTACTGTGGAAATAGTACTTGTACCCTGTAGGAAAGTTTTCATAAAGAAAGGCCTGTTTGAGGTGGGGTGAAGCATCTGCAGAGGCTCCCCTGCAGGCCTCCGGGTGGGGAAAATGGCATTGAGGGCAGAGAGGATGGCATGGAAGAAGCTGGTCGGTGTAGCAGTGTTTAGAATATGGTGGGTAATCCCTTATGGTCAGATTATGGAGGGGCTGTGGAGGGTGTGGGGTGACAGGTAACAAGGTGAAAGACAAAGGTGCTGTAGAGACTTGAGTGTTCGTAGACCCCAGCTTGCAGGTGTGCATACATCTTCCTCTCGCCCTGATTCACCTCCATTAATAAGCCTTGTTGCAGATGCCAGAATGGTTCTGTGGAGGGAAATAAAAACCACAAAGCTTTATACTTTTTGAATAACTAGATTCGGAAGCTGTGTTTAAAAAAAGAAAAGCAAACACAGGACAAGAAGTGTCAAAAGCTGCAGTCCATTAAGTGAGTCACTTAGGTTTAGACTCTCAAGATGAGGCATTTAGAGTCCCAGAAGGAAGGTAGGAAGGTACCAAAGACAAATTCTGCCGTTTTCAAAATTTCATTCGAGTTTAACATTATATCCAAAGGAAAGGAAGGAAATTCTTTCCATTCCTGTGTTCAGTGGCTTCCTGCTTCCAGAATTTAGGACCTAGGCTTGCACTGTCAGTACTTTGGATCACTTAACATTATTATGGTTAAAGATGGCATTGGGAGCTTGTCTGGGAACTTGGCTGCCCATTTGCTTTTGTGTTTCTAAACACTGGACCCCAGAGTTAATGAACTGTCTCGTTATATATAAGAGTAGCTTTTGGTATATATATTTCAGCTCCCCTTTCCCACTCCATTTAACGGAGTCATAGACTTTCAGAACTGAAAAGTACCTGAAAGAGATCATTTAGTCCAACCTTCTCATTTTACAGATGGGGAGTCTGAGGCCTAGAGAAGTTAAGTGAGTTGAACAAGGTCACACAGGTACATATGGTAGCAGACCACCCACCGTTTATGCCGGTCTTCCCTTTCTGGTTTTGTTGTTGTCGTTGTTTGTTTTTACCTCCCCAAATTTTACTTCAGAAGTTTCTAGAACTACCAGGTTGTAGCATGTTTTGATTTCTGATGTCACTTTTCATTCTTCACCTTCTCTCTACCCCTCTTTCTATTTCTGGCTCTGGGCAAGTGAGTCTGGGAAGCAGCAGATGTTTCTATTTTATTTCTTATATTTTGGGGATGTTAATTACATGTGATGTGTATCTTTGCAAACACATAGAAACTGAAAGTTTCTAAAATATTTAACACTAGACACATGTATATAATGGTATATTATAAACTTTTTATGGCAGTTATGACGTGTGGATGAAGAACAGTTCTTAATATGGACTTTTTAATGATTGACAGTATCTGTTTATATCTCTATATTATGAAGCATTCAATAAATTATTTTAAGAAAGGACAAAATTAGGTTCATATCGTTAATCAAATTCAGGTATGATGATGCTTAGTAAATTTGTTTTGTGCAAGTGTGTGTATTTCATTTTTGTCTGTTCCTCTGTATACCTGTAGGCTGGTAGGGGTAAGAGGAGGACGGAGGAAGATTGGGCTAGAGGAATAATACACTTTGCCTTTGAGGACCTTAAGTGTTCACTGGATCCTCGTTTTTAAAAGGGTTACTGTATTTCATTGTGTATTCTGTTTGACATACAACTCTCCATCATTTGGTGGTGAACCTTTAATTGTTGTTAATTTTTATCTGTTAAGTTTTCTTTCGTAAGCTAGGGATAGTGATGTTGAAGAGAGTTACAGACTCTTCAGCAAGTCTCACTTCTCTGGAAGCTTTTCCTATTAGTCTTATCTCTTCCTTCACTTTCTGTCTACTGCTTCATTAAAAACTCTTGCAGTGCTTCTTCATCTATCTTGTCTCATATAAGCCAATATAAGGTGAAGATGTTTAAAAATGGTATGTTTTAAGTTGAATTTTAATTATAAGGAAGTATACATGGTCAGATTTACCTAATACTTGTCTCAAATTCCATTTTCCATTTATTTATCTTCAGTTTTGGTTTGTTGAGAGACTGATCAACTAACATACCACACAAAAGTTATAAGGAGCTGGGTTTGTGCATGCGTGTGTGTGTGTGTATGTGTGTGTTTGCACATGTGTGTGCGTGTGCACAGTTATTGGAGAAGGTCTTAATTAAGAAGAGTCATCATTCTTACCCTAGCAACCCCTCCTCCAGATCACTTCTATCACTTCCGGCCCCAGTATATGTTCTCATGCACTCCTCATCCATACCTGTAGAGATTATCATAACTTTTTCATGTTTTCATGATGTCTTTTTGTTGGTTCTATCTTTTATGCCAAATACTGCTCTTGTAGGAAGGCTGATTTTGAGTAAAATTTGTTATTGCTTTTGTTTTTAAACTGTTCTCTATTTTGTATTAAAATGGAAGTATGGACCCCTGCTGGAAGAAGTTTGACTTTTGTAACCAGAGGTCCTGGGCTTGAGTCCTGGCTCTTCCATTTGCATATTGCAGTTTGGGGCAAGTTTTTTTTTTTTTAATGCTCTTCCTAAATCTTAGCTTTCTCATATAGAAGATGGAGATTATATTTTCTATTATTATGTGGTTGTGACTATGAGTTAAAAAAACATGGAAACTCCTTTGTAAAGTGTGTACATCTGGTAGACATGTAATAGTTCATTATTTCCACTTCTCCTTCATTTCTGCCTCTTAACAGTAATATTTGAGAATCAGTTTATGATGGTAGTATTAAGCGGTATTTGTCAAACCAAACATGTGAGCTCCTGAAAAAGCATGAGAATTTTAGAGGACTAAAGCTGTATGAAGCTCAAAATGTTTATTTTTTGTGCTGCCATGAGACCAGCTTCTTAGAATTGTTTCCTAGCCTATTCCTTCTCCCTCACCTTCTAAGTCCTATCTTTACATGAGTCCTTATAAAATATTCTGTTATGGAATCTTCACTATTTACCAGACCTCTTCTTTAATCTGTACTAAAGAACGTATAAAATGTGACTATTCTCTTGCTCAGTCTTCCTCCTACCTGTCATGTTTTGTATAGGAGTAAGTATGAAATTATTTAGCAAGGATACATAAATATGCATATGGCATTACTAAATAAATTTTTTGAGCAAAACTCAGTATATGAAATTGTATGCAAAAAAAGGGGAAAAGCTTTGTTTTAAGCAGTAGTATGAAAGTCCATTTATTTCAGGTCTGACCATTTAGAAACTAGTGAATTCTAATTTCTAATTAGTTCAACTTTCATGTGGATTAGGATTTAAAACTGTTTAAAGTAGAGGAACTATACAGATATTTTTAGGACTTCTTAAAAGTGAAATACATGTCCACAATCACTTATTGAAACTCTTGGGGCCAGTTGTGTTTCAGCATTCAGAACTTTTCCCTTTGCAGAAAGGTAACGTGGAAGCAAATACTTATTAGTATTATGTAACACCCCCCTGGAGTCTGGAGCAGTCCCTAGCATGAAGTGTTTGACTCTTTACTCTAAGTGTATTAGTTAGAGAGTGCATGCAGTTTCATGAACTCAGATCAGATTCTGCTACAGTTGAGTCTGCCATAAGTTTAACAGAAAATGTTAGATGTTACAAACTTTTGGGATTTCAGAATTGGAGATTAAGGGTTTGTAGACCTTGATTTATTTTAAAATGCTAAGTTTTTATTTTAAATAATTTTTTAAAAAATCTCATTTGGTTGGTAGCTGTAGTTACCATGATTCTGCTGACCACAAACTAAAGTATGGGATCCATTTCGGAGCCTTATTAATGTTTATAAACACACCTGTTTCATGAGTAAGCCAGTGCGTGATGACAAACATATCACTACTATTAAAAAGACAAATTTTAGTGTGCCCTAAGTAATGCTATGTCAACATTTTACTCTTCTGTATTTATTTTACTTATTACTCCTTCATTACTCTCAGACTTTAATTAAAACTCGTAACCTGAGAGATTATTGAAAAAGATGACCTTTGGCTTCTCTAAAGAAAGGTCTGGCTTAAACTTTTTTTAGCAGGTGTTGTTTTTGAGTAGATTAGCATCATTCACCTTTTTTTTTTTTTTTTTACTTTTTCTTTGCCCTTATAATTTTACTATTTTAAAAATAAATCTTTTTAAATAATAGTTTGAGAAAACGATGTATGCTCAACTCTGAGATAAAGACCATGCCGTAACTCGTTAGTTGTTTGTACATTCTTCGTGAAATCACACATACACCCCCTCAGCGCGCCGAGTGTCCATACAGGAAATTCGAGGGTACACATGCAGCTGGGTGGGAGGTGTGTGCCCGAGCGGCATCACAGGTTTTGTGAGCAAGTGTGTAAGCCGTAGTGCATAGCACCTAACGTCAGTTTCCTTAATGGTAAAATGGGGATAATGACACTACCTACTTCATAGGATTGTTAGGATTGAAAGAAACAGTTAATACAAAACAGCATGATGCCTGGTGCAGTATAAAAGTTCAGAAAATGTGTATTACTATACTTTTTTTTTTTTGCCAGCACAAAAGATAACTTTAGATCACATCTAAACTTTTCTTCTAGGTGTGCTGAAAGACATTATGATACCGCCAAATTTAACTGCAGAGGTAGGTAAAAACTGCCAAGTAATGTATTTATGTTGTATAACTTAAAACCAGTAGACCAAATCTTACTATCATAGCAGTAATGAATAATCTCAATTATTAAGTGAAGTAAATATTTATCTTAAAGATGGTCTTAGACACTTTGGAAAACTAATTTAATATTGCTGTTGTGTTTTAGGAAGCAGTTATCATATAAACCTGCCAGTACTAGTACGAATACTAAAACGCAGAGTAGACTCTAAGAATGAGGAAAGATTTCTAGACTAGCAATAAAATAGAGGGCTGTGTCTACTGTTGGAGGCATTTGGTGTAACAGTAAGAGATTCTAGGGAGAAAGGGAGCAACTTTATAACTGTGGAGCCGTGACCTGAAAGAGGGGAGAAGGGTATGACAGATATGGATAAGAGGAGCCTGGTAGATGAGAGCAGGAGCCGCTTTAAGTGAGTTCTTCTCCAGGTGTAGTGAATTTTTCTGAGAGCCCACGAAAACCTTCCATCTGTGTTCGTGGAGCCTTGAGCCTCAAGAGACCTGGAGAGTGGAGAAGCTTGCAGATGCTGCCATGATAGAAGGAGAAGGTGAATGCCATGAGCTTCATATTGATGTGTTTGCCACGGGTCCCTTCTGAAAATCTAGAACGGACATTCAAACACCTGGTTTGAGAATTCAGAGGCACTAATGAGAGCCCATACAGATTCACTAAGAATTTTTCCTTTTTCGTGAATTTAGGCTCCTGCTTACTAGGCAAAGCGTGTTTTAGTCAAGGTTTATCTATCTGTAAATAGACGTTTAACAGAGTGCCCTGGATGTTTTTGTGTGCCACTGGGGAGATGAAGATGCCGAGGCCCAGGTGAAAGCCGTCCCGGCGACTGTCTGTAATGGTAGTCATTGTCTCCCAGGATGACTCACCCAACACGCGGGATCCTGTTCCACAGTATTCATGACTTGATTGAAGATAGAAGGCATACTTTTCACATATTTAGATGACACAGAGGATAATTATATGCGTTAGATGTCAGTCAGGATTTTTAAGGATTTTAATAGAATGGAACCGAGGCAGGGACCAGTAAGAAAAAATTTAATAGGGATAACTCCTATTTCTAGGCAAGTTAAAAACAAAAACAAAAAAAACAACCACCTCAACTCTGACTATAGGGAACAGACAAATTTTGGGTTTTTATAACCCAGGTGAAAAGGCCTGAAACTTCATTAGGTACACTTTACTACAACTGTGTACATTTTTATAAGTAGTTTTTTCAGTTTCTTTTGTAAATGACTTTAAAATCATGTGTAGCATACAACACTAACATTTGCAAGACCATCTTTAGATAACATGCTTAGGATTTTTATTATATAAAGTGTAAAAATCAGTCCTTTCCATTGTTGATTTATTGGTAATTTATACCTTCTCTGAAATGTATGTTTTGTGGTGATGTAATATATATTACGACTCCTTTTGTCAGAAAAATGCATTGAGAGCCCTTACAGGAAACCTACCTACGTGACATTTCATTTTGAATTTGCCTCTCCCTCTGATATGTTGACTTGTGCTACCTCTCCATAGCAAAGTTTCTTTCCTCTTCGGTTAAGTGGGGAACATAATGCTTGGCCTCTGTCTTGTGGGTGGGTTTAAGAATTAATGAGAGACTGTTTTCTATTCAAAAATTCGTAAATTATCAGGCAGCAAATTATTTTTCTCTGGAGTTTAGTTTTTCTTTTAAACATCTGTTAAGCTTATATGCAACATTTCTAAAGTTAACCTTCTTTAATAAACAATTCAGGAAAGACTTTTTTCTAATTCTGAGGTTATCCTTTTACCACAGTTGCACAGTATCCTTTTGAAGACCATAATCCACCACAGCTAGAACTTATCAAACCCTTTTGTGAAGATCTTGACCAATGGCTAAGTGAAGATGACAATCATGTTGCAGCAATTCACTGTAAAGCTGGAAAGGGACGAACTGGTGTAATGATTTGTGCATATTTATTACATCGGGGCAAATTTTTAAAGGCACAAGAGGCCCTAGATTTCTATGGGGAAGTAAGGACCAGAGACAAAAAGGTAAGTTGTATTTGATGTTTGTTTTCTTTCTTCTATCTCGATCTGAGCATTTATTGGAAAACAGGTTTTTGGAAAGATAATTGGTAACCCTTATTTCTTTATTCTGAACATTTAAATCAGTTACTACCTTAACTGTCATATGTGCAAATGACTGATTCTTTCAGTTTTTCTGTTCATGCTAGCATTTTCATTTCATGCTAGTAAATCTTACCTATTAACTGTATGGCATATTTGGTCTCATAAAATCCTGACAAAGCATTTAAAGAAGCAGTACATTGAACAAAAGTAGCTTGATATTTCTGAACCTTGCTTGAGAATAAGAGGTCTTTAGATAATAACTTGGATGCCGTTTCCTAGTAAAGTGTGATCTTTACTTTTATAAGTACATGCAAATTATTCTTTGATATGAATATTCATGAATATAGTTATAATTAAGATTAGTCAAAGGTTCTTCTCTTATTCAGAAGACTAATGAAGACTATGTTGAAAATCAATGACAAACTTAATCTGTGTAGTATGTTTGAGGGGAGAACGTAAACTCTTGGGAGAACGTTCACAGTAATTTCCAAGGGATTCATTTCTTTGGATGGTAAGTGTGACAAAATATGTTTATGTTCCTTTTAAAGAGATTTTGTACATTTCTCTGTCTCTGGGAAGGAAAAACCCAAACCACTCCAAATAGAGGGAGAAACTCACCTAGAGAAAGAACTCTATTGAGGGAAACATCACAACTTTATGTAAAAAATTTATTCTAGTTTAAATAACATTTACAATCAGGAAGGTTCTGTTCCTGTTTAATTTGCTTGCCTGCCTGCCTTCTTTCCTTCCTTCCTTCCTTCCTTCCTTCCTTCCTTCCTTCCTTCCTTTTTTCCTTCCTTCCTTTATTTACTTATTTTTTAAGTAGGCTCCATGCCCAGTGTGGAGCCCAATGTGGGGCTTGAACTCATGACCCTGAGATCAAGACTGGAACTGAGGTCAGGAGTCGGACCCTTAACTGACTGAGCTACCCGGGTGCCCCTAAGCTGATTTCTTTTTAATTCAACTTCAAAACAGAAACATGATCATTTCCACCATTTTAGCCGGTGGTTGCATTGATTCCTGGCTCCTTTTCTCCTTCCTCATTTCTTGTTTTATTTATCTTTGTGATTTTTTAAAATTACATCTAAGGATGCTGAAGTGCTATGTATTGGTGATAGTTTATAAAACTGAATCTTATATTAGTGCTTGATTTTAGTGAATATTGATTATGATAGATTGCCTTACATTTCTTTGTATTGTGTATAATATACACAATTGGGATGTGTATGGAGTGAATTCTAGAATGGAGGGCCTGAGGTGTCGACTTTGGTTCATTTTTTCATCATCTAGAGGGAAACAACTAGTTGCTTTTACTGATTAAAAATTTAGGAGGTAAATTATTCTACATTTTAGTGACTAAGTACAGGGCAGCACAGGGGAAAGAGAATGAATGGGAAGAAAAACATAGAGAAACGGGTCCAGTCAAAGTACAGTAGCCGAAGCAGTGGTAGAAGTTTAGAGCAAGCAGGGTGGATGAGCAGTAGACATTGTAGTTAAGGGAAAGAAATCAAGTAAAAAGAATTTCAAATGAAAATAGAGAAGCTGTGTCATATGGAACCAGAGCACTAGATTTAAGCTCGCGACTCTTAAAGTGTTTATGTTACCTACCTTCTAAAAATATGATGAAAGCTATAGTCTCTCACTAAAAATGTGCATGATATACAGGAACATAAAATTTTGCTCATAGTTTTTAATTACACTGAAATTTTTTTAACATGGAAAATGAGTCTTCATAAGAATTATGTCCCCTTTTTTAATGGAAAAAGCAGTGGCCACTACTTGAGGATAATGAATAAATCTAAATGGTTGCAGATTAATCAGAATTAAGCTTTAGTTCTGCCCAGTAGTAAGCTTTAATGAAAGAGCTGCTAGTATTTAGATTTTTAAATAATACATTAACTATGCCGTTGTCTTTGACTTGACAACTTTTATGTCATTTTGATATCCAATCAATTTTGACTTTGTTTTTGGTGAAAACAAGTGCTTAAAACCCTATCTCACGAAAGAACGAAAGAGCAAATGGAATCTGTAGATTCTTTTGTTGGATGAAAGTAGGCTTGTGTCAAAAAATAATTCTCTAAGATTCTTCAGAAAAATTCATGTTGCATCATTTTCTTTGCAGTTGGTTAATGAGATCATTTTTGGCAAGATTCTGGCATAACACTATGTTAGGAAGGAAAGGATTATGACTTCGCATTTTAGTTTTAAGTTTGAGGAGTTAAACTGTGTAAACGAGTTTGTATTTTATCCAGTTAACAGTGGTTAAAATCCTGGCTGTAGCATTTGCCTTCTGAAACCAGTGAACTTATGTGTAGCAAAGCTTTTCATAATTGCTCCCACTTCTTGACAAAACCTCTTGAGAAGCCCTTGATTGAAAGTCTTGGCTTTCCTGAATTTGGCAATTTTCATAACAGTAGATTTTTCATGACAAATCGTCTCGTACAGGCTGTGATGCAAGGCTTGGCACTCCTGAAGCAGTAGAATACTTCCACAACAATGCTAAGAGTTCTCTCAGATTGAGGATAGAGTCTTGCACCCCAGTGCACAATGATGAATAAAGCAGTCGTCACAGGAACACGGAAAGCTCTGTCTTCACCAAAGCAAGAAAGCCAGATGTTTTGCCCAGCATTAAGGTGTACCGTCCATCTACAGAATACTGAGATTTCTTCAGGAGAAAGTTTTTTGGGGGCATTTTGAAAATGTTAATGTTCTCTGATGTTTCCAAAGAGGACTCCAAAATAAGTATCATTCTTTGATTGTGTTACCATGTGTGTATTTGGTGAAAACTAGTAGCTGGCTAAACTGAGAAGTCGTCATCATATACTGAAGGGAAGTGGTATTTCCAGTCCTTTCGTGACCTGCTTCATAGTTTTAGAAAAAAGAGGTCGGTTTTTCTGGAATGGACAGAATTGTTTGCTAGAGATACTGCAACAGTCTTAACTTTTCTGTTGCAAGCTACAAACACGTTTGACCATTTCTAAAGTAGTTGCCTTCACTGCATTCAACTGCAACTTTTTTGTTTGGCCTTACAACCAACAGACTTGTAGGGTGCTTTACTCAGGATTTTGAGCTGGGGAGTAATTAAAGTTTTTTGTAGTAGTCTAACCTTTCCTAACTAAGCTGTGCTGTCACACGTGCTCTCTTTCCCCCTCTTAAACACACTCACCCACACACATATCCATTCTGTCTGATGTAGGTGCTTCTTCAGGAGAGTTGGCTAAATGCTTCTGATAGTGAGAACCAGCCGTATAAGAAGCACTTGGGATAGTCTTTCACATCATACTCAGGGACACAAATAAAACCCAAGGATCCTTAAACAGTTTAAGTTAGATCCAAGAGAAGTCTTCATAACAAAAAAGTGAAGACGTATTTTAATTTGTCATTGGGAAGATACTGTATTCCTCACAGTCTAAAAATATTGTCCATTCTGTTTCTCTGTGAAGGTGAAGAGAGATTTGGTAAACTGGCAAGGCCCATGGGATGTTGTTGTGAATAGGGGCCAGAGTGAAAAGATAGCAAGAGAAGTGTTTATGAAAATAAAATGCAGTGTATTGTAGGATGTGAGCATCCCTGCATCAGCATCAGCCGTCAGTGCTCCAGGCACACCGCTCTCTTCTTCCTCTTACAGGTTTGAATCTCCCCCAAATGGAAGGTAACGGGGCTAATAGAGGATGGAGTTCTGTGTGTACTCTTAAGGGTGTACTCGGTAAAATTGTTATGTTTAGCTGTTACATTGTATCAAGATTCAGAGTTAAGTAATTTAGCCAAAATTGATCACTTTTAGCATCTTGGAGTCAAAATAAATCATGGAGATCTGTTGTGCTTGGTTCATGATTGATTAATATACCCAGACAATTTTTGGATGAATTATTCACGGCTGTGGTGTAAAGCAGTACCCTAATGTGCTCCTGCCTTCTCTGTATATTTAAAAAGGCAAAAAGAAATTTACGATCAGATGCTGTTGATGAAGCTGTATTTTACTAATGGTTCCATTTGCATTTTATGTTGAAACGGTTAGAAATTTAGATTAAAGGGATAAAGATTTGGGCATAACATTATGAACCTTTTTTGGCAGGCATTTTTCTTACTTTAAAAATGATAAAGTGGAGGCCCAGAAAAGTGAAGTAAAGTTCTGATTAAGATTATTCAAACAGTTGTAGAGGTTGCTGCCTATGCTGTCCTCTGGGATTTTGATGGATTCCTGTCTCACATTGAGGTCTTTCATCCATTTGGAGTTTATCTTTGTGTATGGTGTGAGAGAGTGGTCAAGTTTCATTCTTTTGCATGTAGCTGTCCAATTTTCCCAGCACCATTTATTGAAGAGACTATCTTTTTTCCACTGGATGTTTTTTCCTGCTTTATCAAAGATTAGTTGCCCAAAGAGCCGAGGGTCCATTTCTGTGTTCTCTATTCTGTTCCATTGGTCTACGTGTCTGTTTTTGTGCCAGTACCATGCTGTCTTTGTGATCACAGCTTTGTAGTACAGCTTGAAATCTGGCATTGTGATGCCCCCAGCTTTGTTTTTCCCTTTCAACATTTCCTTGGCGATTCGGGGCCTTTTCTGGTTCCACACAAATTTAAGGGCTATTTGTTCCAGTTCTTTGAAAAATGTCATTGGTATTTTGATTGGGATAGCATTGAAAGTGTAGATTGCTCTGGGTAGCATGGACATTTTAACTATGTTAATTCTTCCGATCCATGAGCATGGAATATTTTTCCATCTTTTTGTGTCTTCTTTGATGTCTTTTAAGAGTGATTTGTAGTTTCTAGAATATAGATCCTTTACGTCTCTGCTTAAGTTAATTCCAAGGTAACGTATGATTTTTGATGCTATTGTAAATGGGATGGATTCCCTAATTTCTCTTCTTCAGTCTCATCGTTCGTGTATAGAAATGCAACTGATTTCTGAGGATTGATTTTGTATCCCACCACATTACTGAATTGCTCTATAACTTCTGGTAGTTTGGGAGTGGATTCTTTTGGGTTTTCCAGATAGAGTATCACGTCATCTGTGAAGAGAGACAGTTTGACTTCTTTGCCGATTTGGATACCTTTTATCCCTTTTTGTTGTCTGATTGCTGTTGCAAGTACTTCTAGTACTATGTTGAATAGTAATGGCGAGAGTGGGCATCCTTGTCGTGTTCCTAATCTTAAGGGAAAGGCTTCCAGCTTTTCCCCATTGAGAATGATATTTGCTGTAGGCTTTTCATAGATGTTTTTTATGAGATTGAGGAATGTACCCTCTATCCCTACACTCTGAAGGGTTTTAATCAGGAAAGGATGCTGTATTTTGTCAAATGCTTTTTCTGCATCTATTGAGAGGATCATATGATTTTTGGCTTTTTTCTTGTTAATAAAGTCTATGACACTGATAGATTTGCGAATGTTGAACCACGCTTGCATCCCAGGGATGAATCCCACTTGGTCATGATGGATAATCCTTTTAATGTACTGTTGGATTCTATTAGCAAGGATCTTGTTGAGAATTTTGGTGTCCATATTCATTAGGGAAATCGGTCTGTAATTCTCCTTTTTGATGGGGTCTTTGCCTGGTTTGGGGATCAAGGTAATCGGCCACAGCAACCTTTTTCATGGCACATCTCCAAAGGCAAGAGAAACAAAAGATAAAATGAACTTGTGGGACTTCATCAAGATAAAAAGCTTCTGCACAGCCAAGGAAACAGTCAAAAAAACTAAGAGGCAGCCCACGGAATGGGAGAATATATTTGCAAATGATACTACAGATAAAAGACTAGTATCCAAGATCTACAAAGAACTTCTCAAACTCAATACACGAGAAACAAATAAACAAATCATAAAATGGGCAGAAGATATGAACAGACACTTTTCCAATGAAGACATACAAATGGCTAACAGACACATGAAAAAATGTTCAAAATCATTAGCCATCAGGGAAATTCAAATCAAAACCACACTGAGATACCACCTTACGCCAGTTAGAATGGCAAAAATTGACAAGGCAAGAGACAACAATTGTTGGAGAGGATGTGGAGAAAGGGGATCCCTCCTACATTGTTGGTGGGAATGCAAGTTGGTGCAGCCACTCTGGAAAACAGTGTGGAGGTCCCTTAAAAAGTTAAAAATTGAGCTCCCCTATGATCCAGCCATTGCACTACTGGGTATTTACCCCAAAGATGCAGACGTAGTGAAGAGAAGGGCCATATGCACCCCAATGTTCATAGCAGCATTGTCCACAATAGCTAAGTCATGGAAGGAGCCGAGATGCCCTTCAACAGATGACTGGATTAAGAAGATGTGGTCCATATATACAATGGAATATTACTCAGCTATCAGAAAGAACGAGTTCTCAACATTTGCTGCAACATGGACGGCACTGGAGGAGATAATGCTAAGTGAAATAAGTCAAGCAGAGAAAGACAATTATCATATGGTTTCTCTCATCTATGGAACATAAGAACTAGGAAGATCGGTAGGAGAAGAAGGGGATAAAGAAAGGGGGGGTAATCAGAAGGGGGAATGAAGCATGAGAGACTATGAACTCTGAGAAACAAACAGGGCTTCAGAGGGGAGGGAGGTGGGGGAATGGGATAGGCTGGTGATGGGTAGTAAGGAGGGCACGTATTGCATGGTGCACTGGGTGTTACACACAACTAATGAATCATCGAACTTTACATAAAAAAAATGAAATAAAAAATTAAAAAAAAAGATTATTCAAACAGTTAAATGAGAGCTCTCAGAGTAAAATTTGAGTCCCCTGAACATTGTTGAACTTTTTTTTTTTACTATCCTGGAACTGCAAAAGAACTTTGAGGCTGTTCAGAATTAATCTCTGTATGGGAACCAGCTTTCCTGAAATGGGCCTATTTTGACAAGGTCCTCAGTTTATACCCTTTTTTACTGATGCTCAGGCATTTAGTGGCCCCTGACTTAACTACCTAAAATGCAGCTTGACGTTATTAGTCTTACAAATATGCTGAAGGCTGCCTTTAAATCTTTGAAGTTTAGTTGTCCAGAAATTTTCAGATATGTCACATGTTTAACTAATGGTTAGGGTGCTAGTGAAATAATATATTTTTAGCTTTTAGTAAGTATAATTTCATCATGAGAAATGAGCTAAGCTGAACATGGTGAAGCTGTTGTTATACAATTATGGAATTCTTCCAGGGAAGTAAATATCTTATAGTAAATATGATTGATTATCCAAAGTAGTTTTATTCTTGGAATACCTGCTGAAAATTTATTTTCTTGCCAGTCTTTCCTTTTAGGTTGAATCTATGGATTTCCATTTTTGTACCTGTGAACTATTATTACAGGAGATACATATATTTTATCAGTTTTTCAGCTTATATAGCATTAATTTTATTAAAACTTGTATCCTTAATTTCAGTTGTAGGGAAACATTTAGAAGAAAGTTGTGTTCTGGTGACATTTCTGTGGGAGGATACTGTTTCTTCTCCTCCTCTTTCTCTTCTTCCCTCCTTCCTCCCCCGTCTCCTTTTTCTCCCCCTCTCTCCCCCATTCCTATCCATCCCCCTTTGTTTTGAAGAAAGAAGAGCCAGGTGTCATGTTTTAGTGAAGAATTTATGGACTTGGCAGGGACCCTCCTCAGCATAATCTGGTGCAGTCTTGCCGTTGCCTCAGCCGGCTCGGTGCACAATAGACGGCAGGGAGGTGGGTGCCCGCGGACCGTACTGTGTGCTGTTGTGTTGGTGATGCCCAACAATACTTGAGGCTTTGAGTGGTGCAGAGAAGTCACAGTACAACTGATACCTCCTCTCAAGAAATGTGCTTGCTGAGAGCAGGATAACTACTTGAGGGAAGGAGAGTCCTTCTTTTACTCAGTAATTTAGAAGACAACTAACTATGTTAACAGTTCCCTAAGAGTCACTCCTTTGCAGATTTGGTCCTTTTACTTCATGAGTAAAACAAGCTGTCAGCACTTCCCTGTCCCACCCCCAAGAGAGCCTGGTGCAGGTTAACTCTCAGGGCTGGTTCCTGTCTGGTCCTGCGCTTCACGCTGTCGGCACTTAACACTTAATGTATCTGAACGAGAATTAACTCACAGCATTTATTGTAAGCTGTGAATAGAGTTAAAACATCCTACTAATATTGGTAAGTATATATTTTGGAAAGATTTCCCAGATTTCTGAATTCAAAGGCAAACTTTTGTTACATGACAAACTTACCCAGAATTTTTGCTACTTCTCTCTCTTTCCTTGCCTTCTCCCTTCTAGAATGGTGGCAGGTAAAGTAAGCATTAATCGTTATTTTCTTTGATTAAACTTTTAGAAAAAAAAATCTGAGCTTTTCATTTCTTTTTTGTTTTGCTTTCAAAGCAATTTATTAGAGATAAAATTCATACATATTATGATCTCGGTACATGAGTTCATTAGCTTATGTGTAATGAAGACTTAAACTTGCTAGAAATAATGAATATTAACTTATTCTGAGTGATCCCAAGAAGAGGAAATTTTCCAGTCTCTCTGAGGAATGAATTTTTATGTCCTAATCATATAGTCAGGTTACTTTTTTCTAGTTACTTACTAAAGTTCCCCATATGGAAACCTAATAAAATTTTTAAATTTTTCTCCTCACTTAAAATAAACTGTGATTCTTCTCATTTTCAGGAAAAACAAACCAAAAAGAACTCCTAATATAAAATTCTTTTTTTTCCTAACACATTAATTCTTCTGGGCTAAACTGTGTTCCTCTAATACATGGTATTTAAGCCTGTTATACACTCTATGTATTCATAAAGTTATAAGGTTTTTATGCCTTGAAGAACTTTAGCAATGATTTAGTTCAGACCTGTTCTAATATAAATGATCAAATAAATCTGTAAAGATCTGTCTATCCTAGGTCATTTCATCTGCCCGTGTACTGACTCAAAACTGTCTCCTAACCTCAAATCTAGTATTCTTTCTACAGTACTGTGTTCTCCTGTCCAAATTATTCTTCTATATTATTTTGTTCCCCAAAGTAGAAATGGAAACTTAGAAAAAAAAAAGTAGCTATCTTACAATATATTAGAACAGCTTCCACTCACAAAAGCCCAACTCAAAAGAGCGCAAACACAAGGAGACATTTATATTGCCTTATATAACCTTAAAAGCTCTGGCCCGGGCTTAGATGCTTAATAGGTGTCGGTATCTCTCTCTCAGCTCTCTCCTTTGCTTTGTATGTCCTTTCTTTTCAGGCAGGCTGCTTGCAAATAATAGACAGGTATGACTCCTAGCAGACCCAGGGTTACATCCTGGCTCCATTAGCAACTGCGGGAGGAAGAGAGCTACAGTTTGAGCAAACATCCTACATTAGGTTTTGATTTAACTGGATTAGGGCATGTACCCATCCCTGAACCAAACATTCTGGCCAGAGGCTTGGGACGTATATCTGATGCTGAAGAAGAGAGCCCATCCCATCTCCATAAAACCACAGGGGGAATGATAGCTGCCCAAAGGGGAAAGGCTGCTGTGCAGAGAGAACCGTGCCAGTTGTGTGCTTCATATTATTCTGAAGGGTTCTGCGATTCATGCTGCACTATTGTTGATACATTACTTACAGTTAGTTTCATGGAACCAAAGCACTATAACGCTCTAAACTTTGGAGGTTCTTCACAGATGGGAAATATCGTGCTGAAACATGTTGTGACTTCTTTCATATTACCTTCTTAGTTTGTGTGCTGTTAGTAAAACCCAGGACATGGGAGTATAAAGTTCTAGAATCAGAGTCCTGTTTAGGTTCGGGTCCTGATTTTGAACAGGATAACTATGTGCCGTGGGACTGTCTTCTTATCCTTGAAATAGAGGTGATAGTATCTGTCTTACGAAGTTGTGGTAGTATTGGGGATATGTGTAAAGTGTCTGGCACTTAGCTTGATATACAATAACTACTTCTGTATGGCATCACTGTAATAATAACCATTCCTAGGAGCTATATTTCTCCCTTTGTTGAATTACTTTCCTGTAATAATCTTGTTGTGAACATTCTGAAACATAGATTTTCAAGCTTCAAGCAGACACTATTATTTTAGAACATCAACATTATTTCTCAGTTTAGAAGTGCCGGTGAAAAGTTTACTGAAATAGAAAATTACTTTTTTAACTGAGGAATCTAGACTGTGAATTCTTCTTAGAGAAGACAGTCTGAGGGTACTGATGCACAGAACATGAGCAAAACATTACATATCTTGTGTTGTGGGATCCAGGTGGAATTCTGGCCTGGAAGTACTATGATGGTCTCCTCGGTTTGTAAGATGTGTGTAACCATACTTCTAAATTTCTGTTTTTTAAGAGATTAATCATATACAAGAGACTTATATAAAACAACTCAGGTTAGAAAAATAAGTGGTTCATTAAAGATACATCAGGCAAATATAAGTTTCAAAAGCAGATGACAGGATATCATTATCAGAGTGCATTTACAACAAAATGTATAAAACTAGATCAAGAATGTCATTTTATATTAACACAGGGTACACCCCACAAAGAAGACTTAACAGGTATGAACTCTTATGTGCTAAACCTAACATCAAATACAGTAAGAAAAGCTGGAAGAAGTGAAGAAAAAAATTGATAGAAAAGCAACAGTAATAGGAATCTTTAATATACTTGAAGATCAAGAAGGTACAAAATAAGAAGATATATAGATGACTCAAATAATATAATAAAAAGTAGCCCATATAATGTATCTTTTTTCTTTTTTTGTCATCCACAAAACAGTTACCAAGATTGGTAATTCATTAGGCCAACTACAAAGAAAATCTCATCTCCAAGTAGAAATATATAAACCCCGTTCCTTGATTATAATTCAGTATGCTAGAGACTTTTTAAATATGTAGTTTTGTTTTTTCCCATTTTTTAAAGATTTTATTTGAGAGTGAGAGTGTGTACAAGTGGGGGAGGAGCAGAAGGGAGAGGGAGAGAGAATCTCAGGTAGACCCTGCACTGAGTGTGGAGCCTGACGCAGGGCTTGATCTCACAACCCTGAGATCACGACCTGAACCAAAACCAAGAGTTGGATGCTGAACTGACTGAGCCACCCAGGAGCCTCCAGCTAGAGATTTTTTTAAAATGTTTAATCAAATCAGATCAACCATTTGGAAATTTAAAACTGGTTACTTAAATAATTTTGGGTCCATGGGGAAATACAAATATATTTTAGAGATTATTAAGATAATAACCAGTAGGAGGGAGGGATTAATAGAGATGAAAATATAAATTGTGAATTAGCAAGCAGTAAACCATTTGAACTAATAATTTCAAACACTGGTTGTATGAAGTTGCCTATAAAACCAATACATCTCTTTTAAAGCTCTTTTCAAGGAAAAAGAGAAAGGGGAAACACAAATATATTAAGTTTGAGAAAGGTGATAAAACTTCACTGTGGAGGTAATTAAAAATTATATTTGGGTCCCTGCTAATGAATTTGAAAATTTCAATGGGAAATAAGCAATTTTCAATGAATATCATTACTTGAAGGTGAAATCCAAAATTTGAACAGACCATAAGAATGAAAATGTGTGGGAGCCCTCAAGATGTACCTAATCTGAATTGCGTTTCAGGTGGCTGCTGTCAACCCTGGAAGTGTCAGATGATTCTGTTATCTAAGTTGGTCTAGGTGTTAGAATATATGTGAAACTTCCCAGATGACTGCTTGCAGATTAATGTCCTTAATCTGATAAAGATAGCATACTTTAAAAAACAGCAAGTATAATATGGGAGAAATTAAGTAATTCAGTTTGGCCAAAAGGAAAAGCACATTCAAGGGAGTTGTGAGAGATAAGAGTGGAAAAGAGGTTGGGCTGTATTTTTATTTTGTTGTGGAATTCCAGTGTGTGATAAGTTTTCTTATTTGGGTAGTCACTGGGAAACCATTTAGCATTTTGAATTGTTAGTCTGATTCATCTGACACTTTTATAAAGTTAATCAAAGAGTGGGTATAAAAATAGGTTGGAGAATAGATAAATCAGAGGCTGGTAATCATTTGGCTATTGCAAAATTGCAGGAGGTGATTGAGCTAGAATGACCACAGAAAACTAGAACTGATATTTTGAGAGGTATGTCACAAAGTCTGGATTTTGGCATCTGAATGTAGAAATCTACTAAAAGTATCCTAATGAACTTAACCGCTGGTGTGCTTTCCATGTTGTGTGGACAGTGTGTGTGTGTGTCTGTCTATGTATGTATGTATGTATGTATGTATGTCTATGTATGTATGTATGTACTGTATGTACAGGTAGTTGATCTGCTGACCAATCTCTGCCTTTACTCTGCGGCCTGGGCCTTTGCTTAGTGCTGGGATTTCCTTACTCCGCTCTTCTGTAACCCTGTGTGGATCACTACTCCCTCTCAGGTTGTTTCCTTTACTCTAGCAGGAAGAAGATGGCATCATCAGTGGTTGAGTGTAAACTCTGGAGTTGGAGTACTAGGGTGAAACTTAGTTCCATTACTTACAAGATGTGTGACCTTACCTCATCTATAGACTGCTGTTACCAATAATACCCACTTCATGAGTACTAAATTATATTTATGAAAATACTTAGAAGAATGCAAAGAACATGGTAACAGTTCAATAAACAGCAGCAGTGATGGTACTAGAAGAGGTTTTGGGCTCAGGTGCTGGGAAAAATAGTGAATATCATTAATAGAAATAACAGAGGTTGGTCCGTGCAAGAAGAGGAAAGCTTCAGGGGCGCCTGGGTAGCGTAGTCGTTAAGCGTCTGCCTTCGGCTCAGGGCGTGATCCCGGCATTCCGGGATCGAGTCCCACATTGGGCTCCTCCACTGGGAGCCTGCTTCTTCCTCTCCCACTCCCCTGCTGTGTTCCCTCTCTCGCTGGCTGTCTCTCTGTCACATAAATAAATAAAAATCTTTAAAAAAAAAAAAAAAGAAGAGGAAAGCTTCAATTTTTGAATATGTTATGTTCTAAGTACTTCCGAAATTTTCAAGTAGAAATGTCCAGCCAAGTATTAGAAATTCTGGACCAGGAGTTGGGAATAAAGCCATATTGAGAGACACAAGTTTTGGAGTTAATGTGTTAGACTGATAATTAAACTACTACAACAGAGAGGATTGACAAAGAGGGGCTCACTCAGATCAGATTTTCAAGGTATGCTTACATTTAGGGAAAGAAGAGAAGAGATAGCCAGTAAGGGTAGGAGAAAACCTTCGAGAGTGTATTCTAGGATAGAGGCAGAGAATTTTCAAAGTGGCAACAAAAAATGATATAGGGTGGAACTAAGAAAATAGTAGGAAATGACTGTTAGTGACTATTAAGAACTAACGACCATTAAGAAATCAGCCTCATGATGATAACAGATTCCTATGAAGTAAGGAGCAGAGGCTTACCTTTGAGAGTTTATATAGAGAAGGAGGGTGACAGTTTGAGAGAGATACAAGATTTGGGGAGAGTGTGCATTTTCAGTCCTTGAATTGTTTTGGATAAAGGACAAGGGTTACCTGAGCTGATTATTAGGAGGGGACAGGTAAATCAAAGACAAATGCCAGAGAGGGGATAATTAATAGAGCAGTTGCCAGAATGGAAGCCAGGTGAACATGCAGAGGCACTTTTTTAAAATATCAGGAGTGAAAAAATGTTAAGGTGGGAGAAGGGAATTTTGAGAGTGCCCACACTGGATGACCTCAGGGTTCCCAGTAAAGCAGGAGCTACACTCATTAAGGGTGATGTCTGGGACAGGATAGAAAGAGAGGTGGGGGGGCGCCTGGGTGGCGCAGTCGTTAAGCGTCTGCCTTCGGCTCAGGGCGTGATCCCAGTGTTCTGGGATCAAGCCCCACATCAGGCTCCTCCGCTAGGAGCCTGCTTCTTTCTCTCCCACCTCCCCTGCTTGTGTTCCCTCTCTCGCTGGCTGTCTCTGTTAAATAAATAAATAAAATCTTTAAAAAAAAAAAAAAAAGAGAGGTGGGTTGAACAGAGTGCTGGAGTCATTGCTCAGTTTAGTAAATGTGTACCAGAAGAACAAGGTACTGGAATGATAGAGATTGGGAGTCATAGGTGAGGGTGAGTAAAGGCCGCAGATATTGAGAGGAACACCACACATCTTCCCCGGCCATCTTTCTGGTCCATGAACATAAGGGAATGGAAGAAGCAATGGTGGCCTTTGAGATGATGGCTGGGAATGTGGTATGAAGTTGACCTGAAGAATGCCAAGTGTAGCTAAATTAGAATGTTTTAAAAATTATCTTTGGGAAAAAAAGGTTAAGAATATAAGTAACATTCTTTGCATTTAGAGTGGAAAAGAAGAGTCATTAGTGGTAGAGGGTGGGTACTTTGGGGATGTCGTTATAGACCAGTTTAACTTAAATGTTCTTGGTTAATTTAAATGAAAAATGGAAATTTTGAAAACATGTAGGTATTTTTTAATCTCCAAGAGTGAAGTTCAGCCCTCTTTAAATAGGTATAAAATAAATTTTTTTTACAGATTTTATTTATTTATTTAGCGGAGAGAGAGACAGCCAGCGAGAGAGGGAACACAAGCAGGGGGAGTGGGAGAGGAAGAAGCAGGCTCCCAGCGGAGGAGCCCGATGTGGGGCTCGATCCCAGAACGCCGGGATCACGCCCTGAGCCGAAGGCAGATGCTTAACGACTGAGCCACCCAGGCGCCCCTATAAAATAAATTTTTGAAGATCGTAAAATGTTCATTTCTTAGATTTTAAAAGAGATTTTAGTCTTTATTGTCAAAATGCTATAGGTAAAACATGCACATAAACCCTTGTTTTCAGTATATGCATCCAGGAAATAAAATATTTGAAGTGTGTTAAAAATTGCATTGTCAATTTAGTATGGAAGTTGTATTCATTTTATTTCAAAATCTAGATTACAGTATGGTTCATTGTATCGTTAATAAAATTTGAGAAAGTGTGCATCGTGGCCATGAGAGATGAGACTGGAGGGAAGGACACACTATAATGCTGTCATCCGTACCTATTTGAGCCTTCCAATTCTGTTATTTCTGCTAATCTGAATGCATTGAATTTGAGGGTGCTGCTAGGTAGGAATTGCAAAGTTAAGCTATAGAAGCCAAATTATGCATGATTTGATAGCAAAAGGATTAATTAATTAAATGGTCCTTTTCAGTGTTTTTCTTTGAATTTTGTCAGTAATTTTGTTCAGCTTATATTTATACACAAATTACTCATCCATTGTTGACATCTAGTAGATTCATACATTCTTTCTCTGTACATTTGCCTCGCCCTTTTGGTAAGGATTAACTACGTATATAAAAAGCTGCATTATAGTTGTGCTGCCAGTCACTTGCTACTTGAGAAAAATGAAAGCTTTGAAAACCTTTTAATTATTCATACAAACTTACACCAAGAAGGTAAAGAGGAAAAACTCATCTATAATTCCACTAAACCCCAACAAGTGACTTGACAGCTTGGTCGTCTTATACACTCCCATTGATTTAATTTTTTGAATTTAAATATAATTTTATTTAATTTTTAGACTAAGTCATAAATTCACATGGTTCAAAAAAGATTCCTTCCTGCCCAGCCATCGTCAATCTGCTATTCTCCCCCCACCTGCTTTGCAGTTCTGTTTTTTTATCTTGATAAATATGAATAAGTTGTTTATTGAAGTAGCATTAAATAATGTGATATAGTAAACCATTTTACATTTAAACACTTTTTATTTATAATGATTTTTAACATTAGTTTTTTGTAGGAGCTTTTCACGGTAATACTATTTTACTACTTTAAGAAAATACACAGAACCAAAATTCCAGTTCTTCCAAAATTATACTTCAAATGTAGATAGGATTTCTAAAACTGCTAATTAGGATTTGTGTAACATTTTGTAGGTTTAGCGTGCTTTTGTGTAACTGCATTTAGTGTTTACTCCTCATGAGAATCCTGTGAAGAAGACAGGGTAGGTATTGTCTTCATTTTCCTGAGGAAACAAATCAGAGTTGGTGTTTTGACTGTCAGCTTTCAAATCCAAGTCTTCTGATTGCATGGTCTTTGCACTATAGCCAGAATCTTAAATCATTTGTCCTTATTGGAAATGGCTTTTATCCGTTTTTTTGACATTTTATGTATTTTTTAATTGTAATGAAATCATGCTAAGCTTTTTAAAAAACAAACCTGAGAATACTAGAGTGAATACCTGTTTACCTGCCCTTCTGTGTATCTGTCTTTAAACTCACATTCACGTACTTTATACTTTCCATTAGAGGGAAGAAAAGAATTTGTGTCCAGAGTGTTTAACACATGGGGAGATTCAGATGCCAATAATAAAAATACTGCAAATTCTTTTTTCTCTTGAATATACTTTTTAAGTTTTCTGCAAGCCACTTTTAACGGTCAGACATCTTCATGTTACTGTTTGCCTTCTCTTCGTAAGTTAAGCGCTTGGACTTTGGTGAAGCTACACGTGTCCTAGGAAAGGAGCCCTCAGACCTCGTGTATTCAGCAGCATTAGTGGGTGCCTGGCTGCACACACTAGATTGTTTCCTTCAGATAAACACATGAACTATATATATATTTTAGCATTTGTAACACTTAAATTTTCTCGAACATTCTGCACATCCCTGGTTTCTTCTGCAAAGAGAGGTACGTAGCTCAGGGACATCTCTTAAGTACCTGTTACCGAAGTCTTGCATCCATCTGTGCCAGCCACAGATTCCTGTGTTTATTGGGGGTCTGAGCCCATCATCTGTTGCTGCTGCTCTTTCTGCCTCTTACAGGCACTGTGCCTCTATGTGTTCTGCTGATTCTGATACACTTTTGCCTAAAACATAAGTCAGCAAGCTTTTGAGGAATTGTATGTTCAGTACAAGTGCATACACTTTTGTGGGGAGCCCTGCGTGTGACGAGCACAGCTGCAGTGCGGGTGCCTTTGACAGTTATTTTGGGTGCACAGAGGCCCGTGCTTGTTGGGTTCATGGGCTGGAGCACCGATGTGACCGTTGAATAAATGAGGGTATTATGATAATTATATTTAAGGGAGAAAAGTTATTCTCATATTTTCCTTTGTACTGATGTTGCTCTGATTTACTCTGTTGTTGAGCTGGATTTAAATATTAATCATTTAAGGTCAAATTTCTAATGTATATATGTTCTTCAGTGGGTACAACCCAGTTACCATAACAATTTAGTAAAATAACTATAATGGAATTTTTCTTTTGAATTTGGCTTTTCTTTTTTTTTTTTTTTTCTGTCCACCAGGGAGTAACTATTCCCAGTCAGAGGCGCTATGTGTATTATTATAGCTACCTGTTAAAGAATCATCTGGATTATAGACCAGTGGCACTGTTGTTTCACAAGATGATGTTTGAAACTATTCCAATGTTCAGTGGCGGAACTTGCAGTAAGTGCTCTAAATTCTCATCCTTCCATGTATTGGAACAGTTTTCTGAACATATCTAGATGTTTTCATAAAAATCTAGAAAGAAATTTACCACACTTACAATTTATGCAGGGGTATAGATTTCTGCAGTATCCAAACTAAATAAGCAGCTCACTTGTTCAGCACATTGGTCTAAGGAAGCCAAGAGCAATGGGTTTTAGTGTCTTAGAAGCCAAATTATATTTATGAAAGAAATATTCTTTGCTGCATCTACCAAATGCAGCCTAAATTGTGACCAGATGACTAAAACCCTATCCCAGTAGAGATCCAGCGTCAGAGTAGCAGTGGGATTCCTTAGTTTCCTGGTGTGGGGGCAGGACCAACTCCTTCCTATCTTAGGAAGACTAGATATTGGTAATAATGGTGACAGGGACAATAGAAGGAAAGGAAAAAAATTATAAGACATGGTGACCAGCTGAAATATGTTGAGTGAATAGGGTTGAGTCAAAGTATGTGGAGTATTAGAGATAACCTGGATTTAGATCCAAGTTCCAATCCTAGCTCTGTCATTCCTGGACTGTAACCCCAGGCACCCCGTCTACCTGTCTTTATGTTTGCTCGTCAGTAAAATGAAGATATTTTGAAATCTGAAATTTTTCTAGATGCGTGACGTACTAAATAGAGATCATGTCGGTGATGTCTGCCTCGCATTGATTTCTCCCTTACCCTAACCTCTGTGAGCTTCCCTCAGTCATCCCGATCCTGTTCTGCTTCTCTGCTATTCTTGGCTGGAGTTCTTAGCTAGACTGGTAGGAGCCTTAATACTTAATACCCAGACCCAAAGCAGTTAGTCAAGAGAGAACGCGTGGAAGGAAGTAATATCCAGCCCTGTAAAAGACCAGACTATTGCTGCTTTTTTCTGTAACAGAATTTTATATTAGTTTCTGCCTTGGCAGTGATCAGTCATGTTTTCGTGTTTAAGAAATATGTTTCATTTATTGAGAGTGCAGTTTTGTAGTTTGTAGATAAGAGACCACTACAGTATTTCTTTGAATACCTCTAATAATATTTCAGTGAGATTTTGTAGTTTGTTAGGGATTTCAGTTTTTAGTTTTAAGTTTTGCTTCTTGAAAATATTTATGTAATCAAAAAATTTCTATCCCTAAATTAACCTAAACCAAGGAAATTAAATTTCTTGGTGGTGTTTGTCTTTTTCAATTAGGTGTCATCACCTTCATCGTATCTTTCCTGTATTCTTAGAGCGGGGCAACTTTATCATAGGCCACAGATTTATTAATAGGGCGTGGTGCAGGCTTCTCAGAGACCTCTTTGGTGCTGTCATCCATCTCAGTAGTTTTTTAAAGTGCTGGTAAAAGGCACAGCACAGGGAATGTGGTTACGGGCACTGCAGTAGTGCTCCGTGGTGACCCGTGGTGGCTCCGCTGGGCGGAGTGCAGCACAGTGTGCACACTTGTGGAATGACTGTGTTGTACACCTAAAACTAATGCCACACTGTGTGGCAACTCTACGTCAAAGTAAATAATAAAGTTTTTGACAAACCAAAAAAAACTTCTAAATGCAAGGCACTGAACTGTCAGAGATCATTGACATAGGAACTTAACACATTCATAGAGGAGAAGGAAAAAGGAAGAAAAAATTCCTGCTCTTCCTATAGGATAAATATCAGGTGTAAGGGCCAAAAGAAAGGTATAACTTATTAGGGAGATAATAAGGGAAAGAGAACATTCAGTTCAAGAATCTTCCTATCTAGTGTAATTTTTTTCACATTGGCTTATCTAGCAAAAATCTCCTATCAGTTCTGCTCTGCCTGCTGACACTTAAACATTGTAGTGGATTTTTGTTCTTTGTCTTTTTTCAGTATTACATTTAAACTTTTAAAAATTACTGACTACTGAAAACTTTTTAATCTTTACTAATTTTCTAGTTCTCCATGTATGCCCTGTGATTTCATACTATGTATTGAAACTGTACTATACGTAATACATAATTGAATGG
The DNA here is from genome assembly GCF_024610735.1 of Ursus americanus. Lineage (NCBI taxonomy): Eukaryota > Metazoa > Chordata > Mammalia > Carnivora > Ursidae > Ursus > Ursus americanus. The sequence continues at coordinate 78,842,669 of NC_142132.1, forward strand.
GAGGTTATATGTATAAATTATAAATGGTTTATTCAGAAAAATGAAAGTTCTGAGGGTTGTCAGTTTCATGGAGGAAGTCCAGCTCTTCCTTGAGCGTGGAGAAAGCATGCCCTGTGATTAGCATTAAAACTGAAGGAAGCATTGCAGGCCTGACTTGAGGCACAGCAGTAGGACATGCATGGGACCTCGGGAAGAGAGCAGGGTGGGCTGTGCGGCCAACTGTCAGAGGACCCTGAATGGGTCCATCAGACTTGATTTGATAGATGCTGTGGCATCAGTGACAATTGGAGAGGCTTAGGCTCTGTTTGAAGTCTGGCTGTGTAGGAAGTCGTGACTACAGGATGGGGAGCCTGTGGGGGAAAGGAAGCCAGTTACGGGACTTGCTGTAAGCCAGATGTGCTTTGCTAAGGCAATCAAATGGGATTTGATTGCTCTTTCCTTTGCCGTTTATATCTAAATAATTTGTCAGTTTTGATTCTGGCCATGTGAATAATTCACAGAAAAGGGAAGAAAAAAAAATGAATCTCACTGAGACTTGGAGACATGAATGTTTTTGGTTTTTAAACATGTTTTAGTCAGGCCCATGGTGAGCTGTTTACATGAGGATCCTCAGTGGGTTTTTGAAAGTGTTGGTTTGGATCTTAGGTGAGAGCTAGATTTGGTATTTTGGGAAGCATCAGGCAACAGACATAGTAGTTATTAAGTAGCCTTCTGGGTAAATGTGGTACAGGGCTAGAGGATGGGAAGGCTCAGGGCAATGGAGTGGGAGGACTGAGACGGGCGAGTTGCGAGTTTGGGTTCAGGAGTTAGGTTGGGACTTAACTTTGAGGAAAACGAAGTTGTCAGGGGTCAGCAGCTGTTTTCTTATTGGATTATTGTCCTGATATTCCTAAAAAAGGGAAAAGTTACTATACTCTTTACATCTAAAGTGGTTAAAATGTTAGTAAAAGATGATCAGTGTGATTTCCTGTCAGTACACAATACAGTATATCAATATGCGTATGTCAGAACAATTTAATCCTGAATTTTGTTCACCAGGGATTGACTTGTCATGTCTTTAGAACACAGTCGTATCAAAGAGCAAATACCCGACTTGTGTCTTAGAAGTCAGCAGAGAACTGGACTGATGTTGTGCTTCTGATAAGTTAGGTATTAGAGATCCAAGATGGAAAATTCATATTGTAAAGGAAATTATTTTCTTTAGTGATTTGAGGAAATCTTTTCCACTTCTTTTTATTAAAACCTTTTAACTTAGTTTTTGGGGTAAATCCTAAGTAACGCTGATTTGTAATTAGTTTATGAATGGATTATACAGTTCTAGAATTCTGAAGATGCACATTTTAGATGTAGTTTAATTGAAATCTGGCTTATACCGTTAATATGCTTCTTAAGGTCCTAAAATCAGGCTTATCAGATTCTGAACTGGTAGAGTCTTAATAAGATTACAAGGCGTTTTTGTCCTGGCTGATTTTTATTTTTTTTATTTTATTTATTTATTTATTTATTTTTTTTTAAAGATTTTATTTATTTGACACAGAGACAGCCAGCGAGAGAGACAGCCAGTGAGAGAGAGATAAGCAGGGGGGAGTGGGAGAGGAAGAAGCAGGCTCCCAGCAGAGGAGCCTGATGTGGGGCTCGATCCCAGAACGCTGGGATCACGCCCTGAGCTGAAGGCAGACGCTTAACGACTGAGCCACCCAGGCGCCCCTGTCCTGGCTGATTTTTATCACAGCTTTGAAATCATACCTTTTTGTTTGCTTTTTCAAGCTAGACTTTGTAGTGAAATTTTCAGAATCACGTAGTCTTGTAAAATGGCTTGCTGTACTTTGAACCTTTAGTGAAGGAAGTGAAAATTATTGACCGATTGTTAGTGTAACGTTTCCCCTTTTTGGAGTGCCGTTTTTCTTGTGATAACTGCCTCACAGATTCATATTAGAGAAACCCACCAGGCTGTTCTCAGACCTCCTGTGTACTGTGTGCGTGCTGATGCCGCCCAGATGAGCCAGTGCCTGTTCAGTAAACTGGAACACGCATCCTGCTTGGGTCAGCCTTTTGCCTTTTCTCACTTGTTGGTCACATTGATGAACAATGTGATATTTCTTTTTGCACCTTTAAGGATGATGCCTTTTAGTGTTGAGGATTTTATGCCTGTTTTTATATGTGTGTATATTTTCATGTACTTTTTGCAAGCTTAGGATTTTATTTCTTGATTGTCTTGGCATATTTCCTTCAAGACCCACTTCTTATTTGTAAGGTTAATCGCTAAAACATATAATCCTTTACTTTATTTTAAAACAGACAGGGGCCAAAGCCAAAAATACTTGTCAATGAAAATGGAGTGTGTTTTGGAGGGAGGGGGATTTTGCTGCAGTTTGTGCTTGAGTCTGTTGTATTTCTTTGCAGACATTTCAAATCTTTTTCTTCCTGTTTCTCATGATGATGGCTTTATATCCCTTTAAGAAATAAAATGTGAGCTATAGGTAAAATAAATAATGCTTAATATTTTTATAAGTATTGAGTCTTGTGTTTAGGGAATTTATTATAACTTTGTTATAGATTCTCATGCGTCTTGTGAACATGTAATGATTTGTGTATTGTGGGTTTTGTTACATGGTGGAGACATTCAAATACTGTGGCAAAGATCTATTTTTAAAGTTACTTTTTACGCAGTTCATAATGTGCCAGAAAATTATTTTAGCATTTTAATTATAAATCTAATTTATATTAGATTCTTACTTTTAATGTTAAAGTCTTGCAGTTATTGTAGTGCTGTTGGGACTTAGTATTTGTGAAATAGAACCAGTGAATAGAACCTTGTGTTGAAGCTTCAAATTAGGGAAACTTTTGTACTGATTATACTATTTGACATTTTTTTAAAATATTGATTTGTTTTCGATCTGGGTTATAGATGCAGAATTACTGCTTTGGGTGTATTGCTAATATTAACCATTAAAATGGTTTTTGACAGTTTGACATGTGAAGGCATTTCCTGTGAAATGATGCTAACATGTATTTAACCATGCAGATCCTCAGTTTGTGGTCTGCCAGCTAAAGGTGAAGATCTATTCCTCCAATTCAGGACCCACACGACGGGAAGACAAGTTCATGTACTTCGAGTTCCCTCAGCCGTTACCTGTGTGTGGTGACATCAAAGTAGAGTTCTTCCACAAACAGAACAAGATGCTAAAAAAGGTTTGCACCTTACCTTTTTTGGGAAGAATATCCAAAATCGCCATACTTTGAACAGTAACCTCAGATCTTTTGTTTAAAATATTTGGTTAGGCAGAAGTCATTCCGTTAGGAGAGATTACAGGGTATTTTGTGACTGACCATCTAATGAATTATAATTGGTTTTCTGTTGGGTCTGCACATGCTTTGCTTACTATAGCACTGATGAGCCGTCATAATGGTAAAAAGTCTTATTAGAGGAAGAGCCCTTATGTCATTGTAATTTGAAATAAATTTTCTTTAAGCTGGGTTATGCAGAGAAACTTTGTAAAAATATTAAAGATTGCATACCCCATTAAGTCAGTTATAGTCCTTTTAGACAGGATGATCAATTACTGAGGAAAAAGTTAGCAAGGGGCCATGGGCCATGAGTGTAAAAAAAAATTTGTCTATAGGTATAAATAAGATCTGTTCCATGGTCTTGTGTAATGATACCACTTTTCCCCCATTTTGGTTTATTTTTCCTAAGACTACATCATTTTATGTTTAGCTTTCTCAAAGTTATGGAATATTTCGAATTTTAGTTAGGAGAGCGATAAGTATGCAAAAGAAGTAATAAAGAATGAAAAAAATGTGATATTAAATATGCAGGTTTAGAAAGTTAGTGAAGTTTGGGGCGCCTGGGTGGCACAGCGGTTAAGCTTCTGCCTTCGGCTCAGGGCGTGATCCCGGCGATCTGGGATCGAGCCCCACATCAGGGTCCTCCGCTATGAGCCTGCTTCTTCCTCTCCCACTCCCCCTGCTTGTGTTCCCTCTCTCGCTGGCTGTCTCTCTCTCTGTCAAATAAATAAAAAAAAATCTTTAAAAAAAAAAAAAGTTAGTGAAGTTTGCATCTTACTGAGCCATAGTTAGGGAATTCAAGAGCTCATTCTTAAACTATCTTGGTTTAAAATATTAAGTGAATATTTAAGGTGAGTGCACCTAAGGTGCAAAATTTTGGGGTAGTAATGAACAAAAATACTAGCTTTGTATGTTGTTACTGCCTCATTATACATCCCACATAGTGCAGCTAATCTTTAGACATTCTTAGTAATAGGACTGATTTAGTTTTCCTGATATTTAGCTTTAAAAAAAGAAAGAAAATAAGAGGAAGTTTCATTTATTACAAAAATTTTACACTCTACCTTGACTTATCTGAAGAAATACAATTTCCTATATCCAGAATCCACATGGCTTGGAAATGACAAAATGTTAAACTGGTTTTTTCACCAGAAACCCATTTCCTACCTATTCTATATAAATAAAAGTTATATATATCTCGATAACTTTGGAAAATTATTTTTCAGTAGTCCAGGAAGTGTTAGCAGCTGTTTACAATGAAGTATTTTTTCCTTTGTATTCATTCTAAGACTGGTACATGTAAAATACTATTTATTTATTTAAAGTAGGCTCCACGCCCAACGTGGGGCTTGAACTTACGGCCCTGAGATCAAGAGTCACACATTGTACCAACTGAGCCAGCGAGGTGCCTCTAAAATTTTATTTTTTAATTTAAAAAATAGGTACCTGCATCACTGTCTCCCTATTCCTTTAGGATTGCATTAAGTTCTTACTTTCACTTATCATCTGTACATTACTCTAATTTTTACATGTAAAATTGAAGATTAGATTAAGATCTGTAATATTTCTGTATCTGGGATTACTTTACATATATTTCCATGTTATGTGATTTTCCCTGCCTGTTATATGTTGCTGTGATTTAAACAAAAACAGGTTTAATATAATCAGTACCTATACTGAATCCACATTTTTGGAGATTTAAATATTACTAGCTTATGTTCTTTTGACTCTAAGTAAAATATGTATACAGTTACTAACTCAATAACTTTGCTAAAATAATTAAAATTAACAAATATATTTTTTAAAGACTTACATATGAGATTGCTAGGTACTGTTAATAGATAAAAGGACAGTTAAATGTAAGAAACTTAAGGGTCTTACCATCTTCCTGGGAAAATAGCAAAACTCGAAGGTAAATTAGAATAAGAGATTTAATGGCAATTTAAGACACCAGCTAAGATGTCACAAAGCTGCACATCGTTAACTGCCACGTGACCGATGTAGGCCAAATTCCAGTCACTGAGAGAGAGAGAGAACATTTTCTGTGTTGATCAAGAAATGTTTGAAGTGATGAACTTCTGATGTGTTTTTTTGATCAACAGGACCTCGTATTATTTGTAAGTAGTAATTTTTAAAAATAGGCATTTTAAAACATAAAAAGTCAGAATTGCTTGTCTTCCTTCCACCATATTCTGAACGTTTTCAGACACACATATTGTTGTGTAGGAAACTGGAGGCACTTAGTGTTTGTATTGCTTCTATCTGCCTTGCTTCATCAGGAAGTTGTGCTGACATTCCAAGAACTTTTGTTAAAGCAAATTTTGTAATGGATAACTTTTTAAAGATTTTATTTATTTATTTGAGAGACAAAGAAGGATTTGGGGTGAAGGTTGCAGAGGGAGAAGCAGACTCCCCGCTGAGCAGGGAGTCCGATGTGGGACTCTATCCCAGGACTTGGGGATCATGACCCGAACCAAAGGCAGACACTTAACTGACTGAGCCACCCAGGCTCCCATGTAATGGATAACTCGTTGAAACAGAACATTAAACCCATTTCTGATTATTTAATACGCACATACATACAAACTCAAACATTTTTTTTAAAGCTAACATTAGACAAGAAAGGAAATATTTTACCTAACGTTTTAAAACAAAAGTAAATTATCTTAGAACTTCCGGAATTACATTTTTGGTCTAAAATTTGAACAAAAGAATGAATAAGTGTATGTGAATTGGATGCAACAATAACCCAGAGCTTGCCAAATATTAGTCTGTATGTTTGTCTTCATCCAAACTATCAAATGACGTGTGGCTTATTATATTGACTTCTTGGGGCAAATGTTGAATATAGGTGGTATATTTTCTTCTTTAAGAAAAATTTAAAATTTGTCTTTTTTTTTTTTTAAAAGGACAAAATGTTTCACTTTTGGGTAAACACATTCTTCATACCAGGACCAGAGGAAACCTCAGAAAAAGTAGAAAATGGAAGTCTATGTGATCAAGAAATTGATAGTATTTGCAGTATAGAGCGTGCAGATAATGACAAGGAATATCTAGTACTCACTTTAACAAAAAATGATCTCGACAAAGCAAATAAAGACAAGGCCAACCGATACTTTTCTCCAAATTTTAAGGTCAGTTAAAAACATTTTGAGGAATTAGTGTGTGGCTCTGTGTGTGTGTGTGTGTGTGTGTGTGTGTGTATGTATGTGTGTGTTTTAAGTGTATAGCTGGTGAAGGACTTGTGTGTCTAAGTTTTAAATTAAGTATTATTTAGAAGCAATATTTAGGTATCAGTAATGTGAGTTTCTAACATGGATGCACACAGTCAAAAACTGCTTCTCCCCCCTGCCTTTGTTGTTTGGTGAAATTTGGGGCAGGGGTTGGGAAGGGGAAGTCAGTTTATGGGATATGAAGTAGGAATGGGGGAACAAAGAAGTAAAAGGGAACTCAATCATTTGGGAATGATTCATATGGAATGTTCTGAACTGTTCCTGCTTTTGTCCCCTTCCAATTTATTCTCAACTCCTCAGAGAGATCTTAAAACAGACGTGACTGTGTCATTCCTGTTTATACTTTTTAAAGTCCTGTGGTTTTTTGATACGACCTACAAGGACCTACATAATTTCAGCACAGGCCTACCTCCTGCATGAGCTCTAGCCACATTCTCCTCCTGCTTCGAGATTCACCCATTCTGGTCTCTCAGTTCTTCCAAATGCTAAGCTCCTCCTGCCTCCAGTCTCTTCAGTTCTTTTTCTCTCCCTGTGCCTCTCCACCTTCTGCCTTTCCCTGCCCTTCCCACATTTGGCTACCCTTCCATGTTGTAGCCTTTGCTTCAGTCTTGGTGCTCTGAAGGCCTTCTCCAATCATCCTCTTCTGTTACTCCCTTTCTGAAGCTCTACTTTCTCATATTATGGAATTATTTGGGTCATTACTTATATCTATATGTGATGTGTGTGCATATTTCTATTCCTGTGCATTGATAAAAATTTTCCAGGTTAAAAAATCTGATTTGTCAATATTTCCAAGTGGTAGTTTGCCCTTTTTTCCTTCCCCTTTCCTGTTTCTCCTTCTACCTGATTTTCCCCCTTCCTTTCACCATACCCTCCTTTCTCTTTTCAAAACTTCTCTCGTTTTGCCTCATTCCATTTTTATAATATGCAGCAGGCCTACCGATAGCTGGTAAGTGTAAGAATATTACGAATAATCCTAAAAATAACATATTTTAAGTGAAAGTAAATCCACTATTAAGTGCCTTTAGATCTTACATTTCTTTTAAGTGGTTAGAAGGTCTTTTAGAATCCATGGGTTTCCACTGACCATCTTTTACCTAAGTCTGCATTTTCCTTATTTATTAGCTTTTATGCTGTGACTTCCTTGAGTTTTATTGTTTCCTGTTTTAATATTACAAGAATATATATTTGTGATTACAAAGAAAAACTATTTCAGTTATCAGTAAACAAATATCATGGTAAGTGCTTATCAACAAACGAAGCAGAGGTGGGATAGAGAAGGATCTTGGTGTGTTTTAGCTGGATAGTTAAGGCCTCTCTAGCAGGTGACATTTAATCAGAGGCCTAAACGAAATGAGTGAGCTGTACAAATATCAGGGACAGGACAGAAGGGCAGATACAGAAGCCCTGAGACAAGAATGACTCTCCTGTGTTTGAGGAGCAGTAGATAAGCAGTCACTTTGACTAAAGCACATTAGTCCGAGTGTGAAGATATTGGTGTGTTTTCAGCACAGGAAGGATGTCATCTGAATTTTGTCTTTAAAATGTAGACTGGAGAGGAAGTAGGGAGAAGAGGCAAGAACGGAGCAGGGAGGTGAGGTGAGATGCTGCCTCGGGGTTTAGTGCAGGTGTGAGGTGGTGGCTGCTTGGACTAGCGTGGTGGCAGTGGGCATGTGGAGAGGAGGTAGAGATGGTGTCATGCAGGTGGACCCGAAAGGATTTGCTGATGGAAGAGATGTTGGATGTGAGAGGAGAAGTGATGATGACTCTTGGATAATGGGGAGGGGTTGTAGATAAAACAGAAGGAGCAAGGGATTTCACGACAGATCCAATTGAAGCCTCACCTCTCCTGCCTGCTTGCCCTTCTGGACCTTAGCTTCCTCTCCTTGGAGATGGAAATACCTGCCTCCTTGAGTTGCTTGACGATTCTCTTGCCACTGCCTGTGAGCCCTTCGTTCACTGTTAAATCGCTGTCTGTTGTTCGTAACCTTTAGAACTAATGGGATCCCAAACATTGCTGTTGGTCAGTGTTTTTGTAATACAGTGCTTGTATTTGTTTAGTATTATATTTGTATCAGAAAATACACTGAGGTTTAGACAGGTATTAGGTGCAGCATTCTTTTGGAACTCAGCTATTTGTAGAATTTTGTGATTGAAAATACATTTTGTAAACGATCGATGAACTTCAGTGTCAGTGCATTTCTTTTGTAGAATTATTTAGTTAATGCTTGCAGCTTGTGCTTATTAAAGATTAGTATATTAACATCCCAGTGTATCTTTTCAGTGTGTAAGAAGACATAGGAAATCCAAAGAAGAGGGTCATTTAAAAGACAGCTGCCTTTTGAAGATCCTATTTGTCATCGCATTTTTATAAAAAACGAATCTGCTAAAAATACCTATCTTTACTAAGTCATTTAAGAGTAGTCAGATTTATGGATTTTCCACTTAAACTCTCTCTTTTTTCTCTAGGTGAAGCTGTACTTCACGAAAACAGTAGAGGAGCCATCAAATCCCGAGGCTAGCAGTTCAACTTCTGTAACACCAGATGTTAGTGACAATGAACCTGACCATTATCGATATTCTGACACCACTGACTCTGATCCAGAGAATGAACCTTTTGATGAAGATCAGCATACACAGATTACAAAAGTCTGAATTTTTTTTTTAATCAAGAGGGATAAAACACCATGAAAACAAACTTGAATAAACTGCAATTGGACCTTTTTTTTTTAATGGCAATAGGACATTGTGTCAGATTACCAGTTATAGGAACAATTCTCTTTTCCCGACCAATCTTGTTTTACCCTATACATCCACAGGGTTTTGACACTTGTTGTCCAGTTGAAAAAAGGTTGTGTAGCTGTGTCATGTATATACCTTTTTGTGTCAAAAGGACATTTAAAATTCAATTAGGATAAATAAAGATGGCACTTTCCCATTTTATTCCAGTTTTATAAAAAGTGGAGACAGACTGATGTGTATACGTAGGAATTTCTCATTTTGTGTTCTGTCACCAACTGAAGTGGCTAAAGAGTGTTGTGATACACAGGTTCACATCCTACCCCTCTGCACTTGTGGCACAGATGAGTTTGCAGTTGGCTCAGAGGAGTTTCTCAAGGGTTTAGCTACATTGTACTGCATGTGTTCGGGCTAGGGGAGTGGAGGGAGTGCTGGGCTCTGGACCACACACCACGTCCAGCTGTCTTGCGCACCTCTCTGCAGCACGCTGCGGTTTCATCAGGACGTGTGAGGGATTGGCCGCTGTCACTGCTTGTCGTTTTGTGCATTTTATTTTTTTTAAAGCATATTGGTGCTAGAAAAGGCAGCTAGAGGGAGTGAATTGTATTGGGGGACAGGAATGAACCTTCCACAACTTCTTACGAATCCACAAGTGAAGGGATACAAACATAATGTGGTCGTAGATAAGAAACACAGCAACCATGACTTAACCATACAAATGTGGAGGCTATCAACAAAGAATGGGCTTGAAACATGATGAAAATTGACAATGATCTATTAAATACATTTTCTCAGTTGTAACGCCTTCTCCATCTCCCGTGTGTAATCAAGGCCAGTGCGAAAAGTCAGATGCTATTAGAACCTACATCAGTCAACCACATACACTTCTTTATGAGTTTTCAATCATATACCTGCTGTGGATGCTTCACGTGCTGCCTGCAAGCTTCTTTTTTCTCATTGAATATAAAATATTTTGTAATGCTGCACAGGAAATTTCAATTTGAGATTCTACAGTAAGCGTTTTTTTCTTTAAAGATTTATGATGCACTTAATTCAATCCAATAGCTGTCAGCCGTTCCGCCCTTTTGACCTTACACATTCTATTACAATGAGTTTTGCAGTTTTGCACATTTTTTAAATGTCATTAACTGTTAGGGAATTTTACTTGAATACTGAATACATATAATGTTTATATTTAAAAGGACATTATTTGTGTTAAAAAGGAAATTAGAGTTGCAGTAAATTTTCAGCACTGCACAAATAATAAGGCATTTACTTTTTCAGTAGAAATTGTCCCACATAACGCTTTCATCGATGTTTTATTGAAAGAATAGATTTTTTTTTAAATGTGCAGTGTTGAATCATTTCTTCATAGTGCTAGACTTAGGACTAGGGCTTCAATTTCACTTCTTAAATATCATATATTTGATATGCCCAGACTGCATATGATTCTAAGCAGAGTACAACTACTATTGTAAAGCTAATGTGAAGATACTATTTAAAAAGTTTTTTTCCCCCCAGAAATTTGGTGTCTTTCAAATTATACCTTGACCTTGAAACATTTAAATATCCAGCCAGTTTATTTCTTAATGGTGTAAAATCTCATTTTCAATAACTTATTGGTGCTGAAATTGTTCACTAGCTGTGGTCTGACCGAGTTAATTTACAAATACAGATTGCATAGGACCCAACTAGAGCAGCATTTATAGAGTTTGATGGTTAAATAGATTAGGCAGAACTTCATCTAAAATATTCTTAGTAAATAATCTTGACATGTTTTCCATACCTCATCAGTTTCATTCAACAAATAAAATTTTTAAATTTTTAACACAGCTCTTAGGATTTACACATTTGTATTTAAACATTGATATATAGAGAATTGATTGACTGCTCATAAGTTAAGTTGGTAAAGAGACAACTATTCCTAAGATCTCAGCATTGAAATTTATATACCACCTTACTTTCATAAAAGCTGAAAATTATTGACCTAAATGAAAATCAACTATTCATGTTTTGAAGATAGTTATTAATACTGTTATTTGTTACAGTTTTGGGCACAGTATATTAAAACATAACTTGTGTTGTTCCAATATGTAACATGGAGGGCCAGGTCATAAATAATGACATTATAATGGGCTTTTGCACTGTTATTATTTTTCCTTTGGAATGTGAAGGTCTGAATGAGGGTTTTGATTTTGAATGTTTCAATGTTTTTGAGAAGCCTTGCTTACATTTTATGGTGTAGTCATTGGAAATGGAAAAATGGCATTATATATATATTATATATATATAAATATATATTATACATACTACTCTCCTTTATTTCAGTTACCATCCCCATAGAATTTGACAAGAATTGCTATGACTGAAAGGTTTTTGAGTCCTGATTAAAACTTTATTTATGACAGTATTCATAATTAGCCTGAAATGCATTCTGTAGGTAATCTCTTTGAGTTTCTGGAATGTTATCTTACTTAGACTTTTTGGATGTGCAGCCGCTTACATGTCTGAAGTTACTTGAAGGCATCACTTTTAAGAAAGCTTACAGTTGGGCCCTGTGCCATCCCAAGTCCTCCGTAGCTCCTTGCGAACATTTTTTTTTTTTTTTGCCATAATTATTACAGGGCAGTTGAATAAATAGCATCCCCATTCTTTGCTGTGGCACAGGTTATAAACTTAAGTGGAGTTTACCGGCAGCATCAAATGTTTCAGCTTTAAAAAATAAGTAGGGTACAAGTTACATGTTTAGTTCTAGAAAAATGTGTGCAATATGTTCATAACGATGGCTGTGGTCGCCACAAAGTGCCTCGTGTACCTTTACATACTGTTAATGTGTCATGCATGCAGACGGAAGGGGTGGGACTGTGCACGGAAGTGGGGGCTCTAACCGCAGTGTCCGGCAGCGTTGCCTTCCACCCTGCTGGTTCAAAAGTTCAATCTGTTTTCATAGAGAATATATATACTAAACATTTCAGTCTGTTAAACAGCCTTACTCTGATTCAGCCTCTTCAGATACTCTTGTGCTGTGCAGCAGTGGCTCTGTGTGTAAATGCTATGCACTGAGGATACACAAAAACATATGATGTGTACAGGATAATGCCTCATACCAATCAGATGTCCATTTGTTATGGTGTTTGTTAACAACCCTTTATCTCTTAGTGTTATAAACTCCACTTAAAACTGATTAAAGTCTCATTCTTGTCATTGTGTGGGTGTTTTATTAAATGAGAGTATTTATCATTTAAATTGTTTAAAATTATTGACTTTTTAAATAACAGCCAGCCAGATGTGATTCTCTGTAACGTCCCCTACCCCCCACTGTGTCCTTCAAAGCCTGCAGTGATAAAAACATGGGCCTTTGTCAGCTTGGGATAGAGTATCTGTCTGCCCGTGTTTAAGAGAGGCGCTTTTTTAGGGCCTTAGTCAACACTTAATAAATTGTTTCATGTGCATTAAATAACATTCTAATCCTGAAAAAGTTCAAGATTCTTGAAAAACTGCCCCCCCCCACCCTGCCCCCGCACTAAGCCAGATGTCTGAAAGGTAAGTCCCCAGCATGGATTTGATACTTCAGATTTCAACTTGGTGACTTTTCCATTCTTTTCGATTCCGTAGCCTGCCATCAACATATATGGGAAGCCTCATCTACTCATTGTGACTTGTGCCTTTTCAAAATTGATAGTCCTGAGTAGTCTAAAAGACTCTGTGTACTTGAATCAATCTTGTGATTTCTAGCGTCCGTCGAAGTGTAAAGACTAAGGCGTATCCTCCTTTCAACGGAACATAGTAAGGTCTAGTAAGTGACAGTGTAGCTTGTACGGTGTTTGGAGAATTTGAAAGAGAATAAAGCAGACCATGTATGTAACAGTGAGATTGAATGTCATTACAGGTTTACATTGTGTTGTGTGACTTTTTAAAAACAGTGTATGTGAGTAATGTATAATCATCTAAAGAAGTATGCAAAGTGTGTGGGTATGCACGCACTTCTATTTGTATCATGAGGTTTAAGTTCCCGTGTTTCATAAGAAGATCTTGGCGATGTCTGAAACGTAGGACTTCAGCGGCAGCTTCGTTCTTGCGTGTTTTAGCACACTGTCTTTTGAGCTCTTGCGCTCTGGTGAATGCCACCGCCATGTCCACTGAGAAGTTAAAATCACCCGTGTTTAACCTGCACACTTCCAAAGGCAGACAAAACACCAAAACCCTTAAATCTCATGAATTTGCTGCTAACATCCAATTCTTTTTGTTCTTTTATTCCTGCCAGATAACTAGCCACACATCTAAAACTTAGTCTTAAATGACTTAACTGTAAGTTTTGATTGGCAGTGCTGTTAACTAGCCCGGAGAGAAAAGTTTCTGGAATGGAGACAGAAATAATCAGTCCAAATTGGTTTAAGTACAGTATTTTAAAAATTTTAAAGATGAAATGTTAGAGACTGATTTTTCTATAGGCTTGTACAGCCATAGGAAGCCTAATGATTAAGTTGCTTACCAGTTTTTTGGGGGTTTTTTGGTTTGCTTTTTGTTTTGGAGCAAGTTGATTCCCTTATAACCATGATCTTGCTGTTTTTTCCATCCTGCAAGGGAGTTTCCTTCTTACAAGTGTATCAGAATGTGGGTAGCCACTATTGGCAAATTCATGTTGGTTGGTGGCTTTAAAAGTAGGTTATGTGAAGACAGGAAAGGATGAACAAGTTCATTGGTGGTGATACCCTCTGGTTCTTAAGTGAGCTCTTTTGAGAATCCTTTCCCATAACAGCAACAATGAAATGATCACTCATAATTCCTCCACGTGGAGACATGGCCATTATGGGTACTTTTTGTGACTATGCAATCATTCTTTCCTGTATCTTCCATGTATATATTTTCTTCAAGAAATGAAATTTGTACTATGTATACTCTCAAAACCTGTAAGTTTAGTATGTGTGACATGGATTTGTAGGGTGTTGAGTCAAAAAAAACCAAAAAAAAACCCCTCTCCGGGTCCGTGGGTTCATTAGGATGTGTAGATGTTGTTAGCATCAGAATAAGTGTCTAAGTAAATAAGATAGTTATGTTTATTTAGCACAGACAAGCTTTACATTGTAGATCTGTCTCCTCAAAAGCCATTTTAAACGTGCATTTGGGAATTGCGTGTTAGGTGGTTAAACAGAACCTGTGAGACACCATGCAATAGTTCATTTCACTATCGCCTTTCCATGTCCTTGGAGGTTGGTGAAGAAGGATGAGTTTCTCAGTCTTTACAGTTCCCAAACAGGTGTTCAGTTTGGAGTGAGTTGACTTGACACCTGCAAAAAAGGGAAAAGCTACTGCCTGTTTATCAGCTAATTGTCTTGAAATCTCTGTACTGGTATGACTTCCAGCATCTCAAAGACAGTATTTCATGAGTTGTTCACCTTTGGCTCTGGAACTTACCATGTTTAGTATAATGGGCTTATAACAAAACATGCAACTCTTCTTTGATAGTTATTCGAGGATTTTGGTGGAAAAAAATTCAGCGGCAGGGCAACGTGTCACTTAGCAATGTATTGATTGATATTTAAAGAACATTTTTACGTATACGAGTGAAGTCCACTGTCATCTTTGAGCATTACCAGGTTTTAAAATAAAGCGTATTTTTAAATGAAGTGTTTAACAAGGATTTATATTTTTTCATTTTTTTAATTAAAAATAATTTATATCTCTTGTTGCATGTGGTTTCTCATCTTTTCTTGAAATGGTTAGTGGTTTTGTTTGGAATGGATCGAGGCTGTAGTGTTGTAGGTTGTCAACTGTTCACCGCAGTGGAATTCTGAAAAGGTTCAGGTGTGGCTTCCTGTAGCCTGTCATTTACTGGCGTTAATTGATGTGCACCTTTAGGATTTTCTGCCCGCTCTATCCAGTTGTCCAAATGATATCCCGTGTTTACAAATGCCTTTCAGTTTTTACTTTCCTCTCTCATTAAATTGCCCTATAGGGCAGTTTACAAATGTGTGTTGGATGGGTGGGTGGATGAATTAAATTTTTGAGTGCTAGACTCCAACTTCAGAGATTAAATAGTTCAATTCAGGCAAACAGTTCTCACTGGAATCTCACAGTTCATTGTAATGAAACTAATGTCAACCTTGGATGACCTTTGACATACAGAAATGACTCTTGGATATTAATGAATTTGTTAGTAGCTTCTTGATGTGTGCATTAATGAGTTATTTTCAAACTTGTGCATTTAACCAAAGTTGGTGTGTTGGAAATGTTTATATCAAGTTCCATTTGGCTACTGTTGGACATAAAAACAGAAATGCTTTCCTATGGAGAGTATTTTTTCTTTAAAAAATTAAAAAGTTAATTATTTTGAATATTTGGTTTTAAATATTTTGTTCCACAAGTACTTATCAAATCCCTGCTATGTATAACAGATATTTGGAATATATTAGTGATCAAAACAGACATATCCTCTATTGCCCTTAAGGAGTTCCCACTCCAGGAGAGGAAGTAGATTTTATTAAACTAAACTGTGACAGGTGCTGTAAAATATGAGTTGCTTGTGATCTATCTGTCAGGCACTGTTCTAGATCCTTGAGATAGAAATAGGCAAACAGCAGATCCCAGCTCTCATGGGGCTCGCGTTCTAGCAAGGGACACCAGATGGTAAACACCAAACATAGCATCTGTAAGGTGAGAAGGGCTCCTGCGGGGTGATTGTGGAAGAGAGTCAGGTAGGTCGGGTGTGGAGAGATGAGACCGCAGGGCTGAAGAGGGTAGTCTGGAATCATCCTCCCTGGGAAGGTGAGAACTGAGCAGACCCCCGAATCAGCGGCATTAGAATGTTCTTTCATCCTATCGGGCAACAAGAGGCATTCATTATCCTTTATAAAATTTCATTCTCACCTTTTACAACTCCCTGTATATGGTTCCTGAGTTTTTAAGATTTTTACCAGTATATCTAGGGATAATTTTTGAGAATGCCACCCAAAGTAGTCATTGTGTTCTAAATCATTTTGTTTTCTAGATTGATTTGACAAAATCTATATAAACAGTATGTTCCTCTTCATTCCCAGAGTTGAGTTCATTTAAAAAATTTTCTGTGTGTGTGTGTGTGTGTGTGTGTGTGTGTGTGTGTAAAATACTTAATATGGCTTTTCAGTAGAAGTTAAAGTTCTGTTATGGCCTTAAACATTTCTGTAAAGCTGAAAGGAAATGTCATTTATGATTTATCGATGGGAAACAAGTTATAAATTTTGAGTTACTCGAGAAATCAAAGGGGTGAAATTTATGGCCTAGTGCTGTATACTTTAATTCTTAACTCAATATGAGCAAAAACTTCTTGAAAAGCACCAATATCTAAGTAGTAAAAGAAAGTTTTTTCACAAGGGGGGAACCCCCCCCCCACACACACAGTTCAAGATCCAAGAAATTTAACTTTGTGGTAAAGGGCAAATAGTAAAATTGAGTTAATTTGATATGCTAGAAACTTGCAAATTTTTATTTATTGTGGCTTTATTATCTGGTATTTGCTATTGGTCACTTTCTTCCTCCCATCAGGAGCAAATTTTGGAAGAAAATATCAGCTAATAGCTTTTGCTAATAATTTTAATTACTTTAAAATTTTAATTTTAAAATACGATTCCAAGTGATTTTAAAGACACATTGGCAGTTTTGCATTTTGTTTTTATTCTGAGTCTGTTGAGTTTTTGTTTGTTTGTTTGTTTACATTTTATTTTGCTTTAGAAGAAATTAAGGTAGTGGAATGGGTTTCCCCAACGTGACAAAAATTGTCATGTAAATTTAGAAAAAATATTGCACCCATCCTTTATTCTTGGCCTAAAGGTTAAACATTACATACTGGGCATGTCTCCTTAAACCTACGTCACTGGAATTTGAAAGTACATTCCAATAGTAATGATAAATACGCCTCAAACTTAATTTTCAAGAAAATAAACCATGTTTTTACTCTTCTTGAAATACCCGAGACTTTGAAAAAATGTAGTTATCTTTTTCTATTTAATAATATTCAGTTAAATGTGACATGTAGAGATCGTGAAACATCTCAAAAATATAATCTGTAAAAATATAATCTGTCATAAGTATGACAATGCTGTCTACATATTAAAAGTCAGCTGAAGTAGTCCAATTAACTGATACTGGAACATGTAACACGTCAATTAGGGAAAATCACAAATTAGAGTCACGTTTGTGCTTCTCTTTTCAGCTAAAGTCCTGTTTTTGAAATCACAGATCTCATAATTTTGCCGACCTTCTTATCTGCAAAGAAGAGAGATGTATTTAAACTTTACAGGTGAATGTGAAAATTAGCCAGTTCCTTCCTTCTAGTCAGTGTTTCAGTGAAGCTCTCACTGGCAGGGACGCCCAAGGTTGTACATGGCTCTCCTCAGCAAGGGGGCTGCAGGCGCTCAGCAAGCCCTCTGTCGCTGGTGCAGAACGGCCGCAGAGCCTGCCAATGACGCACGGGCGTCTTAGGGTTGTCAGTACCGGGCATCGGATGAACGTTCTGGAATGTTTAGTCTTCGGTGAAAGAGTAGGCATGAATTGCATTTCCGTTTTGCCAGACTCGGCAGACACCATTGAATGTGTCTTCTGGTCCTTGAAGAAGACACGAGGCCATTGTTTCCATGGAAAAAGCCAGGAAGGTTCAAACCGAAATATCACTACGAACACGATCTACGGAGGTAAAAGCGTGGCGAGGACGTACTTGGAAAAACCTTGGGCAGCTCGAATCTTTCCCAAGGAAGTTTCTACCCAGTTCTACATCAGAAAACCTGATCATACAGATTTAAAATTCACAGGAGTTCTGTGATGAGTCACCTGCCTGGAGACCAAAACACAGAGCAGGGAGGTAGGAAGTTGAAGTGAGAAGAGCAGGACAAGGGAAGACAAGAGGCCTCGGGGCGCTCCAGCTACCTCTTTTTTTTTTTTTAATTTTTTTTTTATTATATTATGTTAGTCACCATACAGTACATCCCTGGTTTCTGATGTAAAGTTCGATGATTCATTAGATGCGGCGTGTAACACCCAGTGCACCATGCAATACGTGCCCTCCTTACTACCCATCACCAGTCTATCCCATTCCCCCATCCCCCTCCCCTCTGAAGCCCTCAGTTTGTTTCTCAGAGTCCATAGTTTCTCATGCTTCATTCCCCCTTCTGATTACCCCCCTTTCTTTATCCCTTTCTTCTCCTACCGATCTTCCTAGTTCTTATGTTCCATAGATGAGAGAAACCATATGATAATTGTCTTTCTCTGCTTGACTTATTTCACTTAGCATTATCTCCTCCAGTGCCGTCCATGTTGCAGCAAATGTTGAGAACTCATTCTTTCTGATAGCTGAGTAATATTCCATTGTGTATATGGACCACATCTTCTTAATCCAGTCATCTGTTGAAGGGCATCTCGGTTCATTCCACGATTTAGCTATTGTGGACAATGCTGCTATGAACATTGGGGTGCATATGGCCCTTCTCTTCACTACGTCTGTATCTTTGGGGTAAACACCCAATAGTGCAATTGCTGGGTCATAAGGTAGCTCAATTTTTAACTTTTTAAGGGACCTCCACACTGTTTTCCAGAGTGGCTGCACCAACCTACATTCCCACCAACAATGTAGGAGGGATCCCCTTTCTCCACATCCTCTCCAGCAATTGCTGTTTCCTGTCTTGTTAATTTTTGCCATTCTAACTGGCGTAAGGTGGTATCTCAGTGTGGTTTTGATTTGAATTTCCCTGATGGCTAATGATTTTGAACATTTTTTCATGTGTCTGTTAGCCATTTGTATGTCATCATTGGAAAAGTGTCTGTTCATGTCTTCTGCCCATTTTATGATTTGTTTATTTGTTTCTCATGTATTGAGTTTGAGAAGTTCTTTGTAGATCTTGGATACCAGTCTTTTATCTGTAGTATCATTTGCAAATATATTCTCCCATTCTGTGGGCTGCCTCTTAGTTTTTTTGACTGTTTCTTTGGTTGTGCAGAAGCTTTTTATCTTGATGAAGTCCCACAAGTTCATTTTATCTTTTGTTTCTCTTGCCTTTGGAGATGTGTCATGAAAAAGGTTGCTTTGGCCGATGTCGTAGAGGTTGCTGCCTATGTTCTCCTCTAGGATTTTGATGGATTCCTGTCTCACATCGAGGTCTTTCATCCATTTGGAGTTTATTTTTGTGTATGGTGTGAGAGAGTGGTCAAGTTTCATTCTTTTGCATGTAGCTGTCCAATTTTCCCAGCACCATTTATTGAAGAGACTGTCTTTTTTCCACTTGGATGTTCTTTCCTGCTTTATCAAAGATTAGTTGCCCAAAGAGCCGAGGGTCCATTTCTGGGTTCTCTATTCTGTTCCATTGGTATGTGTCTGTTTTTGTGCCAGTACCATGCTGTCTTTGTGATTACAGCTTTGTAGTACAGCTCGAAATCCGGCATTGTGATGCCCCCAGCTTTGTTTTTCCTTTTCAACAGTTCCTTGGAGATTCGGGGCCTTTTCTGGTTCTATACAAATTTAAGGACTATTTGTTCCAGTTCTTTGAAAAATGTCATCGGTATTTTGATCGGGATAGCATTGAAAGTGTAGATTGCTCTGGATAGCATGGACATTTTAACTATGTTAATTCTTCCGATCCATGAGCATGAAATATTTTTCCATCTTTTCGTGTCTTCCTCAATATCTTTCAAGAGTGATTTATAGTTTCTAGAATATAGGTCCTTTATGTCTCTGGTTAGGTTAATTCCAAGGTAACATATGATTTTTGGTGGTATTGTAAATGGGATGGATTCCCTAATTTCTCTTTCTTCAGTCTCATTATTCGTGTATAGAAATGCAACTGATTTCTAAGCATTGATTTTATATCCCGCCACATTACTGAATTGCTCTATAACTTCTGGTAGTTTGGAAGTGGATTCTTTTGGGTTTTCCATATAGAGTATCATGTCATCTGTGAAGAGAGACAGTTTGACTTCTTCTTTGCCGATTTGGATACTTTGATCCCTTTTTGTTGTCTGATTGCTGTTGCAAGGACTTCTAGTACTATGTTGAATAATAGTGGCGAGAGTGGGCATCCTTGTCGTGTTCCTGATCTTAAGGGAAAGGCTTCCAGCTTTTCCCCATTGAGAATGATATTTGCTGTAGGCTTTTCATAGATGGTTTTTATGAGATTGAGGAATGTACCTTCTATTCCTACACTCTGAAGGGTTTTAATCAGGAAAGGATGCTGTATTTTGTCAAATGCTTTTTCTGCATCTATTGAGAGGATCATATGATTTCTGAATTTTTGTTTCTGGATAAAATCTAAGACACTGATAGATTTGCGAATGTTGAACCACGCTTGCATCCCAGGGATGAATCCCACTTGGTCATGATGGATAATCCTTTTAATGTACTGTTGGATTCTATTAGCCAGGATCTTTTTGAGGATTTTGGCGTCCATATTCATTAGGGAAATCGGTCTGTAATTCTCCTTTTTGATGGGGTCTTTGCCTGGTTTGGGGATCAAGGTAATATTGGCCTCATAGAATGAGTTTGGTAGCTTTCCTTCTGTTTCTATTTTTGAAATAGCTTTAGGAGAATAGGTATTATTTCTTCTTTGAATGTTTGGTAGAATTCCCCAGGAAAACCATCTGGGCCTGGAGTTTTATTTTTTGGAAGGTTTTTTTTTTATCACTGATTCAATTTCTTTGTAATTAATTGGCCTGTTTAAGAA
Organism: Ursus americanus; assembly: GCF_024610735.1. Classification (NCBI taxonomy): domain Eukaryota; kingdom Metazoa; phylum Chordata; class Mammalia; order Carnivora; family Ursidae; genus Ursus; species Ursus americanus. The sequence continues at coordinate 78,863,610 of NC_142132.1, forward strand.
ATCAATTTCTTCCTTTTTCAATCTTGGTAGTTTATAGGTTTCCAGGAAGGATTCCATCTCTTCCAGATTGCTTAATTTATTGGCATAAAGCTGTTGATAAAGTTTCTAATAATCCTTCCAATTTCATTGGTGTTGGTTGTGACCTCTCCTTTTTCATTCATAATTTTATTAATTTGGGTCCTTTCTCTATTCTTTTGGATATGTCTTGCCAGAGGTTTATCAATTTTATTAATTCTCTCAAAGAACCAGCTTCTAGTTCTGTTGATCTGCTCTACTGTACTCCTGGTTTCTAATTCGTTGATTTCTGCTCTAATCTTGGTCGACTGCTTCCTCATGCGTGGATTAGGCCTGTCCCTCTGTTGCTGTTCCAGCTTCTTGAGGTGAGAATATAAAAACTGCATTTTAGATTTTTCTATTCTTTTGAGTGAGGCTTGGATGGCTATGTATTTCCCCCTTAGGACTGCCTTTGCAGTATCCCATAGGTTTTGGACCGTTGTATTTTCATTCTCGTTGGTCTTCATAAATTGTTTAAATTGATTTTTGATTTCCTGGTTTATCGAGTCATTCCTGAGCAGGATGGTTCTTAGTCTCCAAGTGTTTGAGTTTCTTCCAAATTTTTCCTTGTGGTTGAGTTCCAATTTCAGAGCGTTGTGGTCTGAGAATATGCAGGGGATAATTTCAATCTTTTGGTATCGGTTGAGACCTGTTTTGTGTCCCAGAACATGGTCTATTCTTGAGAATGTTCCATGGGCATTAGAATAGAATGAGTATTCTTTGGTTCTGGGGTGTAGTGTTCTATATATGTCTATGAGGTCCAACTCATCGAGTATGGCATTCAAAGCCCTTGTTTCTTTGTCCAGTTTTTGCATGGGTGTTCTGTCTATTTCTGATAGTGGGGTGTTGAGGTCCCCTACTATTAATGTATTTTTATCTATATGTCTCTTTATTCTGGTTAGGAGTTGGCTTGTGTATCTTGCTGCTTCCCTGTTGGGGGCATATATATTTATAATTGTCATCTCCACTTGTTGGATACATCCTTTAAGAATAATATAGTGCCCTTCTGTGTCTCTAACTATAGTCTTTAGTTTAAAATCCAATCTGTCTGATATGAGAATTGCTACCCCAGCTTTCTGTTGAGGTCCATTGACATGAAAGATGGTATTCCATCCCTTTACTTTCAGTCTGAATGTATCTTTAGGTTCAAAATGAGTCTCTTGTAGACAGCAAATGGATGGGTCATTTCTTTTTATCCTATCTGCAACCCTGTGGTGCTTTATGGGAGCATTTAAGCCATTCACATTGACACTGAATACTGAGAGATATGATTTTAATGATGCCATGTTGCCAGTAAAGTCTTTGCTTGTATCGGTTGTGACTTTCTGTTCTGTATCACCCTTGGGGCCTTTTTACCTTTATAGAACCCCCCTTAATATCTCCTGTAGGGCTGGTTTTGTGGTTATGAAATTGGTTAATGACTGGCGATTCTGGAAGGTCTTTATTTCTCCATCCATTCTGAATGACAGCCTTGCTGGATAAAGGATCCTTGGCTGCATGTTTTCCTCTGAAAGAGCTTTAAAAATGTCCCCCCAACCCTTTCTCTCATTCCAGGTCTGTGTAGACAGGTCTGACGTGATTCTGATACGTTTGCCTTGGTACGTGAGAAATTTCTTTGCCCTGGCCGCTTTCAATACTGTATCCTTGGATCTAATATTTGCGAAATGCACTATGACGTGACGTGGCGTAGGTTTGTCATGGTTGAGCTTGGGAGGGGTCCTTTCTGCCTCTTGGACACGAATGCTTATTTCCTTTGCTAGATTAGGGAAGTTTTCAGCTACAATTTGTTCAAATATCTCTTCTAGACCTCTGTTTTTCTCTACCCCCTCGGGGATGCCGATGATTCTGACATTGGAACGTTTCATTGAGTCAGTAATCTCCCATAACCTATATTCTTGGGCATGGATTTTTTTAAGTCCCGATTCTATTTTAGCTTTTTCTTCTACTAACCCATCCTCCAATTCGTGGATATGTTCTTCTGTCTCATTCACCCTGGCCGTCAGAGCCTCTAGTTTTGACTGCATTTGGCTCATAGAATTTTTAATTTCTGCCAGATTCGCTCTCATTTCCACCCTTAGAGATTCTATATTCTCATTAACATTTTCGTTAATACTTTTTTCAAGTCTACACATCATCTTGACCATTGTTACTCTGAATTCCATTTCTGATAATTTGGTTATATCCATATCCATTAGTGCTTTGGCAGAGGCCACAGACTCATTGTCTTTTCTTTGCTGGGGGGGGGGATTTCTCCTTCCCATCATTCTGATGAGGAGAGGTTGCGGGGTTGTCCAGAGCCCAAACTATTGACTGGGACCCAGGCCGTGCGCACTTGTTTTATAGGGATCTTAGGGATGTGGGCTTCTTGATTTTTCAGCCTGCCTTCTGGGGGAGGGGCCTGCCGCGCCGATACTCAGGCAACCCTGTTTGGGTAGAGTCTCCATGTCCCCTGTGAGGGGGGTGGGGATGGGCACTCTCTGAGCCGGTATTTCCAGGCTTTTGTTCTCTGGCGGCTTTCCCTGGCAGTCTGCTGTGCCTCTTCTGAGAGTCAGAGCAGCAGCGGCCGAATCTCAGCCTCTGTCACAGAACAGAGGGATCGCGGACCGTTCTCCACCGATGTTCTGGCCACTTTAACTCTGTTACTGTTGGTGCTGCTGAACCCTGCAGCATCCTGGGATGTGCGCCCCACAGCCGGTGTCCCAGCCCTCACTTCCAGGGCCGACGAATCTCTGTCCTTTGTGTTTCTAATGCCGCCAGCCGCCCGCCGCCCCTGCATGCTCCGGAAGCTCCCGGTCTCAGTCTGGATCCAGTGAGTGCACCGGAGCTCCGTTTCTGTCTGGTGGTGTGAGCTCCTGGCTCATGGTCTCAGTCTGCTGTTTCGCGGGTGCCGGTCCTCGAGTCCGTCCGCTCCCCTGTGCAGGTGGCTACCGCTTCCCGGTGCCCGATCTTGGCAGCTCCCTCCCCCTTCCGTTTATCTTCAGATATCTGTGCGCAGTTTCAGGGCTCCCCGCTTCGTACCTCAATCCTCAGCGCTGGAGATGTGCATTTGTAGAGATCCGGATGTATCTTCCTGCGTCTCAGGCTGATTCCATGGATGCTCAGGGTGGTCTGGTACCTATCCAGCTCGACTCAGGGGACCGGCTGAAAAAGGGGTTCCCTACTCCTCTGCCATCTTAACCCCTCCAGCTATCTCTTAGTACTGGAGGCCGTTGGGGAAACACCCTGTGCCGGCCCTACCCACCAGACCCCGTAGCAGACCCTGGCCGCGCTTTACCCACCCTTCAAGGCAGGTGTTTTCACCTCAGTTTATACACAAAACCTGAAAGAGTATTCGAATTGTCCAGGACTCACAACTAGTAAGTAGGGAACTGACGTTGAGCCCATTTGAACCGTTGTTTTTATCATGACGCTATGCCACCTCTTATGCATAATCAAAGTTACAAAGCGAACAACAAAAGCATAAACAACTAATCAATAATGGGATCACGCCAATATCCTTTATTACTGACAAAAGAAAAGCACATTTTACTACAAGGCTGAAGTCCTGCAAAATGAATGAAGAAGAGAAATATTGAACAGGTGTTCGAGCTATGAAAGAGAACTCTGTATCTTGCAAAGTTCCCTTTTTTTAAAAAAAAAGATTTTATTTATTTATTTGTCAGAGAGAAAGAGAAAGAGCGCAAGTAGGGGGAGTGGCAGGCAGAGCAGGCTGAGGGAGAAGCAGACTCCCTGCAGAGCAAGAAGCCTGATGCGGGACTCGATCCCAGGGCCCTGAGATCATGACCTGAGCCAAAGGCAGACGCTTAACCAACTGAGCCACCCAGACATCCCTCTTGCAAAGTTCTTGATAGGTACAATGGTGAGGTGTTGGCACATGTTTTTATATCAAGACTCAAAACGAGAGCAAAATGTGCTAGTTTGGTCTTAAATCTGTTGAATAAACTTATACCTTATTTGTGGCTGAACTTAGAAATACATTATTTAAAATAATCGGTTCTCCGTTAAGTAGGCCAACCAGCCATCTGTCAGGTGTATGCTGCATGCTTACCGTGTCCACTTGGAATTATGGTGGGGTAGAGGTCAGAAAAGGTCATGGACATTTTAGAGTGGGGAACAGAGTTTAGGCAGAGGGAAGAGCAAGCACAATGGCTTGTTGGGGGAACAAACTTGGCCGTTTAGGAAGGGCTAAGAGGAGAAAGGCTAGAGCATGGCGAGTGGTGTGGAGAGCAGTGGAAGATAAAATCTGGAGAAGTAGGCGGGGGAACTTCTGATTCCAGCCGAGGTGGAATAGAACCACTCAAGCCCATTTCTGCTGTGGTCGACAGCTAAAAAGTTCTGGACCAAATGCAAAGAAGGAAATACCTAAGAACTCTGAAAAGTAAACACAAGCAGATAGATTGTGAAGGAGACTCAAAACTCGGAAAAACACCCTATATGAGGATGCTTCCCATTCTCTTTTCTTTCGTCTTCCAGGCTTGTGCCAGGGGTTAGCCCCACTTGCGGAGCTGCACAGCCATGGAGACACAAGCAGCTGAAACTCTACGAGAAATCCGCTGCTGACCAGAGGAAACCAGGAAAAGCATCTCCTGTTGGCCAGAGAGCATGGGTTGAGGGCACCAGGAAAATCCTGGAGAGGGGAGAGCTGGGAAGGGGGACCCTCTCATTGTGTATTTGAACTTCTCCAAGTCCTGGGCTTGGTCCGGAGCTGGCGTGCACGAGACAGAAGTAAAGAACCATAGCAAAGTCTACAAAAATGGAAACGAGATGGGGCCACCGCTCACAGAAGGTGACAGAGAATTTTCAGTCTGAGCCTGACTGAGCTGATTGCCTGCTTAAACAAATGAACAAATAAAATATTTCTCAGAAAATTCTAGTAAGACCCGAAGTGGATACAACCCAGTATCCAAAATTGCTTAAGTAGGAAGAACCAAGGTAACGTGAACAATTTCCAAGGAAAAGGTCCATCAAGAGATACCAGCCTTGAGATAACCCAGAAGCTGGAATTACCAGACATAAAAGCAACTATTATAATTATGCTGTATGAGATAAACACACTTGAACTGAACAGAAAGACATTCTCAGCAGAGAACCAAATTATAAGAAGAACCACATGGAAGTTTTATGGCAAAAGATACAATATCTAAAGTTAAAAATAAAAACCACTAGATGGGCAATAGAAAAATGGAAATGACAGGAAAGAGTCAGCATACTTGAAAGTAAATTAATAAGTGTCCAATTTTAATGATGACTCTAAGGTCTTAAAGGTGGATGAGGCTTTGAAAAGCAAAATGTATCTGACTGTAATTAGCTACAGGGAGCCTTGATAAGATATTAATCCAAGTACATTCATGTGGCTCCCAGAGATACATATGAAGGAGTGCCTGCTGTTTGTCAATTATGTGGAATATGGAATTAGCATTATCATAGGTCCAACCGTGATGATTATGCAAACTTTCTATGACAGTGTTTTATTCGGGCTTAATATGTAAAAACATGTCACATAGGTTCTGCGACTTACAAAGTCCAAGCTGATGCATGCGTTGGCAAAGAAAAGTTTCCTAATTGGGTCCATTAAGTTGTGTACCTGCAGTAAAAGCAATTTTGAAACCTAAGAGAGTCATCACTAGATAATTGCCAAGCTCATCATCAGAGTCCGTGCCTGGTAAATTGCTTTGCTGGCCTGCTCATGTTAACTCTTTGAATCAGCCTTTGTAATAGGGCCTTTTCCCAAATATGGATGTTATTAAAGGGATGTCACATGAAAATCGACCTTTCTTGTAGGCACAATACATGCTTTTCGATCTCGTAACAGAAAAAAAAAAAGCAATGTTTAATGCTGCTAGTACTTAGAAATCTGTTATGAGAAATCATTAAGGTGAGTCTGGAGAAAAATGTAACTGGTATTATGTGGGAAAATGACTTTCTGATGAAAGGAGACAATTTCAAGTCTTTAGAATACCTCCCATTGTTACACTAGCACCATATTAATCTTAAAAGGCAATGTGAATTCTTGTAATAGTGATGATAATTCTGGATTTGAGAGTTTAACAAGTGTTGCCGTTTAATTCCTATAAGATACGAAGCACAATTATGTCCATCTTATGCGTGAGGAATTGAGGGAGACAGACGTTCAGTCACTGGTCAGCACAGAAAAACTCGTAAGTGGCGGAGCCAGGATTTCAATTCCGCTCTGTCTGGTTGCCAAGCCTAGGCTACTAGCTACTGTTACATAGTTACTTCCTATAACAACTAAATGAGAACGTTCTTTCTTTCTTTCTTTTTTTTAAGGGCATAGTCTTCAAGCAGCGAGGGTGTAAGCTGTGGTTCTCACGTTTTTTGGTGTCAGGATTCTTTTAAACTCTTAAAATTTATTGAGGACCTCAAAGAGCTTTTGTGTGTGTGGGGTATGTATACCTACTGGTATTTTACCCTATTGGAAATGAAATCTCAGACATTATTACCTGAGAAATATTTATTAATTAAAAATAACAATAAACTCATTACATGTTCACATAAATAATGTTTTTAATGAAGGTAATTGTGCTTTCCAAAACAAAACTTTAGCAATTAAGAGTGGTTTAAAAAAATTTTTTTTTCCAGATATCTAGTAAGACTTGGCTTAATAGAAAACAGCTAAATTTTCATATATGCTTCTGCATTTAATCAGTTGTGAGATGTTGTTTTGGTTGTAGTATTTGAAGAAAGTGTGGCCTTTGTACACCGATATGTAGTCAGAAAGGGAGAAGTTTTTTAAGAGCCTTTTTAGATAATTGTAGGTATTCTTAAAACTACCAAACTCAGGTTGTAGTTTTTTAGAAGTTCATCGAAGTGTGGGATTGGGAACCCTCAATGAACTTTTTGTACTCTGCTTGATTTGAACCTGTTGGTTTATCTTGTTCTTCCAATGATCTTTTATCCATGTATAATTTTGTAACATTATGAAGGGATTATTTGGAAAATAGTGGCTCATTGATTTGTATAGATCTTCCAAATATTGACACACTTCATTGTAAATGTAAAAGAAAAAGAAATCACATTTGCTAATATCACCCTGAGCTCATCGGAAAAGTCTTTAAATACTGGGACGCTGTCCAGTTCAGAGTGGCAGATTCAAGTTTTTTAAAATATTAATTTTTACTTGAAAGCTTGAATTTTATCCCTGACAACAAATACCGTTAATTGTTTTCCTGAAAGGGTCTCAATATCCCACTGGGGCCACAGGCCATATTTTGAGGGTCACTGGTGAAGAGCTTTGACTGGGAAGAAGTAAATAAGAGAACATTTACGTAAAGGTCCAAACAAATTAATTTTTAGGGTGCTGAAGGAACTTGAAAACGGTCTCAGAATCACGAGCAGTAATCTGTGATAAATTGGGGGAAGTGGGAGAGAGTTCAGACGTGCAGGAATGAGACAGGATTGCCCTCATTCTCCAGGAGGCTATATCCCGGCCAACTCTGATTCCCAGAAAAAGGCTACGTGATATTCCATAGCAGGTAGCCTAAGAACATTACAAAATAATTCAGCGATTGCCAGATGTTGTGAGGGCTAGAAGGTCATCTTAAATTTTGTTTTCCTGCATGACCATCTGACACAGTGCTTCACATGGCGTAGACACTGAAAGTATTTGAAAAACTACAGAAAGACAGTTGAATAAGAGTCTGTGTGGGTACTGCTTGTACAACCTGCACAAATCTCATCCGATTAGAAACCATTTATAGAGTACCTGCCCTGTGCAGAAGGCCGTGGTAGGGAAGTGGTAATCTGGAGGGGCACATAGGAGGAAAACTAAAAGAATTTGCTTTGAGAATGGAAAGTACCGAGTGTATTTTCAAATGTGAAATACTTGGACGGGGTAGTTAAGATGGCGGAGGAGTAGGGGACCCCTTTTTCTGCCGGTCCCCTGAGTCGAGCTGGATAGGTACCAGACCAGCCTAAATAACCACGGAATCAGCCTGAGACGCAGGATGATGCATCTGGATCTCTACAAATGAACATCTCCAGCGCTGAGTATTGAGGTACGAAGAGAGGAGCTGTAAACCGTGCACAGATATTGGAAGAAAAACGGAAGGGGGAGGGAGCCGCCGCGTTTGGGCGCCTGGAAGCGGCAGCCACCTGCACGGGGGAGCGGGCGGGCTCGCGGTCGGCACCCGCGAAACAGCAGACTGAGACCCTGAACCGGGTGCGCACGCCACCAGGCTTCTCACGAAACTCTGGAATCGAGGTGTGCTCACCGGGCATAGACTGAGACCGGGAGACCCGGGAGCGTGCGGGGCGGCCGGTGGCTGGCGGCATTAGAAACACAAAGGACAGAGACGCTCCAGCCCTGGAAGTGAGGGCAGGGATGCCGGGTTGGTGCGCACATCCCGGGACGCTGCAGGGTTGAGCAGCACCAACAGTAATAGAGTTAAAGTGGCCAGAACATCAGTGGAAAACGGGCCGCAATCCCTCTGTTCTGTGACAATGCAGCCTCTGCTGCTCTGACCCTCAGAAGAGGCATAGCCGGCTGCCAGGGAAAGCCGTCAGAGAACAAAAGCCTGGAAATACCGGCCCAGAGAGTGCCCATCCCCATCCTCCCTCGCAGGGGACACGGAGACTCTAACCAAACAGGGTTGCCTGAGTATCGGCGCGGCAGGCCCCTTCCCCAGAACACAGAAGGCAGGCTGAAAAATCAAGAAGCCCACAACCCGAGGCGCCTGGGTGGCGCAGTCATTGAGCGCCTGTCTCCGGCTTAGGGCGTGATCCCAGCGTTCTGGAAAGGAGTCCCTCATCGGGCTCCTCCGCTGGGAGCCGGCTTCTTCCTCTCTCACTCCCCTGCTTCTGTTCCGTTCTTGCTGACTGTCTGTCTCCCTCTCTCAGATAAGTAAATAAATAAAATCTTTAAAGAAGAAGCCCACATCTCTAAGATCCCTATAAAACAAGGGGCACGGACTGGGACCCAGTCAATAATTTGGGCTCTGGACAACCCCGCAACCTCTCCTCATCAGAATGACAAGAAGGAGAAGCCCCCCCCAGCAAAGAAAAGACAGTGAGTCTGTGGCCTCTGCCACAGAAGTAACGGATATGGATGTAACCGAATTATCAGAAATGGAATTCAGAGTAACAATGGTCAAGATAATGAGTAGACTTGAAAAAAGTATTAAGGAAAATGTTACTGAGAATATAGAATCCCTAAGGGCGGAAATGAGAGTGAATTTGACGGAAATTAAAAATTCTATGAGCCAAATGCAGGCAAAACTAGAGGCTCTGACGGCCAGGGTCACTGAAGCAGAGGAAAGGGTTAGTGAATTGGAGGATGGGTTAATAGAGGAAAAAATTAAAATAGAAGCTGGTCTTAAAAAAAATCCACGCCCACGAATGTAGGTTAGGGGAGATTACTGACTCAATGAAACGATCCAATGTTAGAATCATCGGCATCCCTGAGGGGGTGGAGAAAAACAGAGGTCTAGAAGAGATATTTGAACAAATTGTAGCTGAAAACTTCCCTAATCTAGCAAGGGAAACAAAAATTCGTGTCCAAGAGGCAGAGAGGACCCCTCCCAAGCTCAACCATGACAGACCTACACCACGTCACGTTATAGTGCAATTCGCAAATATTAGATCCAAAGATACAGTATTGAAAGCGGCCAGGGCAAAGAAATTTCTCACGTACCAAGGCAAAGGCATCAGAATCATGTCAGACCTGTCTACACAGACCTGGAATGAGAGAAAGGGTTGGCGGAGCATTTTTAAAGCTCTTTCAGAGAAAAACATGCAGCCAAGGATCCTTTATCCAGCAAGGCTGTCATTCAGAATTGATGGAGAAATAAAGACATTTCAGAATCGACAGTCACTAGCCAATTTCGTAACCACGGAACCAGCCCTACAGGAGGTATTACGGGGGGTTCTATAAAAGTAAAAAGCCCCAAGAGTGATACAAAACAGAAAGTCACAGCCAATACAAACAAAGACTTTACTGACAACAGAATTAAAAGCATATCTCTCAGTACTCAGTCTTAATATTAATGGTTTAAATTCTTGCTTAAAATGACACAGGGTTGCAGATTGGATAATAAGAAATGACCCATCCATTTGCTGTCTACAAGAGACTCATTTCGAACCCAAAGATGCATTCAGACTGAGAGTAAGGGGATGGAGTACCATCTTTCACGCAAATGGACCTCAAAAGAAAGCTGGGGTAGCAATTCTCATATCAGATAAACTGGATTTTAAACTACAGACTATAGTTAGAGACGCAGAAGGGCACTATATTATTCTTAAAGGAAGTATTCAACAAGTGGAGATGACAATTATAAATATATATGCCCCCAACAGGGGAGCAGCAAGATACACAAGCCAACTCTTAACCAGAATAAAGAGACATATAAATAAAAATACATTAATAGTAGTGGACCTCAACACTCCACTCTCAGAAATAGACAGAACACCCTGGCAAAAACTAAGCAAAGAATCAAAGGCTTTGAATGCCATACTCGACGAGTTGGACCTCTTAGATATATATAGAACACTACACCCCAGAACCAAAGAATACTCATTCTATTCTAATGCCCATGGAACATTCTCAAGAATAGACCATGTTCTGGGACACAAAACAGGTCTCAGCCGATACCAAAAGATTGAAATTATCCCCTGCATATTCTCAGACCACAACGCTCTGAAATTGGAACTCAACCACAAGGAAAAATTTGGAAGAAACTCAAACACTTGGAGACTAAGAACCATCCTGCTCAGGAATGACTCGATAAACCAGGAAATCAAAAATCAAATTAAACAATTTATGGAGACCAATGAGAATGAAAATACAACAGTCCAAAACCTATGGGATACTGCAAAGGTGGTCCTAAGGGGGAAATACATAGCCATCCAAGCCTCACTCAAAAGAATAGAAAAATCTAAAATGCAGTTTTTATATTCTCACCTCAAGAAGCTGGAACAGCAACAGAGGGACAGGCCTAATCCACGCACGAGGAAGCAGTTGACCAAAATTAGAGCTGAAATCAATCAAGCAGAAACCAGAAGTACAGTAGAGCAGATCAACAGGACTAGAAGCTGGTTCTTGGAGAGAATCAATAAAATTGACAGACCACTGGCAAGACTTATCCAAAATAAAAGAGAAAGGACCCAGATTATTAAAATTATGAATGAAAAAGGAGAGGTCACGACGAACACCATTGAAATTGGAAGGATTATTAGAAATTTTTATCAACAGCTATATGCCAATAAACTAAGCAATCTGGAAGAGATGGAATCCTTCCTGGAAACCTATAAACTACCAAGATTGAAACAGGAAGAAATTGATTTCTTAAACAGGCCAATTAATTATGAAGAAATTGAGTCAGTGATAAACAACCTTCCAAATAACAAAACTCCAGGCCCGGACGGTTTTCCTGGGGAATTCTACCAAACATTCAAAGAAGAAATAATACCTATTCTCCTAAAGCTATTTCAAAAAATAGAAACAGAAGGAAAGCTACCAAACTCATTCTATGAGGCCAATATTACATTGATCCCCAAACCAGGCAAAGACCCCCTCAAAAAGGAGAATTACAGACCGATTTCCCTAATGAATATGGACGCCAAAATCCTCAACAAGATACTTGCTAATAGAATCCAACAGTTCATTAAAAGGATTATCCACCACGATCAAGTGGGATTCATACCTGGGATGCAAGCGTGGTTCAATATTCGCAAATCAATCAGCGTGATACATCATATCAACAAGAAAAGACTCAGGAACCATATGATCCTCTCAATCGATGCCGAAAAAGCATTTGACAAAATACAGCATCCTTTCCTGATTAAAACCCTTCAGAGTGTAGGAATAGAAGGTACATTTCTCAATCTCATAAAAGCCATCTATGAAAAGCCTACTGCAAATATTATTCTCAATGGGGAAAAGCTGGAAGCCTTTCCCTTAAGATCAGGAACACGACAAGGATGCCCACTCTCGCCACTATTATTCAACATAGTACTAGAAGTCCTTGCAACAGCAATCAGACGACAAAAAGGGATCAAAGGTATTCAAATTGGCAAAGAAGAAGTCAAAATGTCTCTCTTTGCAGATGACATGATACTCTATATGGAACCCAAAAGAAGCCACTCCCAAACTATTAGAAGTTATAGAGCAATTCAGTAACGTGGCGGGATACAAAATCAATGCTCAGAAATCAGTTGCATTTCTGTACACGAATAACGAGAACGAAGAAAGAGAAATTAGGGAATCCATCCCATTTACAATAGCACCAAAAACCATACGTTACCTTGGAATTAACTTAACCAGAGACGTAAAGGACCTTTATTCTAGAAACTATAAATCACTCTTAAAAGACATTGAGGAAGACATAAAAAGATGGAAAGATATTCCATGCTCATGGATCGGAAGAATTAACATAGTTAAAATGTCCATGCTATCCAGAGCAATCTACACTTTCAATGCTATCCCGATCAAAATACTGAGAACGTTTTTCAAAGAACTGGAACAAATAGTCCTTAAATTTGTATGGAACCAGAAAAGACCCCGAATCTCCAAGGAACTGTTGAAAAGGAAAAACAAAGCTGGGGGCATCACAATGCCGGATTTCGAGCTGTACTACAAAGCTGTGATCACAAAGACAGCATGGTACTGGCACAAAAACAGACACATAGACCAATGGAACAGAATAGAGAGCCCAGAAATGGACCCTCAGCTCTTTGGGCAACTAATATTTGATAAAGCAGGAAAAAACATCCGATGGGAAAAAGACAGTCTCTTCAATAAATGGTGCTGGGAAAATTGGACAGCTACATGCAAAAGAATGAAACTTGACCACTATCTCACACCATACACAAAAATAAACTCCAAATGGATGAAAGACCTCGATGTGAGACAGGAATCCATCAAAATTCTAGAGGAGAACATAGGCAGCAACCTCTACGACATCGGCCAAAGCAACCTTTTTCATGACACATCCCCAAAGGCAAGAGAAACAAAAGATAAAATGAATTTATAGGACTTCATCAAGATTAAAAGTTTCTGCACAGCCAAGGAAACAGTCAGAAAAACTAAGAGGCAGCCCACGGAATGGGAGAAGATATTTGCAAATGACACTACAGATAAAGGACTGGTATCCAAGATCTACAAAGAACTTCTCAAACTCAATACACGAGAAACAAATAAACAAATCAAAAAATGGGCAGAAGATATGAGCAGACACTTTTCCAATGAAGACATACAAATGGCTAACAGACACATGAAAAAATGTTCAAAATCATTAGCCATCAAGGAAATTCAAATCAAAACCACACTGAGATACCACCTTACGCCAGTTAGAATGGCAAAAATAGACAAGGCAAGAGACAACAATTGTTGGAGAGGATGTGGAGAAAGGGGATCCCTCCTACATTGTTGGTGGGAATGCAAGTTGGTACAGCCACTCTGGAAAACAGTGTGGAGGTCCCTTAAAAAGTTAAAAATTGAGCTACCTTATGATCCAGCCATTGCACTACTGGGTGTTTACCCCAAAGATACAGACGTAGTGAAGAGAAGGGCCATATGCACCCCAATGTTCATAGCAGCAATGTCCACAATAGTTAAATCGTGGAAGGAGCCGAGATGCCCTTCAACAGATGACTGGATTAAGAAGTTGTGGTCCATATATACAATGGAATATTACTCAGCTATCAGAAAAAACAAGTTCTCAACATTTGCTGCAACATGGACGGCACTGGAGGAGATAATGCTAAGTGAAATAAGTCAAGCAGAGAAAGACAACTATCATATGATTTCTCTCATCTATGGAACATAAGAACTAAAATGATCAGTAGGGGAAGAAAGGGATAAAGAAAGAGGGGGGTAATCAGAAGGGGGAATGAAACATGAGAGACTATGGACTATGAGAAACAAACTGAGGGCTACAGAGGGGAGGGGGGTGGGGGAATGGGATAGGCCGGTGATGGGTAGTAAGGAGGGCACGTATTGCATGGTGCACTGGGTGTTATACACAACTAATGAATCATCGAGCCTTACATTGAAAACCGGGGATGTACTGTATGGTGACTAACATAATATAATAAAAAATGATTATAAAAAAAAAACAAAAAAAAAACAAATGTGAAATACTCGAAGTCCACCTAATGAGAAGAAGTCACATGGCCTTATGGGAAGATCATAGCATTAGGAGTCAGAATATTTGAAAATGTGCACACCCTGGTTTCTGCCAGCTCAGTGGATGCCCTTGGGCAAGTGACTTCAATTCTTTTATTTTTTAAAGGATTTTTTAAAAAGATCATATTTCTTTATTTGACAGAGAGAGAGAGAGAGAGAGTACAAGCAGAGGTAGCAGCAGACAGACGGGGAGGGAGAAGCAGGCTCCCCGCTGATGACGGACCCTGGGATCATGACCTGAGCCCAAGGCAGAGGCGTAGCCGCCAGAGCCACCCAGGTGCCTCGAGTGACTTCAGTTCTTGACCTGTGTTCCGTATCTGTAATAGTAGAGGGTAAGGCCCCTGGAAGGGACGGAGTCATACTCACCTACTCCGCGGAGCATAACCAGGTTGGCGAGAGGAATTTTGGAGAGGACAGTTCGCCTTCCTGGCTCCATGTTGCCCATTACGGAAGCCACCGGCCACGTGTGGCTATTGGACCCTTGAACTAGGACGAGTCCAAACCGAGATTTGCTCTACGTGTAAGTTACACCCCAGATTTTGAAGACTCAGTATGAAAAATAGAACGTAAAATATCTCATCAATAATTTTTTGTATTAATTAGATGTTAAAAAGGTAAGTTTTGGATATATTGGTTTATATTAACATATTCATTTCACCTATATTTTTAAAAATATATCGTTCCTAGAGAATTTAAAATTGCATATACGGCTTGGATTATATTTCTACTGGACAGTGCTGTTCTAGCTAACAGTTTCCAACAAAAGAATAATAACTTGAAGAAGAACCTAAATTTACATTTAAGTTTCCTTTTTGAGGTTTGCAAGCAGAGCCCGGGCCACAGTTTTGACAAGAGAGCTCACGGAAGACTCCATCTGGTCTATATCGTGTGCTCAGCCTGGGCTTCGGTGAATGCTGGGGCCCCCCAGCTCTGCTCCCAGGGTTTGCCAGCGGTAGGCCAGGGTAAGGCTCCAAAGGGATGCCTGATACGGGACACGGACGACTTTCTCTCCCTTTCCTTTATCCAAGCAGAAAACTGGTCAGTGTGTATTGACTGAGTGAAGGGAATCTGTGTGGGTATTTCAGGTAAAGGGGATGATGACGATTCAGGCTTTGGACCAGCTCGGGCCGCGAGGCTGGTTCCCAACGCCACTGTTCACGAGCTCTGTGACCTGACTCCTCCTCTCGGTGCCTCCAGTTCTTCGTCTGTAAAGTGCGAGGGCTGCACGTGCAATTTTTAGGAGAGGACCCTCCGTTTCCCCAGATCGCATCTGGCCGTCTACTGTGTAGATCACGCCTGCGCGGGAGAACTGGACACCGCTGCAAACTTTGATAAGTCAAAGTCTTGCATGTAAAGCCGTGAAGCATGCACTCGCTTCCTCGCCTCCGTTGACACGTGGGCAGCATGTTTTGAAGCAGCTCCCGGGGCCTGTCGCTGAAGCAGCTCCGGACGCTGCCGGATCCCCTTCACGACCCATCTCGCGGTGGGCGAGCACCTGCGGGAAGCACACGGGTCCCACTCGGTGAGGACCTGTGGGGTGTAAGGCGATCTGAGGCGCATCCTCTTGAGCCCAGCGTGTGAAGGGGAAGTGAAGCGTTGATCTGCCGCCGAGGCCTGGGCGATGAGTAGAGCTTATTTTTCTCGCCCAGAGCTCCCTGGCAACCCCAGCCTCCTCCTGGGTCCAGCTCTCTCCCACGCCACACCCCTTCTTGGCCTGAGCACTCCGGCCCTCCCACTTCCCCGTTCTCTCGCCCAGACCTACCCTGGCCTTTTACTGAGTACATACAGGACCGACTTCCTGTCGGTCCATCATCAACCCACACTCTCCCTCCTTCAATCCGCCTCCCAGTGATGTCAAAGGAAAAATAGTCTTCCTCCTATTTATGGCCCACTTGTTTACTGTGTTCTTTGTCCTCTCTTTCCCGGGACCTATGTCATGTCTTAGTGAATTATCTCTTTTTCATCTTATTTTTGACATTTTAATCTCCTTTGGGTCATTTCTTAGAGTCTATTAAATATCCTTAAATCCCTTCTTTTTTTTCTTTAAATAAGGGGAGAAAAAGAAAACCTTCTTTATCTTGCATTCTATTCAGGTATCACTCTCTCTATTTTGTATTAATTTTTTATTTTTTAAAATTTATTTTCTTATTGAAGTAGAGTTGACACACGATGTAATATGAGTTTCAAGTATACAACACAGTGATTTGACATCTCTATACACAATGCTGGGCTCACCACACGTGTCACTACCATCTGTCACCATACAGTGCTATTACAATGTCATTGGCTATATTCCCTATGCTCTGCCTCATATTCCCGTGACTTACTCCTTCCATGACTGAAAGCCTGTGTCTCCCACTCCCTTTCACCCATTTTGCTCATCCCCCATCCCCCTCTTCTCTTTCTTCTAAAAAATCAAGTTAAAAAAAGAATCTACCCTTGTCTTGACTTCCTCACATCTCATTCACTCATTTTTCTATTTATACTATTTACCCTATTAATTTAGTTACAAATGCCTGTTCTAGAATCCCCCATAGACTAATACACCAATTTAGAAATTGTCTAGACCTCGTCCAATTATCAGTCAAGTATAAAGGTAGAATATACAAATGTTCAGATATTTAGGGATTCCGAATCTTTATCACCTATGCAACCTTTCTTGGCAAGGTATGGGGGAACATGTTCCACAAAAATGCAGAAGTAAGCCAAGAAAGAGGAAGACATGGGATCTGGGAAAGGGGAGGGAGAACAGCAAAAGGAAGTCCTAAAAATAAAACTTCATAGCAGGCCTAGAGAAAAGCCAGTCCAGATAGAAAGAAAAATGTAGAGTCCTCAGGGAGGACTCAGGTATCCAGGAGGAAGAATGGAACCAGTGTTTCTTGAGTGCAGGCAAGAAGTTACCGGTAGGTCGGTGACAGAGATGCTGAAGAATCTTGGAAAAAATGTTAGAGTGTTAGAGATGCATTGAAAATCAAACAAATGAAAACATGGGGTAATTATCAACTCTAGGAAAAATGAAGGGTGTTGAACAAGACAGGAGGTATGTTACGAATGATTGCCAGGTTCTTCAGAAGCATCACTGTACATTATTAGAGTGTCAACACTGATTAAGGAGTTAGCCACAACAACACTGGGTGGTGTGTTGGGATGAGAAGGGTGAGTTGTGGAAGAGCTAAGTCCTCATTCACCATCATGAGGAAGTCAATGGCTAATACCTAATATCTAAAATTGTTGAATAAAGAGATAGAAGTAGTTAAAGATAAAGATACAGTTAAAGATACAGAGACTGATACCAGAGAAAAGAAGAGTACATGAGAATAGTTTTGAGACATTGCCTTCAGACAGAGCAGGCAGAACACGGAGGGGGTAGGGGTAGAAATTTTTCTTTTTCGTTATAAACTTTTTAGTATTATTTGAAGTTTAAAATTATGTACATGTGTTATTTTTCACATAATACTTAAAAATTATGGGTGAGATGTTGATGTCCATGTTCTCCAGGATTTGAATCTTCTCCCTCTTCCTTACTTCTGTACCAACAGCTTGCTTGGGTGATTTCTTCTGTTTCACGATATTCGTTGTTAGCACTCTACAACCGATATCTGGCTGCCCCCCAAAGGCATAGCTTCCCCTGTAGCCCTGTCCAGTGGAGGCTGATTTTACCTTTACCTTACCTTTATGAGATTTTGTAAGGGTGGGATGATGGGATGATGGGATGATGGGGCTCCTCATTGTTACCTCCCTTTTCCAAAAAACCAAAAAAACAAGAGCAAAGCATACACTCATGCATGTGTGCATGTCTATCTCTTCTGAAGTTTCTGCCATCAGACCATACAATCCAATATTCCACCATGCCTCCACTTTCCTTCATCTGTTCTTCTTATTCCTGCTTTGGTCTCCAGTAGATTATCTATCCAATACCTTGGACCCCCACTTCCTGGACCCAGTCACTTCCACTCACTGTTTCCCTCTGTCCACCTCAACCAGTAGCTCCCATGATCATAGGCTTGGTCCTGTTGGTTCTCATCGTCCAATGGCTCCCGAATCTCTGGTTTTGAGCATCCTACTCTGTATGACTCCAGTATTTGCACACCCTTCTTCTTGTGCCACTCCTACTCCAGCATGATTTCAGCTTCGTAAGACTTCCGCTCCACTGACCCTACCACATTTTTATTATTTATTTCTCCCTTATATCCTTACGTGTATTCATACCCATTTCATGGTTCTTCATTATAATCTTTCTTTTGTAGCACATTCTTATTTCTTTGACACTTTCTTTCTCAGTCATTTACCTGGCAAATTCCCAATCATCTGTCCATGTGTCTGCACCTCAGTGGCTGAACATCGAAGAGTGGAACACAAATCCCGTCAATCAAACATTACCACTACCCAGCAGTCTTTCTATTTTTTCCTGGCAAATTTACTCTCTCATTCTCCAAGACGACAATTTCATACCTTCTCACTCATCAAACCTCCATAACCTTGATCACAGTGTCCTAAACTTATATTTTATGGACAACATTGAAGTAATTGTATGCTAACACTTGCAGCTCTACCACAAAATTGAATAACCTCTCAGAATCAGTACCCATGCTCTCTGAATTTCTTCTTGTTACAATAAAAGGGAAAACTTTGCTTATTTCAAAGACCAAGTTCTTCATCTTGGCCTGAATACTATTTCTTCTAGTGGTTTCAAATCTTTTTTCCTTCAATCATCTTATTTCTTTGGTCAGGGATTTTTCCTTTTGTACTTGATCATTCCCATTCCCATACAAACAAGCTTGGGAATTTCTTCAAGGAAAACTCTTAAATCCTCAGCACAGCTTACAAATCCTGCCGTGGTTTGGCTGGTGTTATCTTTCCATTTCATTCCTACATCCTACTTTCCAGTCACCCTGGACAACTAGCTCTTCTGTTGTATGTGTCCAGGCCTGTGCTTCAGTGCCCCAAAAGCAAAGAAATGTGACCCATAACCAGGAGAAAAATCAACCAAATACCCATTCATGATAAAAGCCCTCAGCCAACTGGGAATAGAGGGGAACATCCTCAACTTGGTAAAGAACATCTACAAAAAACCTGCAGCTGACATTATCCCTACTGGTGAGAAGCTAGAAGCTAGATCCCACTAAGATCAGGGGTAAGGCAAAGAGGAACCCTATCACTTCTTTTTAACATCATCCTGGAAGTCTGAGCTCATGCAATTAGACAAGAAAGTAAATAGAACTTATACAGTTTGGGAAGGAAGAAATAAAACTGTCCTTTTTTTGCAGATGACATGATTGTCTATGCAGAAAATCCAAAAGAGTCAACAAAACCCCCCTGGAACTAATAACTGATTATAGAGAGTTTGCAGGATATAAGTTTGATATACAAAAGCCAATTGCTTTTCCATACACTGGCAATGAGCCAGTGGAATTGAAGTTAAATACATGATACCATTTACATTAGCAACCCCCCAAAGTGAAATACTTATTTATAAATCTAAAAAAATAGTAACAAGATCTGTACAAGGAAAATTACAAACTTGACAAATCAAAGAAGAAATACATCAATGGGGAAATTTTCCATGTTCAAAGACAGGATGACTCAGTCTTGTTAAAATGTCTAGCTATTCAATGCAATCCCAATCACTATCCCAATATGGGCATATTGACAAAATGCTTCTCAAATATACATGGAGAAGCACAAGATCCAGAATTACCAACCTAAAATGGAAGGAAAAGAACAAAATCAGAGGACTGACATTACCTGACTTGAAGACTCACTATAAATTTGCAGCAATCAAGACAGTGTCCTGTTGGTGAAGGAATAAACAAATATATCAGTGGAGCAGAATAGAGAACCCAGAAATAGACCCCCCCCATGAATATAATCAACTGATAGAAAGGCAATACAATGGAAAAAAGATAGTCTTTTTACCAAACGGTGCCGAAACCCTGGATATCCATGTGTAAAAAGTGAGTCTAAATACGTACCCCACACCCTTCATAAAAATTCCCTTAAAGTGGTTCACAGACCTAAATGTAAAATGTAAAAGTGTAAACCTCCTAGAAAATAACATAGGAAGAAATCTTGATGACTGTGGGCATGGTGACAACATTTTAGGTCGAACACCAAAAGCACAATCCATGAAAGAAATACTTGATCAGCTGGACGCCATGAAATGAAAGCCTTGGCTCTGTGAAAGGCACTGTCAAGAGAATGAGATGAGACACAAACTGGGAGAAAATATTTGCAAAAGTCACATCTGATAAAGAACTGTTATCCAAAATATAAAAAAAATACAAAAAATTTAAGAACAAGGAAACATACAACTGGGCAAAAGGTCCGAAGAGACACCTCACCAAAGAAGATATTCAGATGGCAAATAAGCATATGAAAAGATGCTCCGTGTCATGTGCTTCTAGGGAATCGCAACTTAGAGCCACAGTGAGATAGTCCCACTCACTGGAGCCGGGAAAATCCCAAACACTGACAACACCAACTGCTGGTGACGTCGTGGAGCAACAGGAACGCTCACACATTGCCGGTGGGAATGTGAAATGGTGCAGCCGCTTTGGAGAACAGTTTGGTCGTTTTTTACAAAGCTAAAGATAATCTTACCATATGGTCTAGCAGCTAGGTTCCTTGGGATTTACCCAAAGGAGTCAAGAACTTATATCCACACACAAAAACCTGCACACAAATGTGTATAGCAGCTTCATTCCTAATTGCTAAAACATGGAGGCAACCAAAATGCTCTTCGGTCAGTGAATAAATAAATAAACTGTGGTCCATCAGACAGTGGAATGTTATTCAGCGCAAAAAGAAATGAGCTCTAAAACCTTGAAAAGGCATGGAAGAACCTTAAATGCATATTGCCAAGTGAAAGAAGCCAATCTGAAAAGGCTATGTATTGTGTAATTCCAATCATATCACATTCTGGAAAAGGCAAAAATATGGAGACAGTTAAATGATTAGTGGTTGCCAGGAGTTATGGGGGAAAGAAGGATGAATAGATGGAGCAAGGAAAATTTTAGGGCAGTGAAACTATTTTGTATGATACTATAACAGCAGATACATGTCATTATACATTTGTCCAAACCCATAGAATGTAAACACAAAGAGTGAACTCTCATTTGAACTGTGGACTTTGGGTGACAATGACGTACCAGTACAGGTTCATCAACAGTAACAAATCTTCCACTCTAGTGTTGGATGTTGATAGTAGAGGAGGCAGGGGGTATCTGGGAACTTTCCATTCAATTTTGCTGTGAACCTAAAACTACTTTTTAAAAAAGGCTATTAAAAAATCCGCCAAGAGAACCAGACCCTGAAATAACAGAGATAATAAAATTAATAGAAAATAATCCTAAGATACTTATTATGAACGTTGTAATATGTTAAATGATGTAGAAGAAAACACAATTGTTGAGTTGGATAACTGATTTCTAATACAAAGCAAACCACATGCCATAAACTTAAGCACAAGGGCTCTTACAAAGGATAAAGAGGGACATTTCTTAATGTAAGAAAGGTCAGCTCATTAAGAAATCATCACTACTTTAAATGTGTGTACATGTAAGGATGCCTGGGTGGCTCATTCCATTGAGGGTCTGACTCTTGATTTCAGCTCAGGTCATGATCTCAGGGTCGTGAGATTGAGCCCCAAGTCAGGTCACCTGCTCAGCAGGGAGTCTGCTTGAGATTCTCTCCTTCTCCCTCTGCTCCTTCCCCTGCTCTCTTTCTCTCTCTTTCCCCCCCAAAAAATTATAAATAAATCTTTTAAAAAATGTGTGTACATGTAATAACAGAGTTTCAAATATATGAAACAAAAGCCAATAGAACAGAAAGGAGAAACAGACAAATCCGCAATTACAGGTAGCGATTGCATTTGTGAATATGAACTAAACTGTGGGTAGGCAAAAAAATTTACTTTTACTATATTTTCAGTGGTTTTTCCATTCACCTGGTTTAAAATCAGAGGTGAAAAACACATGGTGTATATGGTATATACAGCGTAAAGTATATGGTGAAAAGTCTCACCAGCTTGTCACACCCTCTTAGCCAGTTCTCCTTGGAGGCAACACTGTTACCGATTCTTATGTATTGCCTAAATATATTTTATGCATATATAAAACATTTATGTATCCACTTTTCCTCCATTTTATACAAATGGTACCACCTGTACACATTTCAGAATTTTTTTTGGTACCATTTAATAATATTTTTGATTCCATTGTTGGTACATAAAATCCTAGATGAGGTAAGCTTTAGGGCTTGGCATTTTCTCCATAGTTATGTGGATTCCTTTTTTTATTCAGTTTTGCATGCATGGCTTGAAATATTTCAACAGGCTTCAAGCCCTATGGAGGTTGCATGAGAATTTTTTTTTATTGAGATATAGTTCACATACTATAAAATCCACACTTCCCAGATGTATGCTTCAGTAGTTTTTAATATATTCAGAAAGTTGTGCAAACATCACTCCTTGCTTATTCCAAAACATTTCCATTCCCTGTTTCCATTAGAAGTCACCCTATTTCCCTTCACACATCTCCTGGTAACCGCGGATCTACTTTATGTCTATAGATTTGTATAGTAGACATTTCATATTAATGAAACCATGTAGCATGTGGTCTTTCGCGTCTGGCTTTTACTTAGTGCAATGTTTGTGAGTTTCATCCATGTTATACTTCACTCCTTTCTGTGGCTGAATACTATTCCATCGTGTGGATATACCACTTTTCGTTTGCATCGGAATCTTAAGCATCCTTGTTTACAATGTGTAATTGAATCAGCACAGGACCAGGTATACATTAAAATACAAGTCCTTTTTGGGCTGAGAATTTGAAAAGGTCTATTTTTAACACATTTTCCGAGAATATTTAGATATGAATTAAGCACATGTAGAGGAATTAAGAAACCATGCCAGTTGCCACAGACTTTTGGCAAAGATGGTAGCTTATGTATACATTTCTGAAGCTTTTCTCAGAATTGGAAATGGCCAAAAGACATTAAAGAAACAAAAACAAAATACCCCCAACTAATTTGTTTTGAAACCGGGAAATGATGCCAACCACATTCCACAAAATTCAAAGAATTTCGATTAAGTACAGTGCAGTGGGACTAGACAGAAGTGACAGAGAAGGAAGGAAATCCTAAAGCCCTATCAGCATCCCTGAAGTTAAAGGGATCAAGGCTGAGAGTGAGGCTAAAATAAGAATATGACACATGGCTTACAGCAATGAAAAACAAGTGGGGGATTTTCTCTGATCCATCTTCTCAGTAACTCAGAGTTTCACATGGAGGCAGATGAGGACTTTCCCAAACAGGAGTGGTATTAATATCTACTTTCTCATCGAGAGGATGGGAGGCTGTTTCAAATGAGTGGAAGTACCAAGAGTGGTTACCAAGCCAACAGTAAATGACATGGAAAGTTGCCTTCCTATGACAGAGAATGAAATATGGAAGTCAACCAACTAAGACGAACTAGCCCAGCACAATGGGACCCGGGGGCAGACTCTGGTCTCAGCTCTTTCGTCTTCTGCAGACTTCTTTTGGAATGGTTACGAAAACACACATCAGCCCTCCAGCTGGATCTACTCCTCTCTCTCTGTGGTTTTACCCATGGTGACCTCATCCATTCATGTGATGTCAGATACCTTCTGTAACCTGAGGACTCCCAAATTTATATTTCTATCCAAGATTTCCCCTCAAAGTCCCAATCTTGTCTCTTTTTCAAATGAATCACAAACTTATCGTGTCCCAAACGGAACTCCTGATTCTCAGCCCTAAACCTGTTTCTCTGCTGAGCTTTCACATGTCAGGGAGTGTGGCACAATCCACCCTGTTGCTCGAGCCTAAAGCCTGGCAATTTCTTCCTTTTGTTTAATGAACCACATTTAATCCAGTTGGCTTAATCCAAAATTTCAATTCCAAAATACATCTTGAATCCTTTTGCCAATATCTCAACTGCTAGGACTTCTCATCAGCTCACTGAGTTTGCATCCTAACAGACATGTTTTCTACCTCATGCTTCCCACGAGCAGCCACAGTAGATTGAAAGCATCAGTCAGACCATGCACTCCTTTCCTTGAAGATCCTGGTAACTTCTCGTAGCATCTCCAAGAACATCCAAGCCTGGGAGTGACCTGGTTTTGTCCACCTCTCTCACTTTAGATCCTGCAGAGTGATTAGGGCAGAGAAGAGCCAGAGGGTTTCCGGCCTCAGGGCATTTGCACATGCTGGGCTTCATACCCACCTGGCTCATGCCTACCCTCTTTCTTCATATGGATTGCTCATTTTTGTCTTCCAAATGTCACTTTCCAAGAGGTCTAGAGGGTCACCCAATTGAAGGGTCACCCCCCTCTCTGGTATTCTCTCTCGTAGGACTCCCTTCTTTTTCTTTAATAGCTTGCCCTAATTCATACCAGATATTTGTTTTCTTACTTGTTTAAAGTCTCCTTCACAGCAGGGAATGGGACTGTAAGCCAGTGCTAGGATTTTTTTTTCTTCCTTTCAACATTATCCTTCCAGTGCCTACCCTGTGGAGATCCTCAACTAATATATTCTTCAATTAAATGAATTATTTGAAAAATAAGCAAACGACAATAGAAAAAGACAGAAATGGAATCTGCCACATTGAATTAGATGATTGCCATAGCTTTCAAAACCGGAGGATGAGTGCCTTTCAGGAAAGACAATGAAATTTTAGGGAGCATTTGCTTAGCGCTCTCAGGGCACTGAAAGAAATTGTGAATTCTTTGCAGAAGAGACAAATGATGTTACGGTGAGACAATGAAATGAGAGAGAAAGGGCAACATAGACTAAAATGCAAGGGATGGGAGGGTCATGGCAGAAATTACAACGGCATTGGAAGCAACAAGGAGCACAGTCGCCACTGCAGAGAACAAGGTCAGTTCAGTGAAAGGCGAGTATAAAGTAGTCTGAGAACGCAGAGGAAAAGGACAATGAGAGCAGAGACCTGGAAGGAACATCACAGATCTGCAACACGTAGACAAAGAAGAAAGGTGCCGTGTGGGTAAATGGTGACCCTGACAGGGAGGGAGAAAGGGGAGCAAGGCTGTTTCTGAATACAAGAAAGATCCAGATATGCCCGTGCATAAAATTAACAGCACCTGGAAATATCTTGGTGACTTCCTTGAATTCAAGCTTACGGAATCACTTATACTTTGCCTCGCATGGTCCTACTCGTGATGGGAACATAAGCTTCGTGAGGGCAGGGGCTCTGTCTCTCGTTTCTCACTCTGTCCTCTGCATCTTGTACACAGTAGGTACTCAATACATACATGCCAATTTTAACATAAAAAGTTTTTATGTTCCTGTAAAAATCAACAAATAGGACGAAGGATTGTTGTTTTATTGTTGACATATACAAACTTCAGTAAAATTACTGTAAAAAAATGATATGCACTGAACAACAAAGTACATAATACAAAACCTATTTGTAATCTGTGAAGAGAAGAATCAAGACAATAGTGGAGGAAACATTAGCATAATTCCTTTGAGTTTTTACCTAAGAGACAAAAGTACCTATGATTATAGATATATTGAATAATACAAATTAATAGATTTACTTAAGTATATAACACATTCTATTCTTGGTAAAAAAAAAAACCCTTCTTTTTAAAGTTCATGGAGCACTAAATGACAATTTTTTTTAAAAAAAGATTTTATTTATTTATTTGACAGAGAGAGAGAGACAGCGAGAGAGGGAACACAAACAAGGGCAGAGGGAGAGGGGGAAGCAGGCTTCCCACTGAGCAGGGAGCCCAATGCAGGGCTCCATCCCAGGACCCTGGGATCATAACCTGAGCTGAAGGCAGATGCTTAATGACTGAGCCACCCAGGTACCTCTAAACGACAAATTTTTAGTTGAAAATAACTAATGTGCATAATATAATTTTATTTTTTAAAAATCTATGTGCATGTACGCAAATATTTTTTATGGGTAAAAATAATGCAAGATGGAGACTGCGGTAGTAAGAATGTTTTCTCTGGGTGGTGGGATTTCTTTTTGGGGGGGCATTCTGTTTTTTTTTTTAAATTTTTATTTAAATTCTAGTTATTGAATGTATAGTGCAATATTGGTTTCAGGAGTAGAATTCAGTGACTCATCGCTTCCATATAACACCCAGTGCTCATCACAGCAAGTGCTTTCCTCAAGACCCACCTGGGGGGTGGGATTTCTAATTATTAATATTTTCCTCTTATTTATATGAATTTTCTATCCTTTCTACAATGAAGTTGTATTGCTTGGATAATTTAAAAAGTGAAAGGGGAAGCTAACCAATTCATGCTCAAATAAAATATTTTTAGTAAAGAAATGGTCCATCCATAAGAGAAGGGTGACCGTAGGAAGGAGGAGATGTGCATACAGAAAACAAAACCTTGAGTATGTTTTGGGAAGCTTTATTAAAGTATAAGAATTGAGAGAAATCCAAGCAAAATACACTCTATACAGAAAAGGCAGCCAAGGTTGTAAGCACCCATCACAGGCAGAAGGCTTTCCCAAGCTCAGCATACCACGAGGTATAGAACAGAAAGAGAAATACTCTCAAAGGAATGTAGATATTAAAATTAATGTAACCCTGGAAGGATTATATTACTCTGCTGTTGGTTTTGGAAAGTGAAGAAGACTTCAAGACTCTTGGAGTGATAAGAAACCCGGCAATGTAGTAAAAGAAACTCGGTAGAATTAGGCATTCTTGAATTTGAGGACAAGGTCTGCCACTCAGCCAGCTTGTAACCTGATTACTGAAAAGTCTCTGATGCTCAGTTTTCTCATCTATAAAGTGGGGATAAGGATGCTTGCTTTGGATGCTTGTTATATTGAATTATCCAGAGAAAGTATGGGAACATATATAGATAAACATATACATATGCATGTCTGAATATACGCATATATACACATCTGAATGTAGTAACAGGTGTAAGTGAATCTGGGGTTGGTTAGGAAAAGCTTGTGGAAGAAATGGGGCTGTATCTTGAAGAATTAATTCAGCATATACATATTGAGTCGTTAGCAGAATGGGCACAGGGGCCTAGAGAACTCCTGTCTGCCCTCACAAAGCTTACGGACGGCATGTCTACACCGGTAGCACAAGACAGTGGAGAAAGGACTTCCCTGGGAACAGAAAGATTACGTCGCACAGGAGAGCATCACGGGCATCTCAGAGAGATGCTGGCATTTGAGCTGGACCTTACAGGGAAGCCAAAATCTGGACTACAGATCCATAGGCAGGAGGAAGACTGATAAAACTACCTCCTGCATTATGAAGAAAGATGGAAAAAAGCCAGAGGAGAAAAATAACAAGTTGTCAACAAAGAATTATTTGATTTGACTTGATCAACAATGATTACAGCCTCAGTTTTTTCTTTTTTTTCCTTTTATTGTGCTATGTTAGTCACCATACAGTACATCATTAGTTTTTTTTTTTAAAGATTTTATTTATTTATTTGACAGAGATAGAGACAGCCAGCGAGAGAGGGAACACAAGCAGGGGGAGTGGGAGAGGAAGAAGCAGGCTCACAGCGGAGGAGCCTGATGTGGGGCTCGATCCCACAACGCCGGGATCACGCCCTCAGCCGAGGGCAGATGCTTAACCGCTGTGCCACCCAGGCGCCCCCATCATTAGTTTTTGATGTAGTGTTCCATGATTCATTGTTTGCGTATGACAGGACCCATCCATATGCTGTCTACAAGAGACTCATTTTGAACCTAAAGACACCACCAGACTGAAAGTGAGGGGATGGAGAACCATTTCTCATGCCAATGAACCTCAAAAGAAAGCTGGGGTAGCTAATTCTTATATCAGACAAATGTGAATTTAAACCAAAGGCTGTAATAACAGATCCAGAGGGACACTATGTCATTCTTAAAGGGTCTATCCAACAAGAAAAATCTAGCAATTATAAATATCTATGCCCCTAACATGGGAGCGGCCAACTATATAAGCCAGCTGTTAACCAAAATAAAGAATCAGATCGACAATAATACATTAATAGTAGAAGATTTTAACACTCTACTCTCAGCACTGGACAGATCATCTAATCAGTTTTTTCTATGAATCTTCAAAACTCATTGGTTGGGAGGTCAATGCAGGCACGGAGAATCGAGAAGGTGGGGCCGGAGGCTGGTAAAAATCAAATGCTCACATATTTATTTCTGCCTGCTTGCCTGTGACCAGTGTTTCAAAAAAGGAGTGAGAAATTCGTAACCACATGCTGGGCAAGATGTTCCTGAGAATGTCAGGAAGCTTGTTTGTCAACCTTAATTGACGACTGATGTTTAAAGACAAAGCGTAATTCTCATAATTTCACGGGAGCGTATTGCTACTTAATGCCAGACGGGGAAGAGCTACTATATGCAAAAGCTTGTAGAAATGAGAAATACGGACAAAATAATCCCCTTTTTGTTTTAGGAAAATGTAAAGTGGTGCCCCAGGGACTGTTGGCAAATATTGTCATCTTTGAAAGCTACTACTTAACACAAATTCCGGGAAACCAGAGACTTCTGGGTAATGTGAATCACAGGGAAAGAATGCCCCGTTTTGTGGCTGAAACTTTTTAATGGAATACTGGTTGATTTTAGTGAAGAAGGCCAGGGGTCAGGGTCAGTTTGGGAGAATTTCCTGCCTCTTTCTGTAGAGGTCCCTCCTCATGGACGCTTCTTTCTTGGCCGGCTTGGAAGGTTTCCTTGGATGGTTTCCTTACCTGCGGGAGCCGTTCACACGTCGAGAGAAAGGGTTCCTTTTTTTCCTCTACATTGCTTAACTGAAGGGAGAGCTAATAGGGCTGTTTTCGTTCTCGAAATGAACATTTATTAAGCACTGGTTGCATACGTGGTTTCTGCCTTTGAGGCTCTTGATTTAGAGGTGGTATGTCTGCGTCGGGACCCACTCAGTAAAACAGAATCACTCTACATGTTAAATCAGAGGGAATTTAATACAGAGACTTGGTTAGCTGATGAGGGGAAAACAGATGCCAAAGGGGATGGTAGGGCAACGCAGGGATTAGCAAGAGCAGGGAACTGCCATTGCCCAGGGCTGCGGATGTGTGGTGGGGGCAGGAAGCATGGGGCACCTGACCTCGGGGAGCTGGTCTTCTGCGGGGGGGTGGAGGTGGGGTGGGGACAGAAGGGTGTCAAGAAACATTGTCAGGAGCATCACTGGAAGCTGAGGTGAGGGGAGAGTGATGTTGACTCCTTTGGGTTTCCAGCTTTCTAATCTTTCACTGGTGTCTTTCTTCACCGGCCAACCCTGTCTAGAACTGGAGGAAAGGGGAACAGATCCTTGAGAATACAGAGTAAGCCGGGGACGAGCAGGGCCACTGCGGGGCACAGGGAGCAAGATGCATGAACAAGGACTGTCATGTGCTGGGCGCTGGAGTAGCTCTCTGGTAAATCCTATGTGAGCAGGTTGTACGGACTTCTGTGTGCTGGGATGGGAGAGTGTCACTGAGAGCTCCCTCCTGGACCCGCACCAGCGTGAGACTGTGGGGGAAGGGGGAGACTGAGGAGACGGAGGTCAGTTAGGAGGAGGAGAGAGTGAGGGGGGGCCAGACTGGCCGGGGCAGAGCGCACCACGAGAAGGGGGACCAATGACATTAAGAATGTGGAATGGAAGTGTCTGCCTTCGGTTCAGGGCGTGATCCCCACGTTCTGGGATCAAGCCCCGCATCGGGATCCTCTGCTGGGAGCCTGCTTCTTCCTCTCCCACTCCCCCTGCTGTCTCCCCTCTCCCCTGTCTCACTGGCTGTCTCTCTCACTGGCTGTCTCTGTGTCAAATAAATAAATAAAATCTTAAAAAAAAAAGAATGTGGAATGGATAGGAGTTGGTGATTTCAATGTAAATGGTGAGGGGAGATGAAGCAAGCCCCATCGGACGCTGGTGGTACCCTTTACCCAACAGCAGGAGGGAACTTCTTACTTACCTCTCTGATATTTTCTCTATATGCTGATGCTTATTTTTGGCTGCTAGTGGAATTTGAAATGGAGAAAG
This sequence comes from Ursus americanus, assembly GCF_024610735.1. Taxonomy (NCBI): domain Eukaryota; kingdom Metazoa; phylum Chordata; class Mammalia; order Carnivora; family Ursidae; genus Ursus; species Ursus americanus. The sequence continues at coordinate 78,893,805 of NC_142132.1, forward strand.
CTAAAGATGGCTGATGGATTGCTGCCCTATTGATGATAGGAAGAGAGTAGATAGAACAGCCCAAGAGCCAGCTCAGTTCCTGCAGGAGAGACACGTGTGCCAGTGCAGAATAACGAACGACATCATCTGATAGCTGTGGGCTAGAGGTGGGTCCAAGCTGCTAAGGAGCCGAGGGGGGCAGCCAGCCTCTAACTCTGCCTGGGTGGGGGTGGAGGTTGGACATTAGTGAGGGCTTCCAAGAGGAAGCGACTCTTGAACTGAGGCTTGAGGGATGCGTGGGAGTTCTGTGGGTGGAAAAGTAAGATGAAAAGTGGGTAAAGACATAGCATAGGAGAGAACATGGTGAATTTGGGCAACGGCAAATGGCCCAATGCAGTCGAATGCTAGTGTGAGAAGGAGGGAATGTGTGAAACGAAGCTGGGAAGGAAATCGGGGGCAGAGCAGGAAGGGCCTTGAGGCAATGATAGGAAGTGACGGTCTTTGCCCTGTAACTGATGGGGAGACATTGGGGAACTTTGAGGAGAATCTTTACAGATGCCATTCTCTCCCTCACTCACCAAATATTACCCAAGTTCCATGCTGGACCACTCCATGCTGAAGGATGAACAAATAAAAGATGATTAGCAGAGAACACCAGCTGTTTTCCAAAATGTACGTCTTCTGCGTGGATACGGAGCTAGAGCGCATTTCTCTGTCTGCCTTGCTGCTACGTGTGGCCGTGTGTCCTTATTCCAATCTACACAGTGTGTGCAGAAGGGAATTGTGCTCCATCCCAGCGGGGGCCTTTGAGACCTCCCCTGTGCTGGGCTTTATGCTTTTCCTCCTACTGGCCAACGGAGTTGGAAACCAAGTCAGGAAGATCCTGGTGCTGCCATCAGCACAGACCTTCCTCCTTTCTGGAAACACACCCTGGACCGTTATGTGAGCCAGAAATAAACATTTATTGTGTTGAGTCATTGTGTATTTGGATGTATTTCCACAGCTTCGCTACCCTCCGCATACACAGTGACATCAGAGGTTGGTGTGAAGAAAATTAGTCTTGGCTAGGGCCATGGAAGTGGGGGTGGACAAGGGGGATGGGGAGGAAGTAAGCAGATGGAAAGAACAGAACCTGAAAAGTGGTGGCTTAGGGGGTGAGAGCGGTCCAACATGACTTCTGGTTCCCGACGTGGGTAACTGGTCAGATGATGGTAACATTCACGATAGACCCATAAGAGGAGCAGGTTTGGGAGGACATATTTGGTGTTAGGTGTGTGGATCTGGCTTAGTGAAGAGGTCTGGGAGTTAGATAGATATTTGGGCGGCAAAAAGTTATGAAGGTACGAAATCATTCATTTAAGCATCAATGTAGAGTGTAGAGAAGAGGATAGATAATGGAATTCTATGAAACACCTCAATTTTTTAAAATATTGGCCTTCAAATATTTTGATAATGAACTTTCAGATATGTGTAAAATTGAGAGAATGGTGTCACAAAGTCCTCACCTATTACCATGTTTCAGCGATTTCACTCGTACCAGTTATCTATTGCAGGTAACAAACCACCCCCAAACTTAGCAACTCGATACAGCATTTATTATCGCATGCCATTTTGGTGGGTCATAAATCCAGGAGTGGCTTAGCCACGTGGATTCAGAACTGTGGTCATCAGAGGCTGGACTGGGGCTTGAAGATCGTCTTCCAAGGTGGTTCACTCACATGCTTGGCAAGTTAGTGCTGGTCGTTGGCAGAGGTCTTACTTTCTCTCCATGTAGATCTCTCCAAAGATTTGCTCAAGTGTCTTCATGGCATGTTAGCTGGCTCCTCCACAAAGTGAGTGCTCTTAGAGATGTACGTGACCTATCCTTGGAAGTCAGACACCTTTATTTCCACTATTTCTTGTGGTGACACAGGTCAACTCTATTCCGCGTCGGAGGAGAGTACACAAGAACATGAATACTGAGAGGTGCCTGCCCCAGGGCCATCTTGGAGGCTGGTGACCATATCGCTCAGAGCCAGTCTTGTTCCCTCTATATCCCCAGCCCATGGCCCCTTGACTAGATTGTTTTGAAACATCCTCAGCACTGCACCATGTTAGTATTTAGCATTTCAACAGATATTTCTAAAAATAAGGACTATTTTCACACCTGAAAAATCAACAGTATTTTCTTAACGGAACCCCAAATCTGGCCAATATTAACATTTCCTTGACCATTGAGTATATTGCCATGTAAATGTTCATACATATACATGTATATTTATTTTATCATTTGGTTATTTGAGCCACATTCCTACTAAGGTCTATAGACTGCAGTCAGGGAAACTGAGGGGAGAACTTCAAGGCCACTGGCAATAAGGACTGGATAATGTCCATTGGGCTCATCAAGTAAAGAGTTAAGCTGGTAGGCTTGCGAGAACAGCTCTAGAGGGCTTGCTGGCGTGCAGACCGGCTCCATGGGCTCAGCGGTGCATGGGAGGTGAAGGAGTACAGACTCTCGTGAGGGATTCATTTAGAAGTTGGGCTGTCAAGTGAAGGAGAACGTGCTGTAGCTAGAGGAAGGACTGCATGGAACAAAGGATTTTTCTCGTAAGCTGGGAAGGGCTTGAGTGCATTATGCTGATGGTGCAAATGAGTGTCAACATCTGGAAGAACAAGGAGAGTTTCTAAGAGTTCAATGGTCGGGTCCAAGGCGAGGTAGAGCCAGAAAGTTCTTTGAACAGGCCAAAGCCGATGGGGAGAGAGTCCTGCAGGGAATTGCCTTAGATGCCACTAAAATGACTTCAGCAACATGCCCTCCCCCCTTCTCACTAATAAGAAACAGTGGCACACACAGCACTTCCTTCCACGAGCCCTGGCAGGACAGGGCCTCCAACTCCTGGGTCCTTCTTAGGGTCCCACCTGTTTAAGCCCAGGGCTTCCTTCCAAACCATGGAAAAGACAACTGGAAGTGCTGGGGCCATCCTCAAATCCGAAAACCATCATGCAAAAAACTTAGGCCATAAAAGGAGGGGAATTAGCAGAATTCTCCTTGTTTTGTTGTGGTTTTCAGAATATCAGGAGTTCTGCACAGGAACAGGGGATGATAGACCCAGGGCAGTAGGATGAAGCTGAGCAGACCGTTCACTGCACAGGGGCATGTGGGCTCGGGAGCCAGTGAAGACAGAAACTCTCCGCGCATCAGGCCTCATCCCCGGGGCCGTGGGACTGCAACCCCAGCAAGAGACATCTTTTCTTTCTGATTCGTGCAGACATACTCCATATGGGCTAGAAGCAGCCCGGGAAAAACTCAAACAGAGACTTCTACAGAAGCTCTACCAATGGCTCAGATGAGGGATTCCTTATTCTTTCTGATGCTTAACTCCACGCTTTCATGTGCTGAGAACAAACCTGGGACATGGTTCCGTTCCCAGAGTCTACGAGGGAGTTCTTGAGTGAGTATTTGTTCAAGCGATATCTCTGCTAATCAAGAAACCATCCACAGACGACGCAGACAAGAGACAGTGCAATTATTAAAGAAACACATGGGAAAAATCGACGACCTCATTAGAAAACAAAGAAAGTAACATTGAGCCGCCTCGAGGCAATATTTTAAACACATAAACATAGAAGGTTGCGCCCTGCGTGGGGAAGTTGGTGATGAAACACCCGCTCACAGGACAGATGGCATCATTTGAGGACAAAGCCATTCAGAAAGCAGCATGGCAGCGAGCATCGAGAACTATAAAGACGCCCCTATTCTTTTTTCCCCACACGCTTATCCCATGCCTGGAAATTTATTCCATGGAATTCATTCAGGAAAAAAAAGAAAAAAAAGCTATGTGCTTGAAATGGTTCATTGCAACGTTATCTATAATATCAGATACATACTAGGAGCTCAAGAAATAATGATGCATCGATCTAGCAGTAAATCAACATACATTTCTGCTCTGGGAACATTCTATGTACAATTGTTCTAGGATTCTGGTATGTTTTCAGAAGTCGTATGTGCAAAATATGTCCCGCCTTTTTATAACCAAAAAGCATATACAAAGTACACACAGTGGTATCTTTTGAGGCCACAAGTGCTCTTTCAGGCAACTTTTACAAGGAAAATAACTGAGGCATTGCTCAATGCTTAATATAAAGTAATGGGTCTCAAATTTCAGTGGAATTCAGACCACCCCCAGCAATTCGGATCCAGTAGCTTCCGAGTGAGGACTGAGCATCTGCGTCCCTGACAAGTGTCTCGGAGATGCTGACGCGGTTGGTCCCAGGGCCGCACTTCGAGAACCATCACTTTGGCGTAACCAGCTTTTGCCCAGGGAATCCTAGTTACGTCGAAGTCTCTGGAATAGAAAACAAAGCAGAGATCTAATTATTAGGGGTGGCGAATCATGTCTTACTCAGCCACGTGTGCCCAGCACCGAACCCCGTGTCGTGTCTGGGTTGATGCTTGGCAAACTGCGCTGTACCTGCACTCAGGAATTTCAACAAACAGGGCACATCTTCATTCCCTCTCGGGTTTCTGTCCGTCCGCTGGAGGCAGGGTGGACGAGAGGCGGGGTCACAGGCGTGTTTACGCGGAGACCGCCTGCGCGGTTCAGGCTCTCAGCTCTGACCCTCGCAGTATGCGAACTGCTGTGGAGCCTGGGCACCGGGGCAGGGCGGGAGTCCCGCTCCTGCTATCTTCTGTGCTTCTTAGATCCTGGACTCTCGGCGGTGGAGGCTGAACTCCGTGCATTTTCCATTTTCCGCAGTGAGGACTGGGAGGGAGCAGGGCCTGGGCAGCCCTCGGGCGTGAGGCACTCAGTGGATGGACGGCAATTCGAAGAAAGCACGCCAATTCACCTCTCTCTCACGCCTCTTAGTGTTTTCACAAATCGTGGAAATGCTGGTCAGCTGTTTCCACATGCTCTGCAACAGTTTCGTCAGGGTTTTTAAATTTTGCTCCCAGTCATGTTTCCTTATGGGGTTGCTGGTTTGGCCTAGATTAATCTTTTAAATTCCCTTTATCATAGGGAGAAATTATATTTTTATTGTTTTAAGTTGCATTTTCCCATCTCCCGGTGACAGTGAACAAACCTCCCATGTTCCCTTGTCCGTTTGTGTTTCTTCTTACGGGACTATGGCACCTTTGTGAAGTCAAAGACATTTCCTTTTATTCCTTCTCTAAGGCTTTTTCCTTTTTAAAAATTAGACTATGTATTGAAATTTACCAAAAGTTTTTTTCAAGTGTAGTAAAATGCATCTATTTCCCCCTCTGTTATATTGTAGCAAACGACAGGAATATATTCTATGTGGTATACAGAATTAATTCTACTTGGTCACAACATATTATTCTCTTTATATTCTGCTGGATTCAGATTCTCTGGGTATCAGTTCATAAGTGAAATTTATTTGTGAACTATTTTTTTTATTTTTATTTATTTATATTTTAAAGGTTTTATTTATTTATTCTACAGAGATAGAGACAGCCAGCAAGAGAGGGAACACAAGCAGGGAGAGTGGGAGAGGAAGAAGCAGGCTCATAGCAGAAGAGCCTGATGTGGGGCTCGATCCCAGATTGCTGGGATCACGCCCTGAGCCGAAGGCAGACGCTTAACCGCTGTGCCACCCAGGCGCCCCTATTTGTGAACTATTTTTTTAAAGACTTTATTTATTTATTTGAAAGAGAGAGAGAGAGAGACAGCCTGAGCAGGGGGCGGGCAGAGGCAGAAGGAGAAGCAGACTCTCCGCTGAGCAGGGAGCCCACTGAAGAGCTGATCCCAGGTCTCCAGGATCGTGACCTGATCCGAAGGCAGATGCTTCACCGACTGAGCCCCCCAGGCACCCCCTTGTGAATTACAATCACATATTGATGGAGCCAAGGCCCCCTTCCTGCTCTAATTCTCTAATCTGCGAGGAGGTTCTTGTGCTCTGTTCTACTCTTCACAATATTTTCTCTTGGGTAGGTTTCTTTCTCCTATTTTCAGTGCTTGTTGGGTTTGTAACCCTGTTGTCCTAAAAACTGGGCAGTCATCTGTGTTCAGTATCACCTTGATCCAATTCCTATACCACTGCTACTGTACCTAGGAAAAAATTTGTCTATTTTATATCTTTCTGCCCTATTTCAGGCTCTTTTTCAGGCTGATCGTTTTTTATTAATTGCTTTGGGTTTTTTAGATCAACAGTGATTATTATGTACAGACCGCAATCTTATCTCCTTCCCAAAAGCTACATCTTCTTTTCTTTTCATTGTCTTATTTCATCGACCAGAAACTCCAGACCATATTCAACATGGTGAGAAAGGGTATCTTTATCTTATTTTTGATGTTAAGGGGATTCACTTTTCCACCACGCATAGCATATTGGTTCTTAGTTGGCTGTACACAGACATTCTTTATCTTGTTTGGGTCCTACCTCTTTGTTCCTTCTATTTCTAGATTACTGAGCAATTTAAAAAAAAATGAAGTATTGATGTTGAATTTTTATCCAATTCCTCGTGACTTTCATTCAGAAGTCAATTTCTCCCCTTTAACTTCATGAAATAAACACATTTCCTAATGGAGAGATGTCGGTGTCAGCCTTTACCCCTGGTCTTCTTCCTTTGTGTCTGACTGTCATTGCAGAGCAGGGTGAAAACAAGACCCGGAGTGACAAGTGACAGGATGTCCCCTGCGGGTGAAGAGCACAAGAGGAAAAGACTGAAGTCTGATTTTCTAGTTGTCGTCGTTATTGTTGTTTTTCCCAGTCATGGCAATACGTTTTCATCACACTCTGAAAGCGTAACCCCACCCTAACAGGAAGGCAGCTTCCTGGCCGGGGCACAGGTACAAGTTGTAGCCATTGAACGAGACAGAGCCACGTGGGGAACAGGATAGAAACCATCTCTCTGGCTCTTCACCAACTGAATAACCAGGTGCAGACACTGCACGTTTTCTCCTCATCAGCTCCACATGCCAGGAGGGGACGCAGGGCAGAGTTCATGAAGACTCTCTATTGTGGCTTCTCACTCTCTCCCCCTTTTAGAGTAGGGATTTTGATTCTGCAATGGTTCATATCTGGCTATTTTCTTTAATCCTAAACCTTAGGACTAAGCCTCAGGCTTTCCAACAGCGATGGGCAAATCCTTTCCTTGTGAGCGCTGTTTGGCTCTTGTGCCCAATTATCTCCTGTGTTCACCGTTATTTCCACAAGGCACATCCTGGACCATTCCCATGAATAGAGGCTAATGAGTTATGTGGGGGGAGAGCTTTCTTATCTTATCTTTTTTTAAAGAATTCATCAGTCATGGAAGGTGAACGATCTTTCCTTGAGTGTATGATCCTAAAGGCCTTTCTTAGTATTTAACTACAGGGTAAGGCAACAGCCTAAAACATTTTAAGGTCCTAGTGAGGGGCCCAGTCGGCTAGGTGATCGAACTTTGGAAGGCTTCAGAGTGTGCTCGCTACCCCAAAACAGGCTCCGTGAAGGGAGATCGGGGAACTCTGACCTGCCGCCCTCAACACCTCCAGCATCTTTCCCACTTGGACCCTGAAGGGGCTCATGGTGTGTTCTAATCACAGCTCTGTTAAAAAAGAAGCTTCTCCTAGTGAGTGGTCACGCCTACCATGCCTACCTCGTGACCGATCCCCACGACTACTGCCCTGTCACACTAACACGGAACAGGCTGGTGGGAGCCTCACTCAGGCCCCTCACTGACCTTGGACAAGGGTTTTGGGGTAGATCACGTTGCTCTGACAGCAAGGGAGAATCGGGCTGAGAGGTTGGGCCAGTCAGGAAAAGGACATGAAGATCCCAGGTCAATTGAGGGCAAGAGAGGTCTTAAAAAGCCAAGGACAGGGCACCAGGGTGGCTCAGTCGGTTAAGTGTCTGCCTTCGGCTCAGGTCATGATCTCAGGGTCTTGGGATCGAGTCCCACATCGGGTTTCTTGCTCCGTGGGGAGCCTGCTTCTCCCTCTCCCTTTGCCTGCCTCTCCCCCTGCTTATGCTCTCTCTCTCTGTCAAATAAAGAAATAAATAAATAAAATCTTAAAACAAAAACAAAAACAAAAGCCAAGGGCAGGTAAATATGATGAGGGAGGAAAGACTATGAGGGAACAGGACAGACAGTGGAGGGCAAAAAGAGAAGAAACAGATGTGCTGAGTAACTGAGTGAGTAAAGAAATAATGGCCTAGGTTCTAGATGTTTCTGGGCTGTGGTTCTCGGGAGGCACCCAGATATGCTTTTGCTTCTTGTTCTTGGGTTTCTGTTGAGACTCCTGTGGATTCTTGCACTGCCCACCTGTGTGTGTTAGCCTGCGTGTGCTTGAAGTCAAAAGACCCGGGCCCAGACACTGACTGTAGGAGAACCTGCTTTTGTAGGCAGTGGAAGCTTGAACACTCTGTCTTTACCCTCACCCTGTTGTTCCTCGACCGTCCACCTCACAGAAATCCCGTAGGAACAGGCCATGGCTGGGAACTCCCAGAGCTTGAGGATTTGAAGTTCACCAGCAGGGCTGAGAGCTCGCCCTTCACACTCATGCCCCCGAGGCTGGAGAGCTTCCGTCCCGCAAGGAGGGCTCATGGAATGTTCTCAAGTCATGAATGGTTATCTACCAATGGTGCTGGGTAGCCAGTCTCCTTCCTGTCTACTTACACCCCAGAACTGGCCAGGATGGCAATGCCACCCAATTCTCAGTCCCATTCTTTGGAAACAGAAGAGCAAAAGAACAAAAGGTGAGAATGAATTGTACAGAGTGGGCATATCAGGAGAAGATTTCTGATTGTGGCTCAGTGGAGAAAAGAGGGCTTGAATGAGTTCCGAGTCACATTCATGGAATTTTCCGAATTACCTAGGATTCCCACGGAGCCCCCGCCAAACTTCGGGGACCATTTCATGGAGCAACTTTTCTCAGATTGGGACTGAAGGGTGGAGAGAAATTAGATGTGCATGCACGACAGGAAGGGCATCCCCTGTGGAGAAAGTAGCAGGATGGAGGGCGCGGGGAGGGTCAGCATACTATCTAGACGGAGAACTAAGGGCAGGAAGGTAAACTGAGGCCAAATGCTGCCGTGCTCTGTGGGCGGGCAAAGGGGCCTCAGAGTTACAGCAACAGGAGAGGGATTCATCAGAGGCCCTGGGGAAGCACGTGGCTTTGTAAGGACAGGAGTGAGGAAGTCGGAGGCCTGGTGAAAGGTGTTGTTTTAATAAAAGCACGCCAAGACCAGGGCAGATGAGTGACTAAACTGGGCTACAGGAGGGGGCAGTCCGAGCTAGTCTTGGAAGTTGCCTTGCTTGTGTCTTGGAAGGGGGAGGGTGACTTTGAGAAAAGTGAGAAATGCCAGGGGTGGGGGAGGAGATGGGGAAGAGGAGTGAGGGTGATGGGGGAGGGGAGACCCTTCTTGAATCCCTTTAAAAGCCTTCAAAGACTCAACTGACAGGTTTACCATCAGATGTAAACACACCTTGTCTCAGTTAGGGGCAGGCTCAGAAAGACACACTTAGGTCATGGCTAAATTAGATGGAACGTTTCATGTCTGCACTGGGGGAAGTGTGTTGGTCTATGTCTCTAACATGTATGCCGCTCAATCTTTGAATGTGCTTTTTTATTTGTATAAAAATGCAAAACAACAACAACAAAACCAACCCGGTCTCCCTTTTTCCCCAAGAGAGTTTGAGCTATCCTAGGGTCTCTAGCCTTGGATTTTTAATTCATTGCAAAGGAATTTTAATTCATTTAATTCATTTCAAATCAGTTAAAAATTTCCTGCGTATTATCAATTTCTGACTACAAATCAGAAAAATCCAAGCCCTCTGTCTTAGCACCCCGCATCTCTGAGAAGACATTCTTTCCACAATGACATTTGAAGGATCTCTGGAGGTGACCAATGGGCCAGTAATTCTGAGTGAATTTAGAGATTTTAATTACTGTCGTATTTAATTGCAAGTGGGTGCTGTGGAAAAAAAAAAAGCTGTCAACAAAGGAAGTAATTATTCCAAAGAATTACATCTGCTCCCCGTTCTCTGTCAAAAATTTCTCACTAAAAATGTGTTTCTTTAAGAGTAACTCAAAGCAGCTGATGAAATGTAAGACCATGGAAAGTTTCAAATCCCAGAGCAAATGCGGATTCATCAGTGCTCATTTGCCAGGGACTTGACTCAATGGCAAGAGACCTCCTCACCGTTCCTCCACCCCTTCCCTGGGTGTCCTCCCTCACCGTTCCTCCACGCCTTCCCTGGGTTTCCTCCGTAAGTAAGTTCGGATCCCTGCAGGTGTTTTTCCAAAGCTCAGTATTTTCCACTTAAACACTTCCTTTTCCTAATACTTCTGGTGTCTCTGGAGTGTTATTACTGTTTGATTTTTCCTTTTAATGATGACTCTGACTGTGGTGTTTTTTTATTTTAAGAGAGTGGCTAGAACAAGACTAAGCTACAGACCACTCTCCAAAAGGGGAGACAATCCTGTGAACCTTCCCAGGATGCCTGCGCCACGGGCCCAGGCCGGTGTGTGGGAGGTGGGAGTTACCAACGTTATTCCCCAGCATCCTCTAGCTTGCTGGGAACCAGAGAGATCAAACCCGCCAAGATGGGTGCACCCGGACCCAATAGATGGGCAGAAGACCAGGCCAAAACCCAGACTTGGGCTGACACTCTCTGGAAGACAAAAAAGGCAGCTGCCTTATCAGTGAATTTAATGAGCACCTATTGTGCATGGGGACATTGCCAAATGCTGCAAAAATCCCTGTCCCTAGGGTGCTTAGAGTCTACCGGGGACACGAGGTGCATATATACCTAAATGATTTAATTATCATCTCCTCAGGCAGGTGTTCCTAGATGATCTCTCAATAGAGCACCTCTGGTTCTTTCCCATCCAAGGACATCACGATTTTCCTTTTTTTTTTCTTTTATTATCACGTTCAGAACACTTCGTCTACATACGTGATTGTACATTGATTGCCTTCCCATGCTGAGCCTTGGGAACCGTAATGCGGGGGCCGTGTTAGTTTTGCTGTTGCTGCATATCCAGTAGCTAACACGGTGCCTGGTGCGTAGTAGGTGCTCAATAAATGTTTCCCGAAGGAAGGAATGAATGAATGAGTGAACGAATGAATGAGAAGCTTGGCTGGGGAAGTGTCCTATGCCAGGAGAACATGTTGCAGGCCCACCTCGAAAGAAAGCTGGTTAAAGCCACTTTCGACAAGGATAAACCATTTTTCTCCCCAGAAATGACTGCAAACCGCAGGTGGGTGGGTGTCCCCGTGCCTAGAGGGGTCTCCTAACTGAGGACCTCATGGGAGTCCAATGAGGGTGACAGAGATGCTATTAGGAAAGAACCACATGTATTTTATTCTATAGTAAAGTAACCCTTCAATAGCCAGGGGTAGAATTTCGATGACGGCCACTGCTGCCTCCTTCCCTGAGGGGCTGTGCAGAGCCTTTGCCCAGTGTGGCCTGGCGAGCAGTTTCTGTTCTGGTCTGATCCAGATTTCTCTTCTCCCAGCTTCTGCTGACCTCCTTCTGAGTCTGACATGGGTCCTTAACCTACTCTGCCTGCTTGGGAATCCGTCACTTCCTGGTTTCGGGGTCTTTATTACTATTTGCAGAATATTCTCAGTCCCTGAAAATGTGATTGCTCAAATTTCACTTTAAATACCGTCGGTGGCAGTTGGTATTTATAGAAGTTTTACTTCCCTCTCCTATATGCTGCAGAAAGCCTCCTGCCCGTTAGAATTCTCGATCTGCTTGCTTTGCCTCCGCGAGAGCAATGACAGGATCAGCAACAGTGGTAACATAGCCACGGTTTACGTAGTGTTTCCTGTGGGACCGGCATGGTGCTGACTCCTCTGAGTAACTACCTCGCCCGTGCACGAGGAAGCTGAGGCACGTATTAAATGGAGCGGGGTAACTATGTAACACGCAAAGCCGTATTTCCTGCTGCTGTGACTGTCCATGTAGCGTGGTGGTCAAGGCTCTCCGCTGGACACCGTGGGGTTCAGGTTCCTTGGTGGTGCCACCTTCCTGTAGGGCGTGAGAATCCTCCCTTCGGTCCTCTGAATCTGGTGGCAGTTGATAAGAGAAAGGAGAGAGGATCAAGCAGAAGGGTTTAGATTCTAAGGCTAGAAGTGGGCTATTCCAGCCCTTTGCTCAAATTCCATTGGCGCTGGAAATCAATTCCGTGGCCCCATCTAAATGCAAGGGGGCTGGGATGCACGGTCCTGCTCTATGCCCAGAAAGAAGAGGAAATGGTGCTAGTGAGTAGCTAGTTTCTGCCTCCCAAAGGTGAAGTGACTCATAATACCATAAATAATGCGGCTCTGGGACTCACACACGTGTCAGTTGCAAGCTGTTAACCGCATGTCCGTATCCCTTTCCTCCCTTCACCCATCAGTTCCTTGTCGCTGTTGTTTATTTCGTTTCGTTTGCATCCTGCACAATGGCCACGCCATGAAGGGAAGGTTATAATCTGCTCTTTGTCAGGAAGACTCAGTGCCTGATCAAGGGCCGGGATGAAAGTGCGTTTTTGGAAGGGACGGGAACATGGATGCTGTGACCCTTTCTCCGAGAAACCAGGCAACCCCCCTCTCTTCGTGTCAGCAGCTAGCTCAGGGGTGCCGTTCCTGCGGAATCAATCCCTGCCAGATTCCATGAGGCCACGTTAGAGCAAGGACACTGGACCTCACTCTCTGGCCGGCCTGCTAACGTGCTCTTTGCTGGATGCCTTTAAGTTGCAGGTGTCGTCCCCCTTTGCTACACCTGCGGAGGGTTACAGCTTTATTTTACCAGGTCAGCTGTGCAAGATATACACCTTTATTTTATTTTATTTTTTAAGATTTTATTTATTTATTCGACAGAGATAGAGACAGCCAGCGAGAGAGGGAACACAAGCAGGGGGAGTGGGAGAGGAAGAAGCAGGCTCATAGCGGAGGAGCCTGATGTGGGGCTCGATCCCATAACGCTGGGATCACGCCCTGAGCCGAAGGCAGACGCTCAACCGCTGTGCCACCCAGGCGCCCCAGATATACACCTTTAAATATTTCTTGAGCTCAAGTGATCATACTTCATTAATTCCAATACATGCCTTTTCATGCATGGACGGCATGCATGAAATCCGGATCTTATTATCTATGGCATCTCTGAATCTCGATTATTGGCCGGGTGACAGGGCCAACGTAATGGCTGGTGAATGTTTGAACTTGTTCATAGGCATTTCTATTATTGTCCCTTCTGTCGAATTCGATGCATTGTTGCTAGTACCCAAGTTGAGTGGAGTTGCTGTTTGAACTGTTTTCAAAATGATCATCCGAGTTTCAGGATTGAAATGAAAAGTTAGAGTTGATGGAAGATTGGGAAGTGGAGCAGTGGGGTGTGACGATGGTATTAGTAAAACAGATATCTGTATTTGGGGAGTCACTGAAAAGCAACAACCTCATGCACGGTATTAGAGGTAGATCACTGCAAATATTTGAAACTCTGATACATTTTGTTACTGAGTTAGGTAAAACGACACTGCCTGTTTTTACACGTCCCACAAGAACGCACCCACACGAAGCCTCTTAGAATGCATGGCGACATCTTGGAAGAAAGCCGGAGCCAATAGTGGGGACACTTGTAAGAAATGCTTTATCGTCAACACAGAGGACAATACTGTACAGAAAAATACGACCATTGATTCAGCATGGTTAGATTCTGAATGCAAAGATAATTTCCGGAATTTCTTAATTAATTTGTTTTCTTTTTTCTGCATACACCAAAGTGATATATAATAAAAGTCTATGTCCCAATAAATCTAGAAAAAGCTTCTTCAGCAAGCATAAAATACAGATTGTAAGTGATGGGAAAGCATTGCTTCATAGACTAATTGGCATCTTTCTTAGTGGTACTTAATTAATGATCTGTTTTACAATTGATGGCATCTTAGTATCAATGGAATAGCTGCTTTCCCATTTGAGTTCCCATTCCCTTGGGTATTAGAAATAAAATTTCCGTCAGTTCAGCAACCCCCCTTCTCTGCGACTACATTGCATTTCCTGGGGCCTTCCACTGGGCTACCGTTGAGACCGAGGACCGAGCATTTGCTGAGCGTGATTTTCCATCTGGGCTGGCAGCCACCGAGATGGCCATGTCTGATCCTGGACGTGAAGCCACACGGATTGTTACTGGGTCCTTTCTGTTCTCATCTCAGGGCTCTTTCAGAGTTGGCTGGATCTCTCTGCTGGTTCCGGAGGGCTTGGGGTACACATCCCTGGATGCAGAGACTCTGAGCTGGGGAGGCCCTGGGCCCCAGGAGTGCTCTCTGGAACACAAGGGGTGTTTTCCCTCTGTGCCTCCCATGGAGTGGCTGGGCACTGGGTGGAGTTCACTCTTGATGACTACTCTTAGGCGTGGGGGAGTCCAGCTTCTCTGCTCCCCATGTGGGAATGGGGAACGCCAGCACCTGCTTTGGCTGCTTCCGTGAGCCACCTTTCCGCCCTGGCATCTTGCAGCCCCCCGGCTCTAGCGGGCGAAGGGGCACAGGCAGCCTCTGGCCTGTGTGGGCTTTGTGCTTTTTCCCCTCCCGTCCCCATACGTGGAGGGGAGGTGGCCGGGCGGCAGGACCCACTGTCGGAGCCCCGCCTAGCCTCCTCTCCTGCTCTCCCAGTCCTCCTGGGCAGGGCAACGCCTTCTAATCTGGACAGTCGGCAAGCCTCTCTCCTACTTCATGTCCCCAATTGTTTGCAGCTCCTCAGAGGTTTTGGGTTTTTTTTTTTTAAAGATTTATTTATTTATTTGACACAGAGAGATAGCCAGTGAGAGAGGGAACACAGGCAGGGGGAGTGGGAGAGGAAGAAGCAGGCTCCCAGCGGAGGAGCCTGATGTGGGGCTCGATCCCAGAACGCTGCGATCATGCCCTGAGCTGAAGGCAGACACTTAACGACTGCGCCACCCAGGCGCCCCAGAGGTTTTGGGTTCTAAAACCCAAGCCAAGAGGAGACTCGTGGTTCTCCCGACTGTCCGAACAAGGGCCGTGGAGCACAAAACAGACTAAATAAGAGAAGGATGTGGGGGAAAGAAACACGAGAAAATCTCATCGGTTAACCTGTAAAAATTATTACCGGGTTGCCAGTTCTCGCTGTGGTTATCTTTTCACCTTTATTTTAACGTGTTCATGTAGGTCCATTGCTCACATTGTTGATTTCTGCCCTGTGTCCTAGGAGCTCGGCGCCCCATTTCAACGATGCCTCCGATTTGTTGTTTCTAATGACCTCGGAAACCGGGGTGAGGGGACAGCCACTGCTTCCTTCTCCTCCTCCTCCTCCAATTGTTATAAAGTTTATAACCTTCGTTTCATTCGAGAGAGTCGGTGTCCTGCAGATATGTTAGAAGGAAGGAAAGAAAGTCATGCAGAACCTGGCTGTTCGAAGACGCCCACCGGTCAGTGACACTGTATTGTTCCTCCTTCAGCTTGGTTTTACCGCTTACATAGCTTGTGTGCATTTTTACATAGCTGACCTCACATCAGACATAAAACCGTAGATCCTGCTTAGTTCATTCAACACGATGGCTGAGTCTTTTCCTTATGTCGCAAGGTCTTCAGAAACATCGAATGTAGCCGTTTAGGCAACTCTAACCCTAGTGTTGAGCACTTAGCCTATCCCCATCGTCATCATAAATAAACACTGTCACTGTGATGGCATCTTTGTGCAGGAAAGTTTCCCCACAGCTCTGCTGGCTTTCTTGAGCTAGACTCCCAGAGTTGGGGGTCACTTGTAAGACTACCATTTTTGGAACCAGGATTTCCCTGAGTGTCCTCTCTCCCCATTTCTCAGTTGGACTCACACCCATCTGCGGGTAGTACATCCTATTTGCCTAGGAGTTTTCTATGAGCTGCTTTTCTTCCCCCCTCTCCCTCTTTAGCTTCTATGGCTCTTGACGGCTTTCTCTGGCATCATTACAACGCCTTGTCATTTAGCCACAGAAGGAGATGTACTGTACCTCCACGTACAAGTCTGACTCAGACAGCTACTTCTGAAGCTTTATTGTTTTTCAGCCGAAGCTGTTGACAGACAACCCGTGGCATTAGAACGAGAGGATTATGTGGAACATAAAAGTGACTCTAAAAGTTATGCGCCGGATTTTGTTTCAGACAAACCCCTGGCGCGATAATGTAAAAAGCATCATCCTCTCCAAGGAGCCACTCTAGGTGGTTGAACACTTCTTCTTGAAATGTGTCATCACTCAGGATGTTCTCAGGCCTCCTCTCTTGAAACTACTGTCAGAGTCTTTTGAATAGCCTCAAGGAAGAAAAATAAAAAGCTTAATGCTTTGAGGAAGAATTGGATCCCTTGAGCCTTTCAGTGGTATTCAGAGGAAAGTCCGAGTGGACGGTGGGGTAGGCGAGCAGATGGGCAAGGTTAATAAAAGTAGAACACCCGATGTACTGTTATCAAGCAATGAGGCTGATATTTTGGGTGGCTAGTAAGTAGCACAGTATATGGAGACAATTGTCCAAGAGAAAAGAATTATATTTTAAGCCACAGCAGCATCCTTGGGACATACGGATCAGCCATGCTGTCACCAGGTGGAGGCATGATATATACTCCCAGGTGTGCATGTTTGTATTTAACCTCAGCTCATTATTTACCAGTGATATCATTTCAATTAGAATATTTACATATTTTTTAAAAAGTCTGAGATCAAGAAGAAAAAAGAAAATGTATGGATTGAAATGCATGGGCTTGATTAATTTTAACACTCCAGGGAGGACCCTGCCTCTTTTAAAACAATGCCATTTTATTCATTTAAAATAATACAGACTCATCCCAGAGAATTTGGAAAATCAGGAATTTCATATCTTAAAGATATTCCCTCATAATATCTGGAGGTAAATATACCTTAGACACAGACCCCCAGGCAAAAGGTGCATGCTGAATGTTTCCTGGGGAGACTTCCCTGTAAGAAAGGGAGGGAGACACACGCAGGGGGAGAATTTGCCTCCAAATGGGGTCGCCACTGAGAGGTGGCTCATCTGGGGAGGAGCCAGAGCAGGGTTGGCCTTCACAGGGATTCCAAATTAAGGTAAGTGGGCAAGCGTTTGTATCCCTTCGTCAGCAAGTCGTTGGCCCCCTGGAGGCCAGTGAGGGGGGGCAGCTGTGAGCTATCAGCAGGGAAGGCCCAGCAGCTGGGGAGGGATCTGGACTCCAAAGAAGGGATATGGGTGAAGACAGCGTTAGCGGCTACACTGCGTCAACTTTGGGATCCGCAGGGGACACACAGCCTCACAGCGGACTTTTCCACTTGACGTTCTTTGCCGAATTTACCCCCTTTCATGGACTTCTTTTTGAAAACATTTTAAGTAGCTGCCTACTTTGTCGTGTGGAAATATCATTTATTTAACCAGTCTCTCCTTGTCGAACAGGTCATTTTTAACACATTTTCACTGTGACCATCAATGCTGTGATGAACACGTCCATGTGTCTGTGATGTACACAGCCGTGATTAAAGAGCCTACGGATAATTGACTGCTTCTTACTGACCAGGTCAGGCTACTCTTTTTCTTGCTTTCCTTGTGGGGTTTTTATAAAAAATAAATGAGCAAATGTATATAAAGATACTACATGTAATAACTTGCTTTGTCCGCGTCGCACCTCTGTGATGCAGAGACGGTCATCATCTCCATTTTGCAGGTGAGGTAGCCAAGGAATAGAGAGGTTGAGTACTTCTTGCAAAGTTGCCCAGCTGAGACTACAGATACTATGAATCTAGAGGTTGAACAATAAGAATACACTGTACTACTTCTCTTAACCTGCTTTATTTTGGTGATTTTCCTAAGGTCACATCCCTAGAAGGAAAATCCCAAGGTCAAAGGGCTTGAGTAATTTAAAGCTCATGATGAGAATAGCCAGGATATTTTCCAGAATCGGTGTATACTTCCACTGGCAGAGAGCACAAGGGTTTATTTCACCGGAGTCCAAGTCTTTATTTTTATTATTTTTTAATGATTTTTTATTATATTATGTTAGTCACCATACAGTACATCCCTGGTTTTTGATGTAAAATTCAATGGTTCATTAGTTGCGTATAACACCCAGGGCACCATGCAATACATGCCCTCCTTACTACCCATCACCAGCCTATCCCATCCCCCACCCCCCTCCCCTCTGAGGCCCTCAGTTTGTTTCTCAGCGTCCATAGTCTCTCATGTTTCATTCCCCCTTCTGATTACCCCCCCTTTCTTTATCCCTTTCTTCCCCTACCGATCATCCTAGTTCTTATGTTCCATAGATGAGAGAAATCATATGATAGTTGTCTTTCTCTGCTTGACTTATTTCACTTAGCATTATCTCCTCCAGTGCCGTCCATGTTGTAGCAAATGTTGAGAACTCGTTCTTTCTGATAGCTGAGTAATATTCCATTGTATATATGGACCACAACTTCTTAATCCAGTCATCTGTTGAAGGGCATCTTCGCTCCTTCCACAATTTAGCTACTGTGGACATTGCTGCTATGAACATTGGGGTGCATATGGCCCTTCTCTTCACTACGTCTGTATCTTTGGGGTAAACACCCAGTAGTGCAATGGCTGGATCATAGGGTAGCTCAATTTTTAACTTTTTAAAGGACCTCCACACTGTTTTCCAGAGTGGCTGTACCAACTTGCATTCCCACCAACAGTGTAGGAGGGATGCCCTTTCTCCACATCCTCTCCAACAATTGTTGTCTCTTGCCTTGTCTATTTTTGCCATTCTAACTGGCGTAAGGTGGTATTTCAGTGTGGTTTTGATTTGAATTTCCCTGATGGCTAATGATTTTGAACATTTTTTCATGTGTCTGTTGGCCATTTGTATGTCTTCATTGGAAAAGTGTCTGTTCATATCTTCTGCCCATTTTATGATTTGTTTTTTTGTTTCTCATGTATTGAGTTTGAGAAGTTCTTTGTAGATCTTGGATACCAGTCCTTTATCTGTAGTGTCATTTGCAAATATCTTCTCCCATTCCGTGGGCTGCCTCTTAGTTTTTTTGACTGTTTCCTTGGCTGTGCAGAAGCTTTTTATCTTGATGAAGTCCTATAAATTCATTTTATCTTTTGTTTCTCTTGCCTTTGGAGATGTGTCATGAAAAAGGTTGCTGTGGCCGATGTCGTAGAGGTTGCTGCCTATGTTCTCCTCTAGAATTTTGATGGATTCCTGTCTCACATCGAGGTCTTTCATCCATTTGGAGTTTATTTTTGTGTATGGTGTGAGAGAGTGGACAAGTTTCATTCTTTTGCACGTAGCTGTCCAATTTCCCCAGCACCAGTTATTGAAGAGACTGTCTTTTTTCCACCGGATGTTTTTTCCTGCTTTATCAAAGATTAGTTGCCCAAAGAGCCGAGGGTCCATTTCTGGGTTCTCTATTCTGTTCCATTGGTATGTGTCTGTTTTTGTGCCAGTACCATGCTGTCTTTGAGATCACAGCTTTGTAGTACAGCGTGAAATCCGGCATTGTGATGCCCCCAGCTTTGTTTTTCCTTTTCAACAGTTCCTTGGCGATTCGGGGCCTTTTCTGGTTCCATACAAATTTAAGGACTATTTGTTCCAGTTCTTTGAAAAATGTCCTCGGTATTTTGATCGGGATAGCATTGAAAGTGTAGATTGCTCTGGATAGCACGGACATTTTAACTATGTTAATTCTTCTGATCCGTGAGCATGGAATATTTTTCCATCTTTTTATGTCTTCCTCAATGTCTTTCAAGAGTGATTCATAGTTTCTAGAATATAGGTCCTTTACGTCTCTGGTTAGTTAATTCCAAGGTAACATATAGTTTTTGGTGGTATTGTAAATGGGATGGATTCCCTAATTTCTCTTTCTTCAGTCTCGTTATTCATGTATAGAAATGTAACTGATTTCTGAGCATTGATTTTGTATCCCGCCACATTACTGAATTGCTCTATAACTTCTAATAGTTTGGGAGTGGATTCTTTAGGGTTTTCCATATAGAGTATCATGTCATCTGCAAAGAGAGACATTTTGACTTCTTCTCTGCCGATTTGGATACCTTTGATCCCTTTTTGTTGTCTGATTGCTGTTGCAAGGACTTCTAGTACTATGTTGAATAATAGTGGCAAGAGTGGGCATCCTTGTCGTGTTCCTGATCTTAAGGAAAAGGCTTCCAGCTTTTCCCCATTGAGAATAATATTTGCTGTAGGCTTTTCATAGATGGCTTTTATGAGATTGAGGAATGTACCCTCTATTCCTACACTCTGAAGGGTTTTAATCAGGAAAGGATGCTGTTTTGTCAAATGCTTTTTCGGCATCAATTGAGAGGATCATATGGTTCCTGAGTCTTTTCTTGTTGATATGATGTATCACGCTGATCGACTTGCGAATGTTGAACCACGCTTGCATCCCAGGTATGAATCCCACTTGGTCATGATGGATAATCCTTTTAATGTACTGTTGGATTCTATTAGCAAGGATCTGGTTGAAGATTTTGGTGTCCATATTCATTAGGGAAATCGGTCTGTAATTCTCCTTTTTGATGGGGTCTTTGCCTGGTTTGGGGATCAAGGTAATATTGGCCTGATAGAATGAGTTTGGTAGCTTTCCTTCTGTTTCTATTTTTTGAAATAGCTTTAGGAGAATAGGTATTATTTCTTCTTTGAATGTTCGGTAGAATTCCCCAGGACAACCATCTGGGCCTGGAGTTTTATTTTTTGGAAGGTTGTTTATCACTGACTCAATCTCTTTATAATTAATTGGCCTGTTTAAAAAATCAATTTCTTCCTGTTTCAATCTTGGTAGTTTATAGGTTTCCAGGAAGGCCTCCATCTCTTTCAGATTGCTTAGTTTTTTGGCATATAGCTGTTGATAAAGTTTCTAATAATCCTTCCAATTTCATTGGTGTTGGTTGTGACCTCTCCTTTTTCATTTATAATTTTAATAACTTGGGTCCTTTCTCTTTTTTCTTGGATAAGTCTTGCCAGTGGTCTGTCAATTTTATTGATTCTCTCAAGGAACCAGCTTCTAGTCCTATTGATTTGCTCTACTGTACTTCTGGTTTCTAATTCATTGATTTCTGCTCTCATCTTGGTCAACTGCTTCCTCATGAGTGGATTAGGCCTGTCCCTCTGTTGCTGTTCCAGCTTCTTGAGGTGAGAATATAAAAACTGCATTTTAGATTTTTCTATTCTTTTGAGTGAGGCTTGGATGGCTATGTATTTCCCCCTTAGGACTGCCTTTGCAGTATCCCATAGGTTTTGGACCGTTGTATTTTCATTCTCGTTGGTCTCCATAAATTGTTTAAATTGATTTTTGATTTCCTGGTTTATTGAGTTATTCCTGAGCAGGATGGTTCTTAGTCTCCAAGTGTTTGAGTTTCTTCCAAATTTTTCCTTGTGGTTGAGTTCCAATTTCAGCGTGTTGTGGTCTGAGAATATGCAGGGGATAATTTCAGTCTTTTGGTATCGGTTGAGACCTGTTTTGTGTCCCAGAACATGGTCTATTCTTGAGAATGTTCCATGGGCATTAGAATAGAATGAGTATTCTTTGGTTCTGGGGTGTAGTGTTCTATATATATCTAAGAGGTCCAACTCGTCGAGTATGGCATTCAAAGCCTTTGATTCTTTGCTTAGTTTTTGCCAGGGTGTTCTGTCTGTTTCTGATAGTGGAGGGTTGAGGTCCCCTACTATTAATGTACTTTTATCTAGATGTCTCTTTATTCTGGTTAAGAGTTGGCTTGTGTATCTTGCTGCTCCCCTGTTGGGGGCATATATATTTATAATTGTCATCTCCACTTGTTGAATACTTCCTTTAAGAATAATATAGTGCCCTTCGGCGTCTCTAACTATAGTCTGTAGTTTAAAATCCAATCTATTTGATATGAGAATTGCTACCCCAGCTTTCTTTTGAGGTTCATTTGCATGAAAGATGGTACCCCATCCCCTTACTCTCAGTCTGAATGCATCTTTGGGTTCGAAATGAGTCTGTTGTAGACAGCAAATGGATAGGTCATTTCTTTTTATCCAATCTGCAACCCTGTGGCGTTTTATGGGAGCGTTTAATCCATTTACATTGACACTAAGAACTGAGAGATAGAATTTTAATGATGCCATGTTGCCAGTAAAGTCTTTGTTTGTATCGGTTGTGACTTCCTGTTCTGTATCACTCTTGGGGCCTTTTTACCTTTATAGAACCCCCCTTAATATCTCCTGTAGGGCTGGTTTTGTGGTTACGAAATTGGTTAATGACTGGCGATTCTGGAATGTCTTTATTTCTCCATCCATTCTGAATGACAGCCTTGCTGGATAAAGGATCCTTGGCTGCATGTTTTTCTCTAAAAGAGCTTTAAAAATGCTCCCCCAACCCTTTCTCTCATTCCAGGTCTGTGTAGACAGGTCTGACGTATTTTCTGATACCTTTGCCTTGGTACGTGAGAAATTTCTTTGCCCTGGCCGCTTTCAATACTGTATCTTTGGATCTAATATTTGTGAAATGCACCATGACGTGACGTGGCGTAGGTTTGTCATGGTTGAGCTTGGGAGGGGTCCTCTCTGCCTCTTGGACACGAATGTTTGTTTCCCTCGCTAGATTGGGAAGTTTTCAGCTACAATTTGTTCAAATATCTCTTCTAGACCTCTGTTTTTCTCCACCCCCTCGGGGATGCCAATGATTCTGACATTGGAACGTTTCATTGAGTCAGTAATCTCCCCTAACCTACATTCGTGGGCGTGGATTTTTTTTTAAGACCAGCTTCTATTTTCGTTTTTTCCTCTATTAACCCATCCTCTAATTCACTAACCCGTTCCTCTGCTTCGGTGACCCTGGCCGTCAGAGCCTCTAGTTTTGCCTGCATTTGGCTCATAGAATTTTTAATTTCTGTCAGATTCGCTCTCATTTCTGTCCTTAGGGATTCTATATTCTCAGTAACCTTTTCGTTAATACTTTTTTCAATTCTACTCATCATTTTGACCATCGTTACTCTGAATTCCATTTCTGATACCTTGGTTACATCCATATCCATTATTTCTGTGGCAGAGGCCACAGACTCACTGTCTTTTCTTTGCTGGGGGGGGGGGCTTCTCCTTCTTGTCATTCTGATGAGGAGAGGTTGCGGGGTTGTCCAGAGCCCAAATTATTGACTGGGTCCCAGGCCGTGCCCCTTGTTTTATAGGGATCTTAGGGATGTGCGCTTCTTCTTTAAAGATTTTATTTATTTATTTATGTGGCAGAGAGCCAACCAGCGAGAGAGGGAACACAAGCATGGGAGTGGGAGAGGAAGAAGGAGGCTCCCAGCCGAGGAGCCCGATGAGGGACTCCTTTCCAGAACGCCGGGATCACGCCCTAAGCCAGAGACAGGTGGTCAATGACTGCGCCACCCAGGCGCCCCGGGTTGTGGGCTTCTTGATTTTTCAGCCTGCCTTCTGCCTTCTGGGGGAGGGGCCTGCCGCGCCGATACTCAGGCCACCCTGTTTGGGTAGAGTCTCCGTGTCCCCTATGAGGGGGGATGGGGACGGGCACACTGTGAGCCAGTACTTCCAGGCTTTTGTTCTCTGGCGGCTTTCCCTGGCAGTCTGCTGTGCCTCTTCTGAGAGTCAGAGCAGCAGTGGCCGAATCCCAGCCTCTGTCACAGAACAGAGGGATTGCGGCCCGTTCTCCACTGATGTTCTGGCCACTTTAACTCCGTTACTGTTGGTGCTGCTCAACCCTGCAGCGTCCCGGGATATGCGCCCCACACCCCGTGTCCCAGCCCTCACTTCCAGGGCCGGCGTGTCTCTGTCCTTTGTGTTTCTAACACCGCCAGCCACCCCACGCACGCTCCGGGGGCTCCTGGTCTCAGTCTGGATCCAGTGAGCACACCAGGATTCTGGAGTTCCGCGAGATGCCTGGTGGCGCGTGCTCCCGGTTCAGGGTCTCAGTCTGTTCTCTCGCGGGTGCCGGTCCCAAGCCCGCCCACTCCCCCGTGCAGGTGGCTACCGCTTCCCGGCGCCCGAATGCGGCGGCTGCCTCCCCCTTCCGTTTATCTTCCGATATCTGTGCGCGGATTCACGGCTCCCACTTCATACCTCAATACTCAGCGCTGGAGATGTTCATTTGTAGAGATCCAGATGCATCTTCCTGCGTCTCAGGCTGATTCCGTGGGTGTTCAGGCTGGTCTGGTACCTATCCAGCTTGACTCAGGGGACCGGCTGAAAAAGGGGTCCCCTACTCCTCTGCCATCTTAACTCCTCCCCAGAGTCCAAGTCTTTAGAACCATGATACGGAACCAGTAATCTGTCTCTTTGTCTTCCATCATGTGTTACGAACATCGGTTGCTCTTAAGCAGAAGACTTTCTTTTTTGTTTTTTGGCTTTTTTTTTATTAACAGCACGATTATCTCTGGATCATCTTGTAAGTGTTGACTGAACTGTGCCACCTCATTTCGAAGAATTTTTTGTTTGTGGAATGAATGTGTGAATGAAGGTAGGGAGGTTGAGCTTGGACCCGCCACTCCGCGTTGGGAGCTGTGTGAGTGGAGCAGGTTAATGAAAACCTTGAGGAATAAAGTCCTCCCCAAAACAGGGGCGTGGTTTTCGACAACTGAAAGGCTTTCCAAAAAATCCTTCACTAGGGTCTTTCTTAGTCTCCGTTGAATTGCCTACTTTACAAACACTGAACACTCTTTACCAGCTGGACTCTATCATGGGCTTGGAAACATCAACTTGGAAGGCTGGAAAAAAACTTTGGGGTCATCTAGGCCCACCCTTATTTCAAGGAGGAGGAGCACGCACCAGCCCCCTGGGGACATTTCCCTCTTCCGCGGGTAGGGCTGTGGGAGCCGGGGTTTGTTCATCTTTCATTCATGGTCAGAAGAGCCCTTCAGAAATGCCTTAGATGTCACCAGAGTCATTTTGCATTATTTTAGCAGCGACTTAGACTGATCTCAGCTTCAAATACCTTGCCATGTAGTTTATGTCTGAGTTCTGAACGATTTCTTTGGAAAACCGGGAAGTTTTTCCCTCAGTATTTTGACCTTTGGCACTGTATCGAACTTCTCCAAGTTCATTTCCTGACCATCTCCTCTTCCACCTTGGTTCTTGCGAGGCTTAAATGAACCAAAGGCTGTAAAATTCTTCATAAAATACTTCTGCAGAGTGAGCACTCAGTAAATATTGGCTCCCACTCCCTTCCCTATCCCCACGTCCCCCGTGCTGGCTTCTCCCTGGAATGATGGGTAATTGTGGGACCTTCCTGAGCCCCAGGATCCTCATCCAAAGAAAACGCAGATTATGTTTTATTCTATATTCACTGCACAGGGTTTTAGTGGGGATCAAACGAGGAGGCATGTGAAGCAGCCAGCCCAGCACATGGCAGGGCAGACTGTCAGTAAAGTTGTGATTACCTCAATGCCTGTTATGACGCATTAATGTTAGTAGGCTCGTGGGTCGGTTGTTTAATGGGATGGACTGTCTACGGTAATGGACCCTGTGCATTTCATTATTTTTCGGTCTTGCTGTATTTAGATAAAGGATGGAATCTGTATAGAATCTCCATAGAAAGAGTCTAATATTTAGATTTTTAGGGAGTAAGTGTTCATTTCAGCCCAGCTATCTTCAACTTCTGTATTTTTCTCATCTCTTTATTTCTTCGTTCCCGTCCTCACACTCTTCCTCTTTTCTTTTTTTTTTTCTCTTGATGATATCTGAAGTACACTTTTCCCGATGATTCAGTATGAGGGATGACTTGTGATGAGCAGTTGAAATGACTGTCACCACACCATGTGGTCTGTCAGTTGCTAAGTCTGATGGATTGGTCCTCCCGGCCTCTGGCAGGCCTTTAGCAGTGCTGACCGCTCGCTTCCCCAGGCCTTAGGGACTCAACTTCCTCCTTTCTTCCTGTTTTTCCTGTCCTTCAATCACTCAGGGGTTCTTCCTCTTCCTCTGCCTGCCACAGAAGTTCTGAAGTTCCCCTGAGTTTTACATGCAACCGTCTTCTTTACTCATGTCCCACTTTTTTCCCAAGTGATCTTTATTGTATTGAATCCCAAATCTGTTCGTCTGACCGAGACTGCTCAGCAGTGTCCCTAGTTGGACACCGCCTCTCGGGTATGCCTCTGGCAAGTCAAGCTCAATGTGTAGAGAACAAAACCCATCATCCTTTTCCCCCAAACCAGCTCCAACTCCAACTCTTAACCACCATGCGACGATGAGTACAAAAATGGTTAGTCCAGGTGGCACTGTAGAGTGAATAAATTAAATATTTTCCCTTTTCTGAGTGAAATCTCTCTCACTTTTCAAATGTCACCTTCCCTGTGAAGACTTTGATTCAACCCATCATTCTCTATGTGCATTCCTAGAGCACTGATTTTATTCTATCGCTAGGCTCTGTTTATGTTTCTTTTCCTCTGGACCAGGCAGAAGTCAGTAAACTTTTTTGGTAAAGGGCAAGAGACTAAATACTTTAGGTTTTGTGGGCCATGTGATCTCTGCTACAACTACTCAACTCTGCAGTTGTGGTGTGAAATTGGCCATAGACAAAATATCAATGAATTGAATGAGTGGGGCTGTGTTTCAGTAAAACTTTGTTTACCAAAACAAGCAGCGTGGGCTGGATTTGACCTGTGAGCCACAGCTTGCTGCCTGTGTTCTTGACTTCGAATTCTTAAAGGGCTTCATCCTAAGAATTTAAAGTTTAGAGATCCTTTCACCAGCCAGAATCTATAAGAGGCCCAAGGATCCAAAGTCAGGTAGGACTCAGTCCCTGACCTTGAGGAGTTCACATGGTGTAATGGGGCTGCCATCACAAACAAAGTCCCACCAACTGGGAACTTTATTGTCTCATCATTTTGGAGGTGAGAAGTCCAAAATCAAGGTGCTGGCAGGGCTGGCTCCTTCGGATCACTGGAGGAGAATCTGTTCCATGACTCCCTGTAGCCTCCGGTGCTTTGCTGGAGGTCTTCAGTGGTCCCTGGTTTGTAGATGCACCCCTCCAATCCCCCACCGTCACGTGGCATTCTCCCTGCCTCTCTCACATTGTCTTCCTTCTGTTTAAGTCTGCCTCTCGGTACTGGGGGTTAGTTCTTGCACATATCATCTTTGGAGGACACAGTTCCGACCCACCACAAGGTGTATGTATTTCCCGTGTGTATGCCAAGGGCACCGAGGTGAGGGAGAGTCACCGTGTGGATGGTGGGAAAGGAAGAGACAGGGCACACAAAAACCCAGTGCATTTGGCCGGAAGGCTGACTCATGTTTTGCTCGACTGGAGCAAAAGGAAAGAGAAATCCAGGCTGAAGAGCTTGAGCAGGAAAGCAAGGGCAGGACTGGAAGGAGCGCCCGCTGAGTACTTAGCCTGGTGTAGCTCCACAGCGGTGAGGCGGGCGGACGGGGTTCACGCGGATGCCCGGAGGAGAAGCTGGAGCAGTCCTCACCGCGTGCAACTTTGGACCATGCTTGCCGAGTGAAGGAGCTAACGAAGTCCCAATGAATGATTGTGGCCCATTGGCAGCTAGGAACCCCTTCTTCTTCCAGGTCAGGGGGCTCGCCTGGCGTTCCAAGAGCTAGCTGGCATCTGGGCTGATACCCTGAAGCTCCTCCTTTCACCGACGTTGGCTGGGTTCGCAGCTCACTTTTGTGCCTGTGTGTGTGCTAGAAGGACTGAAAGATGATACAGCGGGAGGTCTAACTCCTGAGCCAATGTTCTCTGATGGAAATAGGCAGCGTGTTTATGGCTCAGTAATAAAAGTGGCTGGCATTTGTGGGCTGTTTACCCAGCACCGGGCATTGTTCTAAGCATTCTATAGGAACGCCTTTAATCCGACATGCCTCCATGAGATGCTGTGATCTCCATTATGACATGAAGCAACTGAGGCTCAGAGGGATGGCCTGGCCCAGCACAACTGGCTGGTGAGTGACTGGCCCGCAGCCCCTCGGCAGTCCCGCCTCGTACCCCGCGCCGTCTCCCTTCCTCTCTGTCTGGGGCCCATCTTGGATCCTTCAACCTGCTTCTGTTGGCCTCCACTCTCCATCAATTGATGGCTGGCATTCTGGCTCTCACGTCCTCTTTCCCCCCCATCCTCTTGTGCTTCCGCACCCTTGACACACACGCTTTTGGGGCCCCTCCTTCACTCTCTCTATGTCGGTTTTCTGGGCTTGGCTACAGATGCTGTGAGCTGTCGATGCTCACTGTAAAGGACTCTTCGTTTTTCTCAACAGCACCCCAATGTTACCAGACGCACATAAAACTACAGCTCGCCCACTCCCTGTTTGGGGGGCAGCCGGAGGGTGCACAACGAGTTCCATGTTCAAGTACGAAACTGTGCAAGGCACTGGAGCCACCCTTAGTCCATTAAAGAGGATTCTAGACGTGCTCAGAATAATCAACTTTTAGAACAGAGTGTACAAAACGCTCCCGGGACTTGGGCTAGGAGCCGAATTTTCTGGATTACTGTTACTCTGACATTTTGCCCTTGTCTGACTTTACTAGGACACATCGTTCAGGACTGAAGCCTGAACACAGCTTCCTAAACTCACGACTTCGGATTCTGTCCACCCTGGGAATGGCTTTAGAGCCAGCTCGCGGCAAACGCCCAGCAGCGGCTCGCTGGAGGAAAGGCCGTGAACTTTGTACTGAGGGGAGCTTTGGAATTTTAGAGGAGTGAGTGTGGAGAGGAATTCTGGGACGGTGGTGGGCGGGAGGAGCAGTGGACAATGGGGCTATTTTCACAGTCATTACACTAGATTAACTTAGCTTTTTCCTATAAAGTGTCCTTGAGGTGCCCCAGTGCTCCTTTCTGGTAACTTTCTTGGATAGAAAATAAACAGAGGGCTTTTGGCTCCCGACCACCACTGTACCTACAGAAAGCAGCTTTTTAGAACCTGCAAGCTGCTTCT
Organism: Ursus americanus; assembly: GCF_024610735.1. NCBI lineage: Eukaryota > Metazoa > Chordata > Mammalia > Carnivora > Ursidae > Ursus > Ursus americanus. The sequence goes on from NC_142132.1 coordinate 78,922,551, forward strand.
GTGTGTGCATGAGTGTGCGTGTTTGGCAGGAATTTTCTGGAGCGGCATGAAGCACCACTTCTGAATCCCATGGATGCTGCTTGTTCTGCAGAATGGAAAATGTTCTATTTTTGGCCACAAGAATATTTCTGAGGGAGGAAAAAAAGTTAAACAAAGCAGGGCAACAAGTTCATGGGTGTAGTTTTGCGCGTCTGAAGACCTTTTAAGAGTTTAATGTGCTTGGGGAGAGCAGCGGCCCCTTGGATCACTCGGAGTGGTGATAAGAGGGACTGTTCACCGCGGATTCCCCGGGTCCGACGTGAGGGCTGTGGGCAGGGGCGGCCTGGGCAGGTGGGCTATGGGGGCTGCAGCTCGGCCTTTCATTGCAGGCGGGTTGGCTGCCGCGGAGAAAAATGCCTTCTAAACCGGAAAGGGAGCACACTCTGAGCCAGGCGTCCTTCGCCCATCCCAAACCTATCTTGATCTTAAGGTAATCTTCTCCCCCAAAGCAAGATGGCCCTGCTGGCACCCCCTGCCTCAGTGCTATATTTGGCCGCAAGCCTTTGAGGGGAAGGCCGTCCAGGGGCAGACTTCCGGCAGAGTCTGATCTCAGAGCCAGTCTGCGGGGCCAGTGACATGGTGAGCTCAACCTATTTTGGCCCTTCCCTCTACCAGACACCTTTCCAGGAAACAGCTCTGTGCTGCCGTGACCTTGCGGCCGCTGCCTGATACCCTTGATATGAAAAACGAGAATGCAGACAAGCGTGCAACTCTGGGGGGGGGCAACCAGCCGCTCTGGGGAGCCTGGCCCGTCAAAGCATCTTTTCTCGGGAGGCTGGAGCCAAGCCAGCGTGGCCCAGGGGCCCATGGGAGCATCTTGAAGGGGACGGGATGTTTTTTGCAGACGTGATGGGGGCGCCTGGGAGAAGCCCTCAGGGCCATGGCAATGGAGCTGGGCTGTGGCTCTGGTTGAGAAACACAGGCGGGCTTGAAGGGAGCTCTGTAATCGGATTCCCTGAGCAAACAGGGTGGGGTTCTGGGAAGGGGCCTGGGACCTTCCCTCCCTATCCCGCTGTTGAAATCCTCTCGAACTCCCGCCATCTGCTTCAAACCCAGCCCTCGGGTGCAGATGCGGCCGTGTGTCTGGGTACCGTTTGACCCTCGGTGGAGGGAAGGGCTGTTGTCCTCTCACGAAGAGAGTCCCCGCCTTTCAGGGACGAAATGAAGTGCTGGCCAGGGGCACCTGCTATCGTTACTCTCCCTTGAAGCCGAGCACTCCCGAGGAGCCCTGCTCTTGAAAGCAGCTCTGACGCGATGCCTGTGAGCTTGCGAAGTCCTCTTCTTGGCTACCGTCTTTAGCAATATCTGTTTGAGATCAAGGAACTTGCATCTCACTGGGTCAGGAAAATTTGCAGACGCTGCAGGCACCTTTAGTCGGAGCCAGCTGGATTTCTCCTGCCTTTACACCCATTCATTCAACAAAGATGTACCAGGTGCCTGGTGTGTGCCGGGCAGAGAGTGAACACGAGAGACAGTCTCTGCTGAGGTGGGGCTTGTAGTTGGTGGGGGGGACAGACAACACATACACATGGTGGCATCCTGGCAGTGCTCGGCAGGAGAAGAACAGGGTCCTGAGACACAGAATCATGGTAGGTGTGCTTTAGAAAGGATGGGGAGGGATGACCATTGTGGGAGGGTGAAATTTAAGTTCAAATCAAAGAAAGAAGCCAGTCGTGTGAAGAAAGGGGAAGATAGATGAGATTTTCTGGCAGAAGGAGCAGCAAGTGCAAAGGCCCTGAGATGGGAAGAATGAGCATGTCTGAAGAAGCTCAAAACACCAGGAGTGAGCTGGGGGCAAATCAAGGGAGGCTGGGAAATCCTTGAGATGAACTGGGGGACTCAGCCATTGGGCTGGATCATGGAGCACCTTGTAGGTCAGAAAAGGAGCTTCTATTATATCCTCGCAGTGTTGGAAAGCCTCTGGAGAGCTTGAAGCAGGGGCGTGACATGATCTCTCTTCAGTTTTGAAAGAACATCAGCTTCTGTGAGGTGAATAGATGGGGACATCCCCCTGATGTCCACACCACAGGTGACAGGGGCTTCCCCTGGGGAGTGACAGCAGCTCCTTCCTATCTGCGGCCATTCCAGTCTCCTTCCGTGTCTTGCCTTCCCCACCACGGTTTTCTGAGGAGAAAGCTGGCTTTCCTTTATAACGAGTGCCTCATGTGGGGCTGGTGGTTGAGACTTCTACCCAGTTCTTTAAAGTCAACCACATCCCACTTGGTTACCTCAGGAAGCCAGCAAAGGACACAGGGAGCGTAGGATGTCATCCCCATCTGACAGGTAACAGAGAGCTTCCAGAGGTTCTAGGAAGTTCTTAGCAGGGCCAGGTTCTTGTCTTCCCAGCCCAAGGCTCTCTGCTTCTCCATGCACCCTACTCCATTGACCTTTTGGTTTTTTGCTGTCACTCCATCTTACACATTGTGTTAGAAATAATTTTTGAAAGGGTGAATTTTTGACTTCCAGAGAAATGTAAAAGAACATGGCCAAAACAAAAACAGACACATAGACCAATGGAACAGAATAGAGAACCCAGAAATGGACCCTCGGCTCTTTGGGCAACTAATCTTCGATAAAGCAGGAAAGAACATCCAAGTGGAAAAAAGACAGTCTCTTCAATAACTGGTGCTGGGAAAATTGGACAGCTACATGCAAAAGAATGAAACTTGACCACTCTCTCACACCATACACAAAAATAAACTCCAAATGGATGAAAGACCTCGATGTGAGACAGGAATCCATCAAAATCCTAGAGGAGAACATAGGCAGCAACCTCTACGACATCGACCACAGCAACCTTTTTCATGACACATCTCCAAAGGCAAGAGAAACAAAAGATAAAATGAACTTGTGGGACTTCATCAAGATAAAAAGCTTCTGCACAGCCAAGGAAACAGTCAAAAAAACTAAGAAGCAGGCCACGGAATGGGAGAATATATTTGCAAATGATGCTACAGATAAAAGACTGGTATCCAAGATCTACAAAGAACTTCTCAAACTCAATACATGAGAAACAAATAAACAAATCATAAAATGCGCAGAAGATATGCACAGACACTTTTCCAATGAAGACATACAAATGGCTAACAGACACATGAAAAAATGTTCAAAATCGTTAGCCATCAGGGAAATTCAAATCAAAACCACACTGAAATACCACCTTACGCCAGTTAGAATGGCAAAAATTGACAAGGCAAGAAACAATTGTTGAAGAGGATGTGGAGAAAGGGGATCCCTCCTACATTGTTGGTGGAAATGCAAGATGGTACAGCCACTCTGGAAAACAGTGTGGAGGTCCCTTAAAAAGTTAAAAATTGAACTACCCTATGACCCAGCCATTACACAACTGGGTATTTACCCCAAAGATACAGACGTAGTGAAGAGAAGGGCCATATGCACCCCAACGTTCATAGCAGCATTGTCCACAATAGCTAAGTCATGGAAGGAGCCGAGATGCCCTTCAACAGATGACTGGATTAAGAAGATGTGGTCCATATACACAATGGAATATTACTCAGCTATCAGAAAAAACAAGTTCTCAACATTTGCTGCAACATGGACGGCACTGGAGGAGATAATGCTAAGTGAAATAAGTCAAGCAGAGAAAGACAATTATCATATGATTTCTTTCATCCATGGAATATAAGAACTAGGAAGATCAGTAGGAGAAGAAAGGGATAAAGAAAGGGGGGTAATCAGAAGGGGGAATGAAGCATGAGAGACTATGGAGTCTGAGAAACAAACTGAGGGCTTCAGAGGGGAGGGGTGTGGGGGAATGGGATAGACTGGTGATGGGTAGTAAGGGGGGCACGTATTGCATGGTGCACATATTGCACGGTATTAGTTGTTATACACAACTAATGAATCATTGAACTTTACATCAAAAACCAGGGATGTACTGTATGGTGACTAACATAATATAATAAAAAAAATTTTAAAAAAAATCACACACACACACAAAAAAAGAACATGGCCAAAGATTTTATTTTACTCATTAATTAATGAAGGAACCGTGTTACAGCCCATTCAAAAACTATCTAAGAAATGAGGGTCTTTTTAGGTAATTTAATAAAGAAATGTAAGGATAAGATCACTGAGTAATATATAAATTGGTTAATGTCCAACAGGCCATAAACCTTAGGGTTATCTGTTCCACTGGGCAGAAATTATTTGCATCCCTTCCAGACAGAAATCTGTAAGACAACAGGTAACTTCACTAAGTTGGGGGCCTTCATAGAAACAATGAATGAGCTAAGTGCATTCCACTAGAAAAGGGGCCCTGGGTGGCCTTGGGAAGATAGGCAAGCTCTCCTTGCCCCCTTTTTTGCTTTATTTCTTAGTTTTAGCTATTTTTTCCAAGATTTTATTTATTCATTTATTTTAGTGAGAGAGAGAGAGAGAGAGATTGAGTGCACAAGCAGGGGGAGGGGCAGAGGGAGAGAATCTCAAGGAGACTCCCAGGTCAGCATGGAGCCCGACCTGGGGCTCGATCCCAGGACCCCGAGATCACAACCTGAGCTGAAACCAAGAGTTGGATGCTCAACCGTCAGAGCCATCTGGATGCCCCAAGTTTTGGCTATTTTTATGACACTGTCTCTTAGAGCAGTGACCACGAAGTACAATGACTGTTAGGAAGTTCATGGAAAGCCAAGGGAGGGAGAGCAAAATGAGTAAGGCCTGGATCTGTCACAAAGCAACCCTACCAGCCCCAGAATGAGTTGGGATCCAGTCATGTATCAGACACCCATTGAGGCCTGACCGCCATTGTGCAGAAGTCTGTGCGAGCCTGTGGGAGCACAGCGTTTCATACAGAACAGCCCCTGCCCTCTGGACCTCATGGTCTAGACAGGGAGATGGACACACAAATGGGTACTTTCATCCCGGTCAGGCCCGGGCAGAGGTGTGGGGGCTGTGCAGGCTCCGGGGGGCGGGGCGCTCAGTGACACTTCCCAGAGAAGGTGCATTTGAGCTGGGTCTTGAAGGGTGGGAAAGGGTTGCCAGGTTGAGAAGGGCCGGGGGGGAAGGGAGAGCCATTCAGGCTGGGTGTCGGCCACTGACCAGATACGCGGCCGGGATGTGCATAGAACCTCCTCTTTTTGGTTATGGCAGATTTAAATTTTTCTCCTCAATCTCTCACTGCTAGTTCCAGAATTCTAAGGGCAGGGAGGGGAGGGTGGTGGAAAAGGGAAGGAGAAGTTGGAGTCTCTTGGGCAAGCTTGCCAAATTTTCTTTAAATATTAGGTCAAATTCTCTATAAAAACCTTATTTAGAACTTTTTGAAAGACTTTGAAGTCCCAGAGAAGCAGGAAGTTAATTAGAGAGGCTTTGATATTTTAGGGTATGTTTTAACAGCTGCTGAGGACAGTTTAAACTAAGAACTTATGTGGTTTGGGATGCGTCTGTGATACTCAGCTCTGGTCAGAGTGAAATATCGCCGCGTCGGAGAGCGACAGCAGTTGGCTTTAAATTTAGAAAGAGTTCAAGCCAAAATGTTCTCTCAAACCCAAGAGAGGAACTTCTAAAGAGGAAGACTCCTCCAAGAGAATGCGTTTGGGGGTAAAATATGAATTGGGTAGGGAACAAATGATCCTAACTTGGTTCTTGGAAGCGCACAGGGCATGTCCATTTCTGAAGAATTCCCTGCAGGTGGATTGAACCAAGGATGGGTGTTGGCAGCTGCCATTTGTAAACGGGTCCCAACGGGGTGGATTAGCCTCTGTAAGGAGCACCTGAGTAGCACAAGGGGTGTCCTACCCATCTGCATTTTCTGGAGACTGTCATTGTGTTTGAATTAACACTTACTTTGTTTCCCTGGTCAACACCCTGGGCCTTCTTAATTATTTCGTCAGATCCTGCCCCTGATTGGATCTTCTCCAAGCTGGAGAAAGAGAACATTGAGGAATCCTCTGAAGGGCAATCCTCTGAAGGGCAATGGAGCTGCCTGTGGAGAGGATTTCTAGAGACTGTGGGAAGCCCGATGTGTGGCTGCTGGTGAAGACCGTGGAGGTGGTGCTGGCGGCAGAGGTGGTGGTGACGAGGAGGAGGCTGCTAGCGGACACGTGGAGAGCTGACTGGCTGAGCATTGGACACCTGTTCTCAAGCAGCAGGATTCTTACTCTCACTTCACAGAGGGAGTAAAATGGCCCCTTCATCCATTCAGCCACTGAGACTTTGGCTTCTATCAAATCCCCCACTTTCTAGCAATTTGTACCATAGTGCTGCTATCTTATAAATTTTCCCATACCCCAAAATTGACTGAAAACATGAAAATGCTTTGTAGAGAAGTACTTTTGGTAATGGGCCAACCACTGGCTGACAGATGATTGTATCATCCCATTCAAGAGACCAGTTTATCTTCCGAAGATATTCCTTTGGTCATGTTAGGCGAAGCTTCCAAGGACTGTCCATTCTCCACAGGATAGAGGCCGAATTCCTCTGCCTCGACCTCACACGCTAGGTCACTCTGTGTGTCCCTCTTGGGTTTGGGGCCTCACTGAGCCCCTGCTTGCTGCTGCGGTTGGGTACTGTCTTGTGAAGGCTGTTGTTTGTTCCTTAAAAAAAGTGCCACCACCACATCTTTCCTGGAGAAACGCTTGGATTAATTACTACAACACAATAAACTAAAGACTGCACGAGACCACATTTTGGCAACACACCCACTTACACACTGAATGGATTGAGAAAGGACTGGCAGAGATCCTGGCACAAAGATAACCCGTTTTTTAAAAGTTCCATTTCTGGGAGTAGTAGCTCCGTGACGAAGTTGAGGACGGTTAGCTCTGTTGAGGGGACGGCATTTGTACGTGAGGAAACTTGCTAAAACGTCCATCCGCAGACAAAAGTCTTCTACTGTAGTCAACTTTTCTTGATAAATGACTGCCCTCAAACTTAGAATTTTTTTGCAATATATACCTATCTTTACATAACTATAGGTATATATTGCAATATATATATATATTCATGTATATTACATACTACGTATCTAAAAATATCTCTCTGTATTTTACCTCTCTATACAGGTACACAAGTGAGTGGGTGGGCTGCGAAGCTCAGTGGGGGAAAGGGGTTACAGGAGATGCATAAGGAGAGTTGAGGTAGAAAACGTGAAGGGAGTAATGTCTTCTCGTAAAGAACAGGCACTCACCTTACAGGGGATAAGGCTAAGACAAGGTGTTCTAGAGCTCAGCGTCGGCCACAAACAGGAGGTAAGAGAGAACAAAAATAAGAGGTGTGTCAGCTTCCCTCTGTCCGGGACTCGCTGGTGTCCTACCTAGTTCTTAGAGAGCCTTTAGTGCTGACCCTCTGTGGGATATTCTCTGGGATCTGCGTCTCCTTGATAGTCCAGCTTGTGACACGCTCCCACTTCTCTGTCTTCTCTACAGAGACAGGTGTTTCTCTAGGTAGTTGCTGCAGAAATTGGGGTGGAAAATTCTAAGTTTCACATGTTGTCTGGGGAAAATTGAGCTTGTTCTTTCCTTTGGATTTAGGTCTGGCTTTCTCCTGTGTTTATTGGGCCTTGAAGCACCACCAATAACCTATGATGGGTTGTACTGACAAAGAAAAGCAGTCTGAATTCTGGGCCGTGCAGTGAGCACCCCGGAGTTCAGAGCTGATCCCAAGTCTCTTGCTCGAGAGCTCACACCAGCAGTTACATGTTAGCAATCAGCTCATGGGATGACCTGGGTCGAGGGCCGCTGTTGTGTTTCCCAAAAGCTAAAAAGAACAGACTCTTGAGCATACAGAAGGATGCTCCGCCTTTCCCAGCCCAAAGATTTTGTGTAAGAGTTCTAGTGTTTCCAAATTTCCAACAGATCTCAATCTTTGGTATTCAGGGATGAGAAGTCAGAGCTCCCAGAAATTCTTAGCAATTCCCCAAACCCTAAGTTATTCTTCGAATATTTCAACATTCTTCATATTCTTATTATGATGATGTCTAAGAAAGTATATTTAATAAATAAGAAGCATTAGATTTAGAAGATTTGCAAGGAGCTGTAGCTTATAGCAAATATTCAAATGTTTGAAAACGTCAGCAAACATTATTGGGCAGTATTTGAGTAGAGTGACATTGGATCTCCAAGCAAGGTTAACAGCATGACACAGAATCTCATGCTGAAACTCCAATTTAAGAACTCATTTCACTTCTGAAGTGTTTTATGTTTTGATGTTCTGCTCATAGGATTTTTTATAAGTATTTATGCACATAAATTTATTAATGTTACTCTTTTCCCCCCAAACTATCCACCACTGACAGCAAACGGGACCACGGACACACACTCAAAACATGGCAACCTCAAAACATGGCAACAGCTACAAGCAAGGTCAACTGATTGGGTTGGGTCAGCTTCCTCCTTACATGTCCCACCCCAGGTCCCTGAGATGTTGGCCTTAACCCTTAGTTGCATGTGTCGGCCATTCTGTTCTTGATTCCTGCTTGATGTCAGTGGATTCTCTCAATCAGTAGTGTCTCCATGTCGATTGCTAGGCTTTAGTTCCCTCAGAGTGATTATAATACTTTCCCCCTTTTGCTCAATTTCTTGACCAAATTTTCTTGGAATTTGGGATTCAGAAAAAATGTGTAATAATTTCTAGGGATACACTGGGAGGGAATTCCCTCATGGAAACACTAAACTATTCCAACATTAGTTTCTGTGTTCTGTCCATTTCCTTATTACATATCCAGTCTTGGAAAGGATCCCTCTTTCTGGGAGTGATCCAGGACACCACCGTGGAGATTGAAGAGCTGTCAACTAAAAATATCTCCAGTAGCTGAAGTTGGACATCCATGGCAGTGGTGTTTGTGGAGTCCTCCTCCAGCAAAGGACTACTGTAAAGCTCGTAAAAGCCAAACTACAACAGTCAAGGGCAATTCCTAACTGGAATGGGTAAGCATACAGCATCCATCTGGGAGCCTGTAGTCTTTGACAAAGATGGCTGCATTGGGCCATGTTGCAGACGGAGATCTTGGTCACCTCCTCTTCTCATGGAGTATAGAGTAAGGAGGTAGTGAAGAATTACAGTGTCAGGCTACCTGAGTCGAAATTCTGCCACTAACTAGTCGTGAGACACTGAGCAAGTCACTTAGCTTCTCTAGATCTCGGGTTTTTTGTGTGCATTGACCTCACAGAATGGATGTAAGGATTAAAAGAAATAATGCACGTGACAGTGCCCTGACCCATGCCGACTATGAACTAAGGAGAACCTGCTGTTGTGTTTTCCTTCTAGAGAAGAGCACGTGGGATCAGGGAGAGTGCCTCTTACCAGAACCTCCATTCACTGTTCAGTGGTCTAGGTGCCTGCAGCTACGTAGGGTTCAGAGCTCCCACTATCTGTCTCCACACTGTACATTTCTAAAATAGTGCTGCTATTCTTAGGCTGAGGTCCTCGAACCAAATCTAAAAAATGGTTTCAGGAAAGAACTTTGGTTTTGGCAACCCTTTGTCTTGACAGGGCTTTGAGCTAGCTTTGGGTTTCAACACAGTAACAAAGGCAAAGGACAGGCTGAAGGGGTCAAGGGTCAGGGTAGATCATGCAGACTCCCCCACCCAGGCCAGGCTGCAGGAGGGTTCTGTCCAGGCTTCTCTGGCAACTTCTAGGAGGTGGGCGCAGGTTTTGTAAGAGAAATGGCCACCTGTAAAGAGTTTGTTTTTCTGCACCTGTCTCAGAAATATAGAGGACCTCTCAGATCTGGTCACATAATCTGATGTCAGAGCCCCTTCAGTAGCTTTGTTATAGGACAGTCAGTAAACAATATGCATTGGAGTATAGTAGAAGGTTCTAGGTTAAGAGTATTATTGTAGGGGCGCCTGGGTAGCGCAGTCGTTAAAGCGTCTGCCTTCGGCTCAGGGCGTGATCCCGGCTTACCGGGATCGAGTCCCACATCGGGCTCCTCCGCTGGGAGCCTGCTACTTCCTTTCCCACTCCCCCTGCTGTGTTCCCTCTCTCGCTGGCTGTCTCTCTGTCACATAAATAAATAAAATCTTTAAAAAAAAAAAAAAGAGTATTATTGTAGATTTTAGCACATTTAAGTTTAAAAACCACTTATTTTACTAGCTGTGTTGACTTTGGATGAATTATTTATTATCTTTCGTTTTTTGTTTCCTTGGTTATAATATGGGGATCATAATTGTACCTACCTCGTAAGGTTATCTTGAGGATTAAATGAAATAATATATATAAAAAGCTCTCAACACAGATCGTGGAACACAGTAAACACTCAAGAAATATTCACTTTTTAAAGAATTATTATTATAGTTGAGTCAAGGAGGTATACAAATACTCCTTGACATACTCAAATGCTGCATTCTTGAATAGATCAAAAGGAATGTACCCATGCAAAATATAGCATAGGAGGGAGCGAAATGAGGGTAGTTACCCCTGGGGATGTGATTTTCTATTATCCTGGCCTATGTTCACACGGCAGAGTGTTCCTGGACATGGACAGCAGGAGAGGGGGTGTGGGTGGGGCGGGAAGCAGGGCGGAGGTGTTCCAGAGGTACAGAGGGTGTGAGATGTACAAGAGTGTGCTGTGGGTGGTGAGGAGCGTCACCAGGGGTGGATGGCTGGACAGCCCCCTTCAGGCTTTTCTTACCAGTTGTTTAACTGATTCCAATCCTGGCCTGGTTAAATCACAAGACTTTAAAAAAGAGACTCTTGAGTAGTGTCCCATGAACAGGGCTTTTAAATCCACCACCTACAATGCCTTGCTAGCGGAAAACATCTTTGCAAAGACAAGTTCACCAGCAGTTGATCAAATACATACCAGAGATGAGTCGTCAGGGCATGCAAGCATCACTTTTCCCTGGGGGCCAGATGGAAAAGTGTTCTTCAAGGACATCGACCAGACACTGGCAGAGGTGGGGAGACCCGAAGACGTCATATTCTGATCCATCCTTGCATTTCTGATCCATTAACTTTTTTTTAAAAAGATTTTATTTATTTATTTGACAGAAAGAGAGAGCACAAGCAGGCGGAGCAGCAGGCAGAGGGAGAGGCAGAAGCAGACTCCCGGCTGAGCAGAGAGCCCAACGTGGGGCTCAATCCCAGGATCCTGAGATCATGACCTGAGCTTCAGGCAGATGCTTAAGTGACTGAGCCACCCAGGTGACCTGTCTGGTCCATTAACTTTTAAAAGGAAATAAAGAATGTGAAAGTGGAAGCTTCCAGGACCTTTTCCTCATGAATCCTGAGGAGTTATTCCTGCCAGTCATAAAGCATGAGCACTCAGCTGTCTCTGGTCATAGGCAGCTCTAGGGGTAGCTTCCCAGATCATGATGGACCCACTCCCAGAGGGAGGGATGGCTTCCCAGCACCCACATACACCATGTGACCTCCCCCTTCCTAGAATGATTTCCTTTTTTAAAAATTTAAATTCAAGTTAGTTAACATATAGTGTGGTACCGGTTTCAGGAGTAAAATCGAGTGATCCATCACCTACACACAACACCCAGTGCCCATCACAACATGCGCCCTCCTCAACGCCCGTCACCCACCTCGCCCATCCCCCAACCCACCTCCCCTCCAGCAACCCTCAGCCTGTTTTCTATAGTTAAGAGCCCTTACGATTTGCCTCCCTCTGTTTTTACCTTATTTTATTTTTCCTTCCCTTCCTATATGTTCATCTGTTCCACCTCTCAAACTCCACATATGGGCAAGATCATATGATTTTTGTCTTTCTCTGACTGACTTACTTCGCTTAGCATTATACTTTCTAGCTCTATCCATGTCACTGAAAATGGCAAGATTCCATTCCTTTTGATGGCTGAGCAATATTCCATTGTATTTCTATACCTCGTCTTCTTTATCCATTCATCAGTCGATGGCCCTCTGGGCTCCCTCCACAACCTGGCCAATGTGCTGCTACAAACATTGGGGTGCATGTGCCCCTTCCAATCAGCATTATTGTATCCTCTGGATACATACCCTGCAGTGCAATTGCTGGGTCATAGGGCAGTTTCATTTCTAACTTTCTGAGGAGACTCCATACTGTTTTCCAGAGCGGCTGCACCAGTCTGCATTCCCACCAACAGTGTAAGAGGCTCCCCTCTCTCCCCAACCTCACCAACACCTGTTGCCTCCTGAGTTGTCAGTTCGAACCTCCCTTTCTGGAATGATTTCTGATTTGGTGCTTGTGTGATAATAATCAACATCACAATAATGACAGCAGCTGTTCTCAGTGCCTTCTGTAAGTCAGCCACATCACTACATACTTAACATATTATTTCCTTTAATCCTCAAAACCACTTAAGTGCCATTATCTCTAGTTTGCAGAGGAGAATACTGAGGCTTTGACAAGGTCATCTATTTGTTGCTCGAGTGAATGGAATAGAAACATTTATTTATTACAGATTTTATTTACTATTATGTATTTATTATTAATTTATTATTAATTTATTATTAATTAATTAATTAATTAATTAATTAATTTAAGTAGGCGCCATGCCCAGCATGGAGCCCAACTTGGGGCTTGAACTCACAACCCTGAGATCCAGACCTGAGCAGAGATCAAGAGTCTGACGCTTGACCTACTAAGCCACCCAGGAGCCCCAAGAGTTTATTCTTAAGTAATCTTTACCCCAACTTGGGGCTCGAACTCACAACCCCAAGATCAAGAGTTGCATGCTCCATCGACTGAGCCAGCGAGGTGCCCCTGGAATTGAAACTTTAAACCAGGACCGTGTGACCGCAAGGTCTTTGCCTTCAGCTGCTGAACAGTAGTTTAACGAAGGCGGCCATTTTGCAGGACAGGTGCTGCACATAGAGGCCCATGCCCGGGAACTCCCTACTTGACACCAGCCATACCCCGACAGTGTCTGCGGATTCCAGATTTCTCTTGGTTCTCTTTTCAAGAAAGAGGTTAAGCCCTTAGTTTTGCCCTGTTGCATGAGTTTATGATGCATGCTTTTTGGTGGGCATTACAGTTTTGTGGTTCTTGGTTGACAACGTGACCCAGCAACCGGATTCCAACCACAGCCCTGTAACATATGAGGTCTGCGACTCTGGGAAAGTTGTTTCATTTCTCTCGGTTTTTACATCTGTAAAGTGGGGACAGTAGCAGCACCTCATAGGACTATCAGGAAGATTGAAAGCGCTTAGGAGGGCCAACGGTTGGTGTTAGCTGCTTAATAGAACGACTCGAACTTAGGAGAGTTTGAGTGTTGATATACCTGATGACGTGCTACAAATTTGCACAGTGCTCATTATAATCTCAAATTTCCTGACTGGTTCGATTCTTTAACCAAGAATTATTGAGTGCTTACTCTGTGTCACACATACTCTATGACACAAGGGTCATGGTGCAGGGAGGAATAAAGGCCCGCAGGGAATGTATGGGTGCCGGAGGGTGGGACGGACGTATAAGCAGGCACCTTCAGCTTAATGTGCTAAGAATGCAGGGTGCATTAGTTGCCTGGAGGAGGGGTACATGGGTTAGCCTGGCTCTGTAGGGAACGAGGAGAATGGTCCCAAGCAGAAGGACGGGAAACGGTTTCTCTGTAGATTGAACGTGTAAGAAGACACAAAGTTGGGGAGCAGCATGGGAAGTGAGAGGTCCTGGGAGAGATCTGTTGACGTTCAGGTACAGTTTTTGTTTTTAAGATTTTATTTATTTATTCGACAGAGATAGAGACAGCCAGCGAGAGAGGGAACACAAGCAGGGGGAGTGGGAGAGGAAGAAGCAGACTCATAGCGGAGGAACCTGATGTGGGGCTCGATCCCATAACCCCAGGATCACGCCCTGAGCTGAAGGCAGACGCTTAACCGCCGTGCCACCCAGGAGCCCCTCAGGTACAGTTTTTAACCTAGGAAATGAGGCTGGAGTCAAACGTCGGTGTGGGGAGCTTGACTTCCATCTGTAGGTTGTGGGGAGCCGTTTCAGTGGGGAGTCACAGTGTGGAGGGTGGGTTTAAGGGGACTAGGAATGGTTGGGATAGGAGCAGGGAGATGAGGTGGGAGACTGTGGAGAGGCAAAATGACCCAAATTGGAGCAGTTGAGCTGGATGGAGAGGAAAGTATGCACGTGAGAATTCAGGATTTGAGACTGTGGGACCCGTCATTGAATGGATGTGGGGAGTGGGAGGGGAGGGTTGGTGGACAGTTACCCTTTGCTGCTGTAAATTTTGAGTTAATGTACTTCCTCCCCTGGGAGTTCTCATTTGAGAGGATAATTCTTTTTCCACGTTTTCGGAAGGATCAGTCAGACAACTAAACGTCCAGCCTCCTAATGTCCAGTAGAGAAACTATAGCCAGTTCTGAGCAGTCAACTTAAAAAGAGTATTGATATTATAGCACTCAGCCTCCCTGCGACTCGTTTTTCCAATCTGTAAAAAAGTAGTGCTGGCTCCATTGGATTGACCTCAGGATTAAATGAACCAAAGCTTTTCTAACAGTAGCCACCGTTAGGCAGGCGCTCAAAGTAGGTGAGCCGCAGTTAGTTTCATGAATCCAACTATGTGGGATCAAATCCAAGATTGGTGCGAAATTGAACAAAAGGAATTACTTGATCTCTAAGCCTTAGCTTCCCATCTGCAAAATGGGGACAATAATAGACTCTTACTAAAAAGTGTCGATTTCCTGGGCTGGCGAGCAGATTGAATGTTGGAATGCGCACGAGACAATGCGGAGCAGATCCTGGCACATAGTAGGGAGTCAGGCAAAGTAAGCTCCCATTATGTCCCTCGTTGTGTGCTAAACATTTTTATGTGTGTGAAATAATGTTATTTTCCCTGCATCCAATATAGTAGGTGATACAAGCCTTATCTTATGCATGAGAAGACTGAAGCATGGGGAGGTGACGTGCTTTGTCTAAAGTCATAAAAAGCTACAGCTGAGCCCACACCTTTGCTGGGAAGCTCCACAAAGCTCTAAGGAACACACTTGAAAAACACTCATCAGAAAATTCCTTCTGTGACTGATAAGGAGCCAAAGGTAGAGGGATAAAATCACTTTGCAGGGTCCCACACCAGGAACTCTTTGGAAATGAAGTTAGTCAGTCCTCTTGTACTTGTCCCAGGGGTTAGTCTCGGGCATGGCCACCCACCTGGAGGAAGGGGGCTCCCCTCTTGCTGAAAGCCTGTATTCATGTTCACAGGACTGATAGTTCATTTTCTGTGACTTTCAGATTTTCTATAATAAATACGTATGACTTTTACAATTAAAAAATTCTTTTAAAAAGTATTAAGTCGGTAGGAAGAAAGAGGGTATTGGTAAGCCAAGCATGGAGTAGTCCCCAGTATGTGGACTTTTCTTGCCTTTGGATTTCCAATGACTTGTTGGAGTGACTTCGGGTTGGGCAGCAAGTTATTCCGGAGAGCGGCGGAGCCGGTCCGTGAAGGTGTGCTTGCTTTCCATTTGTTTATTTGTAATGCTGCCCCAAATGAGGCCCGGCATGGTAAGCCTTCCCTCCACTGTCTCCAATGCCCCCTCTCTCCTCCTCTCAGGGATTCTGGTCCCAAATCACCAACCGTCTGGCAGACCAAGCCCATTTCTGTCCCTCTGCTTTTGCCTACATGGTTCCCTCTGCTTATGAAAGTCTTTACCCTCTCCGCTCATCTGTTGCTGACATTACTTTCCAAACGCCCATATCCATCCACTTCACTCGTTCCATGATTTGCTCATCCATCAACAAATATTTATTAAGTGTGTCTGTATGTCAGGCGTTGACTGTTCTAAGCCCTGGGGCTGGAACCAAGAGCAAAGTCGACACATCTCTGCAATTGCAGAAGTAAATTCTTGGTGAGAGAGGCCGATATTAACAGGTAAGCACAGGAACTCCCGTGTTATCTATCCATCCGTCCAATTTCATAATGTGCTAAGTGCTACGAAGAACACCCAGGTGGTCCTATTTTAGAACGGGTGATCAGAGAAAGCTTCTTGGGAGAAGCAACCTTGAAGTTGATGCCCGAGGATGTAAGCAAAGGGCTGTGGAGATGGTGAGGGAAGACCTTCCTGGGCAGATGAGACCCTCAGTGAGAAGCGTGGGAATAATTGGGGGAGCCAGTGAGGCTGGAGCAGGGTGCATGGCTAGCGACCATCCAACCCACTAACTCTCTCACTTACACACGTAGTTTATTATCTGACTCCCTCCAGTAGGGTGTGAGCTTCATGAAGCAAGGCGCTCTTGTCTGATTCGTTCACTACTTTATCCCCAGCGCTTTATACACAGTAGGCGCTCAATAGATGCATTTTGGAGAATGAACACATGAATGAATGGCAAAGAGTGCAAAGCTAGGAAAGCGGAGAGGTAGCTCGGGGTGAAATCAATCATACAGGGGCTGTGGGTTATGATGGGTGCTCGGTTTAATTCCCCGTACAGTGACACATAGCAGGTATGTCAACACAAGAATTGTATGATCTGATACATGCTTTTAAAGGATCCCTCTGGCCTGGGGTGTAGAAAGAATCAGGGACCTGCAACTAGAGAATCGAATTATCTTAAGGGGCTATTACAATAACCTGGTAGAAGGAACATGGTGCTGCTGGCAGTGTAGACAGAGAAAAGGATGAATTTATGATATATTTTGGAGGTAGGAATAATAACTTGCTGATGGATTTTTGTGGCAGATACTTCACATTGATTTCCCAGTATCCATTCTCCCCTTCTTCTTTACTAATTTAATGCTATGTAGTATAAATTATATAACTTCCATAATATAAATGTCTTGGGGGTGACAGTGGGTTTAACTAAAAAAATAATCTGCATTTTCCAGGTTGTCTTGCAGTGGAGGGTGGCCCTGGGATATAGGTCTAGCCAACAAGATGGAAGAAGGAATTGCCGGCAGGGGGTCTTGACAAGCTCTTTAAGGGGAGGTGTAGTCACCTGTCAAATACCTTTTTCCCCTTGCTGCTCTCCTTTTCCCTGCCTGGATGGCAGACGCTGGTGTGGATGGAACAGCCATCCAGAAGACAACGGGCAACAAGCATGAGGGCAGAGTCACCCACTCAGGAAACAGAAAGATAGGACGCAGATCTCTGTGGACATGCTGGGGCGGCCACTCCACCCTGGACTGCCTCTCCTTGGTCTTCATTGGTGACAAAACAGAATCAAACTCCTATTTGGTTAAATCTCTGTGAGTTACATGTTGTTTATCTCCCACCGAACATGTTCTGATTCAGGTTGGATGTAGGGGAAGCAAGGAAGGAGACTCTGATGATTTTAGGTTTTGTATTTTTGTTTCCCTAAACAAATATTTAAATGGACAACTGGGTGAGGAACAGAATTTAAATGCAGGTGGTATGTATCAATATGTGTATGTGTTTATGTGTGTGTGTGTATGTGTGTGAGGAGAGAGAGACAGACGGAATTCAAGACTTTCAGTATGGAGTACGTTAAGCTTGAGATGTCTGTGAGACATCGAGGTGATGATACTAACCAAATAGCTGGGTATATGACCCCGTGGTTCGCTGATCCTTCTTATCTAGAACAAAGACAGGAATCAGGCAGTTGTCAGCATAGAGGTAGTATTGAAGGTCATGTAAATGGCTCGGATTTCCAAGAGCAGGAAAGTATGAGGATGGAAGGAAGGCAGGCCCTCGGCTAAACCCGGATCATGTGAACAGTGAGGGTGAAGAAGAGAATTGCTGTCGAAGAGATGGGGAAGGATAGCCAGTGGGGAGAAACAAGAGAGCCAAGCAGCATCAGGAAAGTGGATTTCCTGAGCGCATCTCACTGACGGTGTTGGGCGCCATCCATCTGGCACCCTATGTCTAGCCCCTGTTGGGACATTATTGCTCTTTCTGCGTGTAGGCCACTTTCTGTCTGTGATACAACCTTCAGTCTCCCGGGGCTAGGATCGTGTCTGTCCTGCGGAATTCCACATTCCAAGCATAGCACTTGACCTTGAGGGGATACTCCTTTGCTTGGAAATGGTGATCTGTGCCCCGCTAGGGTCAGGGAGAAAGAAGACGGTGTCCAGAAAGAGGAAACTGGTTTGGAAACATGAGCAACTGGGAAGTGTGCTCCATACCAGCCTGAAAGGCTCATTGAGCAGCAGAATGAGACACATGATCTGACCAGAAAGAAGCTTTTTCAAGAATAATCTTAAGAGCACACGTTGGCTCTTGCTCATGGGGCCTAGTAAAAGCCAGACAGATGAAAGAAAAAATGGTACAGAGCACAAGAATTCTGTTGGGTCAAGGTTCAGATGGAGAGGGTAGTGTGGACTGGAAGCACCAAGAGCTTGCTTATTCTGGAAACTGAGCCCCAAAGGACAGAGTGTTCCCAGAGCTAAACTGAGCTGTGGTGGCCACTGGGGTGAACTAAGGATGAAGGAGCTATGAAACCCTGACTCACACTGACCCACACTCATGGCACTGGCCGGTTCTTAAGACTTCCTACAGGGGTCTTTGTCATGAAGGGCTGACGTTTTGCTATAGAGGCCTAGGGTGTGGGAGAGAGGTGTAGCCCGGGGCTAGAAGGCAAACTCCTGATCATTCACTCATTCATCCATCCATCTATCCATTCATTCCTATTCCATATGCAATTATTATTATAGACCAAGTCCTGGGGATACAGTGTTGTGAAGGGCAAAACAAATACCTAATAATACCTAATTTTATGAAATTCAGATCCTAGTGGGTATGGTTTGTGTGTATGTGAGGACAATACATAGAAAAAATGAGCAAACAAGGTGGTTTTGTGGTGTTAAGAGCTATGAGGTAAGACCACACATGAAGCCATGTAGCAGAGTTACCCAGAGCGTGGTGCCTGGGTCAGCAGCATCATATCACTGGCATATCGTTGGCAATGAGCTTGTTAAAACGCATGATCTCAGGAGACACCTGAACCGGAGTCCTCATTTTAACAAGATCTCCCTCACGATCCCCATGATTCCCACACATGTTGAAGTTTGCGAAGCACCATGCTAGAGAGTGTTTGGAAAGGGGATCTTTCAGGTGGGGTAGTGATGGAACGTATCTCTGTGGAGGTGACATCCCAGATAAAGCCTGAGTGAAGAGAAGCCATCCATGTAAAGATCCATGCAAAGCAGAGCATTCCAGATGGTGGGGATGGAAGTTTCAGGAGGCTAGATGGTAATAAACTTGGTGTGTTCAAAAAACAAAAAGATCTGCTTCCACATCGTGAACTCTTCTCTTCTCTCCTTACCTGGCTAACCCTTACCCAGCTGTCAGATATCAGTTTAACTCTCACTTCCTTTTGGAGGCTTCCCATACAATCCCACCCCCACTGTGTTCTAGACCTGTGTGAGAGTGGTCTAATTGTTTATCTCCTCAACATATCTGCCATCTCGTTACTGAACGGGGGCTTTATTTTTATTTTTTTAAATTTTATTTATTTATTTTTAGTTTTTTAAAGGATTTTATTCATTTATTCGAAAGAGAGAGAGAGCACACAGGTGGGGGGAGGAGGGGCAGAGGGACAGGGAGACACAGATTCTCCGCTGACAGGGGGCCCTGAGGTTCGATCCCAGGACCCTGAGATCATGACCTGAGCTGAAGGCAGATGCTTCACTGACTGAGCCAGCCAGGGGCCCATATTTATTTTTAATTTTTAAATAATCTCTACACCCAATGTGCGGCTCGAACCCACAAACCCGAGATCCAGAGTCACACGCTCCACCAACTGAGCCGGTCAGGCTCTTGTGAACAAGAGCTTTATGATTTTGTTTAATGAATAATTGAATGAAAGTGAGAAACCCAGACAGATGGAAGAGGCAGGCTATAACAGCAATCACACTAAGGCTTTGCCTAGGGGTGAGGTCAGTAACTCTTGAAACCCTCTGGAATTTGCTTGGGCAGATACACCCCCACTCTGCTCACTGGGCCACCAGTCCTGATACATTTCCTTCCTCTTGACCCTTATTGCTCTGCGATCTGTGTTCAGACTCTCCCTAAATATTTCCTCCCAGTCAGGGATTCAGGGTCCAGCAGAGGATATGAGCTGCTAGAAAGGATATGCAATAGAATAAACTAAAATGCAATGTGTTACATCGTTGAGAACCAGCAACCGCTGGAGCTCAGAGAGGGGCTTAGCTCCAGATTCTGGAGGGATTTAGGAAGTTCCGTTTGAGCTGGCTCTTAAGAGAGGAAGAAATATTTTTTTCAAGTTTAAAGGGGTAGTGGTGAGGTGGCAGTCACTGGGTGGTGGAGGTTGTGGAGGAGCTGTGCTGGTGGTGGTGGTGATGTTGGTTTTGAATGGAAATGGCGGTGGGGAGTGGCGGTTGTGGTGAGGCAGTGGTCATGGTAATCACAGCGATAGCTTAGCATTTTTCACATAGAGGCCACAGCATATGCCCATGAGTATGAAGTAATGAAAGATCTCACTGAGTCCAAAAACTAGGAGAGCTTCCCTTGGTAGGAGGGCTGCAGATAACATGGGTAGGTAGGTTAAAGCCATTTTCCTTAAAGGTGTAAGTCAGTGATGGACTTGGGTAGCGTTGGTTTGTAGGAAGAGAACTGGCAGCATGTCAGGGGGATGATATCTCCTGTCCTAACTGCCTCTCTCATTTTATAATTGTCCGGTTAGACACTGAAAGAGAAGGGTCAAAGGAGTGTATGGAATATGCACATATCCACTTCTCCTTAAATCCAGAGTCCCACAGAAGGAAAGAATTTTCCTTTTCAGGCGGGATAATATTGAAATCACTCAAGAATGATATTTACTGGCTGGCTCAGTCAGAAGAAATGCGACTCTTGATCTCGGGGTTGAGAGCTCAACTCCCATGTTGGGCATAAGCTTACTTAAGATGAAATAAAATAGGGGCGCCAGGGTGGCTCAGTCAGTTAAGAGTCTGCCTTCAGCTCAGGTCATGATCCCAGGGTTTGGGATTGAGCCCTGCATCGTGCTTCTTGCTCAGGGGGGAGCCTGCTTCTCCCTCTGCCTGCCTCTCTCTCTCTCTCTCTCTCTGACAAATACATAAATAAAATCTTAAAATTTATATGAAATAAAAGAAGATAAAATAAAAGAAGATAAAATAATGATATTTGTAGATCTTTGTTGACTCATGGCGGGTGACGTCCTGATAAACCCATTGAAAATAGAAAATTTTATAAATTGAAAATGCATTTAGCGCACCTAACCCACTGAACCTCATAGCTTTGTTAAGCCAGGCTTCACCGTGCTCAGAACACTCACGGGAGCCTGCAGGTGGCCTAGAGCATCTGACACAGAGTCTATTTGATAGCAAAGTGTTGACTCTCTCATGTGATCTACTGAGCACCGTGCCCAGGTGACAAACAGGATGTCTGTGTGGGTACCGAATGGTGGGAAGTGTGCACCTTGTTGACCGTTCTGGTGAGGGTGCTCCCTGGAGCTGCCCCCCCAACACGGGAGAGGATCGTACTACATATTGTCTGGCTAGCTCTGGAGCAGATTAAAATTCAAAATTCAAAGGGCGATTTCTACTGAAAGCATATTGCCTTCACACCATCATGAAGTCCAAAACCCCAAATTGCACATGGTAAGCTGGGGGGGCCCTCTGTAGTTAGCTCCATCCATGTAACTGCTTTCATCTATGTCATCATTCATTACTTCTTTTACTCATTCAGAATATTTTTATTGCGTGTTTGCAAAGTTCAATGCCTAGGACAGGATGGTCAAAAAGAAGTGTAAGTCACTTCCTCCGTAGCCCTCAAGGAGCTTACACAAGAGGTAGGACTGTGGGGAGCAGGCGGAACCCAGAGTCAGGACTCCCATGCACCATTCCTGATTTTGTAGACTTGAGCAGCTCTTTAACTTGCTCGTTCCTGAGCCCTTACTGTGTTCATGGTACTGTTAGAGAACACGAGCATACGTGCAATAGTTCAGGGAGAGGTTGACCAGATGATTTTTAAGATCCTCTACAAACTTAATATTTCATGATGAAAAGATCCAAGGTACGTCGAGAGCCCTTGGATTAGAAATAAGCTCAAAGTCTATGCTAACTTTGCGAGTTGCTATAATGATCACAGAAAGCCCCCCTTCTCCACCCACATACACAGAAAAAGTTCTCTAGCATTCTTGTAAAAGGTGACGGTGGATTTGTGAGGGGCTGTCGTTCTGTTTGCAAACCCCGAGCGCAGGGCATGGGACCATCCAAGGGAATTCGGGACCGTGCGGGGTGTGGCTGGGGACGTGGTCATATAATGAAAGACCCAGTTGTTCTGTATTTGTGCTGGGGAATGTGGTTGGAGTGGCTGTGGGAACTTAAACTTTGTGACTTTCTGTGTAACAGAAATCTCAACCCCCAAGTGTGTAGAAGTGACTTCTCTGACACAGCACATGTAACTTGGCTCCCTCCTGATGTCTGTTTTTCTTGCTCTCAGAAGAAGAAATGGCCTAAACAATTCTCATGGGCCAACAGTTGAAAAAATATTTATTTTGGTTTTGTCGAGTGTGTTCCCTATTAAAACGTGAACGTTCTGAGGGGAAGGGAGATTCTCATTGTGTACGTTTGATTCATTTATGCTGAGCCTATCAATTGTTTTGAGGAGAGACTTTATGTCCGAGAAGGCTATAGAAAGCTTTACTGCCCCTTTCCTTTCAAACAGGAAGTTGCATTTTGCCAAAAGTAAACACATGTGAACCCGGGAAGGTTTGTTTAGTTTCTAACGCTGACTTCAGGACCTGAGAATGGAGACTGTGCTTGGCAAAAATGCCTTCTCCGGGATCTATCTGGGCCAAAATGTTCTCTGCTCGGGACCTGGCCTTTGTGCTCTGGTAAACATCCCCCTCCCACCAGCCCCCAGAAATGCACTGCCAAAGTCCCTCGGCAGCTTTGCTTACTTATCAGAAACATTCTAAAGCTGATGGCAACTTGCAAACATCCTTTTAGTGGGACATCGCCTTCTGAAGAGTGGCCACTTTATGGAGATGTCTTGAGGTTTAGAGACCTCAGGGGACGTGAGAGCAGTTTGATAGTCTGGCTGAAGAAGCTTTAGGACAGATACGGTTTCTACTCAGCCAACATGGCAGCGCCAAGCACTTTATAGTTTCTGGATTTAGAGATCTTATAAAGCTTCACACAAGCCCGAGGAGGAAGGCACCGTTATTATCTATCACACACAAGGAAACCAAGGCTTACAGAGGTTAAGAAACGGCCCAAGGTCACACAGTGAGGTAAGTGATGGAGGCCTCTGGTCTCTCTGCCTTCTGCCTTCCAAACCAGAAGGTTTGGAGATTTCAACTAACTCAAGATTCATATCTGAACTTCAGGAAATTACAAAACATTTAGGAGAGACCCACATGATTCAGGTAAAGACCAACATCAGACAAGTTGTGAGGACAGGCCAAAGAACCGAGCAAGTTGCATTTATAGGTTTTCATGAATACGCTTAACATTACACTCTGTCTCATTCCGGGAGGGATTTCGGGCAGGTGATAAAAATTGGGGGAATGCCTGCAGAAGTGGGAATGGTGGGGTCCAGAAGAGGCTGTGATCATCCTCCGAGGAGGGGCTCTGGTGGTCCCTCGATAAGGAAGGAATTTGGGAAATTGGAATCGACTCTCTATTTAGGGAGCTCGCATTAGAAGTTACTTCATATAAACATTCTTAGTACACTTGGAGACCTTCCCGGGGCCTTGTGCGGCACTCCCTAAACTCTCTTATGCCAGAGAGATGTTTTGTCCACCTAAACATACAAAGAAACATATGGCCTGTGATGCCATCCATCCTTGAGAGACAGTGGCTAAGTGAGCTGATTCCGGACCTGAAACTCAGCCTTCCCCCACCTCGCCAACCCATTGGGAACCCATGCTCCCACATCTTCACGGCTTTGGTCTTGTCAGGGCTCTGAAAACACACAATTGCTTGAGGGAGCTTCTCCACTGGACTTTAGAGACATTCTTGTTAATCCTCACACCTGCTCTCACAGGGTCAGTGAGATTAGGCCCATTTCACAGCTGATAAAACTGAGACCGAGGGAGATTAAGAATGTTGCCCAGTGCCATACAACCTCTTGATGGTGGAGCCAACTCACTGATGGAAGAAATAGGTCTGATGCTGATACCGTCGTCCTCCCCCCATACCACGTGTTCTCCTTGGAAGAGAATAAAGACTCCCCAGACAGTTTTTAGCTGGTATTCTGGATTTGCTTTAAGTCCTTACGAGATGTTAACAGCTTGAAGTCCTGTAATGGTACAGGAGACCTGAACATCCTGGTGCATTTTCTTTTATTCAATCTAACGGGGACACAGACCTTCCCTGATAGAACCCCCCTTTTGAAGTGTCTCTGTTTTCTTCATTCAGAAGAACAGATCAGCATCTCTCATGCAAGGCCTGGCTCGATGCCCACCTTGCTTTTGCAATGAATTTAGCAACATCTGCTTTGCCCATTAAAGTGATTTTTCTCTTCCTGGCCCTGAGCCTGTGTGCTTGCTGCAATTGATTACCAGCAATTTCCTTCCCAAACCAGAGGGTTCAGTGAACTCTAAATTGAATTGTTGCTCACTGGTCTCCTTTGGACCAATGCATAAGGCTTACGTGCAAAATGGTCAAGCCACTTAGTTCCCAAATCTATAGGTTGATGATTCTGGTTACACACGGGGGAGGACCCAGTGAGTGACATTTCCCATTTCTGCACACAGTGGCCTGGGGCTGTGGCCGTCTCCGGATTTCTCAATTTCAAGTCTAAGGTGGGGGGCGGGGGGTGAAGTCACCTTGCATACAGCAAGGCCCGTGCAGCGTTCACACCGCCCTTTATTCTAGTCCAATTGTAGCAGTGATGGCCTCAGATGTCACTGACTGGAAGGCTTACCTAAGAGACAACTGAGAAAAATATCTCTTGCTCTAGAAGTAGCATATAAAGAACTCAGAACGAGGTGTATCACTGTATCGTTTTGAAGGCAACTGTGGGTCCTCCTATGGGGTTTAGGCAGCTTTTCTTGCTTTTTTTTTTTTAATATTTTATTTATTTATTTGAGAGAGAGAGAGCAGGGGGAGGGGCAGAGGGAGAAGCAGACTCCCCACTGAGCAGGGAGCCTGACTCGGTACTTGATCCCAGGACCCTGAGATCATGACCTGAGCCGACGGCAGACACTAAGCCGACTGAGCCACCCAGGTGCCCCTCAGGCAGCTTTGCTTAATAAAGCAAAGTCCTAGGTGAAGCAGACCTGTGGATCTGGGCGGCTGTTCTGTCCTCTCTCTGGTAGGTTCCTAGGTGTCCTGTAAGATGAGCTCCAAATGTCACCCTTCAGGAAGTGGGCCCACACGCCCCCCGGCCTCACACTTTCACATGCTTTGCTTATCACGCTTACTGTATTTTGTCGCATGTATCTGCTTGCGTAGAGCCTCTTACCCGCGTCTTCCGTCCACCAGCTCCTCGGGGCGAGGGATCCGTCCCTCGCTCACTGCCGTATTCCCACACCCGGAGTAACACACAGGAGGTCCCCAGGAAGAGCACAGATGCGTGAAGGATGCTGCCTGCCTCGTGGGAAGGTTGTACACCAGTACTTTGAGCTGTTCCCAAAGCACCCAGGAGTCTTCTCTACCACATGCCCTAACAAAACAAAACAAAAGAAAAAATCAAAAGATCCCACTACTCATTACTCACCAAATTGCTGCCGTGGATCAGGGTGGTTAATTGGAAGCTAAGTGTCTAAAATACGAAAAAGGTAGCACCCATGCTTAAACCCAGTGATTGTGAGGACTACGTGAAGTTATTTTTGAGTCATTGCATTTTCTGTTTCTTTGAGAGGCATTCCCCATTTCCACCACGATTGCTGAAGAAAACCCGCTTATGTCAGTAAGCACTTCTGAAATGATTATTGCATACAAGGCTGACTTTCTTATTCATACCTTATTCTCACAGGCCTCTTTCGCAAAAAGGCCCCGAGCAAGGCTGTTTGC
This sequence comes from Ursus americanus, assembly GCF_024610735.1. Lineage (NCBI taxonomy): Eukaryota > Metazoa > Chordata > Mammalia > Carnivora > Ursidae > Ursus > Ursus americanus. Next base: position 78,948,368 of record NC_142132.1, read on the forward strand.
TCTTATTTCTGGGAGACGTCTCCTTTACATTATTACCACAGTATTAGAAAGAGCACAATATTCCAAAAAAGTATGGTTCCGCCTGTAGGTGTGAGACCCACACCTCTTCACCAAGTAGATCCGGAGCTGAACCTCCAAGTCTCTGAGGAGATCCTAGGGTATTTGGCTTCTAGAAAGTCCTCCGGCCTTTATTTCGCCCCCAGTAGGGGGCCCTTGGCCCTGCTGAGGAAGTGGACAAGCGAACTTGAAGGGAAGCTTAGCATGAAGATATATAGTCAGGGAAAGGACAGCGAGGGTTTTTCTCTTTCCGGCTTTGGAAACCTAACAGAGAAAAGGCTGAAAAAATGTTCCAGTGGCCCACTTTGGCTCTGATAAATCCGTCTATCAGGTACAGTGGAACTGGGTGCCCGCCGCTGGCCTGGCCCAGAGGGATGGACCTCGGCCGCACGTCATGGGAGGACCTGGGCTGTGCGGAGTCACGCTGTTTCAGTTTTTCCAAAAGGCACCCCGGAGCTGGGAGACAGAAACACATTCTTCCCCTTTCCAGAGCTTTGGCTCAAGCTGAACGGGACTTTGCTAAGAGAAATGGATTGAGATGATGGCCAACTCATCAAGTCCAAAATTCCAGATTGAGTAAAGCATTAGGGATGCAGGGATGGACCGGAGCTGACCAGACCTCTTCCACCATCCTATCACCACCACGAGGACCAACGGGGCGGTTCATTGAAACGAATGCTTGTCCTGTACCAGGCACTGGGTAGGAACTAGATACCTGATTTCATGTTATCGTCACACAGCTTCATGAGGACACAGTGTCATAATCCCGAGGTTCTGACGGTTTGGTTATTTTAGAAAGTGACTATTTGTTGATGGGGGGCACTGTGCTGGGTGCTGGGGACGTGGCGGTAAGTGAAGTTGAACAGTCCTTCCTTCAGGTGTGTGCTGGTCTAGTAAGTGTGGCACGGCCAAGATACAGTCTCTGTTGGCCTGATTCAAAAGCTTGCCTTAAACCCAGCCCACAGTTCCTCCGAGTCTCCGACAGGCCTTGGAAGCCTCCCAGAAATGCCGCCCAGTCAGCATGGATACTGGGTAGGTAGATGGTGACCTGAGTTTGTTCTCTAACGCTGCACCATCGTGAAGGGTTAGCTCGCCTGGCACGGACCACATTCGTCTTCTGCTGGGCACCCGGTTGTCCCCAAGTCCATCCGTGTTGGATGAACGAGTATCACGTGTGTATTTTGGCGTTGGGCTTCTGCTCGCGGTGAGGGCACATGGAAAGCCGTGTGCTGTGACGGCTGCAGGGGAAGCCTTTCAGCCCTTCACATGTAGCGAGTGTAAGTCTTCTGTTCTCTCCCTCTTCACACGCCCCCACACTTCCTGCTTTTTCCTGGGCCTGGAAGCGGAAGTATTGAAACCCCGAGACAGACTGTTCTGAACGGTTTTTAGAGGCCGGCTGAAACCAGGAAGGCCTGGAAATCGGAAGGCCAGCTATCTCAGGGACCCAAGAGATGGGCCTCAAGACCCTTGAGCACATTTCCACCCCTCCTCTGGGCTGGTTGGGCTCAGCGAGATCAGTCAAGGACTTGCTCCTAGCTGCTCTTTCTTTGTGCATTGACAGGGCAGTTACCCGTTCTTTTGGCTTCATTTTCCGTTTATAACCGGAAGGGTGGGTCTTTAGTGGAGACACTGTTGATGCTTGTTTCCTGATTATAGAGTCACGTACCTGCTGATTCATTCATTCAAGCATACTTCTCGATTACCTATCAGATGTCCTCCATGAAGAGCCTTCCTAGAGCTTACATGCCAATGGAGGAAACCAAGGAAACAAAACGAATAAAGCATGTGTTATGTAAGAGGGCCGAATTACAATGGAGAAGCCTGGAGGAGGGCGTAAGGAGTGTTTGGTTGTGGATAGTGCGATTGTAAGTTGGGTTATGAGGGAAGGCTCAAAAAGAAGGTAATATTTGAGTTGTGGGAGGAAGCCACATGGATATGAAGTGAGAGGATTCTAGACAGAGAAAATGGCACGTGCAAATGCCCTGAGGCTAGAAGCCGCCTGGTGTGCCCCGGCCACAGCCAGGCCGCCAGGGTGACTGGAGCCAAGTCAGCAAGGGGAAGAGTAGAAGGACATACAGTCAGAGAGGAAATGGGGTCAGATGGTGTCAGGAGGGCCTTGAGAACAGGGGAAGTCTTTAGGTTTTCTGTAAGAAGGGGAGCCTCTGGAAGGTTCTGAGCAGAAAAGGGACATGGTCTGATAGAGTAATGTTGAATTAGCTACTTTTGCAAAAGCACTGCCACTTCCTACTGACTGGCCTGAGCCTGAGGAGCCAGGGGTCATGGATCTGAAACCCGAGTGAGCCTCCTGACTCCATGACGAGGCATCGCCCCCACTGGAGTGAAGGCCAGGGAGCCTCCGAGAGTTGGAGGGACTTTCTCAGGCTAGTAGCCGTACCGCTAGGAAGCAGATGAGGCAGGTGAGGCAGGCGATGGAGTCTTTGTGTAGCTTCTGGTTGTGCTCTTGCTGGAGGCTCTTGGGGAGAAATTGTTCCCTGGACTTTTCCAGTTCAGAGGCTGCCCACGTTCTTTGGCTTGCATCTCTCTTCTCCATCTCCAAAGCCAGCAACATCACATCCTTATGATCTCCGTCGTCAGTCTCTCTCTCTCTCTCTGATCTCAGCTGGAAGGAAAAAGTGGCTCTCCACTTCTAAGGATTCATGTGACTGGGTTGGGCCCACCTGAATGATCCAGGATAATCTTCCCTTCTCAACTTTATTCACACTTACAAAGTTGGTTTAAAATATATGTAGTAAAAATATATAAATAGGTAATTCACATAGTTATATATAACTTATATTTATACATATTTTATTTGTACTTATGTACTTATTTATTTAGAGACAAAGAGCATGCAAGCAGGGGGAGGGGCACAGGGCAGAGGGAGAGGGAGTCTCAAGCAGGCTCCACGCTCAGCTCAGAGCCCGATTCAGGACTCAATTTCATGACCCTGAGGTCATGACCGGAGCTGAAATCAAGAGTTGGATGCTCAACTGACTGAGCCATCCAGGCGCCCTTTTATTTATATATTTTTACAACAGATGTTTTATATAGATACATATATATCTTCATAGATCTGTATCTGTGTGTATATACATACACACATACACACACACACAGACATGCGCTGATGTCGTTTGCCGAGTCAAACCTTTAGAAGTGGTGGAACATAAATAGAAATTCGCTCGGGGCCCACGCTAGCCTCTAGCCACACTAGAGGAAGATGGTCAGGAGAATAGACCAAGGGAAGTGAAAAGAGTAGAAGACAAAGAGGATGATCCTTATTTTGGGAGGGGAAATGGGTGACTTGCTATCTGCAGGTTTATACACACAAATCTATGCAGAGCAAAAAATCAAGATGAAATAGGCCAAATGGCAGTGGTTCATTGTATGTAATATACATATTATATTATATAACTTGTTTTATACCTTATACATGCACATATTGCACAGATAGAATGTAGTTATATAATATACTAATACAATATAAATACATAATATGACATTATATGATATACTCACATATAAGTATATATGATAGTATTACTTATAACACTATTAAATAATATAGAATATAGTTGTATTATAATATGCAATATACACTACACTATAATATAATTAATGTATCACCACTATATATCAGAGGAATAGGAGGGGTCTGGTTATCCAGGGGTCCTTGGATCTTCCCCATTCCTGTCTCCCCTTTAATCACTTCCCAGGTCCTAGAGAGTCTCTCTGTAAAGCCATCATCCTGACTCCTCAAATCCACACTCTTACTACACTGCTCCTGGGCGATCACTGTAACCAGGGCTGGGGCGACAAGAACCTCTCCTCACAGCCTGTTTCCAGGCTCAGTTTCCTCCAGTGCAGATCTGATTGTGTTTGAAGCTGCCCAGCGCCTGCCTCCCCATTCCCACTACAGGAAGTAGAATGTCCTTAGTCTCTCACGCAGGCCGAGCCTAGTCCTCTGCCTGACTTCCATTCTACTTCTCAGCTACAGAGAAGGGACTTTCTACCCTCATCCCACTTCCTGCTCTCTGGGCCACGGCTCTAGTGTTTCTCCTTCTCTGAAATGTCTCCTGTGCCCCCTGCCTCCATCCCTGCCTTTTGGCCACTGAAATTCTACCAGATTCTCCTGGGCTTATCTCAAATGCCATCTCCAATCTCCATGAAGTCTTTCTTGACCTCCCCCAGCAGGCCTGACTTATCCACCCTTTGAGCACCGTCTATGGGGACTTTGAACTTCTTCTTTGGAGCTTACCCCATTTTCCAGTGATTTGCGTGCTTCTCTTTTCTTTCCCCCTCACTGATCCTGTCTTTAGATCAGGCTCTGGGCCTCACTCTTGGCCAAGGCCCCGCGGCCTCGTCACACACTCGGGGCCTTCTGAGTGACAGCCGCGCTGGCGGCTGGGACGTGTGCACTCAGAGCAGTGCGATTTATAAGACAGCTGCTCCATGCATCATTATTCGGGTGCATGAGGGAGCAAATGCCCCCCGAGGGGTGATGAGAACCTCTTCTTTCTCTACGGACCACACGCATTTTTACTTTCACTCGCGTTTTCTCAGTGGGTCAACTACGTCACTTCTCCGACGGGTCTTCCACAGTGTTTGCTGGTTATTGGTGCCAACTCCACTGTTACTTGCTTTTGAAAAAAAAAAAAAAAACCTGACTCACTCTTCTCACTGAGGCTTGTCTTAAACCATAATCTCCTGGAAAATACCCACATTTGAATTTAAAAGTTGCGTTTTGGTTCGCTCCTGACTCTCCCGGTTCCTCAGACGTCTGCGAAAGGGGTGATGTTGGTCTTCCCTCCCCTCCGGCCTGTGGCTGCAGCTGGGACCCTTGCAGGCCGACCTGTGGAGGCTCGTGCTTCCTCTGCAGCCCCCCGCTCTGGGCAGCTCCCCGCTGCTCGGACCCCGCACCCCTGCCACAGCCTGGAAGCCCCTCCCGGGACACCGGGCGCGACAGAGGCTTCGTCACCCTACCCAGACCTTTGGGACTTGGCATGAGAGCGTGTGCCTGAGAATCCCTCAGGTACCTTCCAGAAGAAACCGCTCTGAAGCAATATCTCGGGCAGGACATGGGGCCTGGGTGGTGACACTCCAGGGACACAGGGGCAGCTCCACGTTCCCTCCTTTTTCTCAACCCCTGCCTTTTCCTCACGAGGCAACAGAGCGCTCGGACTATTGAATCGTCGTGGTCCCCATTCAGGACCATCTCACGTCAGATCTGGACGGAGACGAAAGCAGATACTCATTTGTTCGTTGGAGGTAGTTTGTGGCAGTTTCGTCAGCCCCTCCCTGACTGAACACTGTTCTTCTGGAACGGCCACATGGCGGGAGAGGCCGCCCGGTAGAAGAGGTGAGGGCTGTCCACACACTTTCTTCCCTCCACCCCGAACACCAGGGGAGAAAGGCAGGGAGGACGGCAAGTGAGCCGGAGGCCACAGGCCCTGACAGGAGCAGCATTCTGGGCTTCGTGTCCAGAGAGCGGAGTTCAAATCCCAGCCTTGCCAAAGCGGGTTCTTGGGATCCCGAGCCATTTACCTGACCCTCCTGTGAGTCAGCTTTCTCCCTCGTAAGAAGGGAGGGGGTTCCTATTTCTTGACCCTGCTGCCCACGTGGATGTAGCGGAGGGAAGACATCTTAGCACAGCGTCGGGCACACCCTGGGCACTCAGACATTCTGTGGCCCTCCTCCCTTCTGCGAGGGGTCTCTGCCTCCTCTGTACCAAGTGATTCTGGCAGCGTTCTCTCCGTTCACACTGCTGAGGTCTTCCAGTGAGACAAAGCAGGCCCATAGGGAGCGAGTGCAAAAGCTCTGGGAAGCTGTGGTTGGAGTGGGCTGCGCTGTGGAGCTTAAATCCTGACGCCATGTTTAGAAGGGGGTTCCAAGCCCTGGAGGGGCTGCTCAGCCTCTAGGGCTTTGGTGTGCCTTTCTGCTTGGAGAGTCTGTGATTTGGTGGCCTTTGATCTCACATCATAGGTAGGGTACACATATAATTTATTGTCCAGCCTAGGAAACGTTTGAGAATGAAAGAGGCTGCCATGAAAAATTACAACGGGAGAGCAGGTGTAAACCAGGACTGTTTCAGGCAAGTGGGGTGGATCTTTACCTGACTCACATTTTGGCCCCAGGCTCTGTGTGAGTTTTTAGTCTTCATGCTCACCTGGTTTCCATGCATTTGAATCATGTCAGTTTTTTTCCTCTTCAGCCAGCAACTTCGTTTTGCAGGCAAGGGCTTTCTGGAAAGAAGGTTAAAGGCCCTTGGCACAGGGTGCATGTAAATAACATGTCAGATGGTCATAAAGAGACATATGAAAGCCAGAGGGCAAGCCGATGCAGGATCCAGAAAGTCCTTCAGCTCCCCCACCGCCCGCCCCCCACATGCCTGCCCCAGCAGGCAGGCCTGCAGCCTCCTGGCGACCAGCTGTGGAGAGAAGGGACAGGCTGGGGAAAGGGCAGCCAGATGCGGCCCACAGAAAACCTAGACCAAATTTCGTGCTCTCAGTGGCTGGCTCTGATGTTCCAGACCCACAGGGGTGAAGAGGAAAGGGAGCACTTCATCCCCACATTCTGCAGGTAAGTGAGCCCCCCGAATGACTCTGGGGGACAGGGTGCTGCAGCAGCTAGCTCCAACACACAGAGAGCATGCCCTGATGGGGACGGGGCCCAGGAGGCAGGAGCACAAGCACAGACCGTGAGCTTGAGAGGGCCCTTAGACATGTTAGGGGCGAGGGGGTAGGAGCCGTGGATTCTAACCAATAGATCTGGGTTTTCCTCTCTGCTACAGAGAACCATCAGGGCTGTCACTTGGAAACTGAGGACAGCGTACCTATTACATCCACTGTCCAGGGTCACTGAGGATAAAACGATGTAATGGACATGGTGTAGCTTACAGACTGCAAATGCCAGGTGGCATCCTAATTGGAGATCTTCAATTCAAACCCCTGAATTTACAGATGAAGATCTGTTGTCCAGGGAGGTCAACAGTCTGGCCTAGTGTGGATGACTCCCTTTACAGAGAGAGAGGTTGACAGCTTGTGTGTGATGGGGGAGTGGTTGGCCGAGAAGGTAAAATCCAAGAAACAGAGACAACCGGGGACAAATCGAGGAGGCAAAAACATTTTCAGGGACCTTGATTTAAATCTCTGCTAGATAAAGTGAGAAAAATGATTCTGTGGTTATTTTTTAAGGGAGTGGGATCTTTTCACGTCTTTTCTTCCTCACCATCGACTGGAGTTGATCTCATCTGAGGTTTCGAGGTGAGAGCTGATGAGGGTAGCTACCCAGCTATGCCATTCTCTTAATAAAGATGCTCCTTTGGTCTGACTGCTCCAATCAGACACTAACACAGTGGCCAGGTTGGAAAAGAATATGCAGGCCAGAGTCGATCGATGTGAAGTAGGAGAAGGTCAAGGCAGCTTTAGCAGATCAATGAAGGGCACGGCCTCCAGAGTTGGGCGGCCTGGAGAAAAATCCCAGTTTCGCTGCTCACAGCTGTGCTGCCTTGGGCGAGTTCTCCAATCTTTCCGTACCTTCGCTTTCTCCTCTGCAGAATGACAATATGAACAGTACCCGCATCACAGCAGGATGTGAGGCTCAAGCAGGTTAATACATTGAAGATGTTTGGAAAGGTACTTGGCGCGCATTTAACTCTCTTCACTTGTTTCTTAAATAAAAATAAAATGCATAAGGGTGTCAAAGGTGGACATGGGTGAGAGGCAGTAGCGAGGAGTAGTAGGAAGGACACTGGATTTGTCATCAGACAGACTTGCGTTCAGATCCTGATTCCACAACCTTTTTCGATTCACGTTTGTATTTTTCTGGTTATTAGGGGCATATGTGTTTGTAGCAGAAAATTTAGAAAATCCAGAAAGCCAGCAGGAAGTAAATAAAGACCACCCCAATTCCAGCACCTGGAGGTGGTCACCAGGGAAGGACTGTTGGCAATGAGAACCGCCTCGGGGTTTGGTCCTAATGCTGGGGGCTTGTAGGTTTTCAGGATTCCTCCTCTGTTTGCATATCCCTCAGGGAGAGATCCAGGAACTGCCTGAGGGCAAGGGCCTGTGAATGCCTACTAAATAAAACATTTTTTTTTGACAATGATGAGACCCTTAATAGGCACCTCGGAGCCCTCAATCTATATACTTTTTACAGTTCTCGGTTCCCAACTGTGAGGAGCTCAGTCTTCCAGCGAGACAGCATGCCAAGCGTTTAGATTGAAACTCATAAATTTCTTCTTCCAACTTCCCTGCTGTCATTACTTGGCCGCCCACATTATTGTTGCCAACTGCCAAGTGTCGCTGTGAGTGAGAGGTAGATTCTTTGTGCCTGATGTGGGTCACACTTGCGCTTGGTCTGAGCACTTTTGTTTCATGCTCCACGAGGAGGCCAGAGCCGAGGAGCAGAGCAGGAGTAACAGGAGAAGTCTGCTGGGTGATGATTTGGCAGCTCAAGGAAAGTTGTAAATTAGGCTGTCAGAAGGGAACTTTCTGGCAAACTCAGTGAACAAACACAAGGTGTGAGGTGGCCAGTACTTGTAATAAGCTAACTTTCTCTCTCTTACTGGTGGTTTCCTCTTGTTGGTCTTTTGGTGAAGTGGTTAGACGTGTTAACTATCACCCAAACAGAATCTGAAAGGCTTTGGGGTTGGGGGGCACGGGGGTGGCCAACGGTGGTGAAGCGGAGGGGCACGAATGCACAGGTCCACAGTCAGAGCAATATCCATGGCCTTTGGAGGTTGGTTGATGGTGTCATCAGATCCCCTCCTGGGCATTATCCATGAGCAATGGCACACAAGCCAAGTTTCCTTGTCATTTTAGTGACTTCAGTTAGTCCCACAGTAACCCACTCTCTTTGCTGTTAGTGTCATGCTGTAATGTAAAGTCATGAGATTAATATTATAGAAACTTGAAGAAGGTTTTCTCTCTCTTCTCCCACTTTGTGGACCAAAACACACACACACACACACACACACACACACACACACACACCCCAAACAAAAAAAAAAACCCAAACCCAACAACAACAAAAACCCCAAAGCCCTTGGTATGTATGGTCAATCCCATTGTATAAATTAACTTCCCTATTGGAACTGTGTTCTTTAGTCGAAGTGACAGCAATTCACACCGATGACATTCTTAGAAATAGGTCTATCTTTCCCACTAAGGTCCCTTGCCTCTTGGCACATTGTTTTTCAAACTTTTTTCAGTAGCAGAATCTACTTTTTTAGGGTGAGAAGTTAGACAAGGGCTTCACTATTTAAAACAGATGGAGTGGACCTTTTCCTGGATGGAGTGAGAGCGAGGACCTCAGATGCCCCCCGCTGGACCTGTCTCTCTTCTGCTGGCCGTCTCTACTGAATCTCATGGCTTTGTGGGGCAGCGGTTAAAATGCACTGACAGAGCGTCTGCTACCGTCCGTTTCAAGTACAGCCACTTAATATGGTAAATCCTCTTGTCCCCTAGTCAAGTTAGGTTAGCAATACAGTATTAATTAAGCTTGGCACAAGTTAGCAATAATCAGACCCTTAAAAAATATCACCACAGTACTCACCCTCAATTCTCAGTAGGCTACTCTAGTGGCCTTGAGTCTTCAAACCAATCCAATCTTGACCACCAGCTTTGTGGTCAGGTCACAGAATATGGCTGAGGAATGACCATGCCAACCACAGGTCCTCTGGCCCTTGGTCATGGTGGTTCCCTGACCTTACCTATCTCCTTCTGCTAAATTTTGGCTTTGTAGCTCCTCCCCTGTAACTGTATCCTTTGTCCTGGATTTGAAATGCTATTCCAACAGACTTATTTTCTCTTCATCCTCTCAAATCCTGAGCATACCATCTTGGGTCCTCTCTTTTGTTGAATTCCCAGTTTATTTCCAAGTTCCTTGCATCTTCAAACATGCACAGAACCTTCTGTTACACACGGATGCCTTAAAAGCCTTCGCGCTGTCTTCATGGTCACCCCAGCTCTGCCAGCTCCGTTATTTCAGACATCCTAGCCAAACACAGCCTTTCATCAGAAAGAGCCACACGTATACTGTTCCACACCTATAATTCAACCACAGTTGACTCACTAGCCTGATGACCCCCATCAATTCTCAATGATTCTGGGGGAGCAGGTTATTTTTCTTGGCACGGACCCAAGACGTTGAGGCTAGAATTCAATATTAGGCTGGTCTCCCTAGGATGTCATTAAGAGGGTTTAGTTACTGAAACACTAAAGGATATTGTCATAATACAGCAATTGCACCCAAATGGCCTCATATCCCAGACCACTCTGTCACATTTTAAAGCCCTAGTGCCCTTTAGGGGGGTTGGGGTGAGGGCCCCAATCAGACCTGGACACCTTTGCCTATTTATTTGTTTATCCAAAAATATTTGGAATAAAGTGGGATTTTTCCTGACAGCTAAATTGAGGTACTAACAATTATTTCTAGATGTACAGAAATGCTTAACCAGTGCCACGAACACACGAAGGTTTTCTTCAGTCGACTATTATTTACTCAGGACATTTATGGAAAAAGAGTCGTTTATACTTGGAAGAAAGTGTGTATTCATATATATTGCATGTGGTATACCGAAGGTCAGGTGGGCTTGAACGTAAACAAGGCTAATTTTTCTTTATTTGGATACGTTTAGCACACGATTGCTGAGATGCAAGCTTACACACTCTTATAAGGGGAAGCATGAGCTTGTTTCAGTGTAAACCTTAGAACAGTGAGGTTTGTCCACCTCAGCCCTGTTGACGTTTGGGCCACATGATTCTTGGCTGTTGGGGCTGCGCCGTGTGCTGTGGGATTTGGCAGCAGTCCTGTCCTCTCCTCACTGAAATGCCAGCAACGCCTCCCTCCCCCGCAGTTGTGACAACCCCAAATGTTTTCAGACATTGTCAAATGTCCCCTGCGGAGCAAACTCACCCCCGCTTGAGAACCAGTGCCACGAACACACGAGAAAAGCTGCAGGAGGAAGAGTTGCAGATGGAGGGACCTGTGGCACGACGGTGACTTCAGCTCCTGTCCCCACGTCCCTCCAGCCACGAGGATGAAGTGTCTGCACCTTCTCCCACCGGGGCAACAATGCACAGCTCTGCGGGATTTCTCCCACTGGGCCTTGGGATGTGTCCGATGTTTCTGCTTTTATGAATTAACCCTGTGTAGGAAGTAGGCAGAGTTAAAAATCCTGAGCGGCTGGCATCATGTTTCTCCAGGTAGAATTCCTAATTCAGGAGTGTGCTTCTATCCGCTGGCTTTTGCTACTTGACAAAGCAGTCCCGAGCTCGCAGTCCAGTCCAGACATTGATTACGGGTCATGCATCGGCTTGGTTGGGGTTCAGCTGATCCAGGCTGGACTCAACGGGGCGGGTCTGCTTCTCAGTGTAGGTGTGCGGGTCATCTGCCTCTCTCTTTGTCTTTCCGGGTCCCGTGGGCTGCTCGGGACAAGTTCGTCTCATGATGATGGCGGAGGTACAAGCACACGACATGAGACGTCTTCAGGCTGAGACTCAGGACTCCCACTCCCCCACTGCGGAGCTGTCCCATGGACCACAGCAAATCGGGCGCTGGCCCCGCAGTCACTGGGAGGAAAGATACACTTTGCCCCTTTCGTGGGAAGAACATGGCGAAAGGCACGTGGATACGGAGAGTGCTGAGCGTGGGGGTCCGTGACACCATGTATCACAGCCCTCATTTTTAGAGTGGTAGTTTCGTTTCCATATCATTTTGGCCCTGAGCTTGCTTATTTTACTGGACACCTCTGTGATGAGAGAGTGGAACCGCAGAATGGAATTATCTGGTAGGGATGAGGGAGCCAAACGGACTGGTCTGAACATTTATTTTAACTGCAGTTAGCTCAATCTTGCACGCATTAAGCAGCGTTCGATTTCTGTGGCTCCAGACCACGGAAGAGGCTGGATTTGTCCGACGTGCCAGCAGAGAGCAAGGTATTTGCAAAGATGTTTGTGAGAATAAGATGTAAAAACACCGATTTGTAAGGATTGGCGGATTGCAGATGTGTTGGCCAGAGGACTGTCGAGCGAAAATCTCTGGAATGCTTTAGCAACCTTTTAAATTTATTGCCAGGAAATGTGCGCTGTTCGCCTTCTCTGCATCTTTTCAAAAGATCTCCTGTAAATCCAGTCGAGCCTCATGCAGGTACGGAGGGGTGCCGACAGTGATAAGTGAAGGGGCCTTGCTCCAGCCTGACCAAACACCGTTAATATGTAACCCGAATCTGACCACTTCTTGTATGTTTACATTGGGTTTCGGTATGATTTTTATCGGGTGAAAGAGCGATTCAAAGTGGCCTTCTTTCTTGGCGCTTGTCCACGATCTCTCACGGCTCAGGAGTAGAATGGCCGTAAGTCACGTCAGGGGGATTTGAGTCTGGTGGAATTAAAAATCATTTAACTTATTACACACAAGAATGTGCTGGATGGGTGGGTCAGTCTGCGTGAGGATAAGGCATCATAGCAGAAATCGTATTTTGTTGTTTGTGCCGAGACCGCAGGTTTCCAGGACGAGCTACGCGGGTGGCACGCCGCACCTCTCAGAGGGGCTAGAACAAAAGCAAGATGCCGACAAGGGCAAGTGCGGGAGAGGATCCCTAGTGATGAGAACCCTCAAATGTTGCTCTTGGGAATGCCCAGTGGTTCCGCCACTTTGGAAACCAGTTCAGCAATTTCTTATTACATTAAGCATATGCTTACCAGAAGACTTAAAAAATGCCACTCCTAGGTAATTTACCCAAGAGAAATTAAAACTATTTTCTCACTAAAGTCTCTTTGTGAACGTTTGCAGGGGCTTTATTCACAATCACCAAGTGTCCTTTAATTGGCAAACGGGTAAGCATGTTGCGGTTCACCCGTGCCACTGAGCGCGAGAGGGCAGTAAAAAGAAATGAGCTGCTGATCTATGTAATAACACGATTAAATCTCAGATGCATTATGTTATGTGAAAGAAGCCAGACTCGAAAGGCTATAAACTGGATGATTCCATTTATATGACATTCTGAAAAAAAGGCACACCTAGAGGGACAGAGAACAGATCAGCGGTTGCCAGGAGCGAGGGGAAGGGGGCTGTCTTTAAAGGGACATGAGGGAAATTTGGGGGGTGATGGAATTGTTCTATGTTGATCGTGGTCGTGATTATAGGACTGTGTACATAAGTCAAAACTCATGGAATCATGAACTAAAAAGAGTGAGTTTATACCCCAATAAACCTGACTTTTAATAAAGTGTGTGGTTTATTGTCCCCCAGAATCGCCTATTTTTATATCTGTCAATGTGACATACGTATTGGGATGGTCACCCAACTCATATTCCTTCTTTGGAAATGGCCCTTTGCTGCCCAGTCCCTGCTGAAAAGTGGAATACAACGGATTCCACACTCTGAGCCCTTGCTTGAAAGGATCATGGTGGACACCTACCCTCAACGAAACCAGTAAGATGCTCTCTTTTGAGACTTTGCTCTAAGAGACATGGAAACCACAGTCCAGAGGGTGTGTATTTTGGCTTGTAGATATGTTTTGTTTGGCCTGCACAATGTTTAAAGAAATTGAATTAATTGCCAACATTAAAAAAAATGGGAGATTTCACATAAAAATCCAGATTTCCGGCTTCTCTTTGAGAAGTGGGAGGATCCAGTAAAATGGGCCCAGATTCCCGCCTGCAGACAATGGCTGGAGCCGAGACCCTCGCCGCCTTCCCACCAGCGTGCCCCCTCTGTGCACGCAACTCTTCCCATTCCCGGGAGAAGCCAAGCTGCGGCTGTGTTTATGCTGTTAGCCGTCTTCTGGAGGAACGTTCAGGGAAATATGAAATATTTCTTGCACCTTCCACTTCTATCAGAAGTGGGAAAGCAAATGGTAAGACCATGTTTTATGAGAAACGAGAATGCGCGGATGACTTTGTGAAAGCAAGCTTTCATCTAATGGCGTATGACAAGCAGCCCAAGTGTGTGTGTACTGGAAGAACAGATTTCGCTTCCTTTCTGAAACCTACGTGGCTCTCTGTGCTCCCCCCACATTACCTGCTGGGGCTCGGACTCACCTGGGGGTGCGCTACTCTGCTAGTCCAATGGTGGAGCCCCGGAGGGCTGTGGTCGTCTCAAGCTGGAGATAAGTAGGCGCCGCGAGCCTCCTGTGCAGGTGCACACCAGTGCCACCAGGGAGGGGAAACTGAGAGCCTTAGAAAGAAGCAAGTCTGCAGAAGTTTTACAACTGTGTGTGTGTTGGTGAGAGAGAGAGAGAGAGAGAGAGAGAGAGAGAGAGAGAGAGAAGGGGATGGACGTCCAGAGGAGAGTGTCAGTGGATTCCCTTCAGTCGCTTACAGTGAGGGAGCTGGGTTATAACCCACACTGGACACTTCTCAGGCTTTAATGTGCACCCGAATCCTGCGGGAGTTTGTGCAAATGCCCATTCTCATTCAGTAGGCCTGGAGTAGGGCCTGAGCTTCTGCATTCATAAGATCCCAGATGACGTCAGTGCCGCCGAGCAGCCAACCACATTTTGAACAGCAAAGCTCCAAGTCACACCTGCGAAGAAACCGTTCGAGTTTACCTGCCTGAAGTCTGTTTTCGAGTCAACCGCTCTCCATGGAAGAAGTACTTGGTAAAACCAGCTTTTTTTCCTCACTCGCCAAAGATCACTCCTCTTGGACAGGGTCTAAGTAGCAGGGAGTGCAGGCTGGCAGTCTGGGAAGCAAGAATAATTCTGTGAAAAACTGCCTGGCGTCCTCCGAGAAGCGACCTGGGTTAGCAGCCCAGTGGAGGGAGAGACCGTGCCGCACGCCTGCCCGGTCCTGGTGGCTTGGCTCTGTGGCCTTAGACAACACAGCAGTTTCTCCTCAGTCAAAGGAGGTGAGATTTTGACCTTGGAGGCCGTTGTGAACGATTTAATTAGCATTCATGAAGGCCTGCACGATGTATGGAGGAAAGGTACTTCAGGAGAACAGAGTAATTTACAGCCACGATCCTCATTTCATCATGGCTTTCGCTGGTACGCCGGCAGCCCAGCCTCACCGACGCCCTGCAGGATCTACGGCTCCCTCACGGTTGGAAATGCCGCAGGGAGGAACGTTCCAGCACTCTGTGCAGGAAGATAAATTGTGCTCCTTCTCCACAACCCTTGATATTACTCGGGTGGCTACCATTTCAGGTTTTAATATGATGATTTTTTCATGCAAAGAAGGAAGATTGTTGGGGGATGCCTGGGTGCCTCAGTCGGTGAAGCGTCTGCCTTCGGCTCAGGTCATGATCCCAGGGTCGTGGGATCGAGTCCTGCATGGGGCTCCCTGCTCAGCGGGGAGTCTGCTTCTCCCTCTGCCTGCTGCTTCCCCTACTTGTGCGCTCTCTGACAAATAAATAAATAAAATCTTAAAAAAAAAAAAAAAGAAGGAAGCTTCTCCTTTCAGTGGTCTCCTCCTTCCAAATAGGGGCCGTGGTGATGTCTGTTTAAAACCTATGGGCTCCGGCTTGAAAGGGAGATGTTCTTCCAGGTTTCTTTCTCGAAATCAGCAGTCTAGCGAAAGCTGGTCCCAAGGAAAGAGAATTAGGGCCGCAGAAGCGATTTACAAATTCCTCCGAACCACACTGAAAAGAGAAAAAGAATCCAATAAAGTTAATTTTAGTAATGCATTTTATTTGATCTAATGTTTCCAAACTCATTTTTCAATAGGTAGTTGATATAAAAATCATTAATGAGAAATTTTGCCATTTGGGGGGCACTGTCTTTGAAATTTGGTATATGTTACACTTCAAATGGGATGCTAGATTTTTCTTTAGCAATGCTTAATCGTGTTTAGACTTCCTAAGATCTACACTTGAAAAAGGAGCTTCGCCTATCTGAGTTGTTTCAAAACTACTCAAATTTTTTCTATTAACTGAATTAAGGATCCGTTTTTAAATTTAAATGTCAATTATAGAATGAAATCCCATTAAAAAAATCAGTTCCTCGGTCACAATGGCAGATTCTTAAGGGTGCAAGAGCCGCATATGACCAGTGACTCTCTAGCGTAGGGCTAGTCCCTTAGGTGAGGGCAGCTGTTGGGCTGGGGCCCCGGGGGTCCCTGTCCTCACCCCCATGGCGGGCAGTATATATGTGTGTCCTTTGTCGAGGGACTTGCCTGCAAACTAACGAGTCCTGTGTGGAGAAGGTCTTCCTCCGTCAATACACATTATTTGTCCTCTTCTGTTCACAGAACTGCTGTTTATGGCCCATCTGTCTCTTGGAACGACTCGCATTCCCCAGAGGGACCTTGCACAGATCCCAACTGGGCGTCGCAAGACTAAAACTGCATGCTTCCACCCACTACTCTACTTATCCATTCAACAAATATTTACGCAGCAAGTTTCTGTGCCTCGCCCCGCTAAGCCCTGGGATGGCTTCAGCCATGAGAAAGGACAACTGGGTCACTGCCCTCAAGAAACTTCGTGTCTCCAAGTGCTAGACACTAAATGGAATCTCACAAACCATGAGTTAATAACAATAGGATATCTGTGAAGAACCTAATCCAGTCTGGAGGTTCAGTAACTCTTCCTTTAAAATTCCGTTGGGACCGGAAGGGGTTACACGGTGAAGCACTGGGAGAGGGGGGCCTGTTCTTGGCAGAGGAGACAGTGCTCCAGAAAGCGCCGGAAGGTCAGGGTGGCTGGGATGTGGAGCCAGGAAGAATGGAGGGATGAGTAAGGGCCAGATCTGAAGGGCCTGGAAGGTCTTGAGAAGGGATTTAGTCTTTGCCCTAAGAACAACTGGAAGACCACCAAAAGGTTTTAAGAAGAATGACATGATCAGACTCAGGTCTCCTTTTTGGCTTTTAGCAGATGGCATGTGGCTGCAGATCTTCCTTGGGATCATCCCCGTAAATTCAGCCCCAGCTGGAAATGATTGTGGGGAAAAAACATGGCGTCCTCCTTTCATTGTCCTGTTCACCAGCAGTGGAAGCCTGGGCTCTCTGAGGAAGAAAGAGCTCGTAGACATACTGAGGACAGACGCAGTCTGATGGCTCCAAAGGGATGAAATAGCACAATAAAATGAAATAAAAAACCCCAACAAACAAAACTCTGGGTATTCCCAATTTAAATTGGCTCTGCAATGGCTAAGACCCACCATGATTATATGATAATTAGTAGCACTGCTACTAATTATGATGACCGCTGCTACTATTTGTTACAGGCTCATTGTTTGCCACTTGTATATAAACAAATACATGTATATTTATACAAATATTATATATTATATATTACACAATATTATATATTCATATATGTGTGTATATATATGAATATTGACATATATATTATATATAGTCATGTGTGTATGTGTGTTCATACCCTAGTTCTAATCCATGGCAAAAAACCCACAAACCTGCCTGAAAGATAGATATTATTCCCATTTTGTTTAATGTACAAGGAAAGGGAGTTTCACAAAGTTGAAGCAGCTTGTCCAGAGTGGAGTTGCCAGTAAGGGCAGAGGCGGGATTGGCACAGGTGTCCGACTTCAAAGCCCTGATGTGTCCGCATCACCACACTGACCCTGGTGCGTAGAGGCCGGGCGAGCACTTGAGACACGGTGGCATGGGCTCACATGGTGGCAACACCGCTCACTTCTGTGACAAGCCAAGGGTCGGTAGCTGTTTTAGATATTTGATCCTTACTGCAACTTTGGATAAACTCACCCTCAAAGTGTTCTTTCCAGCGTGTGTCTTTTCCAAATGTTACATGTGGAGTTCCATTTTTTCCTCCTGTCGTCTTGCCAAGTTTTTTTTTTTTAAGATTGTATTTTTTTATTTGACAGAGAGAGAGAGAGCGAGCAGCAGAGGGAGAGGGAGACAGACGCGGGACTCGATTCCAGGACCACGAGATCCTGACCTGAGCTGAAGGCAGATGCTTCTCCTACTGTGCCACGCAGGTGCCCTCCTGCTAAGTTTTTAACCTTTACTTTTTCCCTCCTGCTGCTCCGCAGGCGAAGCTGCTTTTGCTGACTTGAGCTGGGCTCCCTTCCTGTAGCTCGTGCAGGAGCTCGGCAGTCTCTAGCTGGGCATGCCCTCCTTCCTCTGCTAGCGTGGTCGCTGTGGGATGGACACATGTCCTAGGCACGGAGGCACAGCGAGCAGGCAGAGCGGACAGAGAACGAGAAGGGATGGCCCAAGCACAGACAATGACGTGTGAATTTGTGAAACACTCCCCACCAGGCGTGCAGGACGCCTGGGCCCTTCCATCCACTAACCTCTAACGTTGTTCTCAGAGGCAGGGAGAGGTCTGTCACATCCCCACAAAAGGAAATGAGCTCGATCCAACAGTTAAGGATGTAAATCAATGGGCTTGTTCAAGCTTCATTCATTCCATGACACTTTGTTGAGCGCCTGATATGGGCTAGGAAGGGGTCTAGGGAATGGCACTGGGGTACAGCAAAAAATCTTAACTGATTAATAACAAAGAAGCAAACAAAAGAACAGATCTGAAACATTTTCACTGTGAAAAAGAGGTGGTAATTATATGACCAGGTTGGAGGTATTAGCCAACACCAGTGGTCATCATTTTGTAATATGTAAATGTATCAAGTCAACTGGTCGTACACCTTAAACTTCTATAATGTTGTGAATCCATTACATCTCTACATAGCTGGTCAGAAACCAAACAAGCAAACCACCACCACCACCACCACCACCACCACCACCACCACCACCACCACAAAACGATCTAAATGCAGCTTTCATTCTAGTAGAAGAAGATAGACAATAAGCAAAGTGAGATGTAACATAAGTAGTATGTTTGTTGGTGGCACAAAACGAAGGAGGAAAAGAGATGGAAGTGGTTGGGGCTGGCAGGAGGATGGCATTGGAGCCGAGACCAGAAGGAAGTGAGGGGACAAACGATGGGGAAATCAAGGGGGAGAGCATTTCAGGCAAAGGAATCAGCAAGTGCAAAGGTCCTGAGGCAGGAGGGTAGCTACAGTGTTCACGGAATAGCAGGGAGGCCAGTATGGCTGGAGCTACGTGTAGCAGGAGAAGGGGTTGGAGAGATAACTGGAGGCGCACGGGGCCTTAGAGTCACTGTCAGACCTTTGGCTTTTCCTCTGAATGACAGGAGAAGCCACTAGAGTTTTCCTTGCAGAGAAGTAGCATTTTTCAGGACCAGCAGGGTGGAAAGCAGATGGTTTGAGCACAAGGACAGAGGTAGGATGAGCTGGCAAGGAGGCCATCGCCGTCATGCGTGTGGGTGATGCCAAAGCTCGGACAAGGCGGGAGCAGGGGAGGTGGGAGAAGCGGTCGGATTTACATACACTTTGAGGAAGAGTCACATGAATTGCGGACAGATTAGATAAAGAAAGTGAATTATTTGAAGTCATTTTTTTCTCCCTACCCAAAAGTTATTTTAGCCATTTTCAGGCCTAGAAAGGAAGCTAGCTGTGTTGTTTATTGCCTTCAGTTAGAAGCTTCTTATATTCTTTTCAATAATGTTTTAACTTTTGAAATGATGCAAGTAAACCATCATTTTATTGTTCTTATAAAAAACCATAGAGTGCAAACAGAAAACTCCCATCTACTTCTCTGCAGTCCTCCTTTTCCAAGAAAGAGATGATCCCTATTATGTTTGATTCTTTCTGTGTGTGAACATGTAATCAAATTTAGAGTTTTATTCTCTTCTGAAAATGGGATCATATTGTTTACCATGATTTATGCTCAGTGTGCCTCAGAGACCTTTCTATGTTGGTGCGGAGAGGTCCACCTCATTCTTCTAAAATGCTTAGGGAGTCCTCCAAGAATGTACCTGACTTTTTGACTCCTCTCTCCTAAGCGTTGTCTAAATTAGGGGATCAAAGACGGGCATCCACACACATGTGCTGGGCAGAGAGGGTCTGCTTCACAAAACATCCACAAGATGACATTTTAAGGTTGACAAGGTGAGCCCAGTGAACATAGCCCATCTGTTCGAGATGCTCTCCTGCTCTTGGAAAGCATTCCTCGCCCTGAGTCATGTCCACTTTTGCAATGGAAAACTCTGGGGGTATATCGTGCCCCTGGTTTCCCAACACCTCTCTCCTTGGCATGTGTGGCTAGAGAAAGTTAAAGGACCCAGGCAAGCAGGTTGCCTGGCGTTTTATGGTAAACACGTCTCCCCAGCCACCATGCAAACATCGGACTGGGCAAGACTAAATGATGTTAATGGCTGAAAAGAATTCCCTCTACGTACGCTTTCCTCTCAATTGTTACAATGCTGCCTATTATTGTTCATCGTAACTGTATAGGTAATGCATCGACAGTGTAGAAAAATTAGAAAAAATACAGAAAAAAGTTTTAATAATACTGGCCACGAAGTTTCTGCCCCAAGGCACTGTTTTGCCTCTTACGAGAGGATCAGAACTCGGATCGTCTGTGACATGGCGGCTTACGTAGCCTCCATCGGACAGACCTCTGACTTTGCTTGGTCTTCCTCTGTGCAGGAATACGTCATGAAGAGGTGGGAGGGACCGCAAACACATCCTAGTGGAAAACCAGTGCTGGGCCTCTTCAGATAGGAAGTACTGTTTTAATGCAAGAGGTAGTTGAATTAGTTGAGCAGGGTTTCCAGTGGTTGGGACCACTCTCCAAATTTAGCAGCTGCCCTTCACTCTGCCCTTCCGGCCTCCACAGAGGCAACTGGAACACAGTCGTGTCTTCCTCTGCTGTTCGCCCACCCGTTTCAAGTTGATGGCAGGGACCTAGTCCCTCAGCTCTGCATTACCTGCACAGACGGAGGGGAAGAAGGGTCTGCCCAGCTGGGTGGGCCCCTCAGGACAAGAGACGGGGATAAAATCTTCATGAGAGGGGTAGAAGGTTTGCGGTTTAAGCGGGGAAGGGGCTAGGAGGGAGGGCCAGGCAGAGGCGAGAGCTCATGCCAGGCTCTGGGGGCGGGGGAGAGGAGGTGTAAGAAGTCATGCCAGTGGGTATTACCAAGCAAGAATCCAAACAGCGTGAGAGCCTGGGGAAGAGGGGTTGTGACGAGAGATTATTAGAGAAACCAGCCATTGACCGAAGCGGGGATTTCTGGAAGGGTGATTACTTTGGGGGAAATGTTGACTCTGGACTTGCAGACAGGAAGGATGAGAATACCCAGCAGGGGGGCAGGCAGAGCTGGAAATGTGCACTCGGAAGTCACTTCCAAGTCTCCTTAAAATGATATGACTGGGTGAGGGCTCCAAAGCTGGAGGAGGAGTGAAGCCGCGTCAGAGTCACGCTTACACCGGCCTGTGAGGAGGTGGCCGGAGGCAGAGCGAGCCCGCCCGAGGAAGCAGCCTTGAACGAGTCAGCTTGGCAGGTGTTCGCGCTGGGTGATGGTGACGTAAATGGAGGGAGGATATTTTGTTGTTGTTGTTGTTGTTTTTCTTTTTAAGCAGGCTCCGTGCCCAAGGCAGAGCCCCATGCGGGGCTTGAACTCATGACCCTGAGACCAAGACGTGAGCTGAGATCCAGAGTGGGACACTTAACCAAAGGAGCCACCCCGGTGCCCCTAGACCAGAGGTTTTTAAACTTTGCTCAAAGTGCTAATTACCTGGAGGGAACCTGAGAAACACGACATTCTAGGCCCCACATCAGACCTCTTATCAAATCTCTCCAGGTGGGCTTAGGAGGCACCCTTCTCACTGGTGGCTCCGATGGAACTGGTCCCCAGATGAGCATTCGAGAAGCCTTGGGAGGCGGTAAAATGTGAGAAGTAGGATGTCCTCGAGGGAGAGGGGCTGAAGCAGTTCTCTTGGTGGCTTGTTTTTTCTTTAATTTCACTTCTAGAATAGAGGAGGCCTGAGCTCTTTTTCCAGGCCGTGGGGGAGACAACTTGGTTGAAGACACAAGAGAGGTGGGCCAGGGGAGGCGTCCAGCGTCTCCAGGGAGGAGCGGGGTGGAGGAAAAGGGAGAGGGTGCTCCAAGGCCGGCGTGGGGCGCAGCCTGGGAGGAGGTGGCCTGGGGGGTGGGATGCGGGGCGGACATTCAAGCGAAAAATCGAGTAAGTGAGAGGCAGCTTGGCGGATTTTTCAAAAATGGATTCGGTGCACCTAAGCACCTTGTTGACCCCTCAGGACTGTGTTGAGCAAATTACATGGCACTTTCGTCATGCCAGCTATATCCGGGAAACGCGGGTTGTGAAAGTCTAGAATTATGAAATGACATCAGTTGTGTGGTTACACGTGAGCTTTATCTTTTGAAAGTTTCTATTTCACGGCTTCGGAGGGGATGTACCCTGCGTGACATTTAATACCCTGCTTTTCGGAAGACCGGGGCTAAGCGCAGAAATTCCCCAGGAACCTGTTTCGGACCCAGGCGGCATCAGCCGAGAGTCCTGATGTCTGGGCGGAGGGGACCCTGTGGGCGCCGTGCCTGTGGAGGGCACTGAAAGTGGGTTCTCAGCATTGCGGCAGGAAGTACTGGGCCACGGATCACACCCCACGCCTTTTTCTCACTGGCGGGCCGGGCTCTGTGTGAAATTGTGTCTGTTATCTTTTTCTTCTTCCTCTTCTCCCTTCTACCCAGAGTCTGCACGGACCAACTGTCATCTCGGGATTATCTTTGCGTCCAGGGAAGCACGTCTAGTGTGTTCTTACGATAGTCATGAACTTAGTGGTCCAGGAAGTGAATCACAACCCCTACGCTCTTTTGAACCCCTACTATGTGCATTTTATCTAGTATGTCCCTTTGAAATAGGTGTAGGCAGCATTTCTACTTTAATATCCTATGACAATTAAGTGATCTGATTGTAAAAGACAAAACACATATTATTACTGATGGTACTGCTCCTTGCGTGCCGGACTGTTCTAAGTACTTCACTATCTCGATGCACTTGAAGTTCACAAGAACCCCATGATGTAGTCATTCCGATCCCCATTTTACAGATGGGGGATCGAGGCTCAGAGCAGTAAGATGTGTTGCTCCGAAGTCACACCGTTACTGCGAAGTGGGGCAGGGATTTGAACTCTCGGCCGCCTGATACCAAGGCCAGAGCTCTGAAGCTGTACGTGACTAAACAGGTGGACATGCTGTTACCAAGAAGGGGAAGGCATACTTGGGAGTTCCAACGACTTGTCCTTTTGCTCTCTGGTTTCTCAGCACCATCTTGGACAGGCGTTCTTCAGATAATGTCAGCCGAAATGCCTGCCTCCAGGGCTTGGGCAGACCTTCTCCAGCTTCCACTTGCTGCTCAGATTGAGAAAAACCAGCTGGTTTCACCCCGGAAGCCTGCAGTCCCTTCCAGGAGCTTGTACAACAGAAGAGTGAGGCAGAGGCCGGCCCTGCTGCATATATTTCAGAGAGTCGATGGACAGGGAGGCCATTCATCCATTCAAGAAACAGTCCACAACACCCCAGTGCACCGTGTTTGCGTTGTGGGAAGAGAGGTGTGGGAATATGTAGTCCCAGGAGAAGACATTCACGAAGGGACAGAGGGGCCACTGGGGTGACCCGCCCATGACAGATGGATGTACAGAGGAGGGCCCTAACCCAGGCAGCAAGGTGAGTGGGAGGTGTCAGTTCCTGTGAACTGAAGTTTACCCCACGCATGGCGTAGGGCGAAACCCACAGGCGGCGGGCTTTCAGGATTTGGGGTAGGAGGCGGTACATTCCCATGATGCTAGACCCCAGGGCTGCTGGGGCCTGAGGATTCTCTCCCACCCCAAGAGCAACGTATGATGAAGGCAGTTCCCCAATAGCCACCTCGAGAGATGGTGCTATCCGGCAGTGTGCCAGCACCAGGAAGCTTCAGAATGAGGGTCCACCTGGGGGTCCTCTCTGTAATTTGCTGGCCGAGTGACTTTAGGTGAGGTATTTACCCCTCTGACCTTCACCTTCTTGATGTAGAAAGCTGGAGATAAGACCTCTCTCATTGGGTCTTCGGGAGCTTAAGGAGCCAACAAACATCTCATTTAGCATGACTTCTGGCAAATTCTCAAGAGCTAGCACTGTTCTGCGTAGGTGGTTCTCAGCCGGGGGTGATTTCTCCTTCAGAGGACATCTGGCCATATCTGGAGACATTTTGACTCTCGCTCTGGGGAGGAAGTACTCCCAGCAAGTGGTGGGTAGGGGCCAGGGATGCTGCTGAGTGTCCGAGCACAGGGCAGAGAGTTACCTGGGCTAAGTGCCTGTAGTGGCAGAATCAGGAAAGTTTATTCTGTATATATATTAATGCACGTCATCCTCAAAGGAACTCCACTAGGTAATGCTGTTCTCGTTCCCCTAGTTTAGATCAGGACATACTGCAGAGATTAAAACGCTTTGGAAATTAAGTGACTTTCTCAAGTATCGGTAGCTAGGGAGAGCTGGGATTGAACCCCGGCTCCCGGCTCCAGAGTTCTCAGTGTAAGGGCTCCTCCCAGAGTATTGAGAGGCTTCCTTTTCCCCTGTACCAGCGATTCTTAAGCTCCAGTGAGCATCAGAATGACATGAGGGGCACACTAAAGATGCAGATCCTGGGGCCCCACACCCAGGCCATCCTCACGTGGCTGCGACTGGGGCACGAGGCTCTCCACTAGCCCGCGGGGAAGCTTTCATGGAGAGCAGCAACGTGAAACCAGACTTACAATCGTTCGGGTCGTTTATCTGAATCTCAGCTTTTCAGGGAATACTGTGCGAAGAGCTTACCATAATTTCACGATGTCTCAAGAAAAAAAATGCAAAATCTTTTGAGCCCAGGGCTGACAAGTGTCTCCTTGAGGAGACCCTCATCTGTATTGATCTGTTCCTAGTCTATCTCCAGATGAGGGCAAGACGATTGCACTCGGCTGTCTCCCATCTCCTTAAATGATCAACGCTGGACTTGTAACTTCCCCTTCCCAACCTCAACCCTTGCTCCTTATGACATTGTCCTCATTGCTGTCTCAGACATTACCCAGGCCCCAAACGTCAAGCACCTAGAATTCTCCTTCCTTCCATGAATGCAGCCAATCTCCAAGTTCTTAAAATTCTTCTGTCATTATGTTTTTCCGTTGCTCCCCTCCTCTTCCTGGCCACCTCGGCTCTCGGATAGGTCAAGTCTTTACCCCCCAGGAGGGCCAGATTCCTGCAGAAACCTTGTACGTATCCTGCCAGCCTCAATTCCTTGTCTTCCGATGCACCCAACCAGAGAAATCTTCTGAAAATGCCACTTTATGTTCTTTGCGGACCTACGGATTCATTCACAGGTGTTTACTAGGTGCTACACTGTGCCATGTGCTATCCCATTCTTCCTCGGTGGTGTCCAGCTCAGCCTCCACTCCCGCCCCCATCCCTTCATTGCTCTACACAGCTTCAGGGCTCTGTCCCCACTCACTCATTACCACCTCTGTGGCTTTGTGATGTTCCACGTGACCCGAGGCATCTCCTCTGTCATCCACTTATCGAACTCCTATTCATCCCTCAGAACCCTGGTCAAGTCTTCTTTCTGTAGTGAATGCTCCTCTAACCCCCAATCGCTCTCATCCTATTGTCTTTACAATATCCAAAGTCACCGTTATTTTTGGAACTGCTACTTAACATACACATATGGATTCATTTTCATGCTTGTCTGGGAGAGGATAAAAGGTTGCAATCTGGAACAGTTTATTGTAAAGGATTGAGTCACTTTGGGCGGCATGGTGGATGCAGACACAAAATAGGCATCAGGCTGCCAGTTGTAGTTTGAAATTCCTGTGGACGGACCTTTGCAAGCCCAGATCTGCAGGCTGTGTGCCTGGCTTACCCACTTGGACCAAGTGTGGTTGCTCAGAATGGCCCAAACCCACAGAGGCCCTGCTTAGTATCTGCGTCTTGCACTAATTCCAAGAATTTCTGGATTTGTCCTCCCGGATTCTTCCCAGAGTCCTCTGCCAGCGAAAGGGAAAGAGGAATACATGTTCACTGAGCGCTTACTATGTGCTGAGCTTCGTGTGAAGAGCTTTGCAGGCTTTGTCCTGTTCGACCCTTGAAGTTGCCGCCGAAGTTTGGGACCATTACCTCCCTTTTCCAGGTGAAGAAACCCAGGCTAAGGGAGGTTCAGGGATTTGCCCGGCCCGGGTGCAGTCAGGGAAATGCAGGCCTGTCTGTTTTTATTCTTAACTTATAACCCTTCTAGATAATCGGGCGTTGGGTATAAAAAACATGAAGAGCGCCCAAGTCTTTCCAATTTCTACACAAATCCTGGGACTTAGAGCCTTTGTCATCTGCAGAGCTCTGTATTGAAATGCGGATTATTTTAGCAAGGACATGGTTCCAGTTGAAAAGATGTTTTGTCATATTCAGTCAGAGAAGATTTAAAATAACTGCTGCTTGGTCGTAAGCCCGGCTCTGGATGACCGGGAGGGTAGCGGGTAAAAGGGCAATGTATTAGTTACCATGTTTTCTAGGAAAACGGAGGGATGAAAGGCTCCCTGGGACATTTCACCCTGGAAATGAACACGCCTGTCGGTTCTATTTCAAGGCCGATAACGGCATCTTTTCTTTTGGGGACGTGTTCCTTGCCCCGTGTAGTTTTTCCCTAGCTCAGGTGGTCTGCAATGCCTGACGCTGGAAACACTTGCCCCTTCGGGTTCCCCACTGGTGATGAAGGAGGAGGAACAAAGTGTGAGCTCACGCTTTGGTCCAGAACCAAAGGCAGACTAGAAAGACGCTCTTGATGATTCTGAATATTACTGAGTCTTCTCTTTGGAGTCAGTTGTAATTTTTGTGTCAGTTCTTATTAAAGTAGTAGCAGACACCTTGATAATGAAGCTTCATTAAAGGCGGACGGGTCCCTGAGCGAATCTCGAGCACTAAGAATAATCATAAAAAAAATGCTTCATTGAACCTGATTTTAAGGTCTCTGCTGGTTTAACTTCCCCTGTCTCTCAGAATGCAGCTGCTCGCAGAAGAATGCCTCACATTTACAATTTTTCTTAATCAAGTGAAATACCAAATCACTTTTACTCTTTTTCCTTTTTAACATTGAATAAGCCTTATCCCTCTCGTGTTTTCCCAGTTAAGATACTGACAATTATGTTGGGAAAATGTAATTTTGGTTCTGTTTCTTTCAGAATTTGGTGATGTGAAAAAAGCATTTAGAAAAGATTTCATGAGAGGTCACATGTGTTTCTTCAGTCCCTCAGAAGATCAAAGCGGAATGGAAGAGAACACTGTTCGTCTCCTGGTCCTTTGTGTCCTTCTTGTTTACTGTTCCGCACAGGGATACTATTTTGGAATCTCAGGCATGAGGTCTGTACCAATCAAGAATTACATTTGTTTGCTGGTAGAGATCTAGCTACACTGCTCACACATGTAAGGCTTTACTTGTCTTGAATAAAAGCACAAAGACAGGGCAGTCTTTGCTTAGTATGGAACTCCACAGTATCATCAGGAAACCAGGCTCATTCTATCTTTCTGCTCCCCACCCTTAGTTGGTGAATTCTATGGTTAAGGACTCCTCATGGACTAAGGTGGCTGCTGGAGCTCTGGTCATTAAATTTGAGTTCTGATCAGGAAAGAGGAGGGAGGACTTCTTGAAGAACTCACATAATAACTTCTACTCTATCCTGTTGGCCACCTGTAGGTGATATGTCATGTCAAGTCATGTCATTTTTCAGCTAGGCACAGTGTCCAAGATTTTATTAGTAAGGAATAAAGAAAGAATGGACTGCCAACAGCAGTCGCTAGCACAAGGTTTGTGTTTTAGTCTGGCGATTATCAAGTTGGGCTAGATTATGCTTCAGCAACTCATTAACCCCCATATTTGGTGACTTGATGTAACAAAGACCTCTCTCTTGCTCACACAAAGCCTGAGGTAAGTCCAGTGGCTCTGAGGTGTCCCTCCTGTCTGTGTGATGACTTTAATGGCCCCTCTGGCTCAGCATGTGGCTTCTGAGATGCTGAGGTAAGGAAAGATAAAATGGGGGGTTCTCACAAGGGCTGTTCACTGCCCCTGCATGAACATGACACACGTTACTTCTGCTTACAGTCCTGGGGCCAAAACTAGTCATACAGCCCCTTCCACCTGCCACTGGGCTGGGAAGTACCATCTTCCTTATGGAGATGACCTCTGTGTCTATGCAATTCAGTCTGTTTCCAAACTAAGCCAGTTGGATTCAGCAGGTCCTAAAACAAAGTAACAGCCTGGTTTTCAGCAATGGTGTATCAAGTGGTTACTATGGTTCAAAGCATGGTGTCCAATGCGCGGGTACAGATGTGGAAAAGCCAGGAATTCTTTGCAACGAACTTAGTGACTAATGAAGAAGACATAAGCACACTGGAGACTTATAATGGCAAAAATAAAAGTAAAAACCGGGCGCTCTGGAAATCGAAAGTTGGGAGGATTTCTAGTTGTTGCCCAGGGAAAGTTTTTTGGAGGAGGTGATATGCAAATGGGTCCTTGAAAGATGAGTGGAATCAGACTGGGTGAGGTGGTCCAATCACCAGGGTCTCCCTCGAGGAGTTTTCTGAATATTAGAAATGCCAGGTTATAATTTCAAGGCTACCAGTGTCTAGCTATGTGGTCTTAGGCAAGTTTTTCCCTCTGTAAGCTGAAAGAGTTGGATAAAATGGTCTCTCTTGGCTCTTTTACCTCAAATAACTAATGTGACTCTCCGTTTTGTAAAGAAGATTTTTATTTATTTGTTTATTTTATGTAATCGCTACACCCAACATGGGGCTCGAACTCATAAACCCGAGATCAAGGGTTGTACGCACCTCCGGCTGAGCCACCCAGGAGCCCTGTGTTTCTCCAATTCTTTTAATCTTTTTTTTTTTAAGATTTTATTTATTTATTTGACGGAGAGAGAGACAGCCAGTGAGAGAGGGAACACAAGCAGGGGGAGTGGTAGAGGAAGAAGCAGGCTCATAGCGGAGGAGCCTGATGTGGGGCTTGATCCCATAACGCCGGGATCACGCCCTGAGCCGAAGGCAGACGCTTAACAACTGCGCCACCCAGGTGCTCCAATGATTCTCCAATTCTTAAACCAACCTTCCAGAAGCCTACTGATGCGGCCACAGCACGACAGACAATAAAGCCATCCAAACAGAAGCACAGTCAATGCTCATGGAAATATACTTGCAAAAGAGAGAAAATATAGAAAGAAGAAAAATCTAACTCTCAGGCAATATTCACAATTGTTCTCTCATTTTATTGCAATTTCTTTCCGGAAGTTTTCATGCACGGGTTTAAAGATTTGGTTTTGCTTCTTTTTCTTTTGCACATAGTTGCCAAGTAGAGCGTGGGCTATATTAGAGCCTTCTTTATCTCTTAGTAGACGACCACGAGGATTTTCTTCTATGTTATTTCAAACTCTTTAGGCGCACAAGCAAATATGATAACAGTGATATTCAGACCCATTTCTGTGCCTCCTTCTGATGAGCTATTTAAGGCCAAGTTTCCCTCACATACCAGTGAAGCTTAGTAGAAATGAAATAATATCGTAGGAACTTTAATCTTGCGAGAGCAGGCATCAGGTTGCTTTTATTATAGTTTGGTCATTAAAAAATTTGAGCTCCAACCTGTTGGACACTGACCACATGTCAGTGACTTTAACACCTGCTTTGGATAGATTATTGACTCATTGCTCCCAGCAACTGATGTTCTTTTGCATATGAGCATACTGAAACTGAGCTTATATAACTTGCTTAAGGTCTCATAACCAGAGAGTGGCTGAACCAGGATCCACATTTCGTTTCTGGGCCTTGTGAGTCGGTCTAACTACTGCCTGGTATTGTCTGTCTGCATGGCAAATAACAGAAACTGAGCTGAAGCTCGTGTATGCAAAAAGGTTGGATGTAACTAAAGCCCAGACAGCAAGCTTCAGGTAGGGCAGGATCCAGGTGTCCACTGAGGTTCCCTCTTGCCTACCTTGCTCTTGCTCTGTGTTGCCTTCACCGACAGTTAGGCTCTCTGGATGGCAGCCTCCAGCGGCCCTCACAGAGGGTGACTTCATTGCCAATAGGACTTTCTTTTCCAGAATGTCCAATGGAAGTTTAGCAGTAGGTCTCACTGGCTTGTTTTTCCCATGCGGCCATCCCTGACCCAATCACAGTTGTGGGGGTGGAAATTTCTGGTCACTCAAGTCTCAGTCACAGTAGGTGGGGCAGGTGGGTGGTAGATTTCAGACCTGTTCGAATTTCATGGACAGAGAGGGGTTGGTGTTCTCCAAAGGAAAACTAGGGCACTTTTATCACAAGAAGGCAAAACGGGTGCTGGGCGGGCAAAACCAAGCGCTGTCCTCCATGCCGACCCCTGCCGCTTCTCCTTAAGGAGCCATTTTCTCCCCCCTCTGCCTCCAAAAGAGAGAACACTTTGTCATGTCGTGTTACCTCCCAAGAACACTTCGCTTATGTCTTAGAAAAATAAATACACAGCCAATTTGCAGATTATACCTTCCTTAGTTCTGCTATAAATTATATGACTCGTTCTTGGCAAAGCCTGAAGTCAAACCTGGCTTTTTCTCCCCCCTCACCCACCAACTCGAAGAATGAGTGGTATTCACTGGAGTCGTGTGTTCAGGGATGAATTTGCCCATCTGAAGGTGATAGCTAAATTATGGGAAGAATTGCACGTTTGCAGAGAGTTCTAGGCACCAGTGACAGGCTGAGGAGACTAGAGGCAAGCAGGAGATATTTTTCCTACTGAAACTGGGCCAAACCTTCATTTACGGTATTTATAAAATTTGTGAATCTGGAGGAAATCCATTATGGTCACCTTAGCCACATTAAAATTCCCCAATTTTTTTCCAGCATGTCCCAGGTGGTTTGAGAAGGTGGTACGGGAAAAGACAAAACCAGAAATCAAAAAGTCTGGGTTGTACATGAGAGACTATGGACTATGAGAAACAAACTGAGGGCTACAGAGGGGAGGGGGATGGGGGAATGGGATAGACCGGTGATGGGTAGTAAGGAGGGCACATATTGCATGGTGCACTGGGTGTTATACACAACTAATGAATCATCGAGCCTTACATCGAAAACCGGGGATGTACTGTATGGTGACTAACATGATATAATAAAAAATCATTATTAAAAAAAATAAATAAATAAAAAAATAAAAGTAGACTGTAAAAAAAAAAAAAGAAAAAAAAAAGTCTGGGTTGTAGGCTCCACTTGGACCCTCATCAGACTGATCCCTTTGTGTCCCTCACTGTTGATTTCCTCCTCTGTAAATGTAGGATTTGGTTTATATGGGTTACTAAATGCTGGAGGACCTGGGCAGTCCCAGCTCAGATATCCATTAGAAGCACAATTCATGGGCGGTTGGAACTGCTCCTGAGGCTCAGAGAGTCCTTTCAGTATTGTTATTCCAAATCTTTGGGGAGTTTCTATTCCTGGCTATAGTTCGCCTGCTTGGCACTATGCCCTTCTCTAAGTGTGCTGTAGGGACAGATTTGCTTTACCAATAAGGAAATCCGGTTGATTTTATTTTGAGAACTTTTAGGTTTCAAGATTTCACTGGGCAGACGTAAAGGCATCTCAGTGTTGAGAAATTCTGATTCGAACAGTTCATTAAGACGCCCGTGGTGTTAGGACTCCAGAACACCCTATCAAGGATGCTGCTGATTATTCAGTTTTTAGCCAGGCCTCTATCCCGATATTTTATGATTTGGGGAGCAACGTCTGCCAGGCTTTCCTGCTATGTCCTAAAATCAAGTATTTTTAAAAACCTCATCTATTAGGAATTTGAATGTGAGATTCTCCTATATAGTCATTCATTCACCATTTGTGGAGTGTGTATTATCCACTAGGTGCCGTGAAAGAAATTTACCGCCACATTTAAATAAATGGCTCTGGCAGGCAAAGGCTCTTTTTAAAGAAGAGGAGGCATAACTGGGAACTAATTTTTTTAAAGGCTGATCCAATAAAATACAAGGCCACCTATCAGTCCTAACTTTCCTGTTTCTTACAGCCTTTTATACTTAAATTACTTTTTTACATCGAGATATCATTCATGTAACATAAAATTCATAATTTTTAACATGTGCACGTTAGCGGTTTTTTGTATATTCACTATGTTACACAATCGTCACCGCTGTCTCATTCCAGAACATTCTACCACCCTAAAAAGAAACCCATATCCATTAACAGTCAGTTCTGATCCCCGTTCTCCTACCCCCGGTCAACCACTAGTCTACTTATTTTCTCTATAGATTTGCCTATTCTGGACATTTCATGCAATGAAATCATACCGTACGTGGCCTGTTGTGTCTGGCTTCTTTCGCTCAGCAGAATGCGTTCCTGGTCCACCCATCCACGATGTAGCGTGAAGCAGACTTCATTTCCTTACATTGCCAACTGGTGTTCTGTTGCATGGACAGACCACGTCTTCCTCATCCACTCACCGTCTGGTGGGCGTTTGGGTTATTTACACTTTCTAGTTATTTTTTTTTCAGGATTTTATTTATTTATTTGACAGAGAGAGAGAGAGAGAGAGAGCATGAGCGGGGGGAGGGGCAGAGGAAGAGGGAGCCCGACGTGGGGCTCTATCCCAGGACCCTGAGATCACGCCTTGAGCTGAAGGCAGGCACTTAACCGACTGAGCCACCCAGGCGCCCCTAGGCTTTTTGGTTATTATCAACAATGGCTGCTATGAACATTTGTGCACAACTTTTTGTGT
Source organism: Ursus americanus (assembly GCF_024610735.1). Taxonomy (NCBI): domain Eukaryota; kingdom Metazoa; phylum Chordata; class Mammalia; order Carnivora; family Ursidae; genus Ursus; species Ursus americanus. The sequence goes on from NC_142132.1 coordinate 78,980,957, forward strand.
GAATGTACATTTTCAACCCTCTCGGGTCTGCATCTAGGAGCGGCCCTGTTGGGTTATGTGGGGTGACGACGCTAAGGCCATGAACTGACAAACGCTCCCCCAGGGCCCTGGTGTCAGGTTGGTATGTGTAGTCGGCTCCCACCAAGCCCCCCCTTCTGTTCCCCTGTGTTGTTCCCAACGAGGGTACAGAGAGGAGTCAAATACAGTGTGTGCGAGGTGTTGACTCTTGAGTCTGTGAGACTTCTGCCAGAATCCTTAAACGCGGTCTAGAAGACACTGCAGCCCTGTGAGTTGGTGCTGATGGAAGCCGCCCAGAATCAAAGGACGGACCGAAGCAAATATCCCTCTGTTCTGGATGAGTTTCGGGTGATGTTCCTTAATTATAAACCCAGCTTCCTAGTCTCCATGCTACACTATCAATTCATGTTATATTTTCTTAATGGAGAAAATGTGCGAGCCTCTGGCATTTGCCGTGTCTCTGAAATGAATGATTTTATAGTGAAATCATGTCATCGTGGGAGTTTGGGACCAAGTGTATGACTTCAGTTGAGAAAGAATAACCATCTTGAACGTATCTATCATTCTTCCCCTTTCCCAGCGCTCTGTGTGTGTGTGTGTGTGTGTTACTGTGTCTCTGACCATGGTCCCGTGAGATGGGCCAGGCGAGCACACACTCTTCCCGTTCCAGGGATGGTACCGAACCTCAGGGAGGTGGCGTGATCTGCTCTGGGTCAAATGGAAGAGCCAGAAAGAGCCTCTTCGCTGAGGCAGTCCTTCCCAAATCCTGCCCCTTGGACTGGTGCCAGGACGGGACAGAGTTTCCATGGAAGCATGCGGAAATGAGACGAGGAAGGGCAAGGTAGTGAGGTTTTCACATCACTAAATTTATTCCATTTTAAGAACTGTCTTTTATTCTAAAATTAAGTACCTCTTATTATGATGTTGGTAAACTCTCTCTCTTTTTGTTTTTACTGTTCCATGAAATCCGCCTGAGTGGGGTCAGGCTGCCTCCCAATCTTCTTTTTTTTTTTTTTAAAGATTTTATTGATTTATTTCACAGAGATAGAGACAGTCAGCGAGAGAGGGAACACAAGCAGGGGGAGTGGGAGAGGAAGATGCAGGCTCACAGCAGAGGAGCCTGATGTGGGGCTCGATCCCACAACACCGGGACCACGCCCTGAGCCGAAGGCAGACGCTTAACCGCTGTGCCACCCAGGCGCCCCAGGCTGCCTCCCAATCTTCTTGATTAATCACCTTGCTGTTTTCCCCCTGAGCCCCTCGTCCTGGGTAAAGTAGGAAAGGCACCCTCTTATGGATAGGGCCATTGTCCCCACGTGTGGCTGTCACATGCAATTTTGGTAGCTGGCCTCCTGGTTTTTGGCTAAAACCCTCTCAGGCTGCTGTGTTTCAGAGAGTCGCAGACTGGTGGGCTCACCATGCAGGCATGGAAATGACTTGTTCGGTCTTCTGGTTTCTAAATGTGAGTAAATATGTCTTCAGTTGGATTTGCTAATTACCGTGATTTTTCGCGGTGTGGTGTGGGGGGAGGAGGTTGGACCGGACGTTTCTAGCAAAGTGCCATTGGCTATATTTGAAAGGCTGTAGCAATTACTCGTTTTCTGCTTGCTTCTCCATCTGGGTAGAAAGCAAGACTCAACCCAACCAGGTTAATTAACTTGCCCACATCACGTACCAGTGAGAGAGACTAGAAGCAGAGAGCTTTCTACTTCTAAATATTACTCATCAACTTTAAAATGTAATCGTGGGAACGACGTGCAAGTTACCGATGGAAAAATCCAGTCGGCTCTCTGGAAACACTGAGCAAAAAGACACAGCAGGATCAGAGCGTTCTCAGGTCACTGAGTGCCAGCTACCCCTCCCCTAAACCCGCCTTCCCCAAACTTTTCGACTAGAATCCGCCTCGCTCCTCTTGTCGCTTCTGCCTGCTGCCTTCAGGATCTCTGGAGAAGAATATGTCTTCTCTAGAGGGTGGGGTTTCCCGTGTGTTCCAGCTTTTTCTTCCATTTGCCCTTACACGTAGTCTTGTTCTCCTCCCCATTTTACAGATGAAAAGCCTAAGGCACAGAGAAGTTAAGAAACTTGCCCAAGGTCACACAGTGGCAGGGCCTGTACCCCAACCTGGCCATGGGGCCTCAGAGGTGGTCTGTGAGCTCCCATGCTGTACTGCCTTCTCTGGCTAAGTGGCTTTCCTCCTTTTACCTCCGTCCAGGGTGTTTCCTTACCTAAGTGAATTTGGTTACCTGAACTAGACGATTCACCGACATTTTCCTGTGTTATTGGCTTTTGCTGGGGAGACCATAGCAAATGTCACAGAAAGACCACGGGCTCTGGAGTCCAACAGCGGCACTCACCTGCTCCTGCAGATACTTCCTAGCAGTGTGACCTTGACTCGTCAGTGAGCCGGGAGAGCCTCGACTGACTCATCTGTATGTTCGAGATAAGAATGCGTGATGTGTCCTGCCAAGGAGTCTGGCTGAGAGTGTGAGTGCCAGCTCAGGAAGAGGACGGCCTGTGGCACGCTCTCCGTGGTCAGCAGGTGCAGGCCCATTTGTCTCCCCCCCCCTTTCTCCTACTGAAATGCTCATGTAGGCTTGGTGTTTTCTCCTGGCTCACACCACCTGCTCCTTTGCTGGAAGATGGCAAGGACGCATCCCCTGAGAGGCTGCGTGGCATGGAGTGGTGCATTCAGAAAGGGTGCAAGTGTCAAATGGAGTGTTTTCTGGTGGGAAATTAGAAACACCGTCAGAGAGAGAGAGAGGGTCTACGGAATCCTGAGTTGTCCCCCGTGAGCGTTTGTACCAAAGGGAAATGAGAAATGGAGATGAAGGGACAGGGCTGGGACACCAGTCCCATTTCTCACATATCTTTGATTGATCAGGGAGGAGGCCTGTGGGCTGGGGACACTGCTCCCATGATGTGAGCTCCCTGCCCAGGGAGGACAAGGCTGCTGGCTGCCTGCCCACCCGGGGCCCTCCTCAGATAGCCTGAGGGATTTCCCAAACTCAACGAGATGCTCCTGCTTCTCCGCTTTTTTTTTTTTTAAAGATTTTATTTATTTATTTGACAGAGACAGCCAGTGAGAGAGGGAACACAAGCAGGGGGAGTGAGAGAGGAAGAAGCAGGCTTCCAGAAGAGGAGCCCGATGTGGGACTCGATCCCGGAACGCCGGGATCATGCCCTGAGCCGAAGGCAGATGCTTAACGATGGCGCCACCCAGGCGCCCCTCTGCTTTTGTTTTGAGAAGGGGACTATAGCTTATAATTCTTCCTATCACTAAAATTGTTATCATCACAGGCAGAAATGGCCTTGTATGTTCTGTACCTAGAGATCCTTCTGTCCGCTGGGCAAAAATGAGTATGTTTAACGCAAAAACAAAGGGGATGATGTGGAACGCCCAGCATTTAAAAATTCTTTCATCCTTTCACATAAAGGACGAAGCAGCAGTATTAAAGACAATTTTGAAAATAGGATTAAAAAAATCAGCCATGGTTCTGCCAGCTTAAACTTCTATGATTGTTTTTGTGTATTAGATTTTTTCTTTTCTTTTCTTTTCTTTTCTTTTCTTTTCTTTTCTTTTCTTTTCTTTTCTTTTCTTTTCTTTTCTTGTTTTTTGTGTGTGTGTATTAGATTTTAATCTTTCCCTTCATCTACAGAGATTCTGTTGAGTGTAATCATAGTGTAGATGCCACTGGGTGTATCGTGGGCCTAGAATTTTGCATCTGTGTTCTTTATAATTGCCATTTTAACGGCTTACATGGGAGAGGGGAGAATAGGCTCCTCTTAGGAATGAAGAGAGTGACTCCCGGGCACGTGACAGTGATGGGAGATCATTGCTAACCCATGTCCCTATTGGTGATTCTTGCCAGTTTTGTGACTTATAGATGATGCTGTTGAGCAGCTGAGAATAGCTTACAGCTACTAGACAGAGACCTAAGCATAGGATCTTTAACACATGAAAAGAAAAAAAACGAAGCCAAAGGTAGGCTGCTCAGAGCCGGTCTGTTGTTGTAAGACGACATCAGTGGCCCGGGCTGCTCTGTTTTTCTGCTTTGCCATCCTTCCGGCATGGCTTCCAAGTTCAAAGTTAAAAGATGGCTGGTGAACTGTCGCCCTAGGGTCTGAATTCCAGGTGAGAAGTGGGAAAAAGAGAGCAGGGCACTTCCCCACTTCTGCTGTCTATTCTGTTTTTTTTTTCTTAAGATTTTATTTATTTATTTATTTGAGAGAGCGAGCACACACGAGCAGTGGGAGGGGGAGAGGCAGGGGGAGAAGCAGACTCCCCGCTGAGCAGGGAGCCCAAGGTGGGACGCCATCCCAGGACCCTGAGATCATGACCTCAGCGGGAGGCAGATGGGCTGAGCCACCCAGGCGCCCCTGTCTATTTCCTTTCAAAGATCCTCCCCAGAAGTTCCGTGTCAGAGCCCGTCCACTGTGTGTTCATGGACGAATTAGACAGACGGTCCGAGGCTCATTTCGTCATCTGTAGCTGACAGCAGCAGCCCCCACCTCCCCTTGAGCGTGTGAAAGAAGGCGGCAGATCCAGACCCGGCCCTGATGCAAGTGTTGCATGAAATGAGCGCTTGCGGTCTGTTGCGGGCTGCACTCGCTCTGTGTTCCTGCTACAGAAGAACACGGCCCAGAATGCAGAACCACCCCCCTTCCCCATCCCGAAGTGCTACTGGGAAGGACAGAAAGCGGAAGTGGACCCTGTTTGGTTCATGTCAAAGGGAAGTTTGGGAACAACGAGATTCCGGACGGCGCTGGGAGCGATCGAGTCCGTTACCCTCCATGCCTTTGCCGTCTGGGAGGGAAACCTCGTGTTGCGAAAACAGGCCACCACTAAACTCAGGCTGGAAAATCCTAATGCAGGCAGTTCCTCAAAAACTCACAGGCCTCCAGGCCAGTGGACATCCCCCTGTTGTGGCTGGAGTAGTCCAGAGCTCAGTAATCAAAATAGTATATCACACAAAAATTGAGGCCAGGGACCCTATGTGCTTACCTCTGCTTTCCAGTGCCTCACACCTGGAGGTGCCTGAGCGGAGATCTCATTATTAACTCCAGCCCCTGAAGACCTAGGGCCAGCCTCACGTGTGTCGTCGGGGGCTGTGTGTGCTGCCCAGCCCAGCCCAGTATTGGGGCCTGGAGCCTAGAAGGACTGCCCCAGCTGGAGGCATATTTTTGAGCAAAAGTAGTTCCGCTGGTGATTATCGGTAACCTCCTGAACTCTAACTCTGTGTAGACGCTTAGTACTCTACGCGATTTTGCTCATTTAATCCTCCCCACAGCAGCGGTTATTACAGAATGCTCATTCTACTGAAGAAGCAACAGAAGCTCAGAGAGGGTGAGTAATTTGCCCAAGGTCACAAAGCTAGGGAAAAGGAGAAACTCGCTCAGAATTACTAAACCTGGACATAAATTTTCCTGGAAAATCACTGTGACATCCCGTAAACGGATTGTTAACCGTCTTTCAGGGACCTTTATTTCACCGAATTCACTGATTTGTAAATGGCCCACCATAAGCAAATGATTTAGTGTCTTTAATTCTTGGTTTCCTCATCCGGGGAAAGGGAAAATAATGCCACCCCCTCCTCGGGTTTCTGCGAGGATGAAATGAGACGGTGCATACGTGGCGTCTGGTCCACAGCAGATGCTCAGTATATCCCGGCCGCCATGCTTCCCGCTAGTTTTGTTCATTTGAGGCATAGTTCTTAATTTGTGATGTACATCGCAATCATCCGTGGATGGGTCCTTTTCAAAATGTAGAAGTCTGGGACCCGAGTATGGTATTTTAAAAAAGTTCCCCAAGTGATTCCGATTCATATTTCTGCATGAGAATTGCTGCTGGGTGTGGCCACACCATGCTATGGGCTAAGATGCCTCCTAAAAGCAAAGTCGTGCGAGATGAGTGCGTTCCCATGGGAGACGAGAGGTGGGGGCAGTCAGGAAGGCCTCGCGGAGATGGCGTAACTGGGCTGGCTAGAAGGCTCGGCAGGGTTAGCTCGCTAAGGATGGTATCAGGGTGGTGAGTGAAGACAAGGGACAGAGGATGTCGGTGGTGACGCTTGTGGCTGGAACATAAGGCGTGCTTCGGGGGGATTGGGAGGGGAGGCCTGTTGGTTGGGTGGAGTCAGAGAGCTGGAGGGGCTTGGATTCCTGACCAAGTGGGTTTGTACCATGTGTGGAAGAGCACGATCAGCCACCAAGTGCTTTCAAGCCAGAGAGCCCAATGCTCAGAGCTGTTCCCTCTGGAGATAAAGCTGGCTCCCTAACAAATTAGAAAGTGAGGAACCAGCAGGCAAGAAACACACAAGGCCAGAGACATCCACAGCAACGGCTTGGTCTCAGAACAAGAGCTTGGGCCAGGAGGGATACCGACGGTCGGTCAGGGTGCAGGGACAATTACACAACCTGGAGACTAATTGTTTGGTGGGGGAGGGGTGGTGAGGGGAAGAAGAAGTGAAGACGGTTTTGAGATTTGAGACTGGGTGCTGGGAAGAGCCGTGCTGTGACCAGAGAAAGGGAAGTTGGGGTGTGAGCTGGGTTGGGGGAGGCAACCTGACGAGTTGATGTGCTGAGTTTGAATGCCCAGGAAGTAGGTGCACACATTTAGTTCAGTGGAAACGTGCTGTTCGAAGGGAAGAGTAGAGCTACACACAAACAAATAAACAAAAACAACACTGTGGGGGTGTTGCCGGGAGTCTCAACAGTGGATGAACTCTAAGGGAGGGAGAGCAGAGCAGGGACGCTTAGCCTGGAGTCTGTGGGTGGGCTTCTTGGTTGAGAGATGCCTGTGAACCCCTTGGCATATGAGCAGAACATTATGTGTGTGAAAGAGCCCACAATTTCATTGGTTTATTTACCCTAAACAAGATTAAGAACCTCTGTTATATATAGAAAGAGGTGAACTGAGATGGTGCTCATGGAGGTTTTACATAATGGGTACTGAGGAAAAAAGCCCAGCCAATCGCTGCATCCCCGACTCCCATAGCTCAGACCTGTGCTGGTCATCCTCCCTGTGGCAGATTTTTCCATCAGGGTTGTCTCAGAAATGTTTCTTCTTGCCAAGACAATTCAGTGGGGGAAAGAATCATCTTTTTAGCACACGGTCCTGAGAAACTGGAAATCCACATATCAAAGAATGAATCTGGACCCCTACCTCACACTATATACCAAGTTAACTCAAAACTGGTTAAAGATTAGGGGGCCTGGGTGGCTCAGTCGGTGAAGCGTCCCACTCTTGAGTTCAGCTCAGGTCATGATCTCAGGGTTGTAAGATTGAGCCCCGAGTCGCGCTCTGCACTGAGCGTGGAGTCTGCTCGAGATTCTCTCTCTTCCTCTCCCTCTGCCCCTCCCCCTCTTATGCACTCTCTAAGTAAATAAATAAACAAATAAAATCTTTAAAAAATTGGTTGAAGACATACATATAAAGGTAAAATGATGAAACTCTCAAACAGTTTTAAGATGGAGATCTTTGTGATTTGGAGTAGGCAATGATTTCCTACATGTGGCACATAAAGCACAGAAACCCGAAGAGTGAACTGGAGTTCACCCAACTGTTAGTTTTGTGCTTCAAGGACACTATCAAGAAAGCAAACAGACAGCCCATGGGATGGTAGAAAACATTTGCAAGTCATATATCTAAAAAGGGCCTACTATCCAGAATATATAAAGAATTCTTACGACTCAACAAGACAAAGACAAATTAACCCACATAAAAATGGCAGAAGATTTGAATAAACATTTCTCTAAATAAAATGTAAAAACAGCCAAGAAGCACATGAAAAAAATGCTCAATATCATTAGTCATCAGGGGATTGCAAATCAGAGCACAATGAGATGCCACTTCATACTCACTAGGATGGCAACAACAACAATAATAATAATAACAGACAGTAGCATGCATGGGTTGGCAAGCTTATAAAGAAATTGGAATCCTCCTACATTACAGGTGGACACATTAAATGGATGGCCGTTTTGGAAAACCAGTTTGGCAGTTCCTGAAAAGGTTAAATATGGAGTTACCACGTGACCCCACAATTCCTCTTCTAGGTATATACACTGGAGAGCTGAAAATGGATGTTCACCCAAAAGCCTGTACACATTCATAGCAGCATTATTCATAATAGCCAACAAGTAGGAACAATCCAAATGGCCTTCAAAAGATGAATGAAGAAATAAAAGGTGGGATAGCCATACCATGAAATATTATTCAGCCGTCAAGAGCAACGGAGTACTAATATATGCTACCGTATGAATGAGCCTTGACAACACTATGCTAAGTGAAAGACGCCAGACACAAAAGGCCACATGTATGATTCCATTTAAATGAAATATCTAGGGGCACCTGGTGGTGCAGTCAGTTGAGCCTCTGACTCTTGATTTTGGCTCAGGTCATGATCTCCCGGTCGTGAGATCAAGCCCTGCGTCCAGGCTCTGCTCTCAGTGGGGGATCTGCATGGGATTCTCGCTCTCTCCTTCTCCTTCTGCCCCTCCCCCCACACTTGTGCACATGCACTCTCTCTCTCAATACATACATACATACATACATACATAAATGGAATATCTAGAATAGGCAAATTCACGGAAACAAAAAGTGGACTAGTGATTGCCAGGAGTTGGGGGAGGAGAGGAATGGGGAATGACGGCTAATGGGTAGGGAGTTTATTTGAGGGTGATGGAAACGTTCTGAAATTGGCTAGTGTAGACAGTTACATAGCCTTGTGAATATATTAAAAATCACTGGTGAATTTTATGGTATGTGAAATTGTCTCTTAATTAGAGAGATGCTCTCCTGCCTTCGCTCGTTCTGATTGTCCTTCGACAGGGTAGAAACGATATCCGTACTCCAAGAAGAAGGAATCACATGAACAAAGCCACAGAGATGGGAGAGGCAGGTGTCAGAGAGTTGTGAATGTGTATGGAACACAGGTGTGTGTACAGAGGAATCAGGATGGAGCTGAAAAGATCAGTTGGCATCAGAATGTCAAGCCAGTTGGTCATTGGGTGTCAAAATGTATTTATGCGTATTTAAATTTAAAAGCACTACTTTGAGCTTTTGAACAAAAAGGCCTGACCCCTCCCACGCAGGGCCCAGCAGTCTAGCTGTGGTGGGATTGAACAGATATTTAATTCAAATTCCGTTACCCAGTTTTCAGGGTATGAAGGGCTGGAAGCTTGGGTGCTCTGGAAACGTGATGGTGGACGGTCCTGGGTGTGAAGGGATCCAGGGAAGCGATGGGGGGAAGAGCAGGTGCAATGTGAGAAGACCTATTTCCAGGCCAGTGCCCTTGGGCTGACTGCGGAGTCAGCTGGGAGCCAGTGAAAGGGTTGGGCCTGGAGGGAGATGGGCCGGAGCAAAGCCATGGGAGGACTTAGCCAATGGCAGCTCTTCAACTCACCACACAAGGCTCTTTGGAGAGCCATCTTGCCCAGACACCTGAGTTGTATCGTTTGGACGCTTGGGACAGGGTCCACTGGAGCACCACACCAGCCACGTCCAGGGCCACCCACTTGTGGTGGAGACACCCACTTTAGGAAATCCTGCCCTAGTTCCCTATCGCCGGGTGAGGCTGGCCCTGGAGTGGGGTCTGGGCTCAGATCCTGGGTGAGCCACTTACAAACTGTGGGATGGAAGGTGAGAGTTCCTTAGGCTCTCGGGGCCCTTGAAGAAAGGCTCGTTTTGAAAGGGGGGATAATACTACCAACCTGATCATTTAGTACAGACCTGTCACTGCCCTATCTCACCCGTGTGAATTATTCGGGGCTTAGAGGCAATGAGGGGGGAGGGAGTTGAGGGCAAAAAGACCTTTAAAAATTTTGGGTTTGAGCATCTTAAATCCTACCCTATAAGAAGAAAAGAGGGAAGAACACCATGACAGCTTGAGGGCTGACTAGGCGCCAGGCCTTGGCTGGGCCTCCACATCCACTTGAACTCGAAGCCCAACTCACTTCACAGACGCTCCTGGCTCCTGTGGCTATGCCACCTGCTTCCACATCAAAATTTAGTTCGGCGGGCATTGGTGAAGGGCCGGCCAGGGGACAGGCTCTGGGAGGTGCTGGCGGGACACGGATGTGGGTGACACATGGGCCTGGGTTCAGGACACGCCCTCTCTACCGGGGGACATGGTCAGATGCTGCTATGACCTGTCCTGAGGGCTATGGCGACTCAAGGGAGGGAGAGACTGATTCCAACAGATGGAAAGGAGAAGAATTGCAGCGGGCAAGAATTCCCACATCCACTTACATTGCAAGCTCCTTAAAGGGGAAAACTCCCCGTCCCATGTCAGAGCTGCTGAGAGGCGCCTGGGCCCTGTGGCTCCATGATGAACTCAGCTGACTCACTGACAAGTCCTGCAGCCCTTGGCTTCCTGGGGCCACCTGCATGCCGGTCCCCGAAACCCCTTCTTTGTGGCCAGGGCTTGTTAGGAAGTCTGCAGCAATTCTTGCCTTTATTTAAAAAACAAATATACCATGGAAAGGAAATCTCGGTGAAAACAGCAAACGCCTGCCTGCCTCCTTCATTCTGCTTGTCCTTCTCCCCTGTACCCGCGGAGGGTTGTCAGCGCCTGGAAGCCATGACTTCCTGGACAAGTCTGCTCCGGGGACAGCTGGAGTTTGGCCTGTGGCCTGGGCTCCTGGCATGTATTTTTTCCTAAGATTGTGCGGGAAGGAGGGTGGCCAAGCCAGTTGGGTTGAGCACAGGGCTTTGAAAAAGTGGGAGCTTGGGAATGGAGCACGGAGCAGCCCCCTGGCTGGGAGGGGCTGCCTCTGTTAGCCATCAGGATGCAGGGGTAAGTCACCTGGACTGCCCTATTGTACTGGTTTCTATGGGCTCCTTTTGTTAAAAAACCCCAGCAAAGTGGATGTTTGCTAAAGGAGCTTTTGTTCAGTGGGGAAAAGTGCTTCTACCTTAGAACAGGAAAGGCGTCAGCTGCGGTGGGGGGAAAGAGTGGCCTGCCCTCTTCGCAGAGAGCCACCTGCTGGCCCTCCGCGGTAAGCACGGCTCCTGGAGCAGCCTCCCTCGCTCCTGGTTCTGGGCTGGGGGAAATGGCCTCCCCAGCACAGTGGACAGACTCCTCTCCACCACAGTGTATACCAGGCGGCTGCCCACGTTGGTCTTCCTCACTGTGGCTTTCAGGGGCCCACAGGCCCTGCCCCGAGGCTTCCTGTCAGCCCCCTCCCTCATCCCAGTCCCACCAGCCCTGCCGCCCTCCCCAGGGCCTTTGCACTTCCTTCCCTCGGCTCAGGGTACCTCTCTCCAGCATCTTCCCAGGCTGTTTCCTTCCCATGGCTCCTGAGTCAGCTCATATAAGCTTCTCTCAGAAAGGCCTTTCTGGACTCCTCCCTCTCAAGCAGTCCCCGAATCAAGGCATTCTGCATCACACTTCTTTGCTTTGTTTTACTCATGGGCTATTTCATGGTACCTAAAATGAGCTCATTCATTCACGTCCTTTCCCCCTTGCGTGTCGTCCATGTTAAGTCTCTCTGTTCCATCTCTGTTTCCCTGGCTTGTGTTCGGTGTCCAGTAAGTATATGTGGAAAACCATGGATAGAACGGAAAGCATAAAACCCGGCAAGGTAGATGCTTTAGGGCCCAGACAGGTCTGTCTAAGGCTGTGCTGGATTCCTCCTCACTCCTTCTGTTTCTTTCCTGCTAAAAGTCTATCAAAGAGTCTCTTTGTGGCTTTCATCCATTTTCCTCTGGGGCTGTATCTTGGTTGCCAGGAATTTGGTTCTTTCCACCCTCCGACCTCGCTCTGTCCCTTTCTTGGTTCAGTTTGTCCCCACACTCTTTAATGGCTTGAGCAGGGGCTGTATGAATCGGGGAAAGCCATCTTCCATCTTTGAGGAACCGTGGTTTTTAGACGTTTCCAAATATCCGACATAAAATTGTTGAACTATCAAGAGAAGTTCATTCCTCATCTGCTCAAAGCTCACGGTGCATTTCCCTGGTGATAGAGAACCCTCGGAGCCACGCCACAGCCCTTTGCCCCCAGGGTGCATGGCATTTCGTTTCTTCACCGGCAGCCAAGACTCTCCCTGCCCAGCTTCCTTAAGGAAGAGCCCTCAGATTCCAGAAGACACCTGCTCATTGTTCACCAGGCTCCCTGTATCTGTGCCCAGACTCAGCTGAGCGTTCTCCCTTAGTCTTTGCTTTAGTTTCTTCCAGATGTGTGTGTGCGTGTGCGTGTGTGTGTACACAGCCTTGGTGTACACACACACACGCACACGCACGCACATGCACTCACACGCATGCATGGAGTCTTTTTTCCCATCGACATCTAGAAAACGTGAGCTCCAGCCACTGGTTCAATACACTGATAATGTCCAGCGATTTCTCCACATTCTTTGGGGGTGGTTTTCCTGTCATCGCCCGTGGCTCTAAATTCCTCCCAATTTCTTATTTTGTGGCTCTGCTTTTACTGTTATTCTCTTCAGTGTTTGACTCGTACTTGAAATGGAGTCCATCCTTGGGTTCTGCCAACACAAACAAAAACAAACAAACAAACAAATAATCCCACTCATGCATGGGAATTTGTAGGGAAGATTTTAGAGCAGAACTGATGGAGAAAGATGGAGAAAGATGGAGGGGCTTTGAGTGCAACAGGACACAGCTACACACTGGGACTCACCATCTCGGGGTCCCCCCGGGTGGCGCAGTTGGTTAAGCACCCGACTCTTGCTTCCGACTCAGGTCATGATCTCCGGGTCTTGAGATCAAGCCCCATGTTGCGCCCCGGGCTCCCCAGTTTGCCGGCCCCTCCTTCATCGACCTCTCTTTTTCTCACCCTTCCCTTTCGTGTTTCTTCCCACTAATTCCAGTTCTGGTGATGAGTTATGCAAGCAGTCCAACTCCGCCCCAGCCTCTCTTCCCACACTCTGCATCTCCCAACCCGTCAAGGTGCTCAGCAGATCCAGAGGGTTTCCTCTTTATTAAGAGCCCTTCTCCTTAGAAGAGCAATTGTGGTTTAAACATGTTTTCCTCTCCTTCGCAAGTGAGTTCTCCCAGGAAAGGCCAGTGGGAACCTGATGGCCTAGGTGTCATCCAAAGGAAGGCCCCAGAAAGTACCGAAGCTAACACCAGCTTTTCAGAGGCCAGCTCGTCACCTACTTCCTCCTCTATTCTGAGAGGCTAACTAGCTCGAGGATCCCTAGGAGTGGCTGAAATCAAACCGTCGAAGTTTCTAGAATAGCTTTATCTCCCTAGGCCAGCCATGAGCCCCTGAGACCCGTTTGCCCTTTTCCTGGGAGTGTTTTTTTTTTCATCTGGGTGAACCAGCAGTTTTCACAAGCTTTTCTCAGCCTGGAACTTAATACAAAGAAACCCAAGAGAATCTTTCCCCTTTTCATACTGGCGGTGGCAGAGCTGGGCGGGTGGCAGGGCGCTCGTTGCTTCTTGAGCGGGCTGCTCTGCACAGGGACCCGGGAATGAGAAGGCAGTCGGAGAGGCACAGAGTGTGAGGTCAGTGGCCTTTGGAGAGCCTGCCGATTGGCAGCCCCTTCTCTGTGGCTGCAGGATTCCATGCCCAGAGCAGTGAAGCAATGAAATCGCTCAAGGTCACACATCAAGGATATGTAACTTATTTATGGTCCACCATTCCGTTGGGTAGGAAGCAGGAGTCCCCTTGGGCGGCCCTGGCTCTGGGACAGGCCCACTTAAGGGATGTTGGGGCTGCCGGAGGGAATGCACAGCTCTTTGAATCAAGGAAAAATGAGTCAGTGGCTCGTTCTCTTTAGCTGTTGAACTTGAAACATCTGAGCTCTGGTTCCGTATTCATGGTGGCAGGTGCTTTCGGTGAGGGGCTGGACGGTGGCAGGGAGGACCCAGAAGATGGCGATTAGGTTCTTTGAGTCATCTGGGGGGAGGAGGAAGACAAGGACAGGAGGCGGGTTCCTCCACGGTGGTGAAAGGAAGACACGTAGATGGGTCACTCTGCTGCCCTCTCTTTCCCGCCTAGACTGTAGTGCCAATAGAATCCAGTGGAGTTCCTCCGAGGACAGGTTGTCATGTAAACGAATCAGAGGGAAAAATTGCTGCACAGGATTGTTTGTGACAGAGACTCAGTCGTGATCAGTTTAATTCAGCTCAACAAGTCGTTCTTGGGCACCCAGGAGGCGTCGCATGCAAAGCCAGGCATGCTGTGCGGAGCCAGGAGAAAGGGTTTCCAGTCCTGTTATACCCAGGACCGGACAATCTTATTAGGAAACCAAGACCCATCCAGGTGGAGCAGACAGAACATGAGACTGACGAGCTCAAAGGCCACTGGTCATGGGGCAGAGAGTTCATGTTCTGGAAAGGCATGAGGAAAAGGGTCAGAAGTAGCGGTCATGAGGCAGTGGAAACGCAGCTGGAGTGAGAGCCCCTCGTTTTGGGGGCTGTGTCTTCCTCCTGTATGTATCCCCTAGCCTGAGGCTCCGCCCCTAGCAGGTGCTCTGTAGAAACCTCGGTGATGGAGGGAGTGGAGGGCAGACAGAACAGAGGAGAGCCGACGTCTGCAAGAGCCAGCCCAACCTGGCAGAGCAGAGAGGGTTTGTGGCCGACCTGCAGGCAGGGCAGGAGGGCTGGACTGTCTCTAGATAGAGTCTGAATTTGCTCTGAGGTCCAGGGAACCACAAGAGAGGCAAGGGGCTGTGCTTTTTTTTTTTTAATAGAAATATAGTTGACACACATTACATTAGTTTTAGGAGGACAACATAGTGAGCGGACAGCTCTGCATTATGCTGTGCTCACCACAAGTGTAGCTACCATCTGTCACCAAACAAGGGTCATAGTACCATCGACTCTACTCCCTATGCAACACCTTTCCCCATGACTTATTCCTTCCAGAACGGGAAGCCTAACCTCCTGCTCCCCTTCCACCATTTTTCCCTCCCCTACCCCCTCTGGCAACCATCAGTTTGTTCTCTGTTTATGGGTTCGTTTTTGCTTTTTTTGTTTGTTTATCCAATTGTTTTGTTTTGTAAGATTCCACATATAAGTGACATCATATGGTATTCCTCTTTCTCTGATTTGTTTCCATTAGCATAATACTCTAGGTCCATCCATGTTGTTACAAATGGCAAAATCCCATTCTTTTTAATGGTTGAGTAATATTCCATTGTCTGTTTATCTATCTATCTATCTATCTATCTATCTATCTATCTATCCATCTATCTATCTATCTACCATCTATCTATCTCTATATATCACATCTTCTTTATCCATTCATCTGTTGATGGCCACTTCAGCCACTTCCATATCAACTATTGTAAGTAATGTTCCAATAAACACAGGGGTGCATATATCTTTTCAAATGAGTGTTTTTATTTTCTTTGGGTAAATACAAAGTGGTACAAATACTGGGTCATAGGGTAATTTTATTTTTAATGTTTTGAGGAACCTCCATACTCTTTTCCACAGTGGCTGTACTAGCTTGCATTCCCACCAACAGTGCACGAGGGCTCCTTTTTCTCCATATCCTTGCTAACACTTGTTATTTCTTGTCTTTTTGAGTCTAACCATTCTGACAGGTGCAAGGTGATAGCTCATTGTGGTTTTGATTTTCATTTCCCTGATGATGAGGGATGTCGAGCATCTTTTCATGTGTCTGTTGGTCATCCGGATGTCTTCTTTGGAGAAATGTCCATTCAGGTCCTCTCAGGGGATGGTGCTTTTGAAAGCATGCTGGCCTGTAGGTTAGGAAGACGTGGTGCTGGACGAGGCTCTGCCTTTTTCTTCTCTTTGCCTCAGCTTTGTGACAAGGCAGACGCAAGGTTGTACTGTGACTTCTCTATGTTCTAGAGAACACACCTTAGGGTAGTGTGCAAGGTGACCATGTGGAGGCACAGAAACTTTTTGGTTTCAGGAATTCAGGACTGAAGACCTGGAACCAGCGCAGTTGTTAAAGAGAGCATCAGGAAGGGAAGGTTTCTAGAGATTTGGAAGTGACTCTCTGGGTGCTTTTGGGGGTCTACTTGGTGGAGATGGAGGTAGTGTAGGACGAGAGATTTCTTGGGAAGTGCTGTTTGGAGACTATGAGATCTTAGAAGGAGCCAAAAGTGTAGGACTAGACGTTGGCTGGGCAAAGCAGGGTAGGGAAAAGAGGGGCCTTGGTGTCAGACACGGGGTGGTTTTGAGTCCCACTTTAAGATCTACCAGCGGTGTGACTAGGGTGGGTGACCAACTCTTCTGGTTTGCACAGGACTTTCCCAGTTTTAGCACTGAAAATCCCATGTCCTGGGAAACTTCCCAGTCCCAAGTAAACTGGGACAGCCTGGGAGGAAAGCTGTAAGTTGCGTGTCCCGGGAACTCCCTCAGAGATGGGCAAGTGAGGATGGTTGGTGAATCTACTTGACCAACTTCAGCCTCAGATGCCTTGTCCACGAGGTGGGGACAACAACAATGCCTTCTTCAGGGCGTTGTATGGATGACATGAGACAGTACGTGTAAAGTACTCAGCAGAAAGATTTGCACCAAAAGGTTATACAACAAATATCTGTTGAAAAGGATGAGTTGGGTGAGCCCAGCAGATGACCCAGCTGGATGCAGATGGGATGGTAACATAATCCCGTGTTGCCGTGGGCCTTTGCAGACAGAGCCCGCTTTGGATTGGAAGTCTACCTGTATTTATAAAAGAGGGTTTGCCAAGAAAATTAGTAACGGCAACAAGGGAAATGTTAGCCAGTTGAGGAGGGCAAACCTTAGCGGCAGCATTTACATTTCGGTAATGCTTGTGCTAATTGTAGGTGAATATGTTCCTTCACTAGAGAATTTCAGAGATTCCCGAAAGACGTGCATCTCTGCTCTCTGACCCAGTTGACGCTGTGGCTGTGTGCTCAAATGAAATAAAGCCACGTTTTGCTTCAGTATTCATCCATTCATTTATTCACTTGTTCAGCAAATATTTATTTAGTATTTTTTGTGTGTTAGAGCCAGGCTCTATGCAAGTTAGGAAGAAATAGGAGAAGTAGTCTGCCTTCTTAGAAAATTTACAATACAATTGTTTTATCATTATGTATCTTTTCCTTGTTTGAGCTTGAACCATAATTCCTTCTTTCTTATTCTTCCCCACCCGCATCAAGGCCTTCTGATAGGTGTGTATATGATTTCATACTGCCTTTAAAGTCCTAGAATCCAGAAATAGAGAAATCAGAAAATCTCCATTAGGACATCTTGAAGGGATGGGATAGGGACAGGAAAAGTAGATTCGAGGAGCAGCAGAGAAGGTGAGGGAACTGAAAGGAAGGGGAGCAGGGGGAAGGAAGCAGGGGGAAAAGGGAGCAGAGGGGAGGAGGGGGAGGAGGAAGAGGGGGAGGGAGAGCAGGGGAGGGGAACAGAGGGGAGAAGGAGGAAGGGGGAGGGAGAGCAGAGGGGAGAGGAACAGAGGGGAGGGGTGAGCAGGGGGAGAGGAGCTGAGGGAGGGGGAGCAGGGGGAAAGAAGAAGCAGGGGGGAGGGGAGCACTGGGGGAAAGGCAGGGGTGGAGAAGGAAGGGCTGGAGTGAAGGGTTCCCAAAGGGGAAGTGGAAAAGCAGCAGGAGGACAAGGAGGGAAAGGAGAAAGGAAGGCAGGCTGCAGGGAGCACGTGGGGAAGGAGAGCCGCTGAGCGCAGGGGGAGGCTCGCTCAGCTATTCAGCTATAGCCCCCCCCCCTTGAATAGCATGCTGAAATTACACACGTGAGGCGTTTTTTGTTTTAATCGTGATTTTTTTCTTTAACCACAACTAAGAGGAAACCAGGGTAAAGACCAGAGCGAGGTGATGAGGGTGGGGTCCACAGCCCCCAGGCCGGCTCTGCCCGAGCTCCCCTGGGCCAGGGCTGTATCTCCTGCTCCAGGGGTCACCAGCTGCAGCCCCGGCTCCAGAGGAAGGAGCAGGACAAGGCCGTCCCCACGGCAGGCGCGGCTCCCTCCTGACAGAGGCCACCCCCTTGGGGAGTAGGCAGTTCCCCCGAGCTTTGCAAGCCACCGCTTCCTCAAACTGCTTCCTCCTCAGAACCGCTCTGGCGCAACCCTGCCGCCTCCCTTCCTCTCCCTTCACCTGAGGAGGCAAAGCAGGGTCAGGGAGAGCGCTTGCTCCCCCCCCCTTCCGCTTCTCCTCGGAGCTCCTTCTCCCTGTCCCTTCTCCTCCTCTACATCCCTGACGCTTGCCTGCCTCGAGTAGGAGACTGGGGACAAGAGGGCCTAACACACCCTCGGCCTGAGAGTCCAAGGAGGAAGAGTCGTGGTAAATCATCAGTCCACTTCGCCTTGGACCAGGACCGGATGGAAGGGCCTGCAGAGCATAATCGTTAGCCAAGAGCTGCGGCCCGAAAGGTTGAAACGTTCCATGATCCGAGCCAAGTGGTCAGATCCCTGGCTGCCTCAGTCAGCAAAACACCAAGGCAGGGTCTGGCCAGCCCAGGATCGGCCACCACTGTGGTGCGTCTTGGCAACCCCACACTGACTAATCTCTTAGGTTATGGTGTCAAGCGGCAACACCATTGTGGACGGTAAGCCTGAAAGGAAGCCATGCTGTCACATATCGATTTGGGGGATTAAAAAAAAAAAATATATATATATATATATTTTTCCCCCCGAAGGGTACACACACACACACACACACACACACACACACACACACACACATTCCCAATCCATCTGAAAGACGCTAAGCTAGTAAGTACAATTTGTCAGGCAATTCTTTTCTGAACTTGGTTCTGCGGTACCTCTCAGACCCTTGCAGTCCAGGCTTTCACGTCCCTGTGCCTCATTTTTGCGGCACATCATGAGACCCCTAGGATGCTTTTAGGTATGACTCAAGGGCCCGGACAGTCCGTCTTCTGATCAGACTCACGTAGATGCCATCGGCCCAGTGTTTCCAGAGGCTCAGGACGAGCTCGGAGACGATTCCATTCAATTACGCTTGCACATGGTGTACCAGTTTGCAAACGCTTTCCCCATGCAGCACCGAAGCCTGGAACAGGTCTGCCAGATGGATATGATCACCCCCAATTTGCTGATGAGAAAATGAAGATCCAGAGAGGTGGACTGACTAACCTGAAGACTTAGCGGCAGGTCCAGGTTTCCTGTCTTCAGTCCTATGCTTTTCCACCAAACCCGTTGCCTGTCAAGGACATAAAAATAATAACTAATATGGACCGAGTTCTTGCTGGTCACCAGACACCACGCGAAGTACTCTAACATGCATCATCTCATTTATTATTTCCAACAGGTACGTGAAGAAGATGATATTATTGTCCCCATTTTACAGATGAGAAAATGAGGGCTTACAGGGTTGAATGCATTGCTCACAGTAGAGTAAGGACCTAAATCCAGCCAGTTTGATCCCACAGCTGGAGTTCTTTACCCCCCCACCCCCATCTCACGTAGCAGGCCAGGGGTGGGGTATTTCATTGTCTGACCAGTTTCTTTGTGTCTTTGTTTTAAAGTGTCAGTGCTCTGGGATAGCACAAGCCCTGCTTACTAAGTCCTCTGCAGGCAAACACAATTAAAGTGGTTGCCAGGTCTCTGGGGTTGGGGGGACAGGAGAAGGGGAGGTTCTAGGGGGGCATCAGGCAGCAGGGGGCTGGAACGGAGGTGGGAGAGGGGCTTTCCCATTCCAATATGGCCACGGTGACAAGGACGGAAGGGTGGGACGGTACCACGCTTGTGCAGGGACACAGGGCCACCACCGCTCCTTTCCAGCCATATGGGCCCTCGTGGTCCTTTTTATAGCTCCACATATGGCACTTTCTTAATTGAATTTTTCATAATAATTGATCTGACCTGTATCATTCTGTTAGCTTTAGCAAAACAAATTCTGACAGGTTTTGATATTAGAACTAAAATCTGTTTGCATCTAGCTGAGGACCCATAAAGCAGACTGAAATCATACTAATGGTGATGTACAATCTGCTTGCTACCATAAAGTTCTTGTTATTTACATGTAGCAAACCATCCAGAGATAATGTGAGCCTTGAGTCTCCTTCCAGCTTTTACTGATCTTCTCTCATTTACCAAACAGGGGCAGGGGGAGGGCTGAAAAGAGGCTCCCTAGGTCACCTTGGCGTGCCCCTTCCTGATGCCTGCATGTGTCACACAGCATGCTCCTGGTGCACGTGACTCTGGGATAATGGTCCCCGGGGGGCTGGAGGCTGTTTCCGTTGAAAAGCCTACCGTCTGAGGGGAGGAAGACGCATGCTCCTATTCTCAGGGGTTGCTTTTCAGGCATTTTCCCTGCAACAATCCTGGTGGTGCTTAGAGCCCAGTGGGCTCAACCTGGGCTCCACCTTTAGAGATCCCGTGCTCCCTGCACCTGCTCCTGCAGGGCGATGGCTCTGGAGGGCTGAGGCCGTGTGTCCACTCAGAGCCCATGCCCCTCCCCACACCAGGCGCCTGGAACTCCAATTCCTCTCCAGACACACAGATCTCTCCTCCGGGTCTGAGTCCCTAACTCCAGTGCACTCCTGAGCTCTGCGCTCTGAGGGGACACAGAGAGGATCCACCAGAGCAGGGGGCTGTGGACGAAGCCTGGACCTGTCTCCATATCTGTGAATAAGGCTCCTCACAGTGTGGGACAGAGCCGGGGCTGGGAGAGGATGGGGTGCAGCCTCGCACTGGGGCCCCCCCTTCTCCTCATGTGTCATGTTCACTGAGAGACTCTGAGAAGTTTGAGATTTGAACTTGGCCTTCCGGGTCATTATGAAAATTTATTTGCCAAGGCAGGAGGATAGAACATATTTCCTTCAGCAGTGTGTTAGCTTGACTTATTCCTGTTACATACTTAGGCATATTTCCTGTGGCCCATGGGGCGGAGATCGAGACTGATGAGTTACGCAGGTGGGGGCTGGGAGAGCAGATCAGAGGGCCTCTCCTGGAAAGAGCTCACTAAGGAATGGGGAGGGGTGGGGAACTTGGGTTTTCCCTTTGCATCTGCAGCCAAGTAACTGAATGTCCTGGATCAGCTCTTTGAGGGCCCAGGTCCCCATCGGACAAGAGCGAGGCTGTAGGTTAGCAGATTTCAAAGAGTGTTCTAGACCCTGTGCCCTGACAAACCACCTCTGAAAAATAGGGTTCTGTGGTCAATTTGGAAGACAAATTCTTTCTTTTTTAGAGTCTTCATGCACATTGGCGTAATCAAGCCTTCTAGAAGTCCTAGAGTTTAAAAATAAACCTGATTAATTTTAATTGACCTTGTTTCTACACCGGGCGTTTATTGGGTGTTTATTGGGGCCGTGCCGTGTGCTTTATATAGGTGCATTTTATTTAATGATCACACCAGCCCTACAATATAGGCCTTGTTAGTATCCCATTTTATAGATGTGGAAACCGGGAGTTAGAGAAGCCCAGTAACCTGCCCAGAATCAGGACGGGGGCCTTGGCACCCGACTCTGGAGCCTCGGCACCTGACTCCTGGGCTGAAGCCCACACTCATCTTCAAAAGCAGCCTATGATCTCTTTTTTTCTTGTGGGTCATTAAGACACCTTTTCTGTACTTTTCTCTTGTGGTGGTTATTACCACAGGCTCAGTGTGATCTCCTATGTATTTATTAGAAAGAGACGATTTCTGAGGCGCCTGGGTGGCTCAGTCGGTTGGGCAGCCAACTCTTGATTTCAGCTCAGGTCATGATCTCAGGGTCCTCAGACTGACCTCCCCCTCTCCCTTGGGCTCTGCGTTCTGTGGGGAGTCTGTTTTTTTCTTTCTCCCTCTTCCTCTGCCCCTCCCCCTGCTCTCTCTCAAATAAATAAATAAATAAAAATCTTCAAAAAAGAGACTATTTCTGTTTCTCATTCTAAACATTCTTCAAAATTAAAAAAAGATTTAAAAACAACGTCAAATATACAAATGGCCAATAAACCGATAAAAAGGCGCTCAATGTCATTTGTCATCAGGGAAATGCAAATCAAAACCGTAATACCATTTCATACCCACTAGGATGGCTATAATCCAAAAGCCCCCCAAATAGTAAGCGTTGGCAAGGATGTGAAGGAATGGGAAGGCTCCCACACTGCCGGTGGGAATGGGGAGTGGTGCAGCCACTTTGGAAAACAGCCTTGCAGCTCCTCAAAAATTAATCATGGAATTGCCAGATGACCCAGCAATTCTACTCCTAGGTGTAAGCTGGAAGGAAATGCAAATACTATGTCCACACACAAGCTTGAACATAGATGTTCGTAGCAGCAGTCATCTTAATAGCCAAAACTACCCAAGTGTCCATCAGCTGATGAATGAGGAGCAAACTATGGTATATCCATAGCGCAGGATATCATTCAGCCTTACAGGGAATGTAGCACTGCTACCCGCTACAGGAATGGTGACCCTTGAAAACACGGTGTTAACTGAAAGAAGCCAAACACAGAAGGACAAATATTATATGATTTCATTTACACGAAAGGTCCAGATTAGATGAATCTGTAAAAACAGAGAGCAGATTAGTGGTTGCCTAGCGTTGGGGAACATGGGGGTTTTGCAGCTGGCTGACAGCTAAAGGGGTTAGGGCCTTTTTTCGTGTGTGTGCTAATAAGAATGTTCTAGAGTTGACAGTGGTGCAATACCAAAAGTTCTGTGAAATACTAAAAACCATTTTTTAACACTTTAAATAAGTGAATTATATTGCAGTAAAGCTGTTACCTCCAGACTCCCCACGATATTAAAGACGTTTAGAGAAAGAGACGATTAGTGTCTTTCACGTTGCATCTGCCCTTCTTACGTCGCCTCTGATCATTGCACTGCATGCAGGTGTGCATGCATTCAGATAGTCACTCAAATATGAGAGCACGAAGGCTAGTCGCAATTCTGTTTCTTCATTGATTCTTCTACGGATTCACTCATTGCTCGTTCTTTTTTTAAAGCATCCATCCAGTGCAGAGCCACTGAGCCCTTCCATATGCCAGGCACTGGCTGGGATTTAGCCATGAGTGGAGTAGGTAAGATCTTGGTTCAAAAGGAGTTCTCAGTCTGCTTGGGGCGGTGGAGAAATGCACAGGCATTTGCAGTGCAAGGAAAATGCTGAGACAGGGAGCCTTGTTGCAAGGAAGATCATGAAGCGATCTGGAAGAAGTGATGCTTCAGCTCATTGCTGAAGGGTGAGGTGCTTGGGCAATTTGTAAGGTCTCTAAATACTCAGAGCCAGGGCAGTAAGGGTGTGGGGTGAGTTAAGGTTGAAGGTGCGGGTAGAAACCAGACAAAGAAGGGCCCAGTGGTCATTTTAAGGAGACTGTGCTATAACCCAATGGAAGCCAGTGAAGGCTTTGGAGCAGGGCAATGGTATATTTTCAAATTGTTATAATTGAAAATAGCCATACTTGCTATGGTCCCAACGTTTGTGTCCTCCCCCAAAGTCATATGTTGGAACCCCATGCCTGATACGATGGTATTAGTAGGTGGTATCTCCCAAAGACCAGTGAGCGTGGAGCTTGTATGAAAGGGCCTTAGAGGGGCACCTGGGTGGCTCAGTCTGCTGAGTGTCTGACTCTTGGTTTCAGCTCAGGTCAGGATCTCAGAGTTGTGAGATCAAGCCCGGTGTGGTGCTCCCCACTCAGCATGGAGTCTGCTAGAGATTCTCTCTCCCTCTCCCTCTGCCCTTCCCACTCATGCTCTCTTTCTCTCTTTCTAAAATAAATAGATAAATCTTAAAAAAAAAAAGAAAGAAAGAAAGGAAAGCCTTATAAAAGAGGCTCCAAAGAGATCCCCAGACCCTTCTATTGTGGGAGGACACAGGCTCCCCAGTCTGGGCTCTTTTGTTATAGCAACCTAAACAGACTAAGACAATACTATTTTAGAGTCTAATATTTCATTTAAAGTAATTTTTATAATTTTACATAAGTTTCATACTTGTTGATAATGGCTGCCTATGTCATCAGACCGACACTGTCTCACTAGGGAGCAGACCAATTGTTGGACGTGGATGTTTTTATTTCCAATTTTTGCCCCCACCACCCTTCCCCTTATTTTAGTCAACAAGGCACTGGGTGTCCTCATTTCTCATGCATTAACCCCCCATTCTGCTCTCTATTCTGGTTAGCATTGCAATGAACATTTTGTTTCTTCTACGAGTTATTTCTGGAAATGCCTATCAAAGGGCTCAAGAATCTCTCAGCTCTTACTTGGTTCCACCATTGCGCTTGCTAACCAGGCTGTCAGCTGATACCCACCACCAGCACAAGGTGAGAGGGATCATTTCTTCCTTTTCTCTTTTCCTTTTTTGGTGCGGGGGCCTTCTTTCTCTGCATACCATCTGTCGCATCTGCGGGCTAACCCACCTAAAGGCTGAACCAGTCATCATATCTCAGGCATGACATATCAAAAAAGTGAGCAAACCATAGAGAATTTGAGACTATTAGTCAGGGATGGAGTCCCTGGAGAAGGAAGCTGTCGGGACCACGAGTTAAATAAGATAAAACCGAGCTTAAATCACTGGTGGTGTTGATGCAACTTTGCCAAGTTCCCTACTCTATAGTTTTCTGTCAGAATTAATTTTTCTCCCCATGAGATCCATGGTTGCTTAAAAAAAAATTTTCCCAGCTCCCATCCCCCCATTTTGGAGCCTTTTATCCATCGGGAGAATCCAACAGGGAAAGGCGCTAGTCTTTTGTATAATAAAAGGTTATCTAAATGGAATATGGCATTAATGCCTTCCTCTGAAATACTGTCAAAATAAAGATGACATTTAAACATCCTTGCTACTACAGCACATAAAAAGAGAATTACCTCTTATTCTGTGGAGCCCTACAAGTAATCATATATTTTTATAACAGCAATGGCAGTTAACTTCTGTTGGACTCGGGTTTGTCTTTAGCAGGAAAAGTTGGTTCCAGGAAGATTCTGGCTGAAAGAGAATGTCCTGGCTAATGTTCTTCATGTAGGATGGGGTCTTACGTAGCATGTTGGCTGAAAAATGGTTTGAGACTCCATGTTGAAAGCCATCGTTTCTTCTTTGAGATCTGGAGGAACATTGGGGCATGGGAGGCTTTCAGGGAATACAAAGTACACTATCCACAGTCAGGAGACCAGCATCTAGGCTCTACTCTGCCCCTAATTGTTTCCTTCAGGATCTGTAAGGTCCTGGTTGAGCAGTTTCGTGAGTCTCCTGATACAGTCCACATGGATTTATTGGCAGGAAAGGAACAAGAGATGGTGCAGTACTTGCATGAGAAAGGAGGGTACACTCTTCCTGCAGGTTGTCTGAACTCTTGGCTCGACAGGTGCGCAGTGCCTGGGGCCACCCATGCCAGGCTGGCTTGCTCAGGAGGCTGGGGGATTCAGGAGTGGGAACGCTGAAGGAGGACGTTGTGTGGCACAGTAGGAAGAGCATAGTGTGGCCATCAGGAGGCGAGTCCTGGAACGGCTCATCTTCCCCGTGATTGGGACTTGAGCATTTCTTACATCTTCCCTGGCTTTGAGGGAAGCATCCTCAGTCACTGAGTGAGTTAGCTGGTTTCGTGGTACCTGGGAATTTCTTCCGGCTTGGGCGATTTGTGATTCCGTGATTTCTTTCTGAAGAAGTTCCAGCCTCGGCCTCTGTTTCCATATGGAGACTTCATGGCCCTCAGTGGATGGACTCCTCGAATCTCATCCCAAACAACTGTCTGTGGCGTTGAGGGGACTCTCCTCTGCTATTTAGATCACACCTGTGCAGTGTGGTTGTGATGGCCTATGTCATCATGTCTCGTCAAGCAGAAACTCTTCAGAAGCCGAGGAAGAGAAAGGAAACATTCGTATTTCTTTCAGGTTTCCATGTGGAGATACAGACAGGCCAGTGACTCATGGGCTTGGGGACCTGGGGGATGATTATGTAGTGGTGATGACTCTTTTTGTGACATAAATGGCAGCAAATATTAGGTAGCTGGAATGAAGGAAATGTTTCAGGTGGTCCCAGTAGAAGATCCAGGTTCACGATTTTGTTGAAAATAAATTTGTGTCTACTCTTAGCTCAGCAAGAGAGACTCACTTCAATCAGTGTCTCCAGCTGACAAGATTCAGGAGATTTATTTTTATGTGAACATCTATTACCTTCCAGACATCATGTTTAGCATTTGACTCTTGCACTCTGTCTTGATGGACATACACATGTTATAAACATTGTCATTTTTCAGGAGCAAACAAGCCCTTTCTGATACATGAGCTGGTCACAAAAGTAGTTGCTTAGTGCTTGCTGGTTGTATGATTAGATCAATACAACGAAAACTCTCCTTTCATTCTGTTCTTCGTTGCCATTGTGATTTCCTTCCCCATATGATTAGATTTTATTCAAGTATTAGGAAATGTCTGGAGCTCTTCAACCAGCTTTCTTTCGGGAGGGTGATGGGGGAAGAGTGAGGGGGGAGTGAGGAGGGGTCATTTTGTCCCAGCTAGATCCTTCACTCTGAAGAGGATTTGGACCTTCAGAGGTGCCTGTGTGGCTCAGTCAATTCAGCGTCCAACTCTTAGCCTCAGCTCAGGTCTTGATCTCAGGGTCCTGGGTTCAAGCCCTGCGTTGGGCTCCAGGCCGGGTGTGGAGCCTACTTAAAAAAAAAAAATCATTGGACCTTCAAAGAAGAACCAGTACACCTTTGCTTGTTTTTCCTACCCGTTGTTTCCATAAAACCGGCTCACTGGTACTAACCACAAGCTCTAAGATTTAAGGCACGGTGTTGAATTTGTAAACATTCCATCTTGAAGATGTTATTCTAGGTTGAAAGAGGTCAGTTCAATGAAGAGCACAACTTCCAAAAGTTCTCATGACAGCCACCCACCTGGGTGTGCAATGTGGGAGGAATCTGTATTCGCAGATTGAGCCTTCTCTATGGGCTGGGGTGGCAGGTCACATTATTCCTTGGCCAAGGCTGTAGGTTCTTCCCATCTGTACTCCAGCTAAACCATGCTAGCAGGAGGCTTTGGTAACGTGGTTCATGTACCCGTGGTTTGTGTTTCTGAAGGTGTTTAGCAGTGGGGGGGAATCCCTGGGATTTACCAAATATTCTCTCCATGCAGAATACAGTTGCTGATTCAGGGGAATGGGGATTGCATAATGTGATGTGTCAACTTGACTGGGCTAAGGGATGCTCAGATTAGCTGGCAAGCATTATTTCTGGGTATATCTGTGAGGGTGCTTTTGGAAAAGGTTCCTATTTGAATCAGTAGACTGAGTAAATAAAGGAAATTGCCCCCACCAATGAGACTGGGCATCATCTCATTCTTTGAGGATATGAATAGAACAAAAAGGTGGAGGAAGGGAGAGTTTGCTCTCTGCTTGAGATGGGACAGCCACCGTCTCCCACCCTGGGACATCAGTGTTCCTGGTTGTCAGGCCTCTGACTTAGTCTAGGACTTACACCATTGGTTCTCCTGGTTCATAGGTCTTCAAGTTTGGACTAGAGCTAGACCGTTGGCATTCCTGGGCCTCTAGATTGCAGATGGAAGATGGTGGGGCTTCTTAGACTCCATAATCCTATGAGCCAACCCTCATAATCAATCTCTTTCTATGTATCTCTCTATATCCTGTTGATTTTGTTTCTCTGGAAAACACTGACGGATACACATACTAAAGCATCTTCAAATTATGACTACAATATTACTTTCATCACCACACAAGCATTTCTTTTCTGAGCATGAAAATGTGTCAGGTGCTGGGGACACCTCCACATCAAAGATATGGCCCCTTACCTCAAGGCACTCTCTCTCCAGTGGGGGAGATTCATGAGCAAACCCCAAAGTATGATAGCAGAATGGGAGCAGAGAAGGGATCGAGGCAGACCCCCAGGAGGAAGTCAGAGCTGAGCAGCCCTGGGGAACCTGTAAGTGTCATTGAGGGAAAGAGCTGGAACAGGGGATCCAAGCTTAGGGGTAATGCATGCAGAAGCACCATGAAAAGAACATACTGTACATAGCATGGGGTAGTTCAATTACAGGTGGTACGTGTGTATTTTGACGTAAGATGGGCTGGGTAAGTGGCGAGAGATGAAGTTGGAGAGGGAAGCAGAGACCCAGTGATGAAGTCTCTGCCTTGTGTACAGTTTGGAGGACGTTGATCTTTATCCTCTGCTGATAACATGGGGAAGCATCTAGAAGGTTTAAGTGTGAGCATGGCACCCACTCAGTAACTCAACAAACCTCCTGGGAACCCACCATGTTCCAGTGTGGTTTTAGGTGCTGACGTCACAGCAACAAACAAGACGGCTGGGTTCATGGAAGACGTGGTCTGATGGGCATCTTCGAAGGAGCGGCAGTGGTGGGGGAGAGGCTGGGTTTGGGGCCGAATGAGAAATGAGAATCTGGGACTCTGGTTCTCCGACCCGCATCGAGCTTGTCTGGGAAATGTCCCTGATTGTCTCTAGCAGTCCCCAGGGCAGGACAGTAGTTTATCTGAAGTACTTAAAAAAAATCAGAACACTGGGACCTGGCTAAACACAAACCAGAAAACTGATGAATCAGCCAGCTAGGACATTTATAGAAATAAAAGTCACAGTTTTTATAGATTAATTCACTAAAAGCCAGAAACACACGTGCCAAGAGTTTGGGAAGTGATTCCTGGAAATGCCCAAGAGGGCACAAGTGGGTGAAGGTGGGCGTGTGTGTGTTGGGAGCACCGTGGGCGATGGGGTCCGATCTCACTGCGGGCCTCTGGGCGACCCACCTCTTAACCATCTCAACGAAGGGGTGAGGATGCTGGGGTGTTTATCCACCAGCTCCTCCTCTATCTGTCAGTGGTTAAGGGCTGCTTCCGAGGGCATCAACTTCCAGTTTGCCCTGTTTCTAGCTCACCATTTTCCCGTGCCCAGAGTCCCGCGTATTTGTGGGAAGCGGCTGTAAGTGTGTCGGGGTGGATCCTGAGGGATGCGGGTGGGACAGTGGTGGCATCTGCCACAGGAATTCAGAAACGAAAGATTTTTATTCATCCATAGGCACCAGACTCTCTATTTGCAGTAATAAGTATAACACAACAATCCTAAGGATTCGGTTAGCTCCGTGGTCTTCAACTCGGGGCGATTTAGCCCCCCAAGGGGCATCAGCTAGTGTCTGGGATCATTTTTGGTTGTCACAACTGGGAGGGGGACACTATTGGCCTCTAGTAGGTAGGCCAGGGATGCTGCAAAACATTTCTGCCCGCAAAAACTGTTCAGTGCACAATGTCACCAGTGCGGAGACTGAGAAACCCTGCCCTGAGTTACTGCTATTTCAGAAATAAGAACTCCAAGCTTCAGAGAAGTTGAATCACTTTTTGGGAGGGTGATTAGAAACCCAGTGCATGGCCCAGACAGAATCTGAATCAAGTTTTATCTGCTTCCAAAGCCCGTGCTTTCTGATTTATGTTGGTCTGCCTGACAGAGAGAGAAAACCCGAATCCCAGAGGCTCGCTGAAGAAAATGCTGCATCAGACTGGCCATGTCTTCTGGCCCAGAGCTTCAAAGGAGCTGGCTGGAACTGGAAGGAGGTGGGGAGCAAACACCTTTCCCATCTTTCCCTGGCTTCTCTCTCGCGGGCAAGTTGGGGCAGGCTCCGTGGGCACGGATCCTGCATCTGCATACCAGGGCTGGCGAGGTGCCCTCAGCTGGAAGCCCTGACTCCTTCCCAACGCACAAGGACGCCCTTCTCTGCCAAAGCTGGCTGGTGGTTCTTTCTGGAATGGCAACTCTCCCCATCCCCCCAGGCTTGGGACAATCTTCTGGCAGGCACATGTGTTGCCGAGTTACAGGTGGTGCGGACACGGTTTGGAAGGGATCCCAGCTCGGCCTCCTCCCAGGAGCCTTCATTCACTCACCAGATCAGAACTGGCTGCTTGCAGAATCCCGGGAGTCCTAGCTGCTCCACGAACCCAGCTTCAAGGGTGGCAAGAGCTTCTGAGAAGCTAGGATCATCTTGGAAGCTGCCACTGCCCTGTCCTTTTGCCTCCTTAGGTTAGAAATATTTTTGCAATACCACTGAATTCTCTGGTTTTGTGTTTTTTTTCCCCTTAGGATAGGGAGTGAATGCAATAATTAAAAGAGGAGTGCAAAATGTGAGGGAAAGAGGGACAGGCTCAAAACTGGGGGTTCGATCCAGATAACTTCGGGTCTGTGTGCTTGAGTCGTTTCATTGTGGGAGGCCAAGTGTACCCCGATTTCCTCTGGCTGCAGGACATAGGCTCTCTTCGAGAACATCCAGCACTGTAGTATCGTGTCTTCTGGTCTCCAGACCTAACCACCTGCCTGGGGGACTTTGCAGCGATCCCATATGCCGATTCCGGGCTGTTTAATCCAATGTTCATTTGATGTTGGTGGAATTCCCATGTGGACCTAGTATAGAAAAATTAAGTGTTTCCAGCAGCTTAAGTCCAAAGGGAAGCATTAGCCTTTGGTAGTACATAAATTTAAACAATACCACATCTCAGTAATATGTTTTTTGGCAGCACTCAGTACTCACTAGTTTACTTGTTTATTCATAATTCATTTTTTTTCATTTATTCGACACGCAGGTCCTGAGTACTTAACTATGGTTAAAGCTTTTAGCAGGTGCTTTAGGGACACGAATGTACATACGATGAAGTTCTTACCATTGACAAGCTTAAAATCTAACGGGGAAGGAGAGACCAAGCATGACCTCACATTGCAGAACATACATAATACAGGAGCAGTATGAAAAAGTATAGCGGTTCTTTTCTGTTCTGGGCTATGAAATACTTTTGGCGTGCTGATGCGGCAGCAAATGCGGGCTACGACGTTTTTCTTTCTTTTTTTTTATATTAGAGTAATTGGTCCTGGAGAGGAGAGAAAAATAGTCCTTTCGTCAGAGGGGCTGGTAAGGTTTGGGGAAAAGATAGCAAGCAAGTAGGCTTGGGTCCAAAATAATTTCTTCCCTTAAAAACTTCTCGTCCTTGTCTCCCATGATCGTCTCCATTAATTCAACTAACATTGTATTACACATCAGCCCTGCTCCAGATGTCGCCTGTGGACCCCACTGGCCTATGAACTTTGACTAATCCATCCTGAGATAAGGACAGAAATTGATGGTAAGTGTTTAGAAACAGTCCCAGCAATTGGACAGTCCTTTCAAATCTGTTGACCCTTATCATTATAACAAATTGGGGATTGTATTTTGTATATGTTTTAAAAATTCCTTTTTGCTAATATTTTTATTGTGCTTTCCAAAAAGGCCAGTCTGTGACATATTGGAAACAAAATAATATAAAAGCTATTCCTTATCCTCGGTGGCTCGGGAAGTGCTGAATAAATGATCGCATACATCTGTCTTCCCAGCAGACCAGAAACTTTTTCGGGGAAGGAGCTCTGTGCTCCGCGCTTGTATCTTGGCCTCGAGCCTATGAATAGGTGTTCCTTCATTATTTGTTGAGTGAAATGAAAACATAAACGGGATTTGGGTCAGTCGTCAGTGAATTATTTTTCACCATTAGAAAGCCTATTTGGATTTCTCAGCTTGGAGTAGCGCTTGGATCTGTATGTTCATTCCCTCTGAAAGCAGTGCCTGACCTGACAGTCCTAGTGATGCTTTCAAGCCTCAAGGTTGTAGTTCTGAATGCTAATGTTCTGTTCTTCTGTGGATGTGTACCTACTCCCTTTCCTTCTGTGCTCCATGAGCAGAAAGGTTGAATCCTTAGCCCTCACCCTCCAAGTGTAGTATATTGGACCCTTTCCAGTTTTAGATTTTTCTTAAAGGGCAGACACAGGGGTCTCCTACATTATTGTTCTTCTTGTAATGGCCATTGTTTTACTAAGATCTCATTCATTCATCTGTTCTACCACATACACTGCAAACATTTATTAACTACCTATTCAATTATGTACTTAACACTGTGCTAGGCATTGGGGATACAAAGGAGAGGAACCCCTGTCCCCACTCTCAAGGACTTACAGTCTGGTGGAGAGAGGGGCATACAAAGGAATTACAGGCTCTAAGGAATTACAGACGCCAGGATGAGAAAGAGAAGAGACACAAGGTCTTTATGAGAAACAGAAGTCAGATTTGGAGTGGTCTGCTCTGTGTTGGAAGCCAGAAGAGGCTTCATGGAAAAGGGGTTTCTTGAGTTGGGTTGGAAATGTGAGAAGGTGTTTGTCAAGAAAGACAACCCTGCTGGCAGAGAGCGCCCACGGAAGATGTGTAGTATTGAGGGTAACCACAGGTTCTCTAGCCCGGTTCAAATCCTGACTGTGCCATTCCAGCTGTGTGACCTAGGCCAATTAGCAGACCTGGGCCCCAGGTTGCTTATAAGTAGGATGAGAATAATAATAGCTGCAGCTTCATAGGGTTTTATAAGTTTTAAAAGAGCGCTTTTACATATAAATTAACCTTACAACAACAGGTGTTTTGAGAACTCTATACATTCCAAAATGAAGGCTTGGGGAAATAAATCCAAACAAACCCGGAGAGTTTCACCGAGGGTCATATCATAGGGAGCTGTCTATACATGCTAAGGACCTTCCACTTTGTCCTGCATATCGGGTGGAATGACTGAAGACCCTTCACAAGGAGCGACTCTCTCAGATTTGTGTTTTAGAGGGTCAGTCTGGCTCGGAATAGTGAACAGAGGGGTGCACTATCAGAGTCAGCAGAATCCTCTGGAGACCAAGCATTCTTCCTGAGAAGACAATGGAATTCGTGGATGGGGAGAGTGGAGGATGTGGTCAATGTCGCTGAGATCAAACCTGAAGGGCTGAGTGGTGAGTTACAGGGTGTGAGAGGGCAGGACATAGTGTGGGATGACTCTGCCGTTGGCTGGCATGGTGGCTGGTGGGGAGGTAGAGGCTGGGAGCTAGTGGCTACAGGAGAAGGAGCCAGCTTTGGTGGGAAGATGATGAGTTACGAGGGGTCCATGTATCTGTATGGTGTCCGTGTGGAGGTGCCCAATAATTAAGTGGACCTATGAATATGGAGTCCTGGTGATAAACATGAGCTAGCTCTGTAGATCTGAGAGCCATCTTGCTTAGAGAGGGCAGTGGAATCTATGCAAGTGGAGGCATGACTTGGGAAAGTCTTTTTGTTGAAAGGGCGATGTTTCTGATATCATCAGGAAATAGTTGATAATATTCATGTGAGTCTGGGGAAGGAGTTTGAGTACTCTTCACTGGGCGGAATCATTTGCATAATCAGGATCAATAAAGTCAAGCGAAGGCCTCAAGGAAAGAAAACATTGTAGAGTGGGCAGGAAGTAAACAGAGGTAGGAAAAATAGAAATTGGAATCCTGGTGAAAACAGAGAAAATAGGAAGTAAAATCAGGAATTCAGGTGTTCAAAGAGGTTATGAGGTTATTCCAGAAGCTCTGGAGATCAAGAGCACAAGGGGTGGAGAAGCTCCTTCATTTTGACAAAATGTTTTGGACGTGCAGGTGAGTTCTCTTTGTCTTTATAGGTTCACGTAAAGTTTTGAATTCCCAGCTTTTCTTGGAAGTTGGGAAATCTGACAATATTGGGTCTGCACTGGCTCAATGTGTTGGTTGGCTGGAGCTGGGTAGCAGCTACTCTGTGGAAGAGAAGTTGACCCTCTCCTGTTTGTCCCTGTCTCCATCACACTCTACTGTGTCACCTTGTCAACTTCACTCACTCACATTTCCTGCCTGTAAATGCCCTGGAGGCATTTACATTTGCAACCCTTAGAGAGAGAAGGCACACTCTAGGTGACAATGTTGCACTCTGGGCTGTATCTGGTTCTGAAAGTTCGTCTTGTGTCCAACTGCTTTTCCCACTTATCTCAAGACCAATATTGTTTCATGAATCAGAGCTAATGGTTGAGACTCCGTTACTCTATGGTTAGAGCTTATGTCTTTCTTTCTCTCTTTCCCCTTCCCTTCCCTTCCTTCAGTAGGCTCCATGCTCATCATGGAGCCCAACATGGGGCTTGAACTGATGACCCTGAGATCAAAACCTGAGCTGAGATCAAGAGTTAGATGATTAACCGACTGAGCCACCTGAGCGCCCCTAGAGCTTGTGTGTTTCTTCCTATAATTTACATCTTAGATGATGACCCCCATCTAGGTATGGTTCTGCTACCACCATCATCATGGCCAACCTCATCATTGCAACCACCACTAATACCATTATTATAACCACCAGTGGCAGCAACCTCACCATCATCGTTATCCTCCCCCCTCATCACCACTATCACTGATGCCATCCTTGGCTAACATTTACTGGTCACTTACTGTGTTCTGGCACGGTGCTGAGGCTTCACATGTTTTCTCCCTACAACCCATGCAGCAGGCACTCCTAGCATTCCCATATTACAAGCGAGGAAATGGAAGCACAGACTGGTCACGTGATCAGCCCCATTCTTGCATCTACGAAGTGTCAGGATTCAAACTCAGGTTCACTTGATCTGAAAATGAAGCTTTTAACCAGGTTGCCTACACGTCTTCAAGGGTCTGCCTGACGTTTAGCTCTATCGTCCTGATAGGTGTTTGCACTGCCTGGAAAATCTTTGTGTTATTTTCCTTTTAGGTCATCTACTAAAATGTTTAAACAAGGTTATTCATAGAATGAATCTCTGGGGAACCCCGACGTGAGAAATTTTTGACGCAGAGAAGTGCAAGATTGTCCCTAGCCTGTTGTTTCCTACCTGAAAACCCATTTTAGAACCTGAAAGCACGTGACCCACTGTGCACACAGGTATGGAATTTTATAGAGGATTTTGGAGAGTCTCAGAACATTCTATGCTATCAGTAATGCCTTATTCACATACTTATGTCAAATACTGAAGTGAATCACTGATAGAGGTGAGGCTTGTGTCCTTCAGAGCTGGATATCATGAACTGTACCAAGCACTCAATAGGCATTATTTTATTTGGTTTTCTCACCCAATATCCCCATTTATCAGATGGAAATGTTGAGGCTCAGACTGCTGAAGTAACTTGCTAACGTAGTCAGGAGAGCAGCAGGGATCTGATCACTGCTCTGAGTGCTCCCAGAACCTGCATTTTCATGCCATTACTGAGAAATAGGAATAAAATGTAGGAGAGTGGGAGTGTAGTGGAAATGTCAGCTTCCCAAATGGCTCTATCTTCCTGAAGTGCTTATTGTATTTGGGCCTGACGTTCAAAAGCCTGGTGAGACAAAGCAGAGGCAGAGACAACACCCAGAATCATTCCCTGGGCCTGGCTCTCGGAGCTACTTGGGGTGGTGCGGGCTCTCTCCCTGCAGTTTCCTAATGCACTTGCCCTTTCCCAGCCTACGCTCACACGCTTCTCCCAACAAACGGCATGTCTGTTTGCCTCCCACTAATGGGGAAAGTTGTCCACTTACTCGATCCTGACAATTATGGTTTTGAAAGAAACTTTGGAAGCTTAATCATTTGGGAATGTTTAGTCACTGAATCTAATTTCTAAGGGACTTTAAAGGTAAATAAATGATTCTGCCTTACCTCCTCTAAAAGGTGTGGTGGGGTCCAAATGGGTGTTAACTTTTGGAATGGATTTGTCAGATACATGTGGGATGTTATTAGATCTTGACTTTAGTGCCTTCTAAGCCAGGACGCCTTGGTACGGTCATTCTGAAAGTAGATGAAGAACTCAAGGCTGGGCGGAGAGCTGCAGGGGAAGGACACAGGGGGTGTGCTCTCAGTTAGACACAGCAGCTTTCTAGTTTTGCAAACTTGGACTAATGTTCTAATACCCCTAAGCCTCAGTTTCTTTATTTGAAAAAATGGGGATACCCACAGAAGCTGAGATGGTTGCCAAGAGTGACAGCAGCAGAAACAATAGCTATTCTATTATTTTTCTTAATCGGTCTTGATCTACCTGATAATCTCATCTACCCAGACCAGCTGGGTGAGCCCTGAGTCGTTGACTGCTCTTTATTTAGCACCATTGTTCTGATGGGGGGTTAGAAGGCTGCCCGGTTGCTGACCAAGGATTTTTCTTCTGCCCATTAAAATGCTATCATTTACACTGCACCGACCATGATGAACGCACTGGCAGAAAACGGGGCCTCCCCACCGGGCTGCCCTGAGCCTGGTCCCCCGCAGCAGGGGCTCAGGAGGCTAAGCAGGGATTTCACCTTACTCAGGGAGAAAAGATTCTGCTGATTTTGTAAGTCTGGAATTCCGCAGATTGGCCACAGTGCTGTCCCTCTCAGCACCCATGCGTTCAGGTCCTCCCGTGGAAAAAAAAAAATAAGGAAAACTAGAAAGGAAAGGGGAAAAACCAACCACGTCTCTCTTTTCCCAGTCTGCTTCTTTAATTGGGAGGTTTAATTGACTGTGGCCCGGCTTACCCAGGGGCTGCGCTGGGGCTTAAAGACTCGATCGGTTGTTCGCACTAGTTATTTGATACTTTTTGCTGTAGGTCAAAGTGGCTAGACATTCTGGTTTTGCAGGGACTGTCCCCAGTGACAGGGCTCAAAGTGGTGCTTTTTAGCCACTGTATGATGTAATGTGGCCCTTGACTATTCCCCTCGCCCCACACAGACTGGAGACATGAAGTGATTGCTCTTGCAAAATGTTAATTGGAAGGATTAAATATCATCCTTTTCTTTTTCTTTTTCCCCCTTTCTTTAAGTGGGGGTTGGAATTAAAATGGAGAAGGTCCAGGGTAGTTGGTAATTGCAATCTGAAAAAAAAACCTGGGGATTCTAAAAAACCAAACTGTGACGTCATTTCTGTGGGAGGAGGCAGCACAGATCTGGTCAGGCTTCCTTGGAGAGCAGGAGAGTGGCGTCATCAGAGCAACTGAAAACAAACATCAGACCACCGCAGGAGAGGGAGGGCCAGCCAGGGTTAAGAAGAGCGTTCATCAGAGGAATGCACTCAAATCAGGGACACGAAGGTGGCCCGAGGAACACAGAGCCCCAGCCTTGACATGCCCTACAAGCTTTTGAGGGAACACTCCCCCTAGATCTGTTAAAAACGTTCAGTTTGACTTCCAGAATGTTAAATGTATTATTAGCCACTGGGACGCTAACCTTCTAGGATTACGAGGGATGTTGGTGTTCGTGGAGTCGGCCTCCCTGCCGAGGGTATTTCGAGA
Organism: Ursus americanus; assembly: GCF_024610735.1. Lineage (NCBI taxonomy): Eukaryota > Metazoa > Chordata > Mammalia > Carnivora > Ursidae > Ursus > Ursus americanus. Next base: position 79,017,862 of record NC_142132.1, read on the forward strand.
GCGCTCGTATGGATCAGGCTGCAGCTGTACCCCTGTCTGCCTTCCCTGTAAAGAGATCTAAAAGATGACACGACAAACTCTTGGCCCATCTGCAAAGTTGAAATGGTCCTTGATTGGGTTGTCCCCAGAGCCTGTTTATGTCATCAAAATACTGTGAACTATGGCCGGGAAAGGTGCTCGAGTGTGGTCACTGGGTGGTCTACCTGCCTTGGAGAAGTGGCGGATTAATGGGTTCAGTTGTGGGCAAAATGGGCACCTGCAGTTGTAGAGAATGCTGCGTTCTGGGTGTGTGTGCGTGTGTGCATGTGGGGGGGGGGGCGGCATCTGGCTCAGTTTAGGTATCCATGGTCATTAGAAGCTCATGAAATGTTGAATTAATGGTAACCTTTGGGGGCACCTGGGTGGCTCAGTCGGTTAAGTGCCCAGCTCTTGGTTTCAGCTCAGGTGATGATCTCAGGGTTGTGGGATCAAGCCCCACATCGAGCCCTGAGTCGGACTCTGCACTGAGCGTGAATACTGCCCGAGACTTTCTCTCCCCCTCCCTTCTGCCCCTCCCCCACCTCCCTCTCCCTTTGCTCTTCCTCCAGGTTCCTGCCTATGTGCACGTGCAAGCATGCTTTCTTTCTCTCTCTCTCACTCGAAAAAAAAATGGTAACCTTTGTATAACTTCTGATGTACTTTCTTGGGCTGAACTTTTGGATCTCATGTCATAGGGGAAATGAGTCACATCCTAATAATAACAATGATGAAAATTATTATTATGGCAGCTAACTTTGCTGAGTGCTTACCGAGTACCAGTAACTGTTCTAAGCATAGATAGATAGAAAGACATATATATATATATATATATAAAATTACTCATTTAATCTTTGACACCATTTAATCTTTACAACATCCTTTGGGGTAGAATCTATTATTATCCTCAGTTTACACATAGGGAAATCAAGGCACAGAAAAATTGAGTGACTTGGCCAATGCTACTCAGGCCCAGGTTGGATGTGACAATATTAAAGAATATAGCTGAAGCCTTTGGACCACAGGGCGGTAGAGCAGTTTTCTGGGGAGCATAGCTGAGACTATCACAGGCCTACTCGTGAACTTCTCTCTCTCTTTGTCACACATGCTCTCCCCCCACCCCCCACCCGCACTGGTTGGCTGGGACTTACTCCCGGTGATTTCAAAGCCCTTCAGTCCCTAAATTGATATAATTCTGTGAGTCAGGGAAATGCAACATTTAGATGGTGCCTTTCTGATCTTCTTTTCAGGGCATAGCACGTCTTTCCAGAAGCTGGTTTTGACAGCACAGAGCTCACCATCATTCAGTGGACTTGATATGGGAACAATGACCTTATTTACCATGTACTCCAAGAAGGCATTTAGCACGGGTGTACAGAAGTCATTTACATGCTGACTGACAAATCCAGCCTCCTCATAAGATTAGTTTGCAGTAACAAATAATTAAGGTTAGACATCATAAGGGTAAAGAAGGTTAGAGAAGGTAATGTTAAAACGGAATGGAATAAACCACACGAAGCAGCTGGAACACTGGAGAACATCACCATTAGGAGTTGGGTAAATACCGTAAAGCCAGAATTATTTGAGTGTCCAGACATCTTCACTGAGCCTTCATTTTTTTTTACTTTTCTTCAGTCTAGCTCAGTGGCCTTTATACTTCAATATGCCTAGAATTTTCTGTATATGTACAACACAATGGATGCTGTCATAGATGGCTGAAGGAGGGTTTTTTAAAGGGTACTTTCGATTCTGTGAGATTTTAAAGTGCAGGCTTTACAACCTGACAATTGGAAAAGATGTACCCCCACATTAAGCAGACACCTCAAAATCACTGGAAGTTCAGTAAAACAACAGGAACAGCAGCCATTCCCCCCGAGGGCTGTTCATGGATAGATCTGGGTGTTGCATAGGCATCCCCAGCGAGAAGTCCGCCCAGAGGAGATCGGGAAGCATCTGCCAGAGAATTTGACGGTATTAGATTCAAGGTTTTTAAAGTTTATAAACACGAGTATGCAATGGAACATTATTCAGCTATAAAAAAAAAAAGGAAATCCTGCCATTTGCAATGGTACGGGTGGACCTTGAGGGCATTGTGCTATGGGGAAGAAGTCAGAGAAAGTTGAATACCACACGATCTCGCTTATATGTGGAATCCACACACTGGACTCAGAGCCACAGAGTGGCTGTGTGGTCGCTGGAGGCAGGGGGTGCGGGGTGAGCGAAATGGGGAAATGGGCTCAAAAGGTACAAACGTCTAGTTAGAACATAAGAAGTTCTGGGGAACGTAAGGTGCAGCAAGGCCACCAAAGTGAACAATCCTGTCTTGTGTATTTGGAAGTTGCTAAGAGAATAGATCTGAAAAGTTTTCATCCCAAGAACAAAAATTGCAACTAGGTCAGGGGATGGCTGTTAATGACACATATTGTGGAAATCATGTTGTAATGTCTGCATAGATCAAGTTATCATGTTGTACCTGAAATGAATACAATGTTCTAGGTCATTTATATCTCAGTAAAACTGGAAAAAGAAGTTTGCAACTTTCCAGCCAAACCACTGACCTGCCCACCATCCTCAAACATTCCTGGATCACCGAGGGTATGTTGCCTCTTTGGCCAAGATTTTTTTGACTTAATTGCTCCTCTAACGGTACCCCTGCACTTCACCCAAAATTCTGTCAAAGTGAATATTCTGATTGGATGTGGGTGACTTGTGCATGGCTGCCCTCTCAAGTGTCTTCCACGGTGGGACGTGTGCCTTTCCAGGGCTCTCAGTAGGCCGTTCTACTTCCACAGGGATGGGAGGGCTGAGTTGGGGACCTAGGCCTTCGGGGTATTCCTCACTAGCACCCTGCTAACATGACACCTGGTCCCAAGGAGCTGAAGATTTGGGGTGTCCAGTTTTGACCAGCTGGTTTGTGCCTGAAGGACCTGTCGGCAGAGCTTTGGTCAAAGAGTCTCTGTTACTGAAAAGAGGCTATTTCGTTTTCTTTCTCAAAAATAGGCTGTTCACTGGGGTCAAGTTTGGGCCGGGCCTGGCCTCTGGGCTCTATGTCTCCCAGAAGGAACCTATGCCTACCTTGTCCCTAAAGACGGAATTACCTATCCCTCTCTCCCTAAAGAGCCAAGGGAGCACTCTGGAAGGAGGCCAGTTCTCAGGAACTTTCAGCCTCTCTTGGGGATCTGAAACCTGGCATGGCATCTTTTTGGTGGAAATACTTAGGTGGGTGTCTACCTGTTGACTCTGAAAAGGCAGCTTGTCTGACAGACGGCATAAAGCCCCTCCTTCTCCCAGACATTCTCTTCTTCTTCTTCCTCTTCTTTTTTTTTTTTTAAGATTTATTTATTTTAAAGAGAGAGAGAGCAAGCAGGGGGAGGGGCAGAGGGAGAGAGAATCCCAAGCACACTCCTCGCTGAGTTCAGAGCCCAACAAGGAGCTCGATCCCAAGATCCCGGGATCATGGCCTGAGATGAAACCAAGAGTTTGGACACTTAACTGATTGAGGCCCCCAGGAGCCCCCAGACATTTTCCTCTTCACCTGGTGATGGCTTTCTGGTTTGGAGTCCAGATGAAAAACAAAACACCACCACCACCACCACAAAAAAACAAGCATTCAACAATGGGAAGAGATCTTGGCAATTATTTGTTCTGGCAATTTTCTTTTCTTTCCTTTCTTCAATCTTTCAAAAATGATGGAATCCAACACACATACAGAAAAGTATATAAAACAGATGTACCATAATGCAAATAATTATAAAGCAAATAATACCCAGGTTTCACCACCCTAGCCAAGAAATAGAATATTGGGGGGCACCTAGGTGGCTCAGTTGTTAAGCGTCTGCCTTCAGCTCAGGGCATGATCCCAGGGTCCTGGGATCGAGCCCCGCATCAGGCTCCCTGTTCCGCTGGGAGCCTGCTTCTTCCTCTCCCACTTCCCCTGCTTGTGTTCCCTCTCTTGCTGGCTGTGTCTCTCTCTCTTTCTCTGTCAAAAAAATAAATAAAATCTTAAAAAAAAATAGAACATTGCCAGCATTCCGGAAGTGTCCTGGGTTTCCTTGAGAGTCACAGCCCATCCCTCACTCCTGGAGGGAAGCACCACCCTCAATTTTGCCTGATCTTCTGTGTAATGTGACTATCAGGTGGCATCTCTAGCATTTTCTTTATTTAGATAGGATCATATCACATCTGTCATTTCGTGTCGATGTATTTGTCAGATTCATATTCGGTGCAGCTGTCGTTTTGCTCCTTTTCATTTCTCTTCGGTTTTCCCATGAAGTAATATGTCACCTTTGATGCATGCACGACCCGCTCATGGATCGCCCCTTTTGGGTTATTACCACCGCACTGTATAGACATGCTTTACACCCAACCTGGTGGACACGTACGTGCATACATCTCTCTAATCTAGGGCGCATACCCTGCATAGGATTGCTGGATCATGGGGACGTGTATGTAAGGTCAGACTTTTCACCGTCATCGCACTCTGGCCAACGTTTGTCCTTGGCAGAACTTTGAATCTTTTGCCAGTCTGATGGATGTGTGTAGTGGCAGTCTACTGTGGTCTGGGCTTTCATTTCTCTGAGTAGCGATGGTATTGAATCCTTTTCCACATGTTTTTTGACCACTTGGATTCACTCCGTGAAGTGTCTATTTATGAATGTCTTTTGTCCATTGGTTTTCTGTCTTTTTACACGTGATTTGTAGATATTCCTTACCTATTCTAGAGTTGCATGTTTTTCAAATAATTTCTCTCACTCTGTAGCTTGGTCTTTTCACTTGCAAGATGATGTCATATGCTAAACCAAAATTCTTAATTTTAATGCAAATTTATCAATCATTTCCAATATGGATATTACTTTTTGCATCTTGTTCAAGAGATCATTCCCTGCCTGAAGATTTCTGCTGTTTTCCTCTAAGAACTTTATAGTTTTGTATTTCACATTTAGTTCTTTGGTTCTCCTGGAGTTGGTTTTTACATATGGTGTGAGTTAGGGATCCACTGGCATTTTTTTCTCCATGAATACCCAATTGTCCCATTACAGTGGGACAGACCATCCTTTCCCACGCTGATCACCTCACTGGTCACAGTATGTGTATGTGTCTGTTTCTGAGTTCTGCTGTTTTATTTTTCCGTCTTTGGGCCAAGACCACACTGTTTTAGATCTACAGCTTTAAAATAAAACATGGTGTCTGGTAGAATGAATTCTCTCACCTTGTTTTTCTTCTTCAACAGTGTTTTTGCTCTTCTTTCCCCTTTGCATTTCCATATACATATACATTTTAGAGTCAGTGGGTCAAACACCAGAAAAATAACCAGTTGCGATTTTGATTGTAATGACAATGACTTTTAGAGTAATGGGGAAACTGACATTTTTTCATAAGTTTTCTCCTTCATGAACATGGACTATCTTTTCTTTAATGCTTCTCAATAAGGATTTCTAGTTTTTCACATAATAGTCTTGCACATCTTATGCTGGATTTATTCATTAGAGATTGACGTTTTTGATGCTGTTGTAAGTGGTATCTTTAAAATTTTTTCATTTTTTAGTTTTTGTTATTTGTAGATTATAATAACATGATTGATTTTTGTATATTGATTTTGTATCCTGTTATTAATTCTAATGATTTAAATACAGTTTCTTTTAGATTTTCTATGTTCAAAATTATATTATAGGTTATTTCCATATCTTGGCTCTTGTGAATAATGCTGCCACAAACACAGGAGTGCAGGTATCTTTTTGAGACGGTGATTTCATTTCCTTTGGATATATATCCAGTAGAGGCATTGCTGGATCACACGGTAGCTCCATTTTTAATATTTTGAGGAGCCTCCATACTATTTTCGTAGTGGAATTTGCATTCCCTTGACAGAGTACAAGGGAGGCTCTACACTTTGACTTTATCTACGTCCCACAAAATCACCACAGTCTCAGTTTGGATTTATAGGTTTTACTTTCTCTTGGCAAACGCCCCGAGGATGAAGCAACTTTGAATGCTGGGCTTATCATTCTGGGCTCTGCCTTTCCCTAAATGTTGTCCCAGAAATTTCCTTACTATTGTCTTTGTTCTTTACTACTTCCAACTGAAAGTTCTATTTCAATATCCTATCCAGTTTTAAACATTGTTCTCAAGAGGAAGGTCGTTCCATTGTAATGGCTTTTGTCTGGTATTTAAAAAAATATTTTTTCAGCAGTGGAACTATTTCTTCAAATGAAATCTTAGGCAGATTCATAATAGATGTAGAACACGAGAGAGAGGGAGAGAGAAAGCACGTCAAGCTTAAAATTATGCAGGCATCAGTGGATCGTATCTCCCAAGATCCATTTTCCTTCTGGGATCAGGAACTGCTTCCTGCTTCCTATTTGGATCCTGAGTGACCTGTATTTGCTTGGTACTATTATACTTCCAACTTCGACCTTAATGGCCTTAACAAGGACCCCTGTGAGGTCCTGGTACGTTAAGATATTAACAAGAAATTGTCCAAGGGAATCACAAATATTATGATTTGTTGAAATTGCTTCTCTAACGATTAACACTTTCGTGAAAATGTGGAATGTTGACTCCATCCTCCCCGAATGCAAGGCCTGGGTCTAATGCTCCCCACCTACACCTTTCTTTTGATCACCTGCAATATCCTTTGGCTGCTGAGAGCCCTGCTCATTGTATATTGCCTTCAGAAAGATGGATTCACACACCTGGCCAGCCATGTGGCTGCCTCCCGCGCTCCCTCCCTCCTTTCCTTCTAGTAAATTATTGATTTTTGCCATTAGTCTCATGAACTAGTTTTAAACCACTAAAGCATCCGACGTCCCCTGAGACTCTGCTCTAAATGAACTCGTGAAAATATAATTTTTTAAAAGACAATGAGGTGACCAATTAAACTCTTCTTCTGTGATGAAGGGGGATGAAGAGTGGCGGGGGGCGGGGGAGGGCCTCACATGAGCCCTGACCCAGGGTACGTGATGGCCAGGATCTCCGTTCAGTGACATTAAGTCAGGCTAGACTTACTGGACATTCTTGCTCTATGAAGTGGGCAAGCCCTATGCTTCCTGCTTCCCAAGCCTAGTGGAACCCAGGTGGGTGTGTAAGAGTCTCCAAACACCCATTAGGACGTAATTTATTCATACATTTCTCCCTCCCATGCCATTTAGGGACAAGAAAACCATGGTTTGTTTTTCCTTTCAGTGAAGAAGATGAAAAACGAAACAAGCAAAACCAAAAACAAACATCTAAAATCCAGTCCCTAAAATGACGACTTAGAGTTTTGCTAACAAAACAAGGATATGAGGGCTTGGCTACGGAATTAAGGCTGCAGGGGAAGCCGCTGTACCCCCACTTCTCAGGCCCGTGTTTTGATGCCAGTGCCCCATAGCAAAGAGATTGTCAAGCATTATTTTCCAAGTTTTATTATGAAAACAATGAATTTCATTTTCTAAATGTTACAATGTATTATAATATTGAATGTGCTTTTTAAAAATACGATTCCTTGCCCCCCCTCCCTGACCCCATATTGGCCCCTTTTACCCTTCACGCACTGCTTGAGGATCAGCTGCCCTACTCATCACACCAGAGCCAACAGCCAATTCTGGGGAAGGTTCTCAGGATATACTCCACAGGAAGTCCAACAGCAATCTTTGTGATGTTAATTAAGTAAAGTAGGGGAAGATTGGTGATTCTCTAAAAATATAACGCACATACCCTGGTCCAAGTTTCTTGAGATCCTTTTAAAAATTGTCACTCAGACATGAACTACGCTCTATGGGATCTATGACATTCCAATGAGCTATTAATATCCTTGTGATTTTTGGCTGAACAAGATTTCTCATTTAAGCTCTCCCTGAGCCTTAGAAAGAAGCTTCTGATTTTTGTATTTTGTCCTGTGACTAGAGAAATAGATCCCTGGTTAATGAGGGAACAAGATACAAAGAGGCAAATTTGTCTCAAGTCAAGAAATAAGTCCAAACCAAGAATTCTTCACAATTCCTCGCGCCTAATATAGTGCCGGGTGTGTAGGCGATAATCAGTAAATATGTTTAGACAAACAATTTCCTGCCTAGACACACATACTTCAGGGCTAGTCTTGCTGCTTTTGGGGGAAAATGTTGGATGCGGTAGCAGAGACATAGAGAGAAGAAGAAGAAGAAGAAGAAGAAGAAGAAGAAGAAGAAGAAGAAGAAGAAGAAGAAGAAGAAGAAGAAGAAGAGGAAGACAGAGATCTTGGTTTCAAATGCCATCTCTGCCTCTTACTACATGACCTTGGGGAAATCACTTAACCTTCTGAGCCTTGATTGTATCATCTGTGCAATAGGAATTATAATACTTTGCAATATTATTATTTATAGGGATTATAAATAAAGTATGAGAAGTGCGGGGCACATACTTGTTTCTTATTAAGTGGTAGCTATTTTTATTGTGGGTAATAAAAGAATAGCAATATTAACTTTAGCATTCTTTTTTTAGGGAAAAGCTTCCCCGGGTTAACTCCCCCTTAAATCCCTATAGCAGAGTCTGGCTTTACCCCAAATTTCTAAAAGATGTAGCCTTGGTGTGAACTCTGCCCCCAGTCCCTTTTCTGTAATCCCCATAGACCCCAAGTTCAGCTGACCCCAAAGTGCCTTAGTCAGAAGGGAATTAGTGGGATATTTGGCCAAAAACTCTAAATGGAGATCTTCCAAGGACAGAACATTCTGGAACCCATAGAGTATCATAGCTTCTTCTCACAGTGGCTGGGGTCAGAGCAAAGCTGGAGGAAAACTGGTCCAAGGAGACCCAGACCTAAACAAAGCTAAGAGGTTTTTTTTTTTCTGTTTGTCTGTTTGTTTGCTTTTGAATCTGTGTGTTGCACGTAACATGGATTGGCATATTTAGATTCCTTTCAGCAAACTGGCCAATCTTGTTAGTGGTGATGCTAATTTGAAAAATAAAACAACTTTTAAAAATTTTTAAAAAAATTTTTAAAAATTCACTTTAATGATTTGAATATCATTTTTAATGTTGTTATATTAATTTTATATGTTACGGCTCCAGTGAAAGTCATTGTCCCATTTTTAATTTGATCATCTTATTCACAAACACAGCTTTTAAAAACATTGAGAGTCATGTAATTGATAAAAATATTCTCTTTAAAATTTCCTGGTGGGGGTGGCAGGGGTGGGGTGCCGGTGGGGAGGGAAAGTTTTCTTACATTATCTTGGTTAGAGGGCAAGTACTTTCTTTTATTCATCTTTGGATCGGCAGAACCCACTTAGCATAGTGACTGACATGCAAAATGTAAAAAGTAAAGGTTTGTGGGATAAATGGAAGAACAAACTATGAAGATACAGCCTTAGGGCCGTAGGAAGGACAGTCCATACAAAACTGGAAGACCTCCATTTTGGCCTTGGCTCTATCACTCATTTGCTGTGTGACCTAGACAAGTGACTTAACCTCTCTGAGGCAGACTGCTGATGGTGAGGCAAAGCAGTAATAATACCCAAGGGTTGTCCTGCTCCCCTCACAAGACTGGCATTGGGGTGCAAATGAAGTTGTGGACATGTTTTGTAAACCAGAATGATGATAAAAAAATATATGTATATATAGGACTCTTTCACTGTTTTTTTTTTTAAGATTTAATTTATTTATTTCACAGAGAGAGAGTAGGGGGAGGGGCATGCAGAGGGAGAGGGAGAAGCAGGCTCCCTGCATGATGTGGGGCTCGATCCCTGGACCCCCCGGGATCATGACCTGAGCCAAAGGCAGACGCTTCACCGACTGAGCCCCCCAGCTTTGCTGTTTCTTAAGTTTTTGGTCGGGTTGCCTATTCGTTTCTGAAAGGCCAACCAAGTTGGGAATAGCTGATATTCTCACTTAGGCCAGGCTGTATAATGACTTAAATAATGGTCAAAATATTAATATTATCATTTATTGAGCAAGTATTGTAAGCTAGATATTGTGCTAACCACATTGCATGATTTTTAATCTGCACAATGGCCCTGTAATGCAGGAATTGTTATTATTTTGCAGACGATAAAATGAGGGCTCAAGTCGCATCCATCATGTGATTGGTCTGACTCCAAAATTCATATTCTTTACACGATGCCATAATGCCCGTCACAGAGAGTTCTAGCCAGTGTAGAGGTCCAGTGTGATACAGGTTCCACTACCTAGCAGATTTCACTGGGTCCTCACCACAGGGACCCATACACAGGTAGCGTTGTATTACGAGCACCCCCATTTTATAGATGACAACACTGAGGCACAGGTCTGGCCGATCCTAAAGCACGCTGTGTTTCTGCACAGTGCCGGAATCAGTGATGCTTTTGGTTATGGGATGCTACAGAAAGAGTAGGATTTACTTAACTCCCTATTGTCTGCAAAGACAGGAACTTCGTCGTAATGTGTAACATTCCTCTCCTGGCAGGTGACGTTTTTATCCTTAGGAAGAAGTCAAGGCATAGCGTGTGTTCCAGAAGAAGCCTTTCTGCACAAGGCAGAAGGAGACCTAACGGTAATTGTAGCGGGAATGCTCGCCCTCCGACTTTCATCCAGTCCTTCTGATTGGGGAAAAGGTTGGAGCCGTGAGTCATCTTACCCCGGTAGCCACAGGAGCGGGGAGGTAGGCACAGACCTCCGTCCTGCCGTCCTGCCGGGTGCAGGCTCCTGGCGAGCCATCCGTTTGCAGGGGAGGGAGCCCCGGGGAGCGGGGCTGGGGTGGGGGTGGAGCTTTGCTTTACTCTGCCGCGGTGCCGGCTTCGGTGAGGCAGAGGGAGAAGCAGTGGCCTCAGAGGCAGCGCCCCGCCCAAAAGGGACCAACCCTGCTCAGGGATTTAGGAGAGATCCTCCCATTTAGTGCTTGCCTTTTCTCATCCAGGTCTTTGGTCTTGCACGCACTGCGGGAAGCCTAAGCCCTGATCTCTTTGTATAACCCCACAAATCCGGGAGCCTTTAATAAAATGAAGTTCAAAACAGCCCCCAGGGTTGATTCTCTGTCTGGCAAATTAAGTGCATGAAATCAGAGATCAATAGTCATGGAGCTCAGTCTGTAGAAAGTCTTGGCCACTCCAAGACTTTTGCCCCAGGCGTGCTCCGAGCATGACCGGTCCCCGCCACCGAGCAAGCGGCCAGGAGCCCTGTGTTTCTCAGAGCGCTCCTGACATCGTGGCGTGCCAGAGCCCGCTTGCAGTGGCTTCTGAGAGCCAACTAGTAATTTATTATTACATTTCCAGGAATGTTTTGAGGCCACTGACATCACTGATAGAAATCAACCGTGGGGTATTTATATCACAAGCGGCCAAATGCCACAAATCTGGCCTCCCTCACCTTCTGGAAGGTTAAACACTTACCGAACCATCGCTGTCCCCATACCTTGTCATTCTGTACTTTTTGCTACAAGACACTTGGTGAAATGTGCTGCTAAGTTTCATTCACTGAGCAGAGCTTCCTAAGACCTTCACTATGAATTGATCTCAAATTTGAAAATCTGCTTTGTAAGAACTCTGTTTTTTTTTTCCTAAACTTAGAAGCCCTTTGCGTGGCTCTTATCTCTGAAACTTTAGGATTCAGAATGAATACCACCTTCTTGGGCCTGGAGGGCCTCCCCAGACAGACTCAGTTACTCCTCATTCGGAGTCCCTGCAGCTGCGGGCGTGAAGTTATGCACCTCATACAGCTCTTCGTAAACAGATCCTCCGTGCTTACGCGTTGTCCTGCTCTATTCTAGACGTTCACTCAATGCTCATAACTGCCCAAGAAGGTAAGTGCAATTATCAGGCCCATTTTGCAGGTGAAGAAACAGAGGCACCAAGTTTAAGTAACTTGTACGTGGTCACAAGCGTTTGGGCTTGCCTAGTCTGGCTCAGTCTGCTCTCAAGGCTCTTACTTGTTTCTGTGTCCGCCTCCCCTGTACATGGAACAGGTGTTTGGTTTGTCTTCTTGTTTTGCATGTTTTGAGGCCACGGTCTGGGTCGCACTGATTTTGGGGTCTGTGCATACTTACCATGCTGTGTGCGCTTGACTTGCATGCGGTAGAGGGGTGGATGGCTCCGTGGTTTCTCGGCCCCCTCCTCCTTTTGCAAGTCCTTGCATGGAAGGACACTGAACAAGAGAATTGGGAGTGGAAGAGAGATGGCCCCGTTGGACTTGGCTGTGCCCCTCGAGGCAGCACCTCAGGCATCTCGCCAGACCCTCTGGCTCTGACAGCACGATTTTGTGGATCGCTGACTTGGAGCACAAGCCTCCAAGTTTCTTCGTAGGAAAGAAGGTCTCCAATGCAGCTGTTAGGGCTGAAGTTCTGGTGCTGTCAGAGCTGTGGCAGGCCCGTGATTTAGGGAGAGTCGGGCCAGCAAGGAACTGAGAGGGAAAGCTGTTTGCCAACAACAAGGTCCTCCCGTGGAGGACAGTCAGTGACTCCCTGCTGCGGGACAGACCCACAAGGAGGTCAGGTGGTTGGAAGGAGAGAGAGACAGGATTGGGAAGGAGGGCACCCCAGTCACTGGCAATATTGGGTTTGCTGGGCTGCGTGAAGAAGCAGAGCCCCCTTGCTTCCTCAAACGAATGGGCCTCCCGAGGTTAGGCCTTCGCACAAGTGGTCCCCTCCACCCAAACTGGTGGGACCAGCCTACTGATCGTCCAGGATCCTGCACACGTCGGTGTCTCTGGGAAGCCTTCTCTTTTCCCTGTGTTGTGGCTACTGAGTAGATCATCAGCGTCTTTGTGGAATCCATCAGAGAATCTGGGATGATTGCTGCTACAGCAGCACTCAGTAGTTGCTTGCCGAATACCCGAGCCAACGCCAAGGACTGGGGAGACCCTTCCTGTAATGGCCTAGAGGAAGTCACACTCTCTGCTCGCACAACTAGCTCAGCTGTCCACCTGGTGATGGCCCTGGGGACATGGCCACAGGTGCTGCTGGGAAAGCTTGTGCCCAGTGCCCTCCCCCCACATCCTTTCCTGGCAGATGGTGACTGGGATTGTGGAAGTCCTGCTTGGCTCCAGTAGGGATGTGTGTGTGAGAGCGTGTGTGCGTGTCGGGGGATTGCTGACCCATCCTTCCTGCTGATGTCCTGCCTCACCAGACAGCTCTCTGTATGTCACACGACAATGTCTGTGTATACACGGCCAGGCCAATGTTTGCCATCCAGCAAGTTGCAGAGAAGAGCCTATCCTCCAGAGCGCACCAAGCCCAAGTGAAGCATGCCGGTAGATGACCAATGATAAGCCCAGGAGCAAAGTTCTGGTCAATTTGATCTGTAATCAGGCAAAATTCTTGCCACCTTCCCCCTCTGGAATCTCTCCAGGAGGCAGCGGTTGCCTCCCATGGCTCTGCCGGGGCAGCACGGGGGTACAGATCAGGAAGGAGTCCCGGATGACACAGCATGTACACTGCTTGGCTTATTGTTGGGCTTGGTAATAGCAACCACCTGGTGCTGTGGAGCCCATGCCATGCCTGGAGGCCTCGGGTCCTGTTCTTATCCAGCAAGATCTGTGACTACAGCCAGGCTGAGAGTGACATGGCCTGCTTAGTAACGCTCGATATCCTCTTACGGGATTCTCTGACTCAGAACTCACAGACAGGATGTGATCTCAGCCCGTCGCAAATCTTCATGCCCGTGGGCATGGCCGTGTGCTTCCTCCAGTTTTAACTGGGGTGGAAAGAAATAGTAAGCATGTGTGTGTAGGAGACCAAGAGGAATTTCTCAGGGAGGGTCTTGGGGAGCCCTGGGGAGCTCCAGTTTCTTCTTTCCCACTGCTTGCCCTGTCGTCCAGCCCTTGGTACTTTATGCAGGGGTGGCCACCAGCAGGCACCTGGCTGGCCTCCCTTCCTTTAGTCCCTCAACCTCAACACTTCATCTGCGCATGTGCCAGAGCCTCTGTACTCAAGCACCGTTTCATCGCCTCCAGCGCTTTCTTCAAACCAAGCCCTCCGTTCCATACCTCCTAGCATTCCTCTCTTGCTTCTCTGCTGCCGGCCTGTCAGTTTTCTTGTGGTTGAAATCATCTATCCTGTTAGTTCCTCCAACTAAGACTCGAAGTTTATCCTTACTGGAACAGCCTGTGTGCTGTACAAAGACCTTCCGGGAAGTCTCCCCGCCATCATGGTCGACACTATCACCATTGTTATGTAGCCCCTCCATCATCAGGCACCGGGCTAAGGACTTTACAGGAATGATTTCGTCTTCAGAATCGTCCTACGAGGTACGCACTATTATGACACCCCCTTTACACACGGGACAACCAAGGATCAAAGAGATGAGATGATCTGTCAAAGGCCTCAGGGTATTAAGTTTACACCAGATCAGGGATTTGAGCTTAGACTGTCTGATGTCAAACCCAGAGCTCCTAACGATATGACACAGTCTCCCTAATCAACCTTGTGCGTTTCTTACATTGAATCTCTTCAGGGTTTAGCTTAGGCTCCATCCTTAGGCACTTGGATTATTAGAGATGAGGAGAGGGTTTTTTTTAAAGATTTATTCATTCATCAGAGAGACAGAGAGAGAAAGAGAGAGTGAGCAGGGGGAGGGGCAGAGGGGAGGAAGAGGGAGAATCTCAAGCAGAGTCCCTGAGCACAGAGCCCGACATGGGGCTTGATCTCACAACCCTGAGATCACGACCTGAGATGATATCAAGAGTTGGAGGCTTAACTGACTGAGCCACCCAAGTGCCCCAACGAGGAGAGATTTTTGAGATCAGATGGTACAGAACAATTTTTAATTTTTTTATTTAATTTTTTCTTTTTTTAGTAGTTGAGAATCAGAGGGACAAAGAGACTTGTCTAAGTGGGTTAATGGAGGAAACAGGCTCTGACTGACTGAGCCTCCGGACCCATCGCACAACCCAGTTCTTGTACTAGTAGAGCAGGTGTCATTCCTTTGTGGTCTTGAAAATTTGTTCTTCACCCGCTTCAAAGTGATAGAGTCTGCCTTTTCATTTACAGTATTCGTCCTTTAAGGATAGAGGTCATGGTTTCTACTTTAAAAATATGTTTCAGTTTTACATAAGAAGTTGAAAGTTAAGTCTTAAAGGAAAGCAAGCAAGCAAGCAATCTGTTTGGTTGAGAAAGGACACAAGTGTTTACATGGTGGTCACTGGATGGAAAATGCAGGTGAGGCTGGTAGGGCCTGGTGCATAGCAAACACTTGGTAAGTACTTGTCAAGCGAGTGAGTGAATGAATTAAATCATGTCAAGGACTGGAGTTGAATTTGGTCTGAGTGGTGGTGGTGGGGGGGGTGTGTTTCCAGGAATATGGATGAAGTTTTGCAACAAAGGACAAATAACTAGCTTTGAATGCTGCCGACAAGCTGGTCTTTAAAGAAAATTGCAACACATGTGTATGAAGAGATGAGTCAGTGGAGAAGAGTTATAGAACCTGACAGGCACGGTGAAGAGATCAGCGGTGGTCTCAGATTGCTCAGTGAACGTGCTGAGCATCTGTGCAGCAACCCCAGGACCGTCTCTGCCTACGGGCCAGGCACATGAGCCTCTGTGTCACATGGTGGCCTCTCGTGTTTGGCATTGTTCATCCAAGGGCTCTGAAAGATGTGATTCCTGCAACAGGTCAAGTGCTGGGGGTTTTAAGCATGCTGGTGTATAGTGTTATCCAGCTCAGTGCTTCTCAAACTTTAATGAGCATATGAGTCACTTGAGCATCTTTTTAAAAGACTGACCCTAATTTAATAGGTCTTGGGTGGAGCCTAAGATTCTGACGTATTTCTGACGAGCTATCAGGCGATGTGAAGGCTGCTGGTCTGAGCAGCCATACTTCGAGTCACACGGTTCTAGATGCAGCGGTTCAGGAAGCACGGGAGGATAGTGTTCTGTTCACAGCACCCTCCTCTGATCAAGGATCGCCCCTCCATGGGTCAGCTCTCCAACAACAGGCCGGCCTCCCTCTCGGCTGGGTATGATCCTTCCCTGGGGACTCTGGATCGGGGGGCCATGGGGTTATTATGGGAACAAAATCCAGGAAGCGTTAAAACTCCTGCTTCCTAGGGATGTGCACCAAACATCTACCCAAGGAAGACCTTAGTTACTCAGAGATTCATGTTTATTTCTAGGGCCTGGTGCATCGGAGATGATCCCCAAATGCCAAATGAAAGAACAAAGGAATTGGGAGGAGCCTTTCGACAAAGAATCTGCTGTCACACTACATCTTATTAAAAATAACTCAATGACAGGATTAAGAATTAAGCCAGAAGATCACCTAAGTAAGCAAAAAGGGATGTCCTAACGACCATATGTTAACTCCTGGGCATATGATCTATGCGGGCATCCTGTGTCCTCACTCAGAGCCTATTTGTGCTTTTATGTTTGTAAAAGAGAGTGAAATAGTTTATTATCAAGATAAACAGAGTGATGTGGCATCTCACCTTTTGTACGATTTCACAGTCTGCTATTCGCTTAAAAATAGCTTTATCGAGATATAATTCACATATCATAAAGCTTACCCTTCCCAAGTGTTATTTGTACTTATCTTACCACCGATTTTCCAAAGCCCAGATGTCTGTAATAGATGAGAAAAGGCAATTGAACACGAGGCAGGATAGGCAGGCGAGGGAAAAGATCGAGCTCATGGCAAGAGAGAAGACAGAAATAATACTAAAAGAAGCACAGAGAAGTCTTAAGAAAGCCCAGTAATCTGGAACTGTTTAGTTCAGTGGAAACCCCTTTCTAATGTGCTTCAAAATGTCCCAAGAGGATGACTGTATACAGTCCGGTAAATAATGGATGTTCCCGATGATGTCCTTGGGAAACCCTGAGTTACACTCCTGTCCTCTGCTTAAAACGGCAGACATGTCTGTGATCCATTAACCCGCTTTCATGACAGTGGTAATAGTAATATATTTTTATAAGTTTTGGGTGCTTTAGGCGTAAGTCCTCAGCTCTGTCCACAATGAGTCGGTCCACGGGGCTTTCAGAGAGTTGATATTTTACGGTGTGGGGGAAGAGATGTGACCAGAAGGGCCGTCACACGCACTGGGCCCTGTGGGCTTGTGGGAGGGAGTTTGCACCATCACTGTGTGCGTGAGCAAGGATGCCCAGGCTTCTGTGGCATGCCTTCTCTCCTGATGATCCCCTGCCCTGCCCTTTCTGGATCTGGCTGTCTCCTGAGACCCTCCTCACCATAAAACTGAAGACTTTCTGGGTGAGAATTAGAACGGTCCCGGCTCTGAGCTGCAAGGTGAACACTGGAAGGTATTCTCTCCAGTTTTCCTTTGGTTTAAAAATCTGAAACTCACCTGCTGCCCTGCGCCTTCCCCAGCCGTGACAGGGCGCAGACGTGGGCATGCAATGCCAGGGTGCCACTGTTCAGGCTCCCTTACTCTGATTGTGCAATGCATTTTCTGGTCTTCTGAGGGTCTGCACCCTTACACCATGAGACAGACTGCTTTCTGACCCTTAATTTCCTCACTCGTAACATGGGGATGAGAGGACCTGCCCTGGGCACCTGGCACAGTCAGTCTGAGGTTTGTTAAGAAGTTTAAACAGTAGATACAATGTATTGAGCGCTTAGTGTTTTCCCAGGCATGCTGTGAAGGGCTTGGCCTATGTTACCTTATTTAATCCTTCCGTGAAGGTTTGGAAGTCAGTAGTGTCATTGTCCCCATTTTACGGATGAGGATGCTATGGCACATGGAGGTGACTGGCCCAGGGTGACCATAGCTAAGAATTAGTGGAGCCTGAGTTTGAAAGCAGGGCCTTTGAGTCCAGAAATTAAACATGATAATGGCTACAAAAGTGTGTTGGAAGCTGTAAGGTCTCCGAAATAGATGAGATCAACACTCTCTCTAGGATTATCTGACAGGTAATTAGAGTCTGCCTCCCACCTCCGCCTCCCTAACTTGCCTCCTTGGCTGGCCCCTTTCGAGGCCACAGTGGATGCTAGGACCCTACCAGCCTCTCATGTGGCTTCTAACAGCTCCGGACCACGAGCCTCTATGACTATGGGATTTTGGGGAGCATCGCTGGGGTTGGAGAGTTTGACATCACTGTTTTCCACATATCCCTGGTATTGACCTGATTCTCAGCGGGGAGAAATGCTTTCTCCAAATCTTTGCTAAGGAAGCATCCATACTGTCCTCTCCTTTATTTCTTATCACTGGGGAAGTGATAAGAACTATCACTGTTTCCCTGGGTGCTTGCTGTGCACGGAAGGAAGGACACCCCGTCCTCAGCCTCCTTCCAAGGTCAATTCTATTCATCTTTGCCCTGCTGTGTGACTCGGGCTAAGCGTATCTCAAGTTTTATCCAAGTTCCTGCAGCTAGTAAGTGTAAGTTGCTTCTTTTCCTACTATAGCCTATCCTATCCTATCCTATCCTATCCTATCCTATCCTATCCTATCCTATATATATCCTCTTTAAGCTCAGAGCCACAGCATTTACAGTGAAACGTGCTTGATACTTCTTTCCCCGTCGTCGTCTTTTTTTTTTTTTTAAGATTTTATTTATTTATTTGACAGAAATAGAGACAGCCAGTGAGAGAGGGAACACAAGCAGGGGGAGTGGGAGAGGAAGAAGCAGGCTCATAGTGGAGGAGCCTGATGTGGGGCTCGATCCCAGAACGCCAGGATCACACCCTGAGCCGAAGGCAGACGCTTAACCACTGTGCCACCCAGGCGCCCCTCTTTCCCCGTCTTCTGACTTCCATGGGTCAAAATCCCTGACCAGCGCCATCATGCAAGCCTCTGACGTGTGAGGATCCTTCTGACCGTGGTGGTCAATTCTTGCATCACTGTCTTGACAGGAGGCCGTCATCTCTCCACCTTCACCATTCACCGTCCGGGACCACCATCCTGGAGCTCTGCTCCCTCCCACCTTGCCCTCCATACGCTTGCTCCTCAGACCAAGGTCGGGAAGAGCTGGTGGTGTGCCCAGAGCCCATAGCTGGAACCAAGGAAGGGATCGAGGCATCCAGATGATAGCATGACTTCTCGAATCAATAATTCATTGTGAACCAGAATGTTTGAAGAAATTGAGGCTTGGCCTGACGCAGTGCTTTACAGACAAAGGAAATGAACAGAAGTCTAAAACAAAATATGTTTTGGGACGTGGACCAAATGAAAGGAAAACAGCTCGCAGAGTGATGAAAGCTATATAAATTTCTTTATGTTTCAATGGGATTGCTTTTGCAAAATGCAAGGACATGGCTTATATTTTGTTTCAAAACCTATCTGTGTTACATAACACAGTAGCTGTGCCTTTTACCTTGTCCTTGTATGAATGCAAGTACCCCAAAATCTTATGTAATGTTCATGCTGCAGTTTAATGGAAAGCAGAGGCTTAAGGCACTCTATCACAGCAAATAAAATGCCCGGCAAAGGAGATTATTGTCCATACATGTGAGAACAAGTCCTATCTTCCTTCAGAGCTGGCCACCAGGATCAGGAATTTGGGGAATGGCTAACTGGCTTCCAATGTCCGGGCACCCAGAAGTGAGCACAGTTTGGGCCCCTTTCTTGCAAATACATCCTCCCCACCAGGCCTATTTCCTGCTTGTCCTGCTGTCTCCTGCTCTTAGTCCCCTCATGCTCGCAGATCATGGTTACTTGCTACCCCTTGGCCTTTGCCACAGTGCCCCTCCCCGGACAGGGGAACACCTCAGCAGGCTGCATGGGTCACTCCCAGGATAGCTTACAGGCTTCCCAGTGGAGCAGAACCTCTGCCGGTCCCCATTTCCCCAGCATGGCTCCTTGCCCTGGGTCATCATGGCCGAAGCCTGGCAGTCTGAGAGCCCCGGGGTCTGAGGGACTCATGCCAAGTTCCTCCTCCCCAACGGGCTCTCAGCTGGGCCCCCACACCTCCCCCACACAGCTTTGCTGTGGGGCTTCAGTCCGTTCATGAACCCCCGATTTTCTTTTTTAATTTAGAAGCTTTTGCTGGAGCTGTTGGTAGGTTTTCTTGGTCTCTCTTTGGTCTTCTCTCTCTCTGTGTCCCACTGTCAACGTTCGACACATGCACCTGCGTTATATAGAATCTCTGCAACCAAGTAGTATTGTCACTTTATAGTAAATTAAAAAAATATTTTTTTTCTATAAATATGGAAAGGGATCAGAGCTTGAAGTCCAGGAAACATCTAGAATCTAAGGAGATGTAAACTGAATGGGGAAGGGGATGTGGAAGAACAGGGAACATGGTTTGGATTAAGCCTCCCACCCCTTCTTTCCCTCTTGTGGGTTCTTTCTTCCTTTATAGCTATTATTCCAATCTCTAGCTTTTATTTACTTGCTTATTTATTTATTATTATTTTATTTTATTTTATTTTATTTTATTTTTTTAGAAAGAGAGCACAAGCAGGGGGAGAGATAGAGGGACAGGGAGAAGCAGGCTCCTCACTGAGCAGGGAACTCGATGTGGGACTGGATCCCAGGACACCGGGATCATGACCTGAGCCGAAGGCAGATGTTTCACCGACTGAGCCACCCAGGTGCCCCCCAACCTCTAGCTTTTAAAGAGCCCCCACCACCACGCCTCTGTGCAGTGCCTACTCTGTTCTAGCCGTGGGCAAAATCAAAGCCCTTTCTAAAAAGCAAATGCAGACTAATTTTCACAGCAAGAGAGAGGAATTTAAGAAATTAATTCATTATGCTGCTTTTGACATTTCTACTTTCAAGGATAAATATTTCTTTACAGCCTCTCAAGAAAGTTTTGTTAAGACAGGCTCCTGTTTATGAAATAGAAGGTTTGCAGACCACCGTGGCCAATATTCCTTTAGTGATGACGATGAGAATTTAACGAACACAAAAAAATCTAAGAAGCACAACACAAAAGTCTGGAAACTGTTTGGAGGGAGAGACACACATTAAAAGAGTTTGTGACTTGTTCCCACCACAGATGTGCCCGAGTTTCATCTCAAGTGTGTTTGCACACACACCTGCACCCAAGCACTTACATGACTCCTCTTTGTGGCCACTGGGCTCACTGGCCTCGGGTTCTGCCTATAGGACCCCTGGTTGGTGATTTAATTTGGGGGTGGGGGATTGTGGTATTTTCTCGCAGGGAGAAAGGATCTCATATCAAAGACTGCATGTCCCTAGTTTGACATTGTCTTTAAAGAACTTTGGCAAGGCTGCTATAAATATATTTTTAGTCACCTTCATCATGAAGATTCCCATACCTAGAAATAGGTTTGAAGCAAAGAAAAGCACTTTGTCATGAAGTGGCCTTAGCGGCACTCGGTCTTTATTCTTGACCAAATGTGTCTACGTCATACACATGTCTTAACTCTTTGGCCTTGGCTTTCCTGTGTATCTCCATTTAGCTGTTGGCTCTGCAGATTCTCATGATAATTTAGATCAATTTTTAGTATATTTCTTTATTGTTATTTAGGAACTGCTAAGAAAACAGCCGGATCTGCCCCCAAGATTACATATCTATATAGTATTTGATTTGCCACCTACTTCTCTCTTTCTCAAGGCACCATGGCTTATCCCAATGACAGATACATTTTCCATCTCCAATTTGACAAAGAAATCTCTGTCTCTTTTTTTAAATATAAAAGCAACAGAACCCATAAAATCGGAAGCTCAGAGGTATTTCTTACAGTGCTATCATTTAGAAGTGATTGAACAGATATTGTTCAAATTGAGGCTGTTTGCTTGATTTCCTGCCTCGGGTCTTCTGTCAGTCATTACTCATTTTCTTTTCGACCTTATTTGGCATAGTTCTATGGTTCATCCAAAGAGAAACTTATCGTCAAAATAATGCTGAAGTTTTAGGAAGATATTTCATTATTTCATGTGTCTTTTACAATAAAAAAAAAAGATTTGGGTATTACAGATGACGAAGCAAGAAAATTAGCAAGACAAAACAAACAGCCATGTGATCCCCAAATGGAAGATTCTGGTACAGGAGCACACCTGAGTAGAATTTCTGACTATTCGGGGAGAGACTCGGGGTTCTGTACTGAAGGCCACAGCTGTGCATGACATGGTTGTGGTTGCTCTGAATAAATAATGGATTTTACCTAAGGCAGCGGCCCTCTCTCCCAGCATTAACCACATGAGTCTACACAATAGGTAAGTACCGTTTCTATGGTTAAAGGTATTTGAGACACAAATTCACAAACACATGAGCAGCCAGAAATCATTTTAAACACTGCTTAATCCAATCTTTCTGAAGGCTATTCCCTTGTCCCGTTTTCCCTGTATCATACCTACTTCTGTCCTATGGAAGGAAAGCCCCACTGATCACACGGAAATAGCTGTGACTTTTTCCTCCTTGGGTCCTTCCAACCACACCACTATCTGGTTGTGTTCAGGAAGAGGAGGGCGGGTTCTCCTCCTAAAAGTATGGACCACTTTCTTACAAGTCGATTCTTACAACTTCAATTCTTCCACTCTTGGCAAATGACACTTATAATTTCTCACTGAAAAAAAAAGGGGGAAGGAAAGTTAAAGATGTCCTGATGCTACTGTAGAAGTGTGGGGTCCTCATCCCCTCACCGAGCCCCCCGTTCGTGATCTTCAGCCATGATTGGGGGAGGCTGGGCTCCAGATTCCCTCCCTTCCCCAAGGATTCTCCCAGCTCTGGTCCTCTGTGATTCTGAGATACTGTTCCAGGTTTCCTCCCATGTCCTCACACCTGAGAATCATCGCCCTGTGGTTTTAAGTCTGGTCAACCCCTTCCACCTCTTCAGGATGGCCAGTAACTGGCTAGAGGAAGTCAATGGACCCTCGTCATGGTTTCAGAGAGCCTCGACTGAATGTATTCTTGGTGGAGTTCTAGTCCTTCACCTGCAAACTTCTGAGCCTCTCTCTTCCTAGAGATTGAGGCTGGAAGTTCATTTCCATGATGTAGGTGGGCAGGTGTGGCACCATCGGGTCTTACAGGCCGTGTGTCTTCCAGGCAGGAGCTGAGATGGCTGTGAGCTTTTCTCTCTTTTCTTTCCTTTGTTTGCTTTATTTGAAATACAGCCCTGAACAATTACTTTTCCAGTTTTCCAAGTATAGTACATACTTACAGAAAATATTGGAAATATTCCAGTTTTCCAAGAATATTACATACTTACAGAAAATATTGGAAATCATACACACACACGTGCATGCGTGCGTGCGCGCGCACACACACACACACACACACACACACACATTTTCATGTATTCATGGAAGAAGGTAGAAATCACCCCTAATTTCACCACCCAGGAAGGACAACTGTTGACCTGGAGTCTTTGTCTTTCATGTAGCTCTGTCTATGTCATCAGGAGGAAATTTATTTCCTATTCTTGCTGCTTCTTTCTGTGTTGAGGAACACTCTGTAGTCATGACACTCACAGGCTCTTATCCCACCCCTGGCTTGACTCCTGGGGAGATGGGGTATTCCCAGACTGGCAAGTTTGGAAGAGCACCTGGGTACGAATGGCCCAGCTCCTCCTTTGCTTTGTATTGGAGTGTATTCCTGCCAAGGACACATGGCCACACTTGCTCTCCACCAGGCAGCAAGCTCAGGGTTAGGTTTGTGGGAGATCTGGAGGAGGCCGGGTGGTTCAGTCTGGCTGACCAGGAGTTCAGGACTAAGAAGTTCCTTCACATGAAGATGAATGCCCCAACATAGGAGAACTAGTTGTTAATCAGCCCATGCTGCAGTGAACGTGATAGCTGAGTGTTCGTCTGCACTCCTCTTCTGGGTTGTCTGGAACCTGGTGCAGAACTCAGCAGGAGAGAGAATTGTTGGAGTGCTGAGGGGCTGCGCTGAGGACCAGACACAGTTGGTGCTAAAAGCAGGCTCCTGCCTGTCCCTTCCCTGGGCACCTATTTGCCCATTATGGCACAGAGAGAGTTTTGTTTTACCATTGGTGAAGGAGGAGAGCGTTTGGATTGATGGAGAAAAGCAGAAAAGCTGGTGTGAACAGCACAATGTCTCACTCTTGCTCAAGCCTTTGTTGGGACTTGAACTTCTGTGGTCAGGGGGATGTGGGTCCCATATCACAGAACTGTTCAATGGAAAATGCCAGTCTTTGGGCCAAGCAGAGCTGCTCTGAGCCCTAGTGACAAAGTGTGGTACAGGATTGGAGAGGGGAGCATTTTTCCCACCTCTGAATCAAACCCAGTGGTACTTGGGTGCTCCAAGGATTGGAAGGGAGCCCTTGCTGCAGATGACAGCATTTTGACTTAGTCTACAATGCCAGCGATGTTTCATGGGTCAGAGAGTGTGGCCAGGTGGACAAGCACAGGAAGAATTGGGAGGATCTGGAGCCCGACCCACAGTGGGGATACATGAGACATTCCCTCAGGGACACCCCAAAATTACTGGGGAATATTTTGAGAGGGCCCAGTTTCTAGAAAGAATTCTGACTAAAGTCGGTTTTGATGGCTCGCCATTTACCTGATAAAGTGCATCCCATGAGCCAAATATTCTTTTGGGTTCTAAGAATATCAAGGCGGGCAAGATAGATAAGTCTCCTATAGGAGAGAAAGGGAGACAAATTTAACGATGATGATAATGGTAATGAAGACGGTTACTTCAATTCAGTGAGGTCTGGGACATTTGTGTGTGTCTACATGTGCAATACTTGTGTGTGGAATACACACACACGTATACACTGACAACTTTTCAATGCACTTAATATATCATCATCATTTTTTTGTAATTAAATATTGTACCAGCACACCATTTTTAATGTCAACATAATACTTCCTGCAAAGGCCTGTCTGCCCTGCTATAAATCCTCTCTTGTGTTGGGTGGTGGATGTATCACGTTATAAATTAGGGTGTTTCATCCTGATGACCCGACTCCAGCCCCACCCCTTAATGTGCCCTGAGATTTCTCCGCATCCCTGGAAGCTGACCTCATCTGTGCCCACACAGTGACCCTCCCTGTCTCTGCTGGTGCTCAGCGGCCTTGACCGTCCAGGCGGCTCCTCTGTGCGGCTTGGGCGAGAAGTGCAGCCTCTCCCACTGCTCCGGGCACAGTCTTGGCCTGGCCGGGGCCTGCCTGACCCCTCCTGCTGCCCAAGCAGTGGAGGCTCTTGAGGCAGAATTCACCTGACTTACCTTCTCCCGAAAGTTTCCACAGCCATGTCCCTTGGGCCCCAGGGTGTGGCACAGTTCAGTGACAACATTCGACTGTCCCTTCCAGCCCTCTCCCGACCCCGCCATGGTCACATGGTTTCCCAGGGCTTCTGTCCAGCCAGGTGGGAGGCCTGCTTTCTGCCCGCTGGAAAGATAGTTCCAGAGGCATCTGAAAAGCAGAGCCACTGCTCCCTTAATCAGCCTGGAACCAATGCCTTCGAGGGACGGGGCTGCTGAGGAATCCCTGGGCATGTCATCGAAAGACCAGGTCCTTGGGATTCCTTCATCTTTCTTTTCTTTTTCTTTTTTAAAAAATATGTATTTATTTGTTTGAGAGCGAGATCACGAGTGGGGTGGGGGAGCAGAGGGAGAAGCAGACACCCCGCTGAGCAGGGAGCCCGACTCGGGACTTGATCCCACGACCCTGAGATCATGACCTGAGCCGAAGGCAGATGCTCCACTGACTGAGTCACCCAGGCGCCCCAAGAATTCCTTCATCTTTTTGAAAGCATTTGCTGGAGGTGTTCTCTGGCAATAACGCTCAGGGCCTGAGGATGGTATTTGCTGACTACGGGGGGAGGGCTGAAGCAGGGCCCCCCTGCCCCCGCTCTGAAGTCCCGCCTGCCAGGGTGACCACCGGCGGCCACTGCCACACTGAGCGTCCCAGGCAAATGGGGACAGTTGGCCTCCCTGTTCCCACATAAGCCCCAGGCCGAAAATCTCCCCCTTTGGGATGCTTAACTGGTTAGGCAATCGGAGGTTGGAGATGCTTTCTCCAGGGGGTCTGGTTACAATGCGGTTGAAATAACTAGGGGCTGAAAACCGGAGGCCCTGGGTTGGTTCCTCTCTTCCTCTTGGGACGAGCTCAGCCTGGAGATCTTGGGTAGCTTACCTTCCTCCCCGTGTTCTATTTTTCTCATCTGGCAAACCCTGGGAGTGACCTCACCCTGCCTACCTCCCGGAATCGCAGCAAGGTTCAGACGTGATATTGCCTGAGAAAGCCCTTTGTAAACGCTAAGAGCTCGGTCAGTGGAACGTGCTTTTATTGTTCTAAGGCACTTATGGGCAATGACACATGAGTTTTGGTGGTGATTTCTTCTGTTTTTTCTGAATTCCATTTCTCGGCCTCGCATTCGGCTCAGGGTAAACACACACGTCCGATGCTGTAGTTTGTGAATGGGGCAGAATCCCAAGTGGGACGAGGGGATGGGTTTCTAGCAGAGTGGGAAAGAGCCTCAGGTTGCTGCTGGGGGCCACGCTGGTGACAAGGCTGCATGTTTACTTTTGGGGCCCACAGACACCTCCACCATCTGTGGTCTTCTCCCCGCTGCTGTCTCAAAGGAGAGAGGATGAGTTTGCAGTGAAGGTGGAGGACGACCCATTCAATTCCGGCTGTCACAGGACCCGCTCTTCCCAAGAGCAGTCAGTGAATGCCTCGAGAATGGCAGGAAGGTGATGCGTGGCCTTTCTTCCTTCTCTTCCTTATTTTTGCCATTTTGTAAGAGCCCAATTTAGTCGAAAGGCCCTTTTAGTGGGATGTGTTTTAAATGAGACTCTCCGCAGAGCACGAAACATGATGGGCTATGTGAATTGCTTTTTGTCCTCGGCGTTTTTGGTGCCCACATTTGCCTGACTGTAGTTCACTACTTGAGAGAGAGGAAGAGAATAGAAAATGCTGTAGGCACTACAGAGGGCCCATTATCTCAAAATAATTCTTCCCTTTTAGAAAGTCAGTGCAGCAAGGCTGGGGGCACAGAACAGATGTGGCTCCTAGTCAAGAAAACTTAGAACCCAAACCAGAAAGCTGGCTATGGGAAGAGGTGACGTCCAGGACGATGAAAAGGCCATCCTTGGTTCTCACTGAGCAATAGTGTCTAGCCCCTCGAAATGCAAATGCTGCTGTTTGCAGTACAAAAGCCCTGATTTTCCCTTCAACAGAGCTGGTACTATTAAAATAGCATGTCTTCTGTGTAGTTCCCGCACATTCTTTCCATTTTTTTTTTTCTGTGTGAGTCAGAGTGCAGATTCTCGACAAGGCCGAAAAGAAAGAAATCCATCTAATTTACATGGGCACAGAGCATCCACATCTGGACAGAGTTAGAGTGAGCGGGAATTACTTGCAGCATTTAAATACAGGCGTGCAGAACTTCCTTCTCTTGACCATATGAGGCATTCACATACAGTTCCATGAAAGCAAAACCTAAAAGTCGACTTCTTATTAAAAGGGGCTGTTACTAGTGTGAATCAACCATTACAGGAACTGACCCTAATCTGAAGCCTGACAGTGAGTGGCACACAGCCACCGGCCTCTCAGCACCACTCCAATGCCCCAAGTTGCACGTGACTGTTGGAGGATGCTAGAACCCGCCATGTCTGTGCCAGGATGCTGGCACGATCCGAGAGCTGTCGCACTCGGCACTTCCAAGCATGGTAGTGGGCTGCAAATGCTGGGAAAAGCCGGATGGAAACCATTGATGGCGTCAGGCCCCACTCTTGTGCAGAGTAATGCCATGTCTGACTGACACATTTTCAGTTCCAATAAAAGGTGGAGGAAGGGAACAGACTCTCTGAAGAGCTAGTGTTGGCACTAGGAAGACGAGGGAAAGAGGAATGGCCAGCATCGGAGGCTGGGGGCTCCCCAGGACCTCATTACTGGCATCAGAGAGAGAACTACACGCATTTCACGACGGAGCAGGTACCTTCATTGATGTGAAGATGGGGTAATATTGTTGAGGACCTTAGTGAGGACACTGGTAGACAAATACAGAAGATGATTTTGTCAGAGGGCTAACAGGGCAGCCAATAAATACCATTTTGTGGACTTGTTCTTGAAATGACTCACAAAGTGTCAAGATGAATCTCAGCTCTATGGATTTGCGGCACGCCACGTTCTCCGCGTTAGATTTGTGTCGGGTGACATCGGGAGGGATTTTCGGCATATGGCCTTGATTTCTAGATCCTTCCCTGGGTCCCTGACAACCTCCTGAACCAGCATGATATTACTGCCTTTACAGTTGGCTCCACCAGAGCTCCTTTGAAGGAGGGTATCGATTTTCATTGAGGAAAAGTTCTTATTCGTGATAAAAGTGAGACTCTGAGGCATGGGTTCACAGGGTTGAAGGGCAGGGAAGAGAGAGAAAGCTTGCTTTACATGCAATATGGGCTGGGGTGCCTGGGTGGCTCAGTTGTTAAGCATCAGACTCTTGGTTTCAGCCTAGGTCACGATCTCAGGGTCGTGAGACCAAGCCCTGTGTTGGGCTCCACGCTCAGCTCAGATTCTCCTTGAGCTTCTCTGTCTCGTTCTCCCCCTCCCCTCACTCTCTCTCCCTCTCTAAAACAAATAAACAAATAAATAAATAAATAAATAAATAAATAAATAAATAAATTTTTACATTGGATATGGGCTGACAAATAAGTGAGTGAGAGGGAGAAGGTGTGTGGAGAGGGGGCGAGGTGAGAGAAGGCATCCAGTGGAGACAGGACAAGGCCCCAGCACTGTGGCTGTCGGTGGTGGAAAACAAGAACAGAGACGTCTGCCATTCGATTGGAGCTTGCATTTACTGTTGGGATGGAAATCTCTCCTCCCGAAGCCATGGCTTCAGTAAGCCAACTTGTACAAAGGTAAACTGCCTGAGTGCGTGAATTTGGGGGATCAAGGAATTGATCGGGGGTTCAGAGATGATGAGTAAAGATAACAGATTAGCTGGGGAAGCAGGAATGTGGAGGCAGAGGTGTGGTAAAGATTGTTCACTGAACCCTAATATCCGCTCCTTTTTCCTATCTTAAAAAAAAACCCTGTTGAGTTTTAGCTGGGAACATTGTTGTCTGGGTAGAGAATATGTTTCTAAGCCTTTTTTGACATTGTGTGCATGTGTGACATGAAAGGGTCAGTCGTTACGGTAGAAATGCTAGGGATGACTTCTACGTTGTGTCTTTGAAAAGAATGAACATGCACTTTCCTGACTCTTTCCCCATTTTTGCTGGCTAGTAAGTGATGCGGCAGCCACCTTGGACCCAAATATGGCAGTCACATGTTGAGGACGATGAGGCTGTCCTAGCAGTCCTGGGTTGTCAATGTCTGGACTATGTTGTACATCTGAGATGTCATAAATTGCAGAGCACTATTATTTAATATAGTCTTTAGAAGAAGGACACACATAACCAATTAAGCTATGACACAATGCTAAGATGCTATTGATTATAAGACACATTCCCATTTTAGAATTGTTCAAAAGTAAAAAAAAAATGTATTTTAAAATCATTAAAATGTAATATATCTGTCTTGTTTAAGCCACTGTACTGTGGGTTTCATTGGGACAGCAGCTTATGCCGTATCCTACCTAAAAAAGAATTTGCAATCAGAAGTGGGGTGTTGCCATAACAAAACCAAAAAATAAGTGGCTTAGTGCTGGGTAGCAGGAAGCAAAGAAAAGCATTGCAGACTGGAAACCTGATGGCACAATATTTGGAAAAATTGTCTGTCATGAAATCTTGGAAGGCAAAATGTATGGTGCTAGATCCAGAAACTTTAGTGCAACTGTTTGGGAAAACTGGAACATTCATGTGTTCTAGAAGCTCCTTGAGGCTTTTAGATGGATCACTTCAGGCTAATTACAAAAGGTCACTCATATTCTAAAGGGGCTGCTTTAGCAGATGATCATGTTATAGACCCAAGACCTCCCCAGTTACTTCCCACTAACCCTCCTGGTCCAGATAGTGAGAGCTAAGTTAGAAACAAAAATCAGATTAAGGATGCTGTCTTCCTACTCAAAGCTATTGTTTCAGATAATCCCAAGGGAGCTACAATGACTCAGAAAGAGGGGGAGAGAGAGAAAGAGAAAGAGTGAGGGAGGGAGAGGGGAAGAGAGGAGGTGGAAAATAAAGAGGAGTAAATATAAGATCAGTTAAAAAAAAAGACTCTATTTGGATGAGTTCTTTGGCTGTAGTTACATCCATATGGAACCAACTGGAACCAAATAGCCAGAAGCCTGTAATTCTTCCATCCCTAAAACCCTAATCCCCCAAGTACACCCAAGCAGGAAGCGCACTGAAAGCCGTATAGCTCCCAATGAAGGTCTGCTCTTCAGCACTCACTTCTGATGTGACAAGTGAGAAGAATGGGGAAGCAAGAAGGTCTTCGCCGGCAGAGGCAGGATCAAATCAAGGAAATTCATTGTCAGAGGAGGCGAACTTTGGTCATTGCTATGGACAAGTGAGCTCTGTGTTTTCCCATCTTCCCTTTTCCTTTCAGGGAGTTTTACCCTGCAGTTCCTCCGCACTTTGGGCCCCACCATTGTGCCGAGGGTGTGTATGGGCAAGGGGCAGAGAGCAGTCCAGTAGACCCCAGGCTATGGAGAACACTGCTCCTCTCTGGAGAGCCCAGACTTGGAGCTGGATACAGTGGCCTGACGGGACGCGGGCTCACCCCCTCAGGGATGGGGCAAGCCTGTTCCATGCTACTGTGGGAAGAAGGTGAGTGGGTATTTGAAGGACTGGAGGGGGGCAGTGGTGGAGACTGTGGGTGCTCTCTATCATCTATCCTTTCCCTAACTTTACAGATGGAATTTCCTTTTTGTAGTTAGTCCTGTGACGGCCCGGCTAATGACTCCAACGCCAAGTGACTTTTGCGGCTAGTTATGCCGTGTGATAAGTTCCAGGCCCCGAGATGTGGGCAGACAAGATGTGCGCCGCTCCTGGCGTGTGCCTTTGTCAGGCGTGGGCACGCGCTCTGTGCTGTTCTCCTCTGCCCGCCGTCTGGGAGCAGGTGGTATGGCCGGAGCTGGACCAGTTGCCTTGAGCACCAATGTGCGTGTTGAAGACAGCAGAGTGACTTTACCTTCCTTACTCGGCCAGCCTCTGCACCATTACTTGAGAGAGAATAAACTCTGATTTTGTTGAACTCCAAGTAATAGAGGCAGTAACCCAAAGCATGCCTAACCCATGAAGTTAGAGAACTCGGGGAAGGCTTCTGAATCAGGGATTCAAGCCAAATCTTATCTACATCTCAAGGGGCAGATGAGGAGAGAAGATAAGATCCAGATCTGTGGGCCGTCCGCTTTCCAGAACAGACCAGAAAAACCTAGGCAGGAAGTGGAAATGCTAATATTTCCTCAGCAGCCAAAAGCTGGCTCTCTCTCTGCCCAAAGATGGGGTGATTTTTATATGGTCCCTCTCTGACACTACTGCTTGTAAGCCAATATTTTACTTCTGTCAGTGCAAGGAAGAGAGGCCAAAACACATTTATTTCCCCCCGCCCGAACAGGAAAATGAATCCGGATGATCATTTTTAAACAAAGAGAAATGCAAAGGATATTTATTTCTAAATTTGTCAGTTGCTGGACTAAACTGGGAAAGTTCTGTTATGGGGTTTCTTGAGAGAGATTATGCAACACAATCATTAACGTTTCTTGGGATTCTTGGCGCCATCTTTCTCTGTAAGTCACCCAGATGCTGCTGCCAGGAGTAAATGGGCAATAGAGCTTGCTTTGCTGCCTCTAGCCAGGCTGTCAGAAGCTTTGATGAAGGGCAGCTGAAGCTGTCTGAACAGATGGGCACTAAATAAATGCTGATCCAATTGTTTATTTCCCCAACCTATTCCCAGACACATGGACATTTTACATCCAAAGAGCCTCGGCCAATTGCTGGGTTCCCTTTAGGTTCAGGGATGGTTGACCAGACCTGCAAGGGAGGAAAGTGTGGTATCCGGCACCCAGCCCTGTGTCACTGGCACTGACGGACCTGTCAAGGGGAGGCTCCCACAACGTTGTGTTCCCAGTGGGATTTTCAACAGGTTGCTCAGGGAGCTCTGAGCTGAAGCCTTGCAATAAATACCCACTCCTTTCTAGCTGAAGTCTCCACCCTTGAAGGTAGGTGGGCGTCCATTCATGGGACAAATACTTACAGAGCATCGGCTACATGTCAGGAGCTACTGAAGTGCTGAGGATGTAGCAGGAAGGAACAGACAAAATTTCTGCCTTTCTGGAACTTACAGAACAGTAAATTTATATAGAATGTTAAAAACACAGTAGAAGAAAAGAAAACAGGGGAGGGGCTTGGGGCAGTGTAGAATTTTAAATGGAATGGTCAGGGTGGGCTGCACAGAGAAGTTATTACTGCAAAATTCTCAAGGGGTTAAGAGAATGGACTACACAGGTGTTTCAGGGAGGAAGCACCCACCCAGTGGGGAAGGGGGTGGGGGAAGCCAGTTCAAAGTCCTGGGGCAAAGGGGTACCTGGCTAGTTAGCAGAATTTTAGCTTCTTGCACTGTTCGTAAATGGTCTTGATTCTCTTGAAGAACCTTCCTTCCTCCCTTCTTCCCTCCCTCCCTCCCTCCCTCCCTCCCTTCCTTCCTTCCTTCCTCCCTCCTTTTCTCCCTTCCTTCTTTCCTTCCTTCCTTCCTTCCTTCCTTCCTTCCTTCCTTCCTTCCTTCCTTCCTTCCTTCCTTCCTTCCTCTTTCCCTCTCTCTTTCTTATAAATGATCAATAGTATTCAACCTACTGCTGTCTACTTACATGCCTCTGTGACAAGTGCTACTGTTCACACGGACCCAGGGGTGTTTTGAGTACTTTATACGTTTAATTCATTTAAACCTCACAACAGTTCTAGAATGTACACAGTATTGTTACATTCATTTTATACATCAGGGCATGCAGAGGTTACTAGTTGGTAACACAGCTAGTAAAGGCCAGAGACAAGATTCAGACCCAAGGACGTTGCTGCCCCAGGATTTTGATAGGAGGGAGAGCCCACATTTTTAACCATCACGCTCTATGCCAAGCCACCAATCTGCTAAGACACCGTCTGCGGTCTCATCTTAGGTAGGGGTCAAAGTCTTCGCCAGGTCTTCTAAGAATGAAGCCCACGTTTGGAGGCTGATTCTAAGTATGATCCCCAGGGTGCAAGTAGATCTTCCATAAACAAGGATGGTTGCTGAAGGGGATAAAAAAAACTCTGTTTTCTTTAGAACAGAACATCCAAGTTACATGGGAATGCACCACATGATTTTTGTGAATTGAAGTCAATTTGGCACCAGCAGAAATAACCTTAGGAACAAAGTTTGTATACAGTATGTTCTTACGGAAACCACATTGGAACGTGGAGTAAACTGTTAAAGATAGACCCTTCTTTCTGGTGCTGCATTAGCTGTCTCTGGGTGGGGACAGCAAATTGTTTCGTTTATAAGCTTTGTACATCAAAAACTAGATCTGCTTACACTTTAAAACCAAAAGGAGGAGAAAGACTTATTTTTAGCTATCTGAAATTTAAACCAAACCCAGCGTTGCCATATGGATGTTTCAGGCGGCACCATGTCAGAGGATTTCTCAGAGATGACATGAGACAATACATTATCGTAGCTGTAGAGAGTCAGAGAGGTTCTTTTCTTGTAACTTGGTTTAATAGCCACTGGGCTAAAGATTCTGGATTTCTCAGAATTAGGTCAGGCTGCCAGGGATTGGGGTTGTCATGTGGGAACCCAGTTCAGTCCCGTGAGAATGAGAATCTCACTAGGAGAAACAGTTTTTGGTGCTGTGGGTGGGTCCGTTGTGTGGCCAAAGGGCTCTATACTTGTAAGAGAAAGATTTAATTAAAAATTTTATGTGTGTGTTTTAGATGTGGTACTTAATCATTTATGTAAATTCAAAAAAAGATCTTAATCTAAAGAAATTCACCCCTCTTCAAATAACCACTCAATATTTCGGAGTAGACCTTTCCATCTCGATAGATTTGTAAATATTGAATAGATGAATAGATTGAGAGATACAGATTGATATTTAGGCATACCCAACTCTAGATTATTTTTGCTTTGTAAAAAATGGGCTGAAACCATTCATACAATTGTGGGGCCTGCATTTCTTCAATTTTGATGCTTTACAATGTGATATTTCACTTAGCATTTTTCCATGCCGTTAAATATTTCTCAACACCATTACCTTTATTTATATCCCATTTCGGTTCATGCACTTCCTGTGCTTTACTCAACCAAGACCTATTGTGGCAGAGGCCCCCAAAGATTGACGTGCCCTAATTCCTGGGATCTGTGACTGTGACATGACACCACAAGAGGAATTTTACAGATGGAATGAAGGTTGGCAACTTCAGATAGGGAGATTATCTTGGGTTGTCAGCTGGCCCAATGTAAATCACACGGGTACTTCCTGGCGCAAGAAGGAGGCAGAAGCCCAGGTCACAGAGATGTGGGGCACGGACTGGCCCCATGGTTGCTGGCTCGGAAGACGGAGGATAGGAGCCATGAACCAACAGATGTGAGTGGTTTCTAGAATCTGGGAGTGCCCTTAGTTGAGAGCCAACAAGAAAGTGAGGAGCTCAATTTTTCTATGGTCAGGAAACTGGGACTGATGCTCCCCTACAACCCCCAGGAGGGAGTACAGCTCAGCTGAGACCTTGACCTTAGCTCAGTGAGACTCAATGCAGAGAAACTGCCGAGCCTGCCGGACTTACCGAACTGTGAGATAATGACCTTGGGTTGTTGCAGCCCCTGAACCAGTTGTAATGTGTTAACTACAAAAGCGATAGAAAACTAACACACCTATTGTTGGGTTTCTACGACATTTGCAATTTTGTGCTTAGGAAATAATTCCGTAACGGACATCTTTGTAGCTACATCCTGATGTGTATCTTTGGCTATTTCTCTAAGTTTATTTAAGGGGAACTCCTGGATCAGTGGCATATGAAGATTTCAGGCTTTTGATGTGTGCTGCATCGTCAAATTTAAAGAGCATGATCTTCAGATTGGGAGTGGGACAAAGGACTAAGGAAGGCCACCATACCTTTCTTTCAGCTATTTGTTCTGGCCATTGGTTTCCATAGCGTGTACAGGGTAACTTTTTCTTCCTCTTAGCTGGCGGCAGTGCCTTTGTGTTTTCTATGTAGATTGAAATATTCCTACATTAGTGGAATAATGGCCAACTCAAGAGCTGTTTGAGTAGAGCTCTAAGGTGAAGCTACTCCCTAAAATTTGGAACTTTAGTCAAAGTGCATCAGACGACACTTCGGAATCAAATGGAATTTGCTTTGCTCTTCAAATACCACATGTGCTGGCATTAGGGAAGGGTGGGGGGTAGGTCAAATACCCATTACTGGGCAAACAACCGGAAGTGTGTTTGTTTTACAGGTTCTCTCCGTGTATATTAGAGTTGATCCGAGGCTAACTACCTCTTTTTTCCTTTTTTTTAAAGATTTTATTTATTTGTTTGACAGAGAGAGAGAGACAGCCAGAGAGAGAGGGAACACAAGCAGGGGGAGTGGGAGAGGAAGAAGCAGGCTCCCGGCGGAGGAGCCCGATGTGGGGCTCGATCCCAGAATGCCAGGATCACGCCCTGAGCCGAGGACAGACGCTTAATAACTGAGCCACCCAGGCGCCCCTTACTACCTCTTTTATGAGCCTCAAGGGTGGCTGTGCTCAAATACATTTAACCACGTCAGAACCTAGAATTGTTGCTTGAGGGGCACTTGGGTAGCTCAGCTGGTTAAGCATCTGCTTTCAGCCCAGGTCATGATCTCAGGGTCTTGGGGTCCAGTCCCGCATCAGACTTTCTGCTCAGTGGGGAATCTGCTTCTCCCTCTCCCTCTGCCCCCCCACCCCGTGCTCTCTCTCTCTCTTTCTCTAATAAATAAATAAAATCTTAAAAGAAAAAAAAAGAATGTCACTTGGAAGGCTGCTCAAGTGGTCTGTACAACATCCGGGTGCTTTAATGCTATCTTGAACATCTCTTATTTTGTCTTTCAATAATATTCAACAATAGCCAGTTACATTTGGCCCCTGGATCCATGGTAAGCATCTAGCCCAGACTTGACCGATCAGTGCATCTTATCCTCCTGACCACGAGGGTTGGTTCAAGCACAAGTAGGTAACCGAGATGGTCCAATCAGAGGCAATCTTGAGATGTATCTGCTGGAAAGAAGTGGTATTTCCCACTGCTCTGCTGGGGCACTGGAGGAGAGAGAGAATGTGAGCCTATAGCCAATGTCAGTTTTTTTTTTTGCAACATTTCAGAGCCTTCCTGAATATAAAGTCAGCAAAGAGAGAAGTAGAAATGATAGATGGAGAGAGATAGTGTTCTGGTGGTGGCGCGTATGGACCCCAATACTTTTCAGTGACATGAGCCAAGGAACTCCCTCCCTATCTTGAGCCAATCTGAGTTAGATATTCTGCCTGACCAACACAAATGCTTTCTTGCTTGGGACCATGCTTCTCACTTCCCAGAGACTCTGTTTCTCAACTTCTTTACTTGCTAAGGAACTACTTTCTTTGAAGGCTTCATTTAAGTTCCAGCTCCTTGGTGATGCCTTAGTCAATGACCCCAGGACACATACTTCTTTGAACAGTCATTCAGCTTCTTAGAGTGTATGTTCTGCTTTCTGATCTCTCCAGTGTCTTGCATGTTTTCCAGTGAGTGTTGATTGGGACGACAGTGGAATGGAATCATCTGTATGTGTCTTTTCTTAAAGCCTGGCTTGAATGATCATGCTAGAGAACACAGACAGGTCCCCTTCTTTTCTTTCCTTTTCTTTTTTTCTCAGCCAAATGCCTGAGGTGGGGAAAAACAGAGTTTGGTTACAAAGTCCTTCTACACATTCGTGAGAACCATTATTATGTCTGTGGGCTCAGTCCACTGAGATGAGATAACCCATCTTTTTGGGTCAATAGGTCACCTGAGCAGTAGCTCAAGAAGATTGTTCAGACACTGCAATTAGTTGAGGATAAACTGTAAAGTTCTTATTATTTTTGAATGTCATGCCAAGACAATCTAGTGATATGTGGATTCAAATAGAAATCAGTATAATATTCTATATAATATATTCTATTTTATCTCTAAAGCTCAGCTCTCTAGAATGCTCTGTTGCAACCATGCTTCTGCCCCAAGGAGCATCTCTGTGGTCCTGAGGCATTGCAGGTCTGAATTGGTCAGATGGCTCTTTGGTCACCAAAGTGCCAATGCTCAGAGCCTATGGAGAAGGAACAGTTTTCAGTCACCCCTTTTTTTGTACATGGATGCCCTGCCCTTGTTCAGTGTGCAGGCTATTGAGATAAGAGAGGAACTAGTTCTTTCTTCTTTTTCTTTTTCTTTTTAACTCTCCTGTTGCTTTGTCTTTCCTTTAGCATCCGCTGATTAAAAAATACAGATCCTGGTGCCATGTTTACTGACCTCAGAGATTGTCATAGGTGATAAAGACAGAGACTGTCAGTAATCCAATAAATTCAGACTGGGTGTGCCATCAAAAAGAAGTATGGGAGTGGGAGGGGATTTAGAAGT
This sequence comes from Ursus americanus, assembly GCF_024610735.1. NCBI lineage: Eukaryota > Metazoa > Chordata > Mammalia > Carnivora > Ursidae > Ursus > Ursus americanus. Next base: position 79,055,134 of record NC_142132.1, read on the forward strand.
ATTGGTTTTGCCTGTTACCATCAATAGGACACACATTTGTTCATTAATCATTTGCCTCTATGATTGTCACTTTTCAGTCCCTACCACCTCCACCCCATTGGTTACTAAGATCTGATCATGTTATCTTTGAGACATCGCTCCGTCTGTCCCCCTGTCCTCTTTTTCACTGTCACTGGACTAGCTTTGGCCTCACTTAAACTACTCTCCCCTTACTTCTTTCCTTCGTGTTCTTTTTTCAATCCGTTCTTCTTACTGGCAAGCTTATTTTGTTAAAACGATGAGATGATATACAGCCTCAAACCTTCTAAAGGATCTTCTAAACACATACCAAACTCCTGGTCATGGTCCTCAGTATTTTCCATGATGTGGTTCCAAGCTAACTCTCATATTTTATTTGGTTACTTTTGTCACGTAAGGACACAGTGTAGATTGAGCATTGTTTTCCTTTCTCAGTGGACACATTCTTTGACTAAGTCCTGTGAATCAATGAGATATTTTGATGTAGTGCTATCCTAGATTTTTCAAGAACTGTTATGTGATGAGGTGTTAGAGAAAAAAGAAACGTCAGGCTTAATCTAAAAAAGAAATGTAATTCTTAAAAATACGCTATTAAATCTTCATCATCGGGCTACAAAAACAATACAAATTTAATCAATATCCTTTGAAATAAAATGTTACCAAGCACATTGAAACACATTGCCAAAAGCATCTTCTGGTCTTGATTTTACTAATCAATTTTAATGAAAAAGTCTTTTCTCACCAAGGGTCTGTTACTATTTCCAGGAAACAGGTCCCCAAACTCTTCTTTCCTGGAAAGTGTTGCTCAGCTGTGCATTTCTAATGTAACGAGCCCAGAGACTGCAAGTGAAGACCAGCAGAGATAAGGAAAGTTGTAGTCTGAGCAATCCCAAAGTAAATAAATAAAATGAAATCAGTTGTTACAATGAAAAAAAAAAAAAGATTTTCCAGCTTGGTTAGCAGACACAAAGGCAGAGGGTTTAAGCAGACTTGAAACAAACCCATCACTTTTTGATAAAGGAACAGCAACCAGGAAGTGGAACATGGGGTTCTGCGGGTTGCGGGTAAGGGAAGAAGTTATCTTGGAAGAGCACTCTTGTTACATAGATCTCAGCAGAATAGAGTAAAATCTGCTAATCCCATCTTTTTTTTAAACCACGAGGATGGAGTTAATATGTCCCATAAATGATATATACCATGTACGTGCATAGCCAAGTCCTCACGCCTTGCTATTAAAATCACATAACACCCTCCCTTTCCTCAAAGAACATGTATTTACACATGTCATCTCTGTTCATCTCTCGCCTCTCTGCGGAAACCCAGCAGAGCAATGTTGAGTGACTCAGGCAAGGTCACAGTGTGTTGAAAGTGCTTGGGAGCTGGAAGGGAACCCCAGACACCCAGCCGGTGCCACCCGCACGAGTTCACACGGCTGGGTAAGGCGCATTGCAATTGCATGCATGTTTAAGTGATACATCAGTGTTAAATGGTAACACATGTAGTGCTTCCCACTGAAGATATGTTCTTGGCTAACTCTGTTGGAAAATATTATATGGAGATTGCTCCATGGTGAATAAAAAATTTTTTTGAGCAAAGTTTAAACAAAAAAGAATAAGATCTGAAGCCCAGAATATTCCCACCCCCATTTTTCCAGGAATGGCAGTAGCCCTAGCAACCTCATTTTTACTGAGGCTGTTAAGTAGGAAGGTAGGATTGCACAGTTCAGGCACTCTTTCCAGAGAGAATCGTCAAATTAACGTAAATAAAACCATGTTCCGAAGTAGAAAGTAATGTAACGAAACAAATTCTGCATGGAAAGAAACAAAAACCTTTGACAATGTTGTGCACTCAGGTCTCATAAATGCCTAACCAGGGTGTCCCCAGGGCTGGGAGAGATATAGGTACCATGGAAGCTAGGAGCCCAATCCTTTTGCAGGTTGAGAAACACTGACGTCTGCTAAGAAGGCTCTTCAAAAATGCAATAGGACTTAAGCATTTGGGGAAGGTAAAGAGATTCCTGAGAAATCTATTGTGGGCATAAACTAATCTGTTTCTAGCATTTGTCTGGGCATGAATCAGTCTAACAAATTGAAAGGTGGTTGGAGAAAACCCCCTTAAGGAGAACCATTGGGGTTAACCTTCAACGTCTCCTAACAGGTTAGGGTCACATGGTGGGACAGACACTTCCTTCGCACCAAATATCTCATGCTTCCACATCTCTCAGTCCCCTTGTAGGCAGGTGGCCAACAGGCCAAAGAATTTAAAAGCTGAGGTGCTGGGGCACGGGGCTGTCTCAGTCAGTAGAACATGTGACTCTTGATCTTGGGGTGGTGGGTTCAAGCCCCCCATTGGGCATCAAGATTACAAAAAAAAAAGATTAAAAAAGTAAAAAGAAAAAAGCCAATGCGCTACCTTGAGCTTTCTCTTCCGCTGCCATGGTGACCTTGAAACTCTGTGCCCCAGATTTTATAGTTATTACATGCAAGTAGATTGAGCCCTGAAGGACCTCTGCATAGGCAGAGACTTTGTGGGGCTGAGAAATAGGTAAAGCAGTGTGATTTAGGGAAGTGTTTGTTACTATAGAACAACCTAGCTTATTCAGACCAATACACACAGTATTGAAATCACTGTTGTCCTAGGGGAACGTGAATAATTGTCACTAACATCTTAGTTTTTTTGGATTCAACTCATGTCTAACTTTCTCACTCTTAGGATGCAGGGTTATAATTATAAAATCTCAGCCAATCCTTTCACATGGACAATAACACCCTACATTTGGTGTTAAATTCACATAAAAACAAATACACACCCTGCAATATTGGCTTCGAAATATTTGTCTGTCTCTACTGGACACATGCCTTGTTCTTTACTTGAAAATAAATACTCAGCTGTCTCTTGGTCTTGGTTTTTTCAAATGCACTTTGATCTACTTGACATTCAGTGGATTTCATTCTCTCTTTTTGATAAACTATTCATCTACGGTCTCTTTGAAAACATCCCTTCTTACCATAGCAGCATTAGGGATTTTTTTTTTTTTTACTAAACTGTTAATATGGCATTTCTAATGTCAAACATATTCCATTACAACAGCTATTTTATAAAATAAGGCTTTACAAGCTGAGTATTCAACCATAGGTGATTGTCAAACAGATAGTGGTCACATGGCTTGTCCCTTTGGACCACACCCCATGAGTGCAAGAACTACAAGGATGCACTGTGTCAAAGGTCCACACAATGCCCCAGTGGCTGAGCTCTCACATCATCACAATCCAAACACTAATTTGCATGCCTTTTGGGGTTTATTTCAAGATGAATTATTTAGCTTTTGAAAAAGCCTGCTTCAATTTCTAGGAAATGCACAATAGAGACAGCTATTACTACAGTCACCAGTTGAACAATATAAGTAAATAGAATATGTGAGGATTCGTTGTTCATTTAATCTCTATTTTATTGATTAAAATTATCAGACTTTTGGAGTCTCTTTTTTAAAAATTGTTTGAGTGTAGTTGACACACATGTGATGTTAGTTTCAGGTGTACAACCTAGTGGTTCAATGACTCCGTACGTTATGTCGTGCTCACCGCAGTCATAGCTCCCATCTGTCACCACATGACACTATTACAGTAGCATTGACAGTATTCCCTACGCTGTGCCTTCATCCCTGTGACTGACTTATTCATCCCATAACTGGAAGCCTGTGTCGCCCACTCACCTTTACCTGTTTTGCCCATCCCCCACCCCACATCCCTCTGGCAACTATCAGTTTTTTCTCCGTATGTCTAGGTTTGATTCTGCTTTTTTGTTTGTTTATTAGTTTGTTTGCCTTTTTGAGTGATTCCACATATAAGTGAAATCATATGGGGTTTGTCTATGTCTGACTCACTTATCTCACTTAGCATAATACCTTCTAGGTCCATCCATGTTGTCGCAAATGGCAAGATCTCATTCTTTTTTACAGCCGAGTAATATTCCATTGTATATATGTGCCACATCTTCTTTATCCATTCATCTATTGATGGACATTGGGGCTGCTTCCATATTTTGGCTGTCGTCCATAATGCTGGAGTAAACATAGAGGTGAATTAGTGTTTGAATTAGCGTTTTTGTTTTCTGTGGTTTAATACCTCATAGCAGAATTGCTCAATCATATGGCTTTTCTATTTTTAATTTTTTGAGGAAACTCCATACTGTCTTCCACAGTGCCTATTTTTTAAATCACTCATCTCTTAACAAATCTTTGACCAGGCACATGATGCAGCAAAGCACTAGGGGATAGAAGTTTATGGCACTGATGTTGTCCTCAGATGTAAGAAATGTTTTTGTCCATTCATTGCATCTTTACAAGTTCCAATCAAGAGTGGTGGGCAGATTTCAAACCCTGACTCACTGGTCTTTCAACACTGCCCAACCCCCCTTCGAAATATCATAACCACACCTGTGTCTATCTTCTTCTGGGTCAGGGATGACTAACTAGTAGCAGGAAGTGTGATCACAATCAAGGGCTGAGGGTTGAGGGCATTTGCTGGGGGTCGGCCCTAAGTTTGCTGTTCCCACTCTCTGATGCTTTTCCTTTAACTTCTCTGACCTTCTGGGCTCTGGATCTTTCCCATCTTCTGCTTAGATTCCTGTTTAACTCCTCAGGATGTATTTGTCTCCCTAGATTTTCAACTGATCATCTGCTCTGACATAGAGGCAAAGGCTTATTCTTTCTCTTTCTCAGACTGGACTTCTCATCCACCATCTGTTCTGATCTTGGCGACTCAACTGAGACTCAGAGCCAGGTCTGAATCCTTGGCTGTACACTCTTCTGCTGTCTACACCCTGACCTGACCCATGGAGACAAGACAAACATAGGCGATGCAATTGGAGACCATGGCACAGAAAGGGAGGTCCGTGTGGATTACAGAGATGAGGGGAGATTTTTCAGGGTAGGTGGGATTTAAAGGGTGGATTAATTCTATTTTCCCTCTTCCCGTTGGTAGACATGTTGCATGAGCCCACGTGTAGTCAAATGGAATTTCTTTAGTATGCTGTAATGTTGAGGCTCTTTGAATTCATACAACCTTTCTAGTTTCCACCTATTATAGGATTTTTCTGCTATAAACTTGTGCTTTGAGTTGGTTGGGCACAGAATTCTGTCTGTGTGTTCTCCCTTTCCATCTCCTTCACTTGCTCATGCACATCTGTGCTTGCTTATTTTCCATCTTTTCAGGTCATAGTTCATGGCCCAGAAAGCTCCTCTCAGAGCTGGAGCAATCCAGTCGGCGGAGTCTGCCATATTGTGTGCAGCCATCCATGTTACATACCGAACAGTGAGGTCCAGGGTGGGTCTGGTCCAGGGCAGAGGAACGCTTGCAAGGCCAAGTGGCAAGCCTGCCCTGGCTCTGCCTGGTCTGATTCAGGGCTTGGAAGGGGAGGCAGAGAACTGTGCCAGGAGCTTTCTCTAAGAGCTCCTGTTCTTAGACCTGGCAGGCCTGGCTCGGTGACAGTGACATGTGCGGGGGCAGGACATGTGCTCCTTTACCAGGGACTTTGGCAGCTCCTGCAGCTGTGGGGGTGGCTCCCTAGTCTTCCCACCCATGCCAGCTTCACAGGGGGCTCATCTCTTACTTCTCATGAACTCAGCAACTCCCTTCTCCCAACGAGCTTTGCTTAGTGTGTCTACCTGGTGCGGTGAGAAGGAGATTTTTGGAGAAATTAAGACATTGCGGCCTATCCTGAGCTTTGGAATCTTAGTCACAGGGAATTCTATAGGGTGGAAAGTACTTTGCTCTTAAGAAAAGTATGCCAGTTCTTTCGATTTTTTTCCCCTCATTTAAGGAAACCCGATGTGGAGGTTGGGGGGCTAGGAAGTAAATGAGCTGGGCCGTGCTCTCGGGCTGAGGCATCCTGTGCTGGTTCCGTGTCAGTAGAGACCAACTTTTGATGGCTTCTGACAGCAGAGTGACTCAGTCTAAGCTACTCTCCATCTTTAAAATTAGCAACGATGGAGCTACGTGTAGGAGAAAGTCCGAGACCAGGAAACAGGAGCCCCGCTATAACTGTGAACCAGGTCCAGGTTCCTCACTTGGTTGTAAAATGAGACGCATGGACGATGCTCCTAAAGTCCCGTCCGTGGACCAGTCTGCAATTTATGATGTTGGCTCTGGCTTCGGTGGACCTCTCAGTCCATGCTGTCCCTTGCTTTGTGCACCCTGGTGGCAGCTGTGCCCTAGCCTTTCAGCCTGGGCTGCCTAATATGTCTCCTTCTCTACCTTTGCCTCTGGCCCGTTATGACAGAGAGAACTTGTTCAACCAGAACATAGGTACAAAAGGGGTCCCTGGAGGTATCACAAGTAGATAAGGGAACCCCTCCACAGAACAGCCAGATTCCCCCATGTTCTTGACAGACCCCCTAGGACACTGTATTTTCCACACCATGTTCCAGGTATTGGTTTAAAAACTTCAACTGTGGAGCCTTGCTGCCCAGATGACACGGACAAAATAACCTCCCTGCCCCCCTGCCTCGTACCTCAGTTTTCTTATCTGTAAAATAAACCAATACTATCTAATCTCGTATGTACGGTATGAGGATCACATTGGCTAATATTTTGTAAAGGGTTTAGAACAAGACCGACTGCATGGTAAGTACTCGTAAAATACCCATGGACCCATGAAACATAGTAGGTATGCTATTTTTAAAAAAATCAATGAATAGGTCCCCAAATAAAATAAGTTTATTTGGAAAATCTGGGTCGATCAAAGTTAAATACATTTTTTTTTCCCTTTAGGATTCAAAACGCTTAGTATGATGCTCTGCAGGGGAATTTTGAAACTTCATTGGCGACTGCAATTTTTTGGAAATTTACCAAGTTTTCTTAACTATGGAGTTGTTCTTATGGAACACCTAGTATTGCCTCAGGGAACTCAAGTGTGTCTCATGGCACACAGTTTGAGAAATGCAGCTCCAGGTACGTATAACCTGCTGCCCGGCGCGTGCAGCTTTAATGAAAGGTCTCTTCTGCTGGCTAGGTCCTCAGGCTCTCCTGGTCCAGGGGTGTCTGTCACTCATTGTACCGTCTTCTATTTATACCTTTCATATCTATATGAAAGCTGCCTTTCGTATTTATACCTTTACTTGAGCAATTACTTCCGAATTTTAAAGATCCAGGATAGCTTAGATGCAACCACTCTGTTTAAAGAAGCAACCAAGGATTAGTCTCTACTGACATGGAGTTTGTTAGCACTAGCGGCCCCAGCCCAAGGTCATGGCCAGCTAACCTATCTGTGCCTGTCCCTGTCCTGATAGCCAAGTGCTGGCTCTGTTAGGAAGGAAAGGTAATCTCTGAGCTCCTGGGGTCAATGAGAGCCATGCACCTGTTTCCACGGCGTGTGGGCTAGTGTTGTTTTTGTACAAGCTGGAAATCCTTCCCCTTGTACTCCTGCTATGACCTCTAAACAACCAAATGCCTTTACCTGTCACCTGGCTCAGTATTTCACGGGCCTTCTAGAGAGCCCAGTGGGCAGCCAAAGGTGGTGGGCTACAGCTCTGGGGAAAGTACGCAGCCCTGTGCCTGTGGACTCTGCCCGAGGGCTATGAGAACCATAAGGATTGGATTAGGAATTAGAGCTTCTTGGGACAAGGACATGGGTGGCCCCTTATTACCCATAGAATGAAGCCCAAACACAGCGGCCCAGGAGGCAGACCCTTCCCAAACCAGACCAAGTCACTTCTTTCCCTCACCTGTCGGTGATACCTTCCTGCTCACTCACTGGGACCCCCTCCCCAATGGCACCCTGAGCTGTTTTGCCTCTGAATCTTTGCTGGAATAACCTTGTTTTCATGTCTTCTGTCAAAATCACACAATCTTTAGACCAAACTCAAAATGATCACACATACTTCCCTAGTGCCCACCCCTTCTCTGCCCATCGGGATATTGGGGGCTCCCCTCTCCTAGTTACATGGGTCTCATAGGCTCTGTATTCAGTTTGTCCTTCCTCTGTCTGCTCCACACCCTACGTCTACCCCAAGAGACATAATGGACATCATCATCATCTCATAGAAAATAACGTATGTGAGAGCAGGGACTGTGCTGTTTTTATCCATCTCCCCAGCCACATCTTAATGGGTTTATTCCAAAAAAAAAAATTTTGCTAAGTCAATTAGAGTCTATAATGTGGTTTCCTAATTATGTCACGTGCAACATACATATGTCTGCTAAGGGCTGTTGAATTTGTATTGTTGGTCAGGACTTCGTCTCCTCTGGGCTAATTGTTTTGCAGGCACAGGTGATTTTTCTTGGTCTCCCAAGCTTACTAACTATGGAACAGTGTGTACATGCGTATGAATGGCATTCAAGGTCCTCCACCTCCGGGCCCATTACACCTGTAAGCACACGGAGAAGGGGTGCAAACTCTCCAAATTCTCTTTGAAGAATAGCTGGGTGTAAAGGGCGGGTTCTCACCCTCCGTGTGGCTCACATTCCGTGCTGGGGAATTCTTGGCTGTGGGTAGCTGTCCTGTGCGGGATGTGTAGGGGCTGTAGCGGCCTTCCTTACCCCCACCCTTGCACCCTGAGAGGCCCTCCTGGTTGAGAACCAGTGATCGAGAGCTCTGCAGTGTTTTTCGACCACTCAGGAGATCCTTCGCTCATCCGGAGTGTACAACAGATGAATGTGGCCGGGGTAGGCAAAAGCTTTCTCAAAAGCAGAAATAGGCAGTGCACTGTCTACAGCTCACTGGTGGAATCAGAAACAAATCATGGGAAAGGGACGTCAGGGTAAACCACAGAAAACTGAGCGGTAGTTAGGTCGGTGCTTTTCAAAGCTGTGTCCGAACCACATCCTTCAGAGAAAGGACTAAACATGGAGATTCCTGGGCTGTTCTCTGGGTCTGCTGTATTGAAATTTGGATTTTTAACAACTTCCAGTGGGATTTTTACGCACCCTCAATTTAAGAACGGCTGCGTTAGACAACGGTGCTTATTTATTTCTTTATCTTTTAAACCATTCTTTATTTTTAAATAAATAGAGACGGTGTATTAATAGCACACACAAAAAAATGGCACCTGGTTTTGATATAATAAAAAGCAGTGTACCTTAACTTTGTTTTCTTTTTTCCTTTTAAACCTAACAGCCTTCTAAACACTAACACAATCCATATGTTCGTGGGAAAAAAAAAGAATCCCCCCATTGAATATGAGGCTGCTGGGGCACCCTTGAGTGCGTCCATCCAGCCCTGAGACCTGGCGGGGGTTGCATCCATGCTGCTTCTTGAGCGCCGTGGGGGCTCCCAGAGCACGCATCACCCCCTTTCCCAGTCTGCTTGGTCTGCGCTGCTTCTTCCTGACCCGGGAGGAGGTATTTTGGAGACTTAGAAGGAAACATAAAAGGGAAAGCAAGCTCAGATAAGGTGCTTTTTTGGCAAAAGGATAGGATAAAATGCATTGTAATTGCTTCTTAATTAGTTATCTTATCTGATTTGGGTTTGGGTTTTTATAAGCAAAGCCCTAAACTCTTAACCCCCAGCTCTCCAGTTATGCTGTAATTAAAGTCACCGCAGCTCTGAAGGAAGCTAATGAATGCATTTCTGTGCCGAGAATATGTGTTCTTGGCGTCCTTCGCTACCTTGCACTGCCCTGCAGCAGGGCTCGGACATCAGGATATCTGTAACATCTTGCTGATTGCGATTCAGGGCCACACCACATCGTGGGCCCTACGGTTTGGCACCAAAAGGCATCTGGGTATTGACCTGTGCACTAAGCTCCATGCAGGATTTTCCTAGGGTTCCTAACAGGTTGGGAGCAGGAGGACACCCGGACACAGCACAGAGCCCTAGAAAGAGATTCCGTGTCCTTGCTTCCTGGAATCGAAATAATTAGTACCCTGGAGCTTGTGTGCCTAAGAGAAAAAACAGACAATGATCCCAGGGGAGATCTTTACTGAAAAGACAGACCAACCCAGTGTCGCATTGGAACCACGTCTTTGGTTCAAAAACAGCTCCATCATTGCAACTGCTGAGCCAACACGTTGAAATGTAAATACAGCTACATTCAGTAATGTGATAGCACTGGAGGCCTTCCCTGACTTTCTGCAACAAAACCTGGCCACGGTCCTCATCAGATTTATGTTTCTAGGGCTTTCCTTTCTTGTATTAGCACGCTTATCCCTATTCATCAAGCAGTTAGGCTGGTGTCTGTGTGTTTGCAGAGTATGGGGGTGTACATAAAATATCAAATGGGGACTCAGAGACCCAAAGGCAGAGGGACGTATTTTTCCCAGACATTAGCCAAACGCTCCTCTTACTGATGCTTGAGACTAGAGACTGGAGGCATAGCTCTAGTTAGCCGGGCTCGCCTAGCATTCTGGCATCCTACAATTTTGTAGCCTTCTTAAGGAAAAGGGAAAGGGAAGGAAAAGGGAGTTGGGGGGTGGTTTGCCTTTCAGTATTTTGGTTGAAGAAACAGGGAGATGCGGTGTTTTATTCACAGGCAAATCTTTTGAAAGCTGGTGGGATTTTATAGACCTTCTCTACCACTCCACCCCCCCATGGTAGCCAACCCCCCGACCGCCCAAATCAGAAAATGTCTTTGGTAGATGGAATGGCGGGCCTCAATTCTTTATCCACACCCTTTGCCATGTGGCTTGGCAGCCCCTCCCACAAAGGCAGAGGAAACTTTCCCATTGGCTTGTGACCTACTTTGGCCAATGGGTCGCGATGACCATGTCATTTGTACTTGGGCCTTAAGAGGCATCACTTCTCCCATCTGTAGAAGAAGAGCTTTGCCCAGGTAGCTGCATCCGGTCTGCCTGAGGCCCAGATGGATACATAGGGAATCTGTGACGCGGAGCCAGACCTGGAGCTTGAGGCTGACCCTAGCCTCAGGGAGCAGTACGTGGCCGACCCACAGACCTGGGAGCGTAAGAAATGATTATTGTCTTAATCCACTGGATTTGGAGTGAATCACTTGTTTCGCAGCAACAAATTATAGCCAACCAATGTGATGCCCTTAATCCTTCTATCTTCCAAGTTCATACATTAACTCCCAGCTCGATATGTTTAGAAGCAAATGGATAAATCTTCTAGCCTCCCAACAGGCTGCAAGAGCTGATTTGACATATCGGTTTCAGTGGCAACACTTTGCTAGAGACCAGCTCCTCTTTCTAATTAAAAATGATCTCTGGGAAAGGGATAATATCTTCTGATCTCTGTGTCCAAAGCATGGAGCTTGATGAGACAGTTGAACCCGGGAGGAAAGGGCAGGGCTTTGGGATCCAACAGTCTTGGAATTAAGTCAAGCTTTTTGCCACTTAACAACGGCGTAGCTTTGGCGAGGCTGCTTAACTTCTCTGAATCTCCTTTTCCCCATCTGTTGAGGTCATCAGGAGGGAGTTAGCAGAGAGAATGTACATAAAGTGCCCAGCACATAGTCAGTGGTAAAGAAATGGCAGCTGTTACGTGTGCAGAATAAATCGATGGCATGCAGATTTCTGGCCGTGCTGGGGTTCCCACTCTTCCTTCCTGCCACATTCGGCACCTGCCCTGGGCTCTTTCTAGTGCCTGGTAGGTCTGTACTGTCTTCCTTCCCTAGTCCTTACTCAGTAAACTCCTTTGTGTATGGGTGTCCGGGCTGATGGTGTTGACAATCACGTGGACGATCTCATCACATCTGCAAAAAGATCTTATGGTATGGACTGAATTCTTGGTCTCTGCCCCCCAGTTTCTGCGTGGAAGCCTTCACCTCCAATGTGAGGATGCTTGGCGATCGGGTCTTTAGGAGGTATTTAAGCTCATGATGTCATAAGGATGGGGCCCTGATCCCAGGGGTTGGTGTCCTTCTAAAGGGAGTAGGAGCCACAAACTCTCTCTCTCCTGTTTGCTCTTGTGCTCTGTCTGCATGTGCCCAGAGGAGAGGCTGAGAGAGGACACAGCAGGAAGGAGGCTGTCTGTCTGCAAGCCCAGCAGAGGGTCCTCATCAGAATCCAGCCACGCTAGCACCTAATTTCAGACGCCCAGCTTCCAGAGCTGCAAGAAAATCAAGTTTTGTTGTTTCGGCCACCCAGTCTGCGGTCTTGTGTTATGGGAACCCTGGGCAGACGAACACTCCCTGTGTGGTTGATACTGTCTCTGATGCATTTTGCAGTGAAAGAATCAGGTGCACTGAAATCAGGTGCAGTGAAAGAATCAAGATGCACTAACTTGCCCTGTTTCTACCTCCCGCAGCTGTGAGAGCTGTATTCCCACTTGCAGCCTCGCTCCAGAGCCTGTGCGGGGAGCACTCCAAGATTCTGGGCCCCACGGGCTCTGGGTCACCTCGGCCACTGTGGGCAGTGCTCGGACCTGGGCAGGGAACCCTCAGCCAGCTGCCCCTGGAAGGCCTGATGCCGAAGGGGCAGAGCCCTGGCCCTCAGCTCTGCTTTCAGAGGTGGAGAGAGGCAAGAATGTGCTTTTGGTTGGAGTGGGACTTCAAGAACAGTCCGACAATACTAGGCAGGAATCCATATAGAAAAGAAGATACCCCTCTGAGAAACTTTCGTGTTGTGTTTTTTTTTAGGGTAGTAATAAATTCTTTATAGTGTAAGTAATTCCATTCAATGCATATTTTATCAAGTCTCTGCCTGGCATAAGAAAAGTAGTTGGTTATATAATATTTATAAATATTAATAAAAGTACAATAGAGTATTTTTGCCATACCTCTCAGTTTATCTTCCCTCAGTGATAAGTCGGTTTCTTTCCCTGCACTTTTTTCACCATGGAGACCCCAGAGGAGGCTCCAGGGCAAAAAAGCATCTTGGAAAGGAGGAGAAGATGTTGGGGAAATTTCTGTCGCACAGGAAAGGATGGGGAAAGTTCGCCATTTTGTCCCCAGTGAGGTGTGGGCACAGGAGAGACAGGCAGAGCCAGGTGGGGAGGTGCCCATATCCCTACCTCCCTGCTCACTCCACTCCCAGATAAAACCCTGGGCTAGCAGGCAGGAGAGGGAGGCGGTGCTGTGTGGTAGAAACATCTAGAAGGCTTACGGTGACTGAGATTCTTGAATCTAGTGGCCTGCTTTCCTCAGCTTGGAGCGGGGTGCTGCGAGCCCCTGTGATAGATTTTCTCAACTTCAGTGTTGTGGACATTTGGGGCTGGGTGATTTTTGTTGCTGTGGGGCTGTCCTGTGTGTTGTGGGATGGTTAGCAGTATCTCTGGCCTCTCCCTACTAGATGCCGATAGTGTTTCTCCAGTTGTGACAACCAAAACTATCTCCAGATATTATCCAGTGTGTCCTGGGGCCAAAATTATGTCCCTCTCCCCATAGGGACCACTGTTCTGGGGACACCCAGCATCTGACTCCAGGTTGGCATGACGGTGATGCTGGGCTCAGGTGGGAGGAGGTCATGGGTAGATGAAAAGAGGGGTCTTCTGACTCCCTAGGACCCTCATGTGGTGAGCAGGAAACCCAGAAGTTCCAGTTGGCCCCGACAATGGAACCCAGAGATACCGGGAAGGCCAGGGGCAGGGAGAGCTGGAAGTGCTGCCTGGGTCCACGGTGGGCGGTGTAGCCGATGGCAGGCCGGGAAGAGCACATACCACTGCCGAGACAGCCAGAACAAAAGCAGGGCTGTGGGTCCCAGGCCCTCATTGTCCATTTATATCGACTCCATTTTTGGTGAGAGGCACCAGCAAGGGGACACACTCCAGAGGTCATAAACATATGGAGCCATCTCCCCAAAGTTTTCAAACCAGAGAGCTCGAGCAACCTTTAACTGACATATTTAAAAATCCCTCCCCAACTACCCAGGGCAGTGAGGGAACTCCTGCGGAATATTAGATCAGTAAGGAAACAATTAAAAAACTACATTTCCTGGGACGTCTGGGTGGTTCAGTCTGTGAAGCATCCGACTCTTGATCTCAGCTCAGGTCTTGATCTCAGGATCATGAGTTCGAGCCCCACAATGGGCTCCAGGCTGGGCATGGATTCTACTTAAAAGCAAAACAAAACCAAACAAAGCAAAACAAACAAACAAACAAACAAAACCCCCAAACGCTACATTTTCTTTGCACACCTGAAGAGCAATGTGAGTGTGCATGAGTCCATGACGTGGTAATAATAGTAATAGGAACAGCAACACGAGCATACATCAAGTGCCTACTGCATGCTGAGCACCTTGCAAAGATCAACTCATTGAGCCCCAGCGAGCAGCTCGGGGAGGTAGATGTTTCTACGGTGGTCTTTTCCTTCCTCTGAAGAAAGGGAGGTGCAGCTGGGCTCAGCTCTTGGTCCAAGGTGTCATGGCTACAAAGTGGTTGATGGAGCTTGGATCCAAACCAGACCAGGTGACCCCGGAGCCCACGTGCCTCTCTGCTCCGCCATACTGCTGCCATATTGTCGCGGTGTTTTGTAGCAATGTCCCGAACTCATTCATTTGTTCCTATTCCTGTACCTGTAGGATGAATGGTGCCATTCCATGTCTTTTCTGTAGCTACACTTCAAGAGGGCATTTCCAGCATCTGGTTCCTACTAAGCACTGATTTCTTTTCTCTCAGTAGCTCACATACTCTCAAGACTGAGAAGGAACTAAAGGGAGTGTGTGTTGCACTAGAGTATTCGTGGCAAAGAATCTGCTGCACCGAGAGCAACAAAGATCCATTTGTGTGTAGGCTGCACGGGTGTGTGTCACCCTGAGTCACACTGAGTACCGTAAGCAGAGCGCTGGGTGTTGAGCTTAGCCCATGGCCCCAGGAAGTGGCCCTCAGCAACAATGCATGTAGCTGGAATTACCGGATACTTCTTAGCGCTTCCCTTGCCGTTCTTTCTAACACAGCCAAGGACTCAACATTTTCAAAGATAAACGTTAATATGTTAAAATGAGTCTTTTTGTTTGTTTTTAATAGCGATCACTTAAATGGTCACCATAACAGGGACTTTCCTGAGCCCTCAGCTCCTTGTCTGGGTATGAAAAGTCCATAGAACAATCATTGGATGTCCACCAGTAGCCTTCTCGTGTTAAGAAGGCTTAACCTTTAGAGTTTTGTGAAAAAAAAATTCTTTTTTCTTGAATCTTTGGTGTCAGGTAGATTTAATGATGTCGGGAATTACTTTTTACTTTCTATTTAAATGTTGACTGTGGTCAGTTAAGGATGGCTGGAAGCTTTCTAGCACTCCTCCCATTGAGCGGTGGGTTCTAGTTCTCTGCCCAACTCTGGGCTGGCTTGTGATGTTTGACCAATAGGGTCCAGTGAAAGAGAGGCTGTGCCAGCTCTGGGCCTCGCCTCCAAGAGGACTAGCAGCTCTGCCTTGGCCCATGGGAATGCCGCAGAGGCTCCCTGTGGGTAGTCTGACTCCCCTGAGGCTGCCATATTGTGAGAAGCAGGAGCCACGTGGGGGGCCCTGGAGGATGAGTTGCCAAGTATGGAGACGGAGAGAGGAGGGGGACGAGGGGGAGAGGGAGCGAGGCAGACACCCAGTGAGCAGAGCATTGAGGCATCAGACAGCTGAGTGAAGAGCCCATCCCAGAATCCTCGAAACAGAGCCTCAGCCTCAGCTGGAATCCGAGATGAGTCACCCCGCTGAGCTCTTCCCCAGTTCTTCACCCACAAGATGGCGAGCAAAATACAATGGCTGCTTTAAGCCCCCAAGTTTGGGTATAGTCTGTTACACAAGAATAGATAACCGACCTTTCAGCTACTAACGATCATCTTCGAAGCTAATTCTAAGAAACTTGTCAGGCACAGCCTGGGCAAAACATTCTTTTTTTAAGGATGTGAGAGCTGGAAGGAGTCATAGAAAGTGTTGACTTCAACAAGGTTATTTCACAGAGGAGGAAACTGAAATCCAGACACGTGAAAACAGCAGGGCTCAGCCACTTAGTCGTAGAGCTAGGGGCTTAACTTTCCAGATAAGAGCATTTCTTGGTCTTCAAGCTCAAGTGTCTTTTGAGGATATTCACTGAGTTCAGAGTCTCTCCTCACCCCCATTCCCTCCCCCGCACCTGCGCTCTGTGCTCTCCTCCTGCTACCCAGGGCCCTTCCTTCTACCTTCCACGACCTCATCTGTGAGCAGAATGTGCTCAACCTCAAATGCGGGGAAGGCACAAAGGACATTGGGATTCCTGTTGTCAAGTTTCTTCTTGCAAGAGAGGCGCCCGGCTCAACTGGAGGCCAAGAGAGGGCAAATCGCAGGACAGCGGGATAGGGAGGATCCTGGGTTACCCCCCTCTTGACTGGCCGCCTTGGGTCCCTCCGGCCCGCCTCGCAACTGTACACAGCTGCTTACCCATGGCCACCCGAAGCCCCAGACTCCCCCCCACCCAACACACACACACACACGCACACACACACACACACACACACACACACACACACACACACACACTGCTGTCTCTGCAGCCGTGTGGTCTGTGCAGAAGTTGACCACATAGCTTTCCAGTTAACTCGGAGAAGACCCAGCTCAGCTGGCTTCCCTCAGCTTTAAGTGCTCTTGCTGGGGAAACCCCTCACGAGGAAGCCGCTCTGATATTCTGTGACGTCTAGCTGAGGTCCAGGATCAAGTAGTCTCCGTCACATAGGCCCTTGCCCTACTCCATAAAAAGTCACTTTAGCTTTCAGAGAGTAAATAGTTTCCAAAAATGGGGGGGGGGGAATCCACCTATGCAAATGATGGGAATTTTATGCTTAGTGAGGAAACTGGGGGAAGCAGTTAAAAGCCATCCCCAAATGAATACAAGGCCAAAAAAAAAAAAATGGAAAGAGAGAAAATCATAAACCTTAGACCAGCACTTTTCAGAGTGGTTCAAGGACCATTTGCATCAGAATTACATAGGACGCTTGTTAAAAATAAAGATTCCAGAACACCATTCTGGAACTACTGAATCAGGCTCCGTGGGGGTGGAAATATAAATTTTCAGCAGCTCTCCAGGTGGTTCTTGTGCTCATTGAAGTCCGAGAATGGCTGCCTTAGATTTGTTTTACAAACAAATTTCATGAAGCATTTTCTGGGAAGTCAATGCAAATTTCAGCTTTGATTTATTGCCTGCTTCCTAATGCCTGCATGTGCACACACACACACACACACACACACACTCACACACACAGAGTTTTGAAAGCTTCTAATGGGAATGGGAGGAAGAGGATGGAAGTGGGCTAATTGAAATCTTCATGTGTGGTTTTTAGACCGCAAGACTCACTCCCCTCCTCCACTTCGGCTTATCTTCTCCCCTTTAGCATTTCTTTTATGCATGAAGCATCCCCCCTTCAGGTTTTCTGGCCACAAGGGAAATTCCCAGGTGCAAGAACATTCAGTCCTCAGCCTCAGGAAAGACTCTGATGTGAATCTTTGAAGATGGAGGAACTGAAATATTAAAGGATCCACCAGGTGCCAATAGAGTCGAGCTGGAGTCCCAAAGGGGAATTTGTTTTCAACATAAATACTAATAATACAATAATTGTGAAGTGAATATTTATAGTGTGTTGAGTGCTCTGATCAGCACTGCCCTTGTTCTCTTGGGGGATGTCGGGGCGGGTAAGTCAGGCCAAATATGGGAAAAGTGGTGACCTGGGGAATTTGTGCTGAACGTGCATTCCTTTGTCTCCTTCGGCCCTGACACTTTTTGGTTCCAGGCCTCATCCTCATTAACCCTTCAGGAACGGAGCCCTTCTGCAAGTGGTCATACCCACTGGAGGATGTAAAACTTAGAACTGATTAGAAGCTTGGAAAAGCATCAGGTTAAAAACACCTGTTTTCATTCCTTAGACACCGAATAGTCTGCTGGTGCTCAAATGCTCACCCACTGTTCAAGATTGAGCTCAGATGCCAAATTCTCCACGAAGCACTGACCATGTTACAAATAGTATTATTATAGTCTTAGTTTTATCCTGATTCATGTTATAATATTACCTACAGGAATATAGAGATATATATAATATACTAGTTTCAAGATGCTACCAGTGTTACTAGACTATATATTAATACCTATAATAATGCTATTGTTATCCAGGTAAAATAATACTAGCTGGATAAGAGTAACAGCCACAGGGGCCCCTGGGTGGCTCAGTCGGTGAAGCATCTGCCTTGGGCTCAGGTCATGATCTCAGGGTCCTGGGATCAAGTCCGGCGTTGGGCTCCCTGCTCAGCGGGGAGTCTGCTTCTCCCTTCCCGCCTGCTCATGCTCTCTCTCTTTCTCTCTCAAATAAATAAATAAATAAAATCTTAAAAAAAAAAAGAGCAACTGTCAGAATAGCAACGGCTGACGTTTATCGAGCACTTACTAGGTGTGATGTCCAGCCTTCCACCAGCATCATTTAATGCTCACCACCGTTCCTTAAAGTGGGTATGCAAGGTGCTCTCACTGCAAATGAGACAAAGCTTCTGTCAGCCACTGAACGATGAGACCACAGTTTGTACCCACAGCCACTTCTCCTAATCAGCAGGTCACCCTCCGAATTCCGTCGGGTCCAGATCAGAGTCTGCACTTTCGTGGGAACACTTGACGTTCTGCCTTTCCTTATCGATTCAGGTGCCTGGAGGGCGGAATCTGGTTTACCTCTGAGAGCCTTAGCCCTATGCCATTCCAATGTCTGTTAAATAGGTTAAAATTTAGCACTCCAACAGGGTCATGCGTGCAGATAGCAGCGGCCCCCATCCTCCCTGCATGCAGCTCCAGCACAGTGCTCATTATTTACAGCCTATCTCTAGTGACGGCAGAAGGTATTCATACACAATTTCCATGCCAGTTTCTTCCCACAAGGACCAAGGCAGTTATTACCCAAACATTTGCAAAGTGTCTATCAAATTTATGATGAGTCCTATTAAACTATATAATAATATAATAAAGATAAAATAATATAGAATAATGTTCAGTGAGCACCTACCATGTGCTGAGCACTGTTCTCAACTCTTTGCGAACTAATCTCACACCTCTTACCATAACTCTTTGAGGCAGATTATTATCTTTTTTCTATTGATGAAAGTCAAAAAACTTGCCCGAAGTCTCTCAGCTAGTGAGTCACAGGGTTTGGATTTGAAATCCAGTTTGACTCCAAAGTCTTTACTT
Source organism: Ursus americanus (assembly GCF_024610735.1). Lineage (NCBI taxonomy): Eukaryota > Metazoa > Chordata > Mammalia > Carnivora > Ursidae > Ursus > Ursus americanus. Next base: position 79,074,165 of record NC_142132.1, read on the forward strand.
TTAATCAATTAATCTCTATTCTAACCAACCGATTATGCCCTTCCTTCCTCCTGGCTTTCTTTCCAAGTACACTTAATTGAATGCTTCCTCTGTACAAGGTGTGTCCAGTGAACAATGCAAAGGTGAGCAAGCAAGACACTGACGGTCCCTGCCCTGACAAGATATTGGGCAGAGTCAGGAGATGAAGGGAGCAATTACGAAACTCCGTGGGGAAGGCTGTGGTAGAGTCTGCAGGGCTGTGAGAACAGGGGTGCACCAGCTATGACTCCTGGGTACTTTGAGTGGCTCTCGAAGTGCATGCGAATCTTCACGGCTACCCTCTGGGCTCCCTGTCAGCAGCCCTGCTTCTGTGTGATGATGCTGAGTTTCAGAGGGATCTGAACACTGGCTCAAGGCCACACAGACAGCCAGTGGCAGGGCTGCCCTGCAAAGTCCCATCTGGAACACCCAAAGCTGGTGCTTTCCTTAGTAGACCAGTCACCTGGGACTGATAGAAAGTAAGCTAAAATGGAATGGCCGCTTTTTCTATGGTAGTCAATGTGTTTTCTACTAAATAAAATGGAGTTATATTTTTCCTAGCCAAACCCTCGTCCCTCTACATACTTTAGAGGAAAAAAAAATTCCCCAATTCCTGTGTTTTGATGATTCTTTCTGTGAGGGCCATGGAGGAAACCCTAAAGATAATCAATAGACCCCCTGATAGTTATTTCAAGTTCTGCTCTAATGGAGTTTGCTAGGCTAGTTATTCCTCGGTTCCTATGTATTTAGATTTCAATCCTGCCCATGATGGATTAATAGCAAGAACCAGCTGCATTTTGGACTGTGATGAACTGATCAAGGACTAGTACTCGATGCAGAAAGAAAGGCCAAGGGGCTGATGTACTTGATTGCTGGTTCCAGGGTCCTCCAGCCTTCACTGTTGATTCACCGCAAGTCTTGGGGCATCTAACCTCTTGCTGTCCTCAGAATTTTCTTTATTTTTTGTAAAATAAACACAGTGGCATGGACTGACTTCAGAAGGGTAAACTACCCTTCTGCTTTGAGAATATTGCGTATGCCCTGGAAGAGGAGATGAAGGCAGTTCAGAAGCAGGATTCTTTAGGGTTAATGGAAGACTTTCACTTCTTTGAAAATGCATTTTACAGGAGCCCAGTTCTGCTTTGGAACCATTGTCAAGACAATCCACAGAGCAGCAGAGTCTCCAACATAAGTAAGTCTGTGCTCCTTGATCCAAACCAGCATCTCCGCCCGTCATAGCAGGTGTGTGTTCACAGAGCTGGCTTTGCTCCTTTTGAGATCCTGAAGTGGAGGCAGAGGATCCAGCAAAGCCTTTCCCCAGTAAAAGTCTCTGCTAAACTCCCACCACTCCTGGTCTGCTGACTGCTTGTCTACCCGGAGACATTCTCAAGTGTCTATGCTCTTTGGACACATCTCATATTCTGAACTGCATCCTGCATTTTTACTGGTGTCTGGTTACATTTTTAAAGACCGTCCTTGTGAACAGCGTTTGGACATGAGACAACTAATTTCCTGCATCATGTGTGGATTTTCAGAACAATGCCAGAGGGGCTAAGAATACTGTTTCTCTGTTGACTACAAAATATGTTTTTAACATCTGCCCAGGGCCAGAGTTTTATCTCTCCCAGTGTATTAAAAATCCTATGCTGGAGAGTCAGTGTTAAAGGAAAGATATTTAATTAGTCAAGTGCTTTTGAAATCATCTTTTCGAGTTCTGAGATAGCGCTGAAGAATGAAAGGCCTCAGCTGGCACCGACCCTTCTTACCAGAAAAGTCTGGTTTCTCTCTGCCCCTTCCTCTTCGCCCCATCCCGTCCACAATTTTCTCATTTGATGAAGCTCGGCAGTAGTTGGCTGAGGTGGTAGGCTGCCAATTCATTGGGCTAGGGAAAGTTACTCTCATCAGACCAGAATCCAAACAAGTTCAAGTAGAACTGAGCTAAGTCATCATTTCTTCTTCTCCTTAGTACTCAATAAAAACAGTCATCCCAATATGTCTTAAAAAAGAAAAAGGCATTGATCTTCTGTGTAAGGAAAAGATGACTCTGAGCAAGGCTTATCACAGTTTCTTGTGAAAGATGCTACGTTGTGGATGAGTTAACCAAGAGCCTTGTTAGCCTTACATGATATAAAGTGAAGGTACAAGGGGCCAAGCAGCAAGTAAAAGGCTATAAACAAGTGACTCCCGGGGTACATAGAGCCCTAAATGTGTCTTGTTTGACCTGCACAGAACTTTCATAGCATTTAAAATTGTCTCCAGCTTCTGAAAGTGAGGAGGCAAGAAAATACTGGAGAACATTTTTACGATCTTGGGTTAGGCAAAACTTCCTTAGACAGAACACCAAGATCATGATCCATGAAAGGAAAAGAAAGAAAAGTTGCACTTTGGCAAAATTAAAAACTTATATTTTTGAAAGGCACTCTTAGAGCAATGAAAGACAAGCCACAGACTGGGAGAAGTACTTGAAAATCTCATATCTGATAAAGGATGTATATTCAGATTAATAAGGAACCCTCAACCCTCGACAATAAAAAATAAATAAATAAATAACCCCATAAAAAGAGGCAGAAGATGTATATAGACACTTCACCAAAGAAGATGTATGGGCAACAAATAAATAAACAGAAAGATGCCCAACTGAATTGGTCGTTAGGGGAATGCAAATTAAAAACCACAGTGAGACACAACTGCACATCCATGAAAACGACTAAAACTAAAAAGGCTGACCATACCAAGTGTTAGCAGACATGCAGAGCAAATGAGCTCTCACACACTGCTGGCGGCAATGCAAGGTGCCATTCTGGAAATGCCATTCTGGAAATAGTTCATTTGTTTCTTAGAGGGTTAAATATTTAGCTATTGCATGACCCAGCTGTTCTGCTCCTAGGTGTATATCCAGGAGAAATAAAAGCATATGTCCAAAGACTTACACAAAAATATCATAGCAATTTTCTTCTAGGGGCTCCCAAACGAGACTCAACCCAAACATCCGTCAACAGATAAATGGATAAACGAATTGTGGCATACACATATAACAGAATACCACTCGGCCGTAAGAGGGGATGATCTAATGATACACACAGCCTGAATGAGTCTCCAAACAATTATGCTGAATGCAAAAATACAGACCAAAAAAAGTACATACAGTATGATTCCATTTATATAAAATTCTAGAGAATGCAAATGAACCTATGGGAGCAGGAAGCAGATCTGAGGTTGTCTGGGAATGGGGATGAGGGTGAGAAGGATGGATTATAAAGGGTCACAAAATAACTCTCAGGAGTGGTGGATATGTTCACTATCTCCAGGATGGTTCTGATTCACAAGTGAATGTACATATTAAGTTGTACATTTTAAATATGTACGATTTATAGTATGTCAATTATATTGCTTTACAACTGTTAAAAATGGATAGATCCCATCTGAAATTTTTGGATGCTACATTTCTCTTCAGAATTTCTCAGCTGTGGGCCTGTATCCTGTAGGACCCCAATTGGCTAGAGCTGGGAGCCCTGCTCACATTCAACACGGAGTCCCTCTGGGTGCACTGCTCTCTTAAACCACTCAGCTTCTCCTGAATGAAGTTGCCTGTTTGGCCTTTGCAGGCCCTGAGTTTAGACCCCTCAGGGTTGCCCTGCCTCTTGCAGGCATTTTAGTCTTTAAATTCTGTCTCTGCTTCCCAGATTAAGTTCCCCTTAGATAAGTTTTTCTAGAGTGAGCCTGGTGTCAAAGATCACTATGACAGAAGGGAAACTGAGAACTTCATGAGTGCGACACACTTCTCTGGGCTCCCACAATTGTTCCCTCCCTTGCTTGGGAAGTTGATTTCAACTCTTCAGCCTCCATAAATAACCCTGGCTAACATGAATCAAAAAAATGTTTTATTGAAAGAGAAGAGTTGATAAGGCTTCTATAATCTTCTATAGCTAAAATCACAGGGCTCAAAAGTTGAGCAGGACATTCCCCCATATGACAATCGGCCTGTCCTCGGTTGAAGATTTTCTACAAGCTGGAACTTGGTTGGCCTGATTCTGTCCCATGGTCCCCTGTGGCTACTTCGAGAATACCTATCTGCTTCACCAGGGCCTCTGACAAAGTCTCCTTGGACTCCCCAGATTTTGGCAGGGGGAGGCCAGGAATCCCTGTGCTGATCTGGGCAATAATTATAACATTTCCTGCTACCCGGGGGCAGATTAGGACTTCCCTTCTTTTGAGATCTATGCCTCCTGATTATGGCATGGAGGCATGGGCATAAAGAGCAGACGTGCAGACTCTAGCATGTGGTCCTTGTGTCTGCTCACCTCGATGCAACCCAGCCCTTTGAAGCTCAGAGCTCTGTCTACACCACAGGCTAGCAGCATACCAAGCGGTTGAAAACTCTCCTCCAACCCTCCTGTGCTTCTACAGGGGAATTCTATGACTCTTCCTCAAGGGACCACTCCCCATATACTCTGGTGCTAGTTTGCTGTTGGTTTTCTCTTTTAGAAGAGTCTCTGCCATCTTCAGGGACCCCTGCCTTTAAGTCCCTAAGTCCTTAGTTTTCTTTTTTAAGAGCTGATCTGGCTGTGTGGGCTACAGGGAAATTCCCCACATTTTCAAAGTCAAAGCTCCATAGTAATCTCAGTCTTCCAGAACTTGTCTCCCCCCAGAATCTGCCTTCTTCAACAGAAGAGTTTCACCTGAGGCTGGAGAACATTTTTGACTTTCTGTTTGCATCAAAAGAAGCTAAGTGCTGTCTGTCTATAGAGATTTATGCTATTTCTACAAATGCAAACTGTATGACTACACAGAGCTTGGAGACTGGGGGTGGGAAGGGAGTAATTCAGCTTGAATCTATTTCTGACCAGATCAAATTTAGAGGAAGAATGCCATTTTCATTATTATTGTGATGATGATTCCTTTTTGAGGGAGTCGCTCTGCTAATGCCTTGAGATGAGTGTCACTTGGTCAGCGTCAGGGTGCACGAGCACACCTTCCATTCTACATTTATGGGGGGGAGAAAGGGTGGTTTAAGGGAAGTTTTAAAATCCTAAGGAGACAGACACAAAGTCAGAGATGATGACTTCAAATAATCACAGTTGTGACCAAGCCATATTTTCTAACAAAGCTCCCAGCTGCCACTGTCTCTAACGTATCTGGAACTCTTCTTTTTGCTACCTCTTTCTCTCTCTCTCTTTTTTTTTAAAGATTTATTTATTTATTTATTTGACAGAGATAGAGACAGCCAGCGAGAGAGGGAACACAAGCAGGGGGAGTGGGAGAGGAAGAAGCAGGCTCATAGCAGAGGAGCCTGATGTGGGGCTCGATCCCACAACACTGGGATCACGCCCTGAGCCAAAGGCAGACGCTTAACCGCTGTGCCACCCAGGCGCCCCTCTCTCTCTTTTTTTAAATAAGATTTATTTATTTATTTTAGAAAGAGAGATAGAGAGAAGGGAGAGCATGAGCGGGAGGGGTAGAGGCAGAGAGAGAGAGAGAATCTCAAGCAGACTCCAAGCTGATGGTGGAGCCTGATGGGGCTCAATCCCATGACCTTGAGATCATGACCCGAGCTGAAACCAAGAATCGGACTCTCAACCGACTGAGCCACTCAGGGACCCCCTTTTTGCTACCTTCTATAAAACCTACATTAGAGTACTTTGAATATGCTCAAGAATGTAAAGATCTTTGTTTTTTGTATTCTGATTTTGGGGGGCTGGTCTAGGTTGAATAGTGAACCCTCAAAATTCACACCCACCTGGAACCTAAGAATATGGCCTAATGTGGAAAGAGTCTTTGCAGACATATTAAGATGAGGTCATACTGGCTTTAGGTGGGCCTTACATCCTGTATAACTGGTATCCTTATAACTAGGAGAGGAGGGAAGAGACACAGAGACAGAGGCATACAGGGAGACTGCCATGGAGAATGCCATGTGAGGATGAAGGCAGAGATCAGAGTGCCGTGTTTACAAACCAAGGAATGTCAAGGATTTTTGGGGAACACCAGGGCTAGGAAGAGGCAAGGAAGGCTACTCCCCTAGAGCCTTTAGGGAGAGATATGGCCCTGTGGTACCTTGATTTTAGACTTCTAGCCTCCACAACTATGAGAGAAAACATATCTGTTGTTTAAACCACTCAGTGTGTGGTACGTGGTATGGCAGCCCTAGGAAGCTAATACAGGAGCTGAACTGGGTGACTGAAGGAGTAATCAAGCTCAGGAGCTCTGCTGCTAATCAAAAACTTCTATGATTGGGTGTGTGGGTGGTGCAGTCTGCTGAGCGTCTGACTCGGTTTTGGCTCAGGTCGCAATCACAGGGTTGTGAGATCGAGCCCCTCATCGGGCTCTGCGCTGGGCATGATGCCTGCTTCAGATTCTCTCTCCCCTTCTCCTTCGGCCCCTTTCCCCCCAAACAAACAAACACACACACACACACACACACATTATCATTAACCAAACATAATGGATTTTATCCTGTAGATCTGACACTGAACTTAAACGACGCAACAGGTGATGGCTGCCTCTGGTGACGAGTGCTCCAAACTGGCATCTTTAGCATTACCTCATTGGTTCTCCAAAAACTGTGGTATGGTAGCTTATCTCCATTTCACAAGAGAAAGAGTCTGAGGAGTTTATAGATACAGAAGCTCCTCCATGATTACGCAGCCGGTAATGGTCAGAATTCGAAGTTTATGCCTGTTTCCCCACTCCACACCGCGTCTCCATGCCTGACGATGACTTCCCAAAATGTTTGAGCAGCAGACCTGTCTCTGAACGAATTGTACCATGCCCCAAGGTGACGGATTTGCAGAAAAGTTCTCTTGAACAGTAAGCTCTGGTTTTTTGTTGGTTTGTTTAGAAAATTCTGTTATCACTTTGCGGCCGCACCTCGTCTATGTTATGTTGGGTTCTTTGCCTGCCTAACTTATGCTACCACTCCTTTAGGGGACACTGGGACTTCTTTCCCATCTCGTACAGAACTGAAGAAGCTACCAGCACTTTGTAAATAATCAGTATCCAAGCCAACACAGCGATCCCTACAAATTACGACCCTCAGGCTCTGAAGACTAAGAAAAATGTCCACTTGTGCAATTTTCCATTCTCTTAATAATCCGAACAGCGTGGGTCATGTTAGTCTTAGTTTAATATTATAATCCAAACAATATTTGACTCTGAATGCAGAGTGAGGCTTAGGAACCACCCAGGCCAATGTATTCTAAGACGGCGCATGGAAGATGGTCAGGCTGTCTTGACCTTTCCCGTCTGTGCAGACTGGCTGGGCTTTTGTCCTGCTACTGCCTACACGCACTCACCACATGCATAATAATAGAACAATGGTGCCACTTTCATTTCTTTTCTGAACATCTTGTTAAGAAGGACCGGCTCAGCCTAGCAGTGTAGGTAGATGGAGGACTACCTTGTGTGTTTGCTGGCACTCCACTTTGAGTGGACTCTAGCTTGAGAGGGTCCATCTCCTCTACTCAACTGTAACTCTTCCTCATTCTCGGTCCCCAGTCAAAGAAGTGGCGTGCGCCTTACGTGGGTAGGGTGATTTACAAACTGTCCTTGAGACGTTGCATGGCTCTTTCTCTACCCTCGGTGTTTCTGGGGGAGGCATGTACCAGGGTTTACAACATGGCACTAAGGGAAGATGGCCTGGGTTTGGTTCTGAGGACCAGCTTTGGCTTGAACCCAACCTCAAAAGTCCCCACATGGTAGTAAATTCTGTAAGAAGCATTTCTAGACCATTCACTTGATTTCATACCTCCTTCTTCGAAAGCCTTTCTTTTTGTGAAATAAAATCTTTGACTTCTTCCATTTTCCAATCTTCCTTTTCTATAAAGTCAGTTATATCTATGTTTTCTTCTGAATATCAATTCCATCATCTCTTGTTTTGTCACACTTTGTGTTCAAAATTGGTTAATAGGTAGGTGCTTTCAAGGTGGACTTCAGAATCCTGGGCCTAGCATTCAAGGCCACCTACTCCTCAATCCCTTCCCAATTTGTGCAACATTCATCTATTCAACTAGAAGCTCGGGTGCTATGAGAGAATGTAGGTGGGACACGTGACCCAGACTCTGAGGCCAAGAGACACCTTGCAGAGGAAGTGAAGTCTATGCTGAAACCCGACTGTGAATCGGAGTTATGCAGAGGAAAGAAAGGGAAAGGTTCTTGGTGGGTGGAATACCAAGTATGAAGCCCAGAGGGGAGAAAGCAAAGCACACTCGGGAACTGAAGTCAGTGTGGCATAGCTGGAGGGCAGAGTGGGGTTGGCCAGGGGCTGGGAGGTGAGACCGGAGGCAGAAAGCAGGGACCAGACCCTGTTGGACTTGAAAGCCTGGTGCGTTGGACTTTGTTCTAAGGTCAGTGAGGAACCATTGTAAGTTTTAAGCAGGGAGGGAAACTGTTAAGATTGACTTTTTAAAAAGATCATTCTTGCTTCCTTGCAGGTGGTAGATCAGAAGACAGTAAGATAAACAGAAGGGAAACCCAAGTGGAGGCTGTAATTCAGACAAGGGAGGAAGTAGGAACATGGAGAGTGCAAGAGAGATATTCAGGGGTCAGGCTGGTTCTGAATATGTCACCTGAGGGCATTCATATCATATGCTCCCCTGCCAGGCCGCCCTTGCTCCTATCCACAGACACAAATCCTACCCACACCGATGCTTTCTCTACGTGAAGCCTTCTCTGACCTTCAGCCCCCAGAACCCGTATATGTGCTCGTAAGTTTTTTCCCTCTGTGCCCTTTATTTCATGAAGACAGCTAATTTACAAAGTCAATTCTTGTTTCCATAACTTATTTCTTTTCTCCAGCGGATGGCAAGCATCAGGAGCAGAGACCATGTCGGTACATCTTCCTATCCCCTCCTCCTTAGTAATTCCCACTTCCCATGCGATGTGGATAGACCATCACGATCTGTCCTGCTGACCCCTGTGATCTTGCTCGGCTTCCAAACATTCTGCAGGTTGTTCTCGTGCAGGTCTCATTTTAAAGAGCACAGCCAATGGGTCCATTCATTCACTCATTCATTCGCTACGCTATTCTTCATTCACTCAACATATCCTTGCTAGGTGACTGCTATGTCCCAGGCACTGCTCCGGGTTGATTCTCTGCCTTTTGCTGAACCATCCATTTCATCCCAGACACTGCACTTCTCAGCACAGAGCCAAGCCCCTTCTCCCGTGTGCCTCATTAAAGGAGAATTGAGTGTACTGGAAATGTGTTTCTGCTCTAAGCACCGCACAGCACGGGAAGGAGCTAAGGTGCAGAAAGAGTCCTTTGGCTTCCCAGGTGGAGCACTAGGCTTCCTGTAGTTGGCAAATGTCCTGCCCGCAGGACTCAAACCTTGGTGCTTGAATGTGTACTGGGCTGAGTTAATCCTGTCCTGTTTTTTAAATAGTTCCTGATGTTTACCCAGTTGAAAGAGAATTAAAGAGGGCCAGATACTCCCTGAATGCGTGAATCAGAAAAATGTGGGAGTCCTAATGCAAAGTTCTTAATGTCAAGAAAAATCTTGGCTTTTGCCCCGTCACTGTCCCAGCTCTGAGGCTGCCATTACCCTGCCCTCCGCCCTTCCAAGAATGGGCACCGGACTAACTGTGGGTTGAGAGGGAAGCTGCTGAGTTCCTAGATTCTTCTGAACTTCACTTGCTTTAAGGGCTTTTCACTGTAGCGTTGCATCAAAGCTCTGTTTTTGGCAAGTGAGTTGCCATATAAGATTAAAAATAATTTGGGGGGCAGGATCTCTACCAGGAATTGAACAAACAATGTCCTGTCTGAAGCCGGTTCCAGATTCCGAACGCATCTGCTTTGCACAGTCCCCGTTTCATAAAACTACAATTCCTTGTTTGTCTGAGTTCTTTCTGCTTGTGCATTACAAGGGTCACACCCTTTATTTCTGGCCCCAGAGGCACCTTCCCAAGTTTGGGAAAGCCTCTCATTTGAAGTCACAGAAGCCCTAAATAATGCAGTTGTTGCAAGCATCCCAGTTCAGCATTTAGCAAGCTACCCTCCTGCTTTTCTTGACCAGGGCAGATGTTGGAAAACGCCTGACTCCTCAGTTAATTTCCTGGAGAGACTTCCCAGCCCTGATCCATTTTCTGGCCAAAGCCACCGTCTTAGATTCCGATACTTCCCCGAGCTTCTCTCTTGAAACTCTCCAACTGAGCAGATATGGCTGCACAATCTGCATCAGATGTTTGGTATGATTATTTTATCTCAAGGCAAATTACGAGTCTATGGATCAGAAGTTTCCAAGTTCAGCTGGCTGTTGTCAGCTGTGCTCGTAGAAATTTTCCTGATTTGTGTATGCCTAATTTAAACTTAGACATTTGATTTTGTTTGTTTGTTTTTGATGCTGACTCTCTGCATCACCAGGTCACACTAATTTGCAAGTAACAAAGTCCTAGCCTAAACTGGCTTGCACACAAAAAGGAATCCGTTGGCTCACATAGACTGGAAGACTCAGGGGACACGTTTCTGCACAGCGAGATTTGGGGTTCTGAGAGGGATTTTCGGGACGCGGCTTCTCCCCATTTCTTGGCTCTGCTATCGGTGAGTGTCGGTGTCAGGCTCGTGTTTCATGAGTGGGAGTAGTAGTCTTCACAGCAAGAGCAAACACAACCTCTTTTCAGGCACCGTGGAGAAAGGGGGGTTTCTCCGCCCTAGATGTTCAATGGAATCCTGAAACGGACTTTTGTCCACATTTTCAAGTTCTTCCTTTAAAAAGTTAATATGTCGCTTAGGATGCCATGTGTCGAGGCTGAACAAATGAATGCGAGGCGGTAGCTTTTATAAAGTTTATATAATGCAACTGTTAGAGGAGAGCTGTTAGCATTATCTGGAATGTGATGGAATTGAAAGTAAGCAGACATTAGCATATGCGATCCTGTGAGTGTTTCAGGAATTTGGCTTAGCCGAGTACTTTGGATTGACCTCCACAAATTTGATCAAAATGTCCTTCCTCCATCTCCTCATTCCACTCAACCTTGCATGCCAGGCGAAGAGGACACCAAGGCCTATCTGTGGTTATTATTCTTAATGCTGTTTGATAGGCCTGAATTCCACACATGAAATTTAAATACAAGTCAGCGAACTCCTACTACCTCTGTGATTATTGGTATTACAATCACTATTACTAGTAAGTGTGGTAATGATGGCTCTCCGTTATTGAGTGCTTACTGTGCGTACTGACTAGAGGAAGTCCTTAGACGTTTCACTAACCAGCGCTGGAGTGGCCTCACTTGGCTGGTATGTAATGTGTCCACGGTCACCCGTGGGGACCAGGCACGGGTCTGTGCATCGGCTAGGTCCCTGCTGCTCCTCACATTTGGACCTTCATTACCTGTCAGGCCTCACACAAGGGAACCATCTGTAAATGCTGCTACTTGATCATTACCTTGTCTTGTTTGGGAAAGAAGAGATGAAGGATATTGATTAAGATGGGGTGGAAATGATAGCACCATTCATAAAAGCTGTATGTCTCCTATGCTGTGCTTAATCACTGGAAAAAGAAGCAGGAATCCATTTCTGGGCGTTAACATATCAAGAACAAGAGTCTCTCCATGAAGAGTAGGCTCAAAGTTCCAAGGCATCAGCATGAAAGGCTGCATCCTCACTCAAACTGGCTTAAGCAAGAGAGGGAATTTGCTGGCGAACATCATGGAAAAGTTCAGGAATAATTAGCTTTAGGCACAACTAGGTTTACACGCTTAAATGAAGTTATTAGACATCCCGGTCTCTCTACCTTTCATCTCTGCTTTTCTCTCTTGGCTTTGTACTCCAGAAGGTTCTCTTCTGGCGACAGAATGGCCACCAGAAGCTTCATGCTTACAGCTATCAGCTTTCAAGCCCAGTAGAAAGACAGTATGTCTTTCCTAGGACTTCTAGCACAAATCCCGAGAATGACACTTTGGCTTGGTTTGAGTCACACACACCTCCTGAATCCATTACTGAAAGGGGGAAAGAGAACTGGCCAAGCCTAGATCGTTTGCTGTCCTCTGGAGTGTAGCAGTGGGATGAATCCCTCCATGGAAATGCTGAAAGTATGTAGAAAGGTGGTTTTCCAAAAGAAAGACAGGGAGAAGGAGGAACAAAAGAACAAACCAGCAAACAAACCCAAGTGTCCACCCTGCTTCTCCTAGAACTCAGTTTCTCCATCTGGAAGTAAATCCAACTCCGGAACGCTACACTCCCGGGTACCCAGTGAGGTGGTGAAGCAGGTGGGGAAGGTGTGGAACGTGGGCTGCTGCCGGGCGTTGGTTAGGGGGACAGAGGAATGCTCGGGGCACTCTTGGGGTCCAGCAGGTCTGGAGGCTTTCATAACAGAGACGAAAGTGGGTCCTAATTAGGGGGCTGGGTGGGAGAGAGTGAGATCAGTCCTGAGGAAAACCAGATTGATTTTCAGACATCCATTTGGGGTGGTTATTGAGTAAGCTTTTTAGAACACTTCCAAGGCCAGCATTGTGCTATGCCCCCGCTGGGCTGCATTCTCAAGACGTGACAGTGAGAGATCACACCCACTGTCACCAGTGACTAGCAAATGAGGATGAAGAGACAAACTACAGCAGTGCTAAGGACAGTCAGGAACAGGAGTGACGTGGGTGGCACTGAGTTAATTAGAGGTCTTCTGGAAGCACATGCATTCATACACTCTGCAGAAATCACTTTTTCATCAGTTGGGTAAAAAATATTAAAAAGATCTGTGGTTCATGTTTCAACATTTTTAATAAAAAAGAAAGATAACAAAACCCAAAGAAACATCTTGTGTTCTCAGTAGCCGAAAAGTGATCCTCACTCCGAGAGTGTTATTTGATACAGAAAGCCAAGAAACCTTTGGTTCAGAGCAGGGAATCCTGGGTACAGGATAATAGAATAAATTATAGGCCATCCAAGAAAATAAAATAGAGGGCCTTGGCTGCAAAAGGAAACCCACGTTGTAGAGATGCTCCACATAAAATTCTTATAACTTGTAGCAAAATAAAAATTCTTATGACTTTTCTAACTCAGAAACTTAATTCACTTAGATGGTGGAGAAAAACTCTTGTTGCTTTCAAATAATAATAATAAAAAAACCAGAAGAGAGAAACAATAAAAAGACACCCTATTTTTTGCTTTCCTGCGTGGCCATGAGAGCCAGGGAGCCGGGCTTTGGAGGCTAACTGATGCCACCAGGTGGGAGTGGGTACCCCAGCCAGGGCGGCTGGCCTTCCGCACGGACCGGGGGCAGGGCCTCCATCCTTCAGCGGATGTTGGCCAAAGCAGCCAGCCCCGTGCCTGTCAAAATAGAAGCTAAGTATGGCATATGGGATTAGAGAGGGATCACGGAACCTCAGACATTTCCAAAAAAAATGAATAATATAAGCCCAGGCCTTGGACGGTCTGCAGCTCATTAATCCCCCTTCTACAATGGTGGGCGGGCTGCCGGGAGCCGTGGCTGCAGATGGGAAGCACACTTTCCTGGGGTTTTGTTCTAGTCTCTAGGCTCCTCTCAGGCACCAGAAGTACCAGCTCCTGGCGCGAGCAGGGATTTGGAGCATGGGGCCCCAGTTCTCTCTGCATTATGTGCACAGCCCGCAGGACCCTGCAACACCTGACAGGGCCAATGGGAACCCACTGGCCGTCTCTCCACCTCTGGAACACCAGAAGACGCCTCCGCTCACCTGTCCCTCCTCTACTCTCACCTTCTGCCCCGCCTCGAATATCGCCGACGGATTCGTGGTCTTACAACGATGCACACTGTCTCAGCAGAGGGCAAGGATGCCCCTTCGTTTCCAGGAGAGCCCTGGAGTGCCTCCATCTCAGACAGGCCCATGTCCCCTCCCCGGCATCCTTCAAACACTTTGCTTGTGCCTTTCTTCAAGTCTTTGCCACTCTCTTCCCTGGGCCTGGAATGTTCCCTTTGCACCATCCGCACCCCCAACCCCCTCTGACGTCACCTGCCCTATTCAGATGGCCCCAGAGATTGTCCCTCAACAGGTTGCTTGGGTCATGCAGTATCGCCACTGCTCCTTGGGACATCAATTGGGTCCTATTTTCTCTTTCTTTTTAGCATATTTTTATATGCTTACATTGACAAGACTCAATTTCTTCCTCTCTTGTATCTCTCAGAAGGGCCAACACGTAGTAGATGTTTACTAAGTATTTATGGAGTGAATGAGTATGTACACTAAAAGGCATCAGAGAGCACTAAAAACACTCTTGTTATCTGAGTAAAATAGAGGTTAGAAACATGATAACCTACCCCCATTTTGACTATTTCCAGATCTGAACTTGATCTGCCCATATACTCAGGGTGCCACCCCCCCACCCCCACTTGTTCTAATCCGCAGCAGGGGAGGGAACTAGAATTATCTGCCATCAGAATAGCCCCGCTGTCATCCTCTGCTTACAGACTTAACAGTGTTCTCCTATTGGTACAATGTCCAGAGCAGACAGGCCCCTCGACTGCTCGGGTCTCCTGGCTCCTTGCTTTTTTTTTTTTTTTTGTTCTAGTATCATTTTTTTTAATGTTTTTTTATTATATTATGTTAGTCACCATACAGTACATCCCTGGTTTCTGATGTAAAGTTCGATGATTCATTAGTTGCGTATAACACCCAGTGCACCATGCAATACATGCCCTCCTTACTACCCATCACCTTGCTTTTATCAGCTCCCGGCAAGTTTAGTGGCCTGGTTCCTACCTCATTTGGTGGGAGGGCTACTCAGCCGGCCTTTGCCGCTCCCCTCCCCTCCCCTCCCGACCCCTCCCTGGTCCCCTCCCCGCTGCACAGACTGCCTCCCCTGCCTCCAGGGCACAGAGCTGGGGCCTTCTGAAGTTTATCTTTAAAGCCCAGTACAAGCTCCTCCCCAGCCAGAGTACCAAAGGGGCGGATGGGGGGGCAGAAATCTGATTTACCATTCAGCGTCTGTGACTTGTTGAGATTCAAAAAAATAAACAAAAGCAGGCATATTTGAAGCATTAAAGACGCATCAATGATTTCCAGCTTGTCCTCTTTTCTTTTGAACTCTCATCTTGTGAATGTTATTGTCCTCAGCTCCCGAGTGCCTTTGCCTCCTTCTGGGGTCTGAGCCCACCCTTCAAGGGAATCTCTGCCAGGGGCCGGGACGCCGGGAAAGGCACGGGCGTCCCTGAGCCGAGCTGGCACTCTGATGGCTCAGCAAACCCGTCCGCCCCTTCCCTTCCTGCCGAATGAGCTGGTGCCCCACCCGCAGGGTGCAGACAGGGTCGAGGGCGGCTGGAGCATCCAGCAGCACCGCCCCCCACTTGGAGGCCCCTGATTCACAGCTGAGGGGACTGACAGCCTTGAAAGACAAGCACTGCCTTCTCTGAACTTCCCTGGGACTTCAGCTTCACCAGCAGGACAGGGCCCTGCTCCGGGTGGGGTGGCGTTGAGCATCTGTGAGGGATGCAGAAGCCAAAAGAACATTCTCGTGAAAGGGATCGGAGAAGTCCGTCTTCCTTAGATGGATGAGAAAACCAGGGCCCAACTCTTCCTGTAAAATCATTCACTCATTCATCCGCAAATATTTCTTTACAGCTTGCTGGGTGCAAGGCAGAGGGTCCAAGGGCACGTGCTGGTTTGAAGCAGAGCTCGGGGCCAGAGCTTAGACACTCTCACTCCTGGCAGTACCGTGTCCCTGACACAATAGAACAAGCCTGTGACTTGACCATCTGCCCCACACCTGCTCGATTCCAGGCACCGCGTGCAGCTGTTGGGTGTAACTATACTATCCTGATGGATACATGGGGTCTGAGGGCCCTGAAGCCCAGGGAGGTTGCGCCCCGTGTGGGATCCCGCAGCTAGGCTGGGGCTGAGCCGGAGGTCCATTGGACTGCCACGTCCCCTGTCCTCCCCTGGTCCCTTTGCTTCTCCCCAGAACCCCCCTGACCAGGGCTGCCCTGCTTTTCACCACCTCACCTTGGCAAATTTAGATCCCTTGCTTGGCGGGCCCTCTTTCCTCCGTCTCTACCTGTGCGTTCTCACTTGTCCCCTGGGACTCCTATCTTGATTAGCTCAGACTTCAGGATGCTTAGGGATGATGAAGTCTGGCCACCAACGCTTAACGGGGCTGAGCTGGCTGTTCAGGGAGACATCATTCCTTCCAATGCGTTTTCCTTTGTCAGGCTCTCCTGACAAGCCCGTGTCAGACCAGCAAGCTGGACCACCACACCAAGGAACGTGTGTCACTGGCCCTTTAAAAGAAGAAGGAAGACCTTGACCTGTCTTCTTTCCTCTAGTCTGCAATAAATTGCTACTTCCCCGGGCGGGGGTGGTTATTGGCTGTGATGCCGCCGAGTCAGGGAAGACTGGATAATCAGATATTCCAATGACTAGACTTATATTTCGTGGGTCATCAGCTTTCAAGGAATTAGAAGAAATACACTTAACACCAATACTGTACTAAGCATACTGTAATTTGCTTGCTGGTTTTTGCTGCTGGTCCTGGGATCACTAATTACTGCTTGACAGGAGTTGAGGTGCTACAGAAAACACTGGAAGCCAGGTGATTCGGTCACTAACCTGCTGAGTGAGTTTGAGGCATTCAGCCTTTCACTTCAGAGTTCCCATTTCCTCTTTTGTAAAACAAACATATTGGATTCGATTCCGTCGGGTACACGTGTGTTGCATGCCTGCTACCACTCTCTCCTCCTATGTCCATAGCAGACATCACTAATTGATTGTGGCACTTTTTCCTTTGATCTCTGACAGCCCCCGGATCCTTCTAAACCCAAGACTCTAGCAGTGGCCCTCAGGAGATTGGAGTTGGCACAGGAACGAAAATCTATTTGCTAGATGACCTCCAGCGCCTCAGCTCTCATGAGTTGCCTGCAGTGAATTGTGCTGGATGGGAAGCTGGGTGGTGTGAAGTTTGTTGGAGGTTTTTTCTTTCTTATTCTTGTCCTTCAGTTCCCTGATACGTAGGCCAACATGGCTCTAAAAAGGATGGTTCGAATATATCTAAAATCCTGGGTGGGTAGGCCCACGCGAGTGGTGACAAGGGAGCTCTGGTCAGCGAGGCTCTGTGCCTAAGACTTCAGCTTCTCTCGGGAGCCCTCTTCTCTCGTGGAAATGGGCAGAAATCGGCAAGTGCACGTCCGAATCCCTCCAGCCCACGGCTCTAGGCTGGGACATGTCGTTCTGTGCTGGTGAGTGGGGTATGAAATAGGGTCCTCCTGGCAGAGTCTAAGCCCCTTCGAATCAGGGAGGAGGTCCTAGTTCTCTTTTGGATTCACAGTCTGATTCCACCATTAATTGGATGGTTGACCTCTGATAAGCTACTCAACTCATTTCTGCCCCAGTTCTTGATTCATTAAACGGGGAAATAATAACAGTGTATAGGTTAAGGTTCTTCCTGTGCCTCAGGTGAGATCATGGACTCAAGTACACAAGACAGCCTGCTCTATAGTTGTTTTTGTGCTTATAAAATCACAGCCTAGCACAAGGCCTGATGACAGAGGGTGCTAACGTATGGGGACGAATTTCCTTTTTCAGTGGCCATGAGAGGGGAGCCTCCACCCTTGAGGACTGATCCAAGAACTGCCAGGAAGACGAAGAGGGCAGGATCTGTCCTCAGGATGGCGGGGAACTCACTGGGGAAGAGCCAGAACGAAAAGTCTGGATCCATCTGCCTCTAAGGCCACCAGAAACTGCTGAGGGGACTCACGTGGCAAGGGAGGAAGCTCTGCTCATTTTTCTGTTCTCAGGAAGTTTTCATTCTTTTAATTAGAATCTTCCATTTGTTGAAGCATATTCACAAATCCAGAAAGCCCTTCTGTGGAGACACAGCACTTGTATCTCACTGGGTCCTCAAACAGACTTGTGACCTCAAGGCAGTATTACCCCTGGACGACTAATGAGGGCAGGCTGAGGCCCAGAGAGGTTATGTGACTTGCCCAAGGACACACAGCTCGTGAGGAACAGAGCCTGGGCTCAGACTCCCGGCACTCCTGTCTCCTCCACTCACCCTGCCTCCTGTTCTCTCCAGGAACATGTTTCAGTTGTGGGTTTCCCGGCCGTTTTTTCTAAACGGCATCAAGAAAGAGCAATTTTATCAATTGATTAACATAAACAATGTGTCGATAAAGGACTTTTGTTTTCCTCAAATTCTCCAACCCATGTCAAAGGTCAGATTTATTTTGTGGCTACAAGAAAGCATAAATGTAGAAATGAGCAAAACTGGTCCCACAAAAGGAGTCTGCAAAGCATGCCTGGGCGTGATCGTGGAGAAAGAGGAGAGGAACAGCACCTAATGCTTAATGAAATGTGTTAAGGGACAGAACTGGGCTTTTATTCGAAACACGATCTTTATTTTGCTGCCAAATAAAATAAAACAAGTATGAAACAGGCACAAACCACTGTTGGGCATGTTTCCCAAAGGACTTGGACACAATGTGAAACCAGGAGTTTAGTTTGTACGTTGCCCTTTCACAAAAAAATACAGGGATATGTACCTTCGAAGCAGATACGACTTTCAGTTTTCTTTTCCATGCTGGGGGTAAAATTGCCAGGAACCATTACTGATTCATCCTCATTCCTCCTGGAGACCAGGACATGCAAGAGACCCGTCTTCCAAAGCTGTAGCCCACCACTTGCGATGAGTGGGTCTGGGTCACCGGATGCCCCTTTGTCTTGGCTGAGTGTAGGCACACTGTTTGTTAGATAAATTATTGATTAAATAACGCTCCTTCTTCTCCGAGCTACTTTGAGTGGATGTTTGTTCCTGATAGCCTGAGAGGTTTTGATTGGCAAGGTGCAGCTTTCTCTAACACGTACAGGTTGGTGGCTCATTCCGACGATCAGGCAAGTGTTTCTTATTTTAATTTTTGTGTGATGATTTATTGTGGGTTTAACATGTTCTAGAGTCGGTGCAAAATATCTTACTGCAGGATCTCATTGAAGCCACACGACAATTTGGGTCAGTATGTACAATTTATTTTTTTTTATTTTTTTTTAAGATTTTATTTATTTATTTGACAGAGAGAGAGAGACAGCCAGCGAGAGAGGGAACACAGGCAGGGGGAGTGGGAGAGGAAGAAGCAGGCGCCCAGCGGAGGAGCCTGATGCGGGGCTCGATCCCAGGACCCCGGGATCACGCCCTGAGCCGAAGGCAGAGCTTAACGACTGAGCCACCCAGGCGCCCCAGTACGTACAATTTAGCACACATGACCGTCAGCAAGGAACACCATTTTAACCCACGCTTATAGAGCGGAAACTAAGAGTGCGAGTCAGAGCAGATGACTAAGCCCAGTTCACGCAGGCAGTACATGACAGAGCTGCTATTGGAACCTAGGACTGGACACATCATTTAACCTTTCATAGCGTCGGTTTCCCAGCTGCAAAATGGGACAATAGTATCTGCGAAGAAGAAATGTGTTCAGATCTAAGGACAGGCCCATGTAAAAGTGCCTAACACTTAGTGCTTGCTGAGTATTTGTTTAAGGTGACAGTAAGGCAAGGGTTCTTTTGTTTTGTTTTTGTTTGTAAGGCACAGATTCTTAACTGGGATTCACGGATGGGCTCCAGGAGATCTGATTACTTCCCCAAATTACACACAACATTTTACGTCTATATCAATGTCCATTCTTGGGCGGGGTGGGGGCGGACTGTTCGCTTCCAACGGTTTTCACACAGGTCTGTGCTGACTCCCACCTCCCCCGCCAAAGTGACAAATATATACTTTAAAGGAAACTCAAGATTCTCCCTTGCCCCAACTCATCGCTCACTCAGGCCTGAGAAGGAAGAGTTTTGCCGAGGTATGAGCCAGAGGGCGATTCCATGTGATCAGTAAAGAAGAGAAAGACCTGACTCTGCCCGGGAGACCTGGCCCTCTGTGCTGTGGCCCATTTTGCTTCTCTCGCTTGGTAATTTGCGCGGCTGAAACTGTTGACCTGGGCAGCTTCCTTCTTGGGAGATATTGGAGGAGAAGTGGGGCCTTTTAGGTCTCCCTGTTCCAGGCAAGGAAATCCTCACAGGTACATGGGTCTGAACCCCACTGGTCAGGGCATGGGGGCCAAAGCCTAGGGTGTGAGCAAGTCTTTCTTTGCCAGATTTCCTTAGCTGGATCTCACTGGTGGTAGCTTTTAAGCGGGAGAGAATTTGGAGATCGAGATTCCATCTGATATCTCTCTGCCTCTCTATAGAATAGTTTAGCATTTTTTTTTAACCATCCTTTGTGATTACACACACACACACTCTCACACACATAGGAGCAAAGTCTCAGGTGGATGGTTTCCAACCATTCCACTGGCTTTAACTGATAAAGACCTAGGCAATTTTATCTTCTATTTTAGCTTCAAAATTTGGGAAAGCAATTTCATGAATAAAATCAGCCATTTTTGTTTCTTTTTAACATGTAATCCAAATAATAGCACAAAACGTTTATTGAGCACTTACTTCATGCTTGCAACTAAGCTATGCATTACATATGCTACTGTCCAAGCAACCCCATGAGACCGGATGTACTATTAACCCCATTCATAGATTAAGAGACTTGGCGAGGATAAAGAACGTAACCAAAGTCATTTGATGGGTGTCTTACTGGAAACTTCAATTGCTAAATTGTCGCTGATTTGCTTCATGCGGCAGTAGGAAGTGTGTGGTGTGGGTGTGGATGCCATCGGTGAGGACGCTTGGGTTTAATTTTCATCTCTCCGCAGGAAATACCAATTCTTAGTGTTTCCACCCAACCAAGCAGGTAACTTGATAGCTGCCTCCCACATCTTCCTGAGTCTACACACATGCCCCCCAAAGACAAAGAATTATTCAGCTTAGTTAATACATTCTAGATTCTTAGAGGTCAGCCAGTGATGACCTACCTTCTGAACTCTGTGGGGAAGAAAATCCAGATTTGTTACTCTCTATTGAGCCATCAAGTGCAAGAAATTAAAGTTTCAATAACACCCTCTATCTTCTCACTTCCCTACTCATTAAATAATAGAATTGTCATAGTAGTCAGCTGGGGCTGCCGTAACAAGGTAGCAGGGGCCAGGAGGCTGAGATGACACACATCTCACCGTTCTGGGAAGTCCAAGATCAAGATCCCAGCCAGTGTGGTTCCTGGGGAGGGCCTTCTTCCTGGCTTACCGATGCCACCTTCTTGCTGTGTGCTTTATCTTTCCTCCTCTTCTTGTAAGGCCATGGATCCCATCATGAGGGTCCCCCACCCACCATGAGCCCATCTAACTCCAGTTGCCTTTCAGACACCTAATATCTTAGGACCTGGGTGGCTCAGTCAATTAAGTGGCCAGCTCTCAATTCCAACTCATGTCATGATCTCAGGGTCATGAGATTGAGCCCCATGTTGGGCTCCACACTCAGTGTGGAGTCTGCTTGCTTGAGAATTCTCTCTCTCTCTCTCCCTCTGCCTCTCCCTCTTTTAAAAAAAAACAAAACAAAGACCTAATATCTCTAAGAACCATCACACGGTTGATTGAGGGGGACCCAACTCAGTCCATAGTAATTGTGGTTTAAAACAACTGGGGGCCAATGTAGGGCTGTTGACATTATTTTACTAAGTGAAAGATTATTTAATTGAAGTTAATTAAATTTGGTTAATTAACATGGGCCTAGACTGGGGGAAGGCCCTGTAAATGAAATGCATGTAGCTCTATAAAATACCTATGCCAGTGCCCTAATTTTTTCACCTCACTGTGGACTGACAAAACTTTGTCACGAAATGAATTTTCTGAACTATCGCTGTTGAAAGGTTTTGTGTAAGTTTACAGTTAAAGAGGAAGTTTGCTTTGTTTTTTAACAAATGTATTTCGAGTTGGACTAATTTGTGCACACAGTTTTCCTAATTTTTGAACTGTTGGGGTTCTGCTGTGGGGTGAAAATTTTGGGAACAGTCACTGATGTACACTCCGATCTAAGACAGGTTTATTCAGCCCCATTTCCAGGACAACCAAGTGGACAGTTTTAGCTCTTTATCTATGCATGGTTTATACCATCCTTGGTTATTCAGTGTAAAATGTTAATTTCAATCTTTGATGAATAACTAGATTTGGAGGTATTAACCCCTGCAACTAATATCTATCCCAACTAACTATGCCTCTGGATGTAGATGGAGAAGAATTTCAATTAAGACTCATGACATCTCAGCTCTAGCTAGGACTTCAAATCATGTTTCTAGAGCACAAAGAACACTTGATAAAGCTGGAGAGAAATATTTTTTTGAAAATATGTCACCAGGCAGCTTGGGAGTGATTTAACAGAAACATCCTACAGGGTATGAATTTTAACCTTCGATCTCTGTAATGAAGGTCAGCAAATTTGTTTTTACTTTACATCTCATAATCAACTCAATGTATGGGTAAATCAGTTTTTGAAGAAGGGGTGGTGTTTGTGGATAAATGATATATTCGCCCTACAAATTTTAGCCACTTAACCCCTTCTTCCCTGAATTAAATTCTACTGCTTCCCTCAACTTTTTTTTTTTTTTTTGGTGAGAGAGAAATCTAAAATCTTAAGATGTAATATATAAGAAGGGGGGAATGTCATACTGTTGTCTGCAAAAGAAATAAAATGTCCAACAAAATGTTCTAGTTACTTTTTTCTCTTTGGAGACAAACACATGAAAAGATACTGGTTTTTATCTATCAGTTCACCTGATGTCTTCTTGCTAATCCATGCTTTCAACCAGGGTCAGCAAAGTATAGCCCATGGGCTAAATACAACTCACTTTCTTTGCAAATAAAGTTTTATTGGAACCCAACCTGGCTTATTCACGTAAGTATATTCTCTGGCTGCTTCCATGCAGCAATGACAGTGTTCAGTAGTTGCAACAGAGATTGTTATGTCCCACAAAGCCTAAAATATTTACTTTCCGGGTCTTTACACATGATGTTTGCCAACCCCTGCTTTAAATCAAAGAAAGAGACTTGGAGTGGCGACATCGTGAAAATACATTCTTAGCCCAGATACAACAATGGCTTGGAGGGTGAATGAGGATGGACACTGGTTTTAATCCAAATATTCACTTTGCAGAAACAGAGTCAGAACAGCATCAAGCTGATGAAAAGAACAATACCTGGGCATGCATGGTAATGAGGTCTAGACATAGCAGCTCAATTCCCTCCTCTGATTCTCCGGTGGCCTATCTAATAAAAATATGCTATGGTAGACATGAATCCAGTATCTTTAGCTAATGTCAGCCCTTTGGGAATATGAGTTCCTTCTCTGCAGCAGATGTGAGGCTCAAAGTTCATCATAAGTGCACTCACAGGGAGGGCACAGCATGTGTTATTGTGCGGGGGACCAGCACCAGCCTGTCAATGGAATAACGAATTTGGGTAACGGACACTGGGTAACAGTGGAGGTGGGGGCCAGGCGAGAACTTAGAACAAACCAGTTTTAACCCTTTCTGGGCATGACTTTAGTTACTTTTTAAACAGTGATGATTCTGTGTAAGACATGCCTATAGAATTCTAAGCACAAGAATGAGATGCATTCAGTGGCCGTCCTTGCCAGTCATTCTTCAGGGCCCCGGGGTTCCAAGCTCCAACCTCCACTCCCCTGTCTCGGAAGTGGAGTGCATAGGCTCCCTCAGCTTCCCTCTCCAACCCAAATAGCCAGTTACTCACCTTGGGCCTGGATTTATACTTCTTTCCTGGAGGAAGAAGGGCACAGGCCTGCAGCTGGGCTTGTGCACTGCCGTATTTCCTGCTCTCTGCAGGACGCTACTTTGTCTTCTTCAGGTCCTTCCTCATTACAGACTCTTTCCATCTTCCTAACATGCTTGGGTCTCCTGCTCTAAAAGTATGAAAAATCAGGGGCACCTGAGTGGCTCAGTGGGTTAAGTGTCTGCCTTCAGCCTTTGGCTCAGGTCACCATCTCAGGGTTGGGCTCCCTGCTCAGCACAGAGCCTGCTTCTCCCTCTTCTTCTGCCCCTCACCCTGCACTTGTGCTCTTTGTCTCACTCTCAAATATATATATGTGTGTGTGTATATATATATATATAAAATCTTTTTTAAAAAATGAAAAATCAAAACCTGGAATAAAAACATCCCTTCCTGGGCTTTGCTGTTCTCTTTCCTACCTTTCTTCCTGTCGTCTCTCTGTTAGCAAGGATAGGATGAGGTTATGATGACAAACAGCCCCTCCATCTGGGCGGCCTGACAAGAATGTATTGCTTCCTCGTGCTCGCAGAAGAGCAGGTGCACTGAGAAGAACCATCTTCCACATGATGGGAATGGGAGCAGAACCAGGTCCTGGTGAATTCAGTAATGCTTTCCACAGGGATCAAACTTCTGTGAGGAGATGGGTACATGGTGTCATGACTTCCTCAGTGTTCAGTCACTGTCCCCTGGCCCATATCTTCTGAAACCTGGCCTGTGTCACCATCACTCCACTCAAATTCAGAAACAACCTTTTCTGATACTGGCCTTCTAGTTGTGTATCTAAACATCTTTTCTGGGCTATTTCTTCCTTGGTTTTGATAGAATTTGACCCAAACTTCAATTCCCTTCTTCCTGAATCGCCTTTTTGGCTCACGTGACAGCATTTACAGCATTTTCCAGTTTACCCCATGTCCTTTTCTACCCCCTTTGTTTGCAGGATCCTTTACTAATTTCTCTTGCTCTCCTGCCTTTCAATGTAGGAAGTCCAGGATGTTCCTCTCTGCACTCTGTCTTTGCGCTCCATTGGGCTTGAGCCTTCTGCTATCAGTAACTCCCCAGTCCAGCCACTCATCCATCCAACCAGTCCATCCATCCACCCATCCATCTGTCCATCCATCTGTCCACCCACCCATCTGTCCATCCATCCATCCATCCCATTCTCCAGATCATGGACTACTCTTCAAATTTTCACCTGCATTACACTTGCACTTCTAAATTAATGTAAATTCATGGTTTCTCTGAAAAACCAACCTTTCTCCTGACCTAAAAAATTCTGTTAATGGAACCATATCAGTTAGAATGCTGTTATGCTATGGCTACAAGTGACAGAACAGCCCAACTCAATTGGGCTAAAATATAAAGAAATATATTCTCTTGGGGAATGAGAAGTCTAGGTGCTTCTCTGGACTCTGACCTGCCCTGCGGGTCAGTTCTGACTTGTGTTGGTTCCTGTCATGGTGGGTAGTAGACATCTGCACCAGCTCCAGGGATCATATCCAGATACATCAGCCTCCAAAAAGAGAAGTCAACCCTTCTCTGTGCTTCTTTTTAAGAGTGATAAAACGTTTTCCAAAAATCTCCCTAGAAATCTTCCTTTTGGTTCGCCAAGAAAAAAATTAGTAACAGTTTTATTGAGATATAATTTGCCTACCAAATAATTAACCTAAGTGTACAATTCAATGGTTTTTAGTACAATCACAGAATTGGCAGCCATCACCACAATTAATTTTAGAAGATTTTTATTGCCCTTGAAGAAATCCTGTATCCATTAATAATTACTTCCTGTGCCCTTCTCCCCCCAGCCCTTGACAACCACTAACCAACTTCCTGTCTTCATATGGATTTGCCAATTCTGAACATTTTGTTTAAATTGAGTCATATAATATATGGTCTTTTGTGTGTGAGGTCTTTCACTTAGGATAATGTTTTGAGGCCTCTCCATGTTGTACCATGATCGGTATTTTATTCTCTTTTTATTGTCACATAATATTCTATTGTATGGATATGCCACATTTTGTTTATTTATTCTCTACTTGATGGATATTTGGATTGTTTCCACTCATTTGCTTCTTTTTGCCAAGAATTTTGCCACATGTTCATGCCCAGTCTGACTCCTGGCAAGAAAATGGAGCCACCTGAGTGTCTTGGACAAATCAATACCCACCCTCACCCCCTGGGGCTGACGACAGGTGTGTCTTCTCTGAAGCAGTGGCCACTTAGAGGAAGGTGAATATTTGAACAAAATGTTGGAAGGGAGGGGTGATGGGAAATGTGGAATAGGAAAACAAAAAACAAAAAACAAAAAAACAGGGTCTGCTATGGGCAACAGCCAACATTTTTTTAATCCCGAAACTTCGGCTCTTTCCTCTTCCTGACCAGTGACATCCAGTCGGTAGCTAGACTTGGGTTTTTTTTGTTGTTGTTGCTTTTTGGTTTTTGTTTTTTTAAGATTTATTTATTTATTTATTTATTTGCGAGAGAGAGAGAGAGAGAGAGAGAGAGAGAGAGAGAGAGAATGAGCAGGGGGAGGGACAGAGGGAGAGGGAGAGAGAGAATCTCAAGCAGACTCTGTGCTGAGCACAGAGCCTCATTCGGGGCTCGATCTCACAACCCTAAGATCATGACCTGAGCCAACACTAAGAGTTGGATGCTTAACCGACTGAACCACCCAGGCATCCCCGGGCTTGTATATTTGGTCCCTTCAGTGCCTCCTCCCTCCTTCCTTCTCCCCTTCCCTCCCACCACTTCAGCCCCTTCCCCAAGCCCAAAGTCATGTTATGGTCCATCTGTTTTCCCCCCTCCCCTGCCGAGAGCCTCCCGCTTACCCCAGTGTCCACCTTACACATCTTAGTGAGAGCAAGCTTTTCATAGCAGACGTCTGCTAGAAATATCACAGCCCCTGTTCAAAAGTCCTTCCACAGCAACATCACCTGGAAACCCAGGTCCCAATTCATCATTCACACATTTAAAGTCGGCTTCATCATAACTTCAAATACTTTCTCTTCTAAGTTACAAATTCTTTTCTCTTTTTATGAAAATCCTGCCCATCCTTTTAGGCATCCCAAATAATAATAGCTAATATCAACTAAGCTGTTGTTATTTGCCTGCCCTGTTCTAATACTTATTGAGATTATTTCATTGATTCCTCATAAGAAATCTGTGAGGGCCCTCCCCCCTCCTTCTCTTACCCTCTCCCTCTCTCCCTCCCTCTCTTTTTCTTTCTCCCATGTCTTAAAGTTGACTTCAGGCTCCCAGTACATGTTTGTGGTGACCGAATGCCAGTCCACCTGGTGATGTGATCACTGACTTGACAAGTGGTCAGCGGGCCAGGTGCCGTAGGACTGAAGGAGGCGGGGTGCAGGGACCGCGATGGACCCGTCTTTCCCCCAAGTCACACCTCCTAGTGTACAGGGCTTGATGACCTTCTGACATCTGTGTTCCTGCATTTCCAAGGTCCAGGCTTGAGGAGACTCAATTCCAGGTGCCACCTGCCAGGTGTGACACAGCAAAGACAGGCGACGATATTAACAAGGACTCGTATTAAGGGAGCACCTACACTGTGTCGGGCACTGTGATGAGCGCCATATGTGCTCCAGTCTCATGTCTCTCCTGCTTTACCCCCCATGAGTACCCTCATTTCATCAGTGCAGAAACTGGGACCCAGAGAGGGTAAGCAACTCGGCCGAGGTGGCACAGGCAGGAAACAGCAGAGGCAGAATTGCCAGCCAGGTCTGCCGAACTCCAGACCCCTTACTCTTTATGTCCCAGCCCCAGCACGCAGCATCCATAGTTGGCAGGCCTGGTTGGACTGTGGTCTGCAAGCAATTAGCCCAGCAGCTCTCCAGCAAACCCAAGAAACAATCCAATCTGTAGATGGGAGGGGAGAGCCATCTTAAAAGAGAAAGCTTTTTTCCTCCCTAGCTGGTTGAGGGGGAGCACTTTGCCACAGGCTGCTAAGGGCAAGGAAGGGGGCGGAATGTTCACTGAACGCTCATTCTCCCAATTGTTGGTCGATGACGTTGAGCTCGCACTCCAGGGAAAATGCAGGGCCTGAATTGAAATGTCGTCCAAAGCCATTCAGCTGGGGCTTTAAAAGAAGCTTTTGTTGGTAAAATCTCTTTACTGTCCTGACTCTCCCTGGGCTCTGGGTTGCCTGATAAAATACAGGATAATCCGTTCAACTTGAATTTGAGATCAACAGCAAATGTTGCTTTAGTATAAGTATATCCCATGCAATATTTGGGACATACTCTTACAAAAACAATTTTCATTGTTTATCTGAAATTCCAATTGAACTGGGTGCCTGTATTTTTATTTGCTAAATCTGGCAACCCCCGTCTCAGCTTCGAGGAGAAGCCTGATCCCTTCTGCCTTGCGCCCAACTAGAATCCAACAGGTTATGTCATTCTTGTGAAGCAAGCAGCATCTCAGGACACGTTCTAGAAGCTGCATGTTTATGCTTACTCTACCATTTTCTTTAAGAAGACTTTTTAAAAATGATGCAGACTTTGTAAGTCATAATACCAGTAAAGATAATAATCCTTTCAAGAACTGAGAGATGTCCTGAGGGTTTGGGGGGAATCAGCTTTCCACCAAAGTTCCTGGAACTGCACCGTGCCATTCGTATTTAATAAAGAGCAGCCAATGTTGCTGCCCCAGCGTCTTGTGCGGGAGGGGTGCCCGCCTCCCTGGACCCCTGCACGGGTGGCCCCTCTGCCAGACCCCTGCCCATGGAGAAGGAGAAGAGGGCAGGAGAGGGAGGAAGCTTCCCTCCACGGCAGTGCTCCCTGCTTCCCTCTCCACTCTGAATTTGAGAGCACATTCTTGGCATCGAGACTCTTCTACTTGGACCCTTCTCTTTTCTTGGTTCCTGGCACAGTGAACTTGGCCATTCGCTGCAGTGATGGGCCATTCCAGGGAGGACCCCATCTAACCAGCAGCAGGCCAGCTGTCAGATCAGCCTTTTCAAAAAATAAGACACCCTGGGAGGGAGAGGATTTGCCAAGCAACTAAGTATCCCCCGTGTTTGCAGGTGTTTAGTATATGTTTGTGGGTGTGCACAGCAGGGAGCACAAGGACCCATTGTGTTCTGGACTCTGAAACTGGCTGAGGGCCCGCTAGCCAGGGTGGGTCATGATTCACTGCAACTCAACACGTTTTTATTGAGCTTCTAAGCCCGACGCCCTGCACTTGGCCTATAAGAAATGTAGAGATAAGACTGATCTCTGCTTTCAAGGGACTTAAACTCAAGTAGGGGATAAGGCAAAGAGACAGCAGCTGTACCATGCAGAGCAGGATAAGTATCCTCAGAAGGGGGTAGATGTTCAAGAGAGAGTGAAAACATGTGCTTGGAGAAGAGTCCAGAGAAACGTGACAGGGGAGGTGGCATTAGAGATGAGCTTTGTTGGGTGGATGAGATTTCATCAGGTGGGGCTTGGCGGGGGGATGTAGCTGACAATTAGTGTTTTGTTGTGTTTTGAATAGGAATACATCCATTCCTAACACAGATCCAGAATGAACCACCTACGGTGGGTGTGGTCATACCAGGGGTAGTACTCAAAGCAGACCAGCATGAGCAATTTTATTCTAATACTTCCTCACCTTTCTATAACCTTGCCTGGCATGGTATCAGTGGTATCAACTGGCATCAGTGACTGGCACGGACAGCTGGACCAAAACACCAAGCCCACATGTCAGACACTGCGTTAGGTGATGGACATATAGCTTCTTACTCCGAATGAGTAATATTCCTGGGCAATGGTGTCATCTCAGCTGCCAGATTCAGGATATGGTCAAGTCAGTTTATACAAGCCCACCTCGTCTGCCCATCCACCTACGTTCGGGCCTTCTCCCATGGTGTAATAATGCAACTCGTCTACTCCTTTCTTCCCTCAGAGGGTTTTTTTTTAAGGTTTTATTTATTTATTTGGCAGAGAGAGAGAGAGCAAGAGCACGAGTGGGGGGAAAGGCAGAGGGAGAGGAGGAAGCAGACTCCCCACTGAGCAGGGAGCCTGACTTGGGGCTCGATCTTGGGACCTGGAGATCATGACCTGAGCCAAAGGCAGATGCTTAATCAACTGAGCTACCCAGCTGCTCCCCCCATTTTTTTTTTGGATATTCAGTTTTTGTCCATGTGTAGATTCAGTAAAAATGACCA
The DNA here is from genome assembly GCF_024610735.1 of Ursus americanus. Taxonomy (NCBI): domain Eukaryota; kingdom Metazoa; phylum Chordata; class Mammalia; order Carnivora; family Ursidae; genus Ursus; species Ursus americanus. The sequence continues at coordinate 79,103,943 of NC_142132.1, forward strand.
ATAAGACTTGTGTATAACCAATTCGTGTCTTTGTTTTGTCCTTTATACTGTCAAAGTCTTGCCTGAGTGGAATCCTGTTGTAGTGAATTTCACTACAGCCCGGGTTTTGGATTTGTGAGTCATGGTGCCATTTTGAGCTCTTGCTATCACTGTGGGCTGCTGTGTACGTAAGTATTACACAGTTACTTAATCAAGAAATCACGTAGAGTAAGTTTTGGTAGTCTCTGATCCATCTCTTTAGAAATTTTTGATCTTTAAGTGAAGTATTATGTGATAATTGCTACTGAACACCTGTATTCTGCTATTTACTTAATTAGACATTGGTGGGGAAGAAAAGGCCGCGGCTCCTTTCAGAAAGAGGTGGTGGGTTGTGGCAGCTCGTGAAAACCATTGGCACACTCCTTGGCGTAGAAACCACTTTCCTTGGCAACGAAGCCTCGAGAAAGGAGGAAGAGGTAGAGCTCTGAGTAGGCCCAAATAACCATTTCCTGATTTAGAAAAAGCAGTCACAGGGAAACACTGTCATACAGGTGTTAGTGGTTGAACTCTCTTTTTAGCTAATTTTCAAAGGCCTGAACAAGTTTTTTGTTTTTGTTTTTGTTTGGTTTTTTGGCTTTTTTTTGTTTTTAACTACCAGCAAAAAGAAACAATCCCCTTAAAAGTAGCCCCCCACGTATCACGAGGAATGGAGTCCCTAGGTACATGGCTGCCTTCTTCCAGGAGGCCCCATGCTGAGGCCAGTCAGAGAGACAGTGGCGGGAGTGACAGCTCTCCCAACAACCTGGGCTCGTTACCGACTTTCTTCATATTTCACTTTCCCTGCCCAGTACACAGGCATCATTCCGTGGTTTCCCTGGGCTGATACGAAAATTCACTTATTCAGCACAGAGGGATTGAGCACCTCTTATGTGCATTCTTTGCAAATACAGCAGATGGCCCCTGGCTTGACGGGCTGGCTAAAGGAGCGGGTGCCTTCAGGGTCAATCATGGAGCCCATGCAGGCTTGAGGGAGGCTACTGTCCCGGTTATAAGAGTGCAAGCATCTATACAGGCCCATTTCTCAGGCTTCTTTGGAAGAACATCACCATGTGAAGCATTGATGAGTAGAGTACTAGTTTGAGGGTCTTAAGTTTGAGTAGACCCCCCAGTGTGAGCTTTTTCTAGGGCCCAAAGCAAGATGCAGTTGGGTAAAATGGTCATTGAAAACAACAATGTTTCATGGGGGAAGGATTTTTAAATTAGAGTCCTAATTTTTAAAAAACTTCTCTATTGACATATCTGTTATATACGGGTACATGCTGGTAGTTAATAAGTGGTTAAATCATGTATGTGGATACTTTCACAAAGAGTTTTTTTCTTTTATTCTTTCTTTACCTTTCTCCCTCCCTCCCTCACTCCCTTCCTTCTTCCATATAAAAGTATCAAGACTAGGTCTTATACTCCGAAAAGCCTAATTAGTTCATCAACAAAGGACCTGTCATGACTAAGGCTCCCCCCATGTACTATAGAAATGGCGGTCATGGGGTGCCTGGGTGGCTCAGATGGTTAAGCATCTGCCTTCGTTTGGTTCAGATCGTGATCTCAGGGTTCTGGGATGGAGCCTCACTTCGAGTTCCCAGCTCAGCGAGGGTTCTGCTTCTCCCTCTCCCTCTGCCTCTCTCCCTGCTTGTGCTCTCTCTCTCTCTCAAATAAATAACATAAAATATTAAAAAGAAAGAAAGAAAGAAAAGAAATGGCAGTCATAGTCCTATTAGAAATGAACCAATATCTCTGTCAACCAACAGAAAATGTCACTGCAATGTTGCCACATTTGTGGTGACAATATTTATGTCTTGCTATCTTATCTTCCCACATAAAAAACTCATTATTCCCTCTTAAATATCGATGTCCAAGGTTAACTTGAGACCACAGAAAAGATATTCCAAGACAACATTTCTTCTAACTATAGACTATAATAAAGTAGCAGAGAATGACGCCTTTTGTGTACTGGAGTTTTAATTGCCATATGGTGCAAACTAGACCGTATTTCTAACATATAGCAAGGAACAAATCAATCAGTCAACAGTTATTTCGTATGTGAGTACGTGCTTTGCTCAAGAATCCATGTTGGATCCTGAGGGAGTTACCCCCCAAATTTAAGTAAACAAATAATAAGACAGAATTTTTCCCTTTGGGGGTCCATGACTTTGGAGAGATCACAAGAAGTTAATTGGCAATTCAAAGCCATGTGACAGTTGTTCTGTTCGGACAGGACAAACAGGGGAGCATGGGGAGGGCTTCGTGAGGAAAGTTGGTTTTCAAACACAGGTAGGGTTTAGGTGACTCATTTCCTATAGCTTGTGTAATGACAAACCAGCGACAAATGTCTTCCTTGCAGTTTCAGCTGCCATGTGGTACAAAACAGACTGTATTTCTCATATTTATCAGCTAACAAATTCATCCATCCACAAGAGTTCCTTGAGTATCTGCTTTGTGCAAAAACCAATGCTGGATCTTTTACATTTGTTTTTTAATTTTGGAACTTAATGACTTTCAAAGCATATGTGTTGAATATTTGAAGACAGGCTTTCAACCTCTGATGTTGTGGGAGAAGTTGAGCCTTGCTCCCTAGAGCCAGCCTCCCCCTCTCTTCCCAGAGCCGCAGAGGCATCCCCCATAGTATAGATCATTTGAAAGCCCAAAGTGTAAGAACGATGGCATGCCCCTGAGCCTTTCTGCACTCATGAGAACTTGGCAACTGAGTAAAAGGGAAGTTGAGGCTAGGAGGCTGATGACTCTTGAGGGACTATTTCCTTAAACTTTAAAGAAGCAAAGTTGCCTACCTCAGACAGTGGAGTGGCTTCGGTTTAGAAGGAACTCATGCTAGAACAACCTGGTAACTCCCAAAGTGAAAATACGGACTTGCTCCTTGTTCATTTCCAGGTCTCCTGGACCCGAGCCAGAATGAAGAGGCTGGCTCATCAGGAAGGACAGATGATCGGACGGACGGTGGAGCCGCCATGTTTGGGGAGGGTGGGAGTGACCGACACAAAGTGCACACGGTGAGGAAGGAAGATGTTTGGAAATATTTTTCTGCTTAAAGCCCTGAGATTGCAAGGGTTTTCTTAGCCCTGTGGAATTCCTCTAACTGCCTGGGGATTTCTAGGTTTCTAAGAAGCTTGAGGTGGTTGTTAACCTAATACACAGTTGAAGGGAGCCAAGACAGTCTTCCCATGCCAGCTGTGTGGTAGGCTGTCTTCTTAAAAAATCAGGCATGGAAGGGAATCCTGCTTTCTTGAACTAGGGCCTCTGAAACTGGGTCAATGGTTCTCATCCTCATCTTCCAGCTTGCTCGGCTGAAGCACAGTGTAAGCAAATAAATATCAATGAATTGCTTAATGATTTTCATAAGGCCCCATATTTTTAAGGCAAGGGGCTCTCCTGAAATGTTTGATCTACTCCATATGAATCTGTTTTCCAAATGGCCAGCACATGTCGAGGCCTGCTGTCCTCCGGGTTACAGGAAGATGCCTTTGATGGGTTAACCGCAGAGCAAGGGAGCTCTTTTCAAGTCCTTTTCAAAAGTTCCTTTGTCCTGCTGTGGATCTTGCCACTGGCATCAGATCAGCAGGGGATTGCTCCCGGCAAAGGGTTCTAGTACATTCTCCCTCTGATCTGGGTTGGGTCCCTGGGTAATGCCGTCTGTAATCTGGAGTCCCGAAGGTTGGAGTGTAAGCACCAAGCAGTTAGCAAACAATTACCAAGCTCTAGGTGGGCCACTCACGTTTCCAGCACTGTCCACCCAACTCAGGCCTGAATGAATTTCCTTAAAGCCAAAGGAAATCATCGTCATTCTCAACCATCTTGCTAGTAACGAAACTTTTAGGCAGCTGCCTGCTGCTGCCTTCAGTGGGATATTACTACATTTGAGGAGGCCTTCCATTTTTTATGGCCTTGTCCATTCTTTCCCCAGGTTGGGCAGAATATCCAGATATTCTTTCTGGATGCCTTTCTTGACACTTTGCACACACATAGTAAAAAGGTGACTGGGCTTGGTTTATTTCTACAGATTTTTATACATATTCAGGTCACAGTGTAATGAGTGGACACCAGCTTCTGCCTGCCTTATGTCTTAGTTAGTGCAGAAGTCTGCCCTCCCACCCGGTTCTGCCATGGACTCTTGTCCAGCCTTCCGTGTCTGTACCTCTTACCTGGATTTGCTTCCAAATGACCTGCTAATGGTTCTCTCTGCCTGTGTCCTCTCTTCTTTCGTCATCCATTCTTGTCCTTCCTTGTGCAGAGCTCAGATTGTTTTTGCTGGAATTAAAATGCAAAAACTAATAAGTCATGGAATTATGATTCAAACCATTGGCAAAGATTTTTTTTAAAATTATGATTAGGTGTTGAATTTTACTGAATGTTTTAGGTAATAGGTCAATGAGATGAGTTATATGATTGATTTTTTAATGTTAAACAATCCTCGCATGCCATATAAACTATATTTTATATGCTATTTATGCGCACGCTCACTTTGAATTTCTTGCTTACATTTATTTAGTATTTTTGGATCTCTGTTTATATGTGAGATTGAGTCATATTCTGCCCTCGTCTGGCTTTGACATCAGGATTATAATGGCTTTATAAAATGCATTGCACCTGGGTGGTGCAATCGGTTGGGCACCTGACTCTCGGTTTCAGCTGAGGTCGTGATCTCGGGCTGGTGGGATCGAGCCCCGAGTGGGGTTCCGCACGCAGCACAGAGTCAGCTTGAGATTCTCTCTCCCTCTCACTCTGCCCCTCCTGCTTGTGCTTTCTCTCTCTCCAGCTCTAAAATAAACAAATAAATCTTAAAAAAACATGTGTTGGGAAGTTTTCCCTCCTTTCCTATCCCTTAGAATGTTTGTTTGTTAGGGGTTGTTATTTCGTTCTTGAATTTCTGGAAAAAATTGTTTGCAAAATCTTCTGGAGCTAGTGCTGCCTGTGGTATATTTTTGACTATTGAGTTAATTTTTTCCCCCTTACTGGTTATGGGTTTATTCAGTGTCAATTTCTTCTTGAGTTAATTTCCATAATTTATGCTTTCTAAAAATTGTACAGTGTATCTAAAGTTTCAAATATATTGGCCTAAAGTTGTCCATGTGATTATCTCATGATTTTTAAAAATATTTACTCTTTCCATTTCAATGTCTCTTTTCATAACAAGTACTGTTTATTTCTGCCTTAAAAAAAATCGATCATGCCAGAGTTTGTCTATTTAATTACTTTTTTGAAACAACCAGCTTTTCATTTGGTTGATCAGATGACCAACCCCTCACTCTTGACACCACCACAAGAGTAATTTGTAGGGAACTCAAACTCACATTTGAAGACCCATCCGCGGCTGGCCACCCCACATCCAGGTTCTGACCCCCTACCTACTTCACCGGCTCATCTCTCCACACTGAGCCCTTCTGCTGTCCCCTCCAGCAACGTCCAATTCCTTAGGGGCCCCCAAATGTCAGCTCATTTCATGCTCTGTGCTTTTGCACAGAATTTTCTTTTTTTCCTCCCCCTACCCTCACAAATTGTTCATTTGGTCAAAGTCTTTAAATTCCAACTCAAGCTTTCCTTCTTTGTTCTGCTTTTGTGCCTCGTATGCACTCCTATCTTTTTGCCTCCATTTCTGGACCCTGAAATCCTTGAGGTTAGGTGCAATCTATTTTCCATCTTTATTACTGGCACCTTTAGCTTATTTCTCTTACCCCACGTCACTCCTTTTTTCAAACGAGAGTCATAAAAAGGACAGACAAGATTACACTATGTCTTTTTTCTCTGCTTTCAGAGAGGTTGGCATCCAACCACTCCAACTAAGATGCTAACTAAATTAACTTCCCTCTTCCTGCTTTGTCAACACGCACTTAGCATTGGCTAACCTATTCACTCACATCTTTAACTTTCCAATTTTTTAAGGCAATATTTTCCTTTTAGAAGTTCCAAACTATTTTATGTCTGGCCATTTCAATGCACTTCAAATACCAGACCAGATTTGAATCGGGCTATCTAATGGCTTCTCATTGAGAGTTTATTTCTAAAATTCTGCACAGTTCCATGATAAGGGGGTGATAATATTTCATGATCAACCCCACTACCTTCATATTTAAGCGACATAGCACAAGAAGGTAATTCAAAGAAACCTCCATTCTAACACATAGCTTTTCTCATCTAGGAACTTATGAGAAGCCAGCTCTACACTTCACACACCAGCTGGGACTTAACCAGTGAAAGTGTCATCAGTACAAGAGTGATAATGATACATGACCCACCAGATTCTCATGAGGGCTAAATCATGGAGTTGGTGGGGAAATGCCTTGCCCAGGGCCCAGAACATCGTCAGACTCACTGCATTTCAGTTTAACTTCCATGAGGAGAAATCACAACCAAACCCACCATGCAAATTGTCATTTCTCGTTGACAACCTTATGACCTAGGCATCCAGCGTTAGCCTAATTAAAGGACATCCCACTTTCTGGAAGGCTCTGTTTGCTTTCCAGACTTTTGGGCCTGGAGCAGTACCCTTTGCTAGTGCATTTTATTTTCATTGTTTTAATCCCAGGACAATGAATCAGACACTGGGATTTGGAAGTCTACTTGGAGCATGCCCACACGGGCCAGTTTGGACAATCAGCCCCACAATGCTCTTTTGTGACTGGTTTTGCAGCACCCCGAAATGTCACAGCATTCCATCCTGTTCCTCCTTTCTGCCTCCTTTCAGCACTAACTTGGCAATGCTTGTTACCCCAAATCGGGCCATCAGTGTTTCGACTTACAAGACAAATCCAGTTCATGTGGTATCTTCATCCCTCTGCTAACTGGGGCGGGGGGTGGGGGGAGAAGGTGAGTAGCCAAGTTGACATGTTCAGCAGTAAGTATTTGCCAACATCCCTTTAAAGTAATGGTCTCTCCTCAAGGCCAGCAGCTCTGACACCTCGTCCTGCAGTTGGGAAGAAAACCTTTTCTGCACTCTCTCTCTGCCTCCTCCTGAAGTGCTTGGGAATGCAAAGTCATTTTGGTTTTGTTGTCACGCTCACAGCTCCATGCACGTTGCCCATTTGCTCTGCTGTCTAAATCGGGGGTGAGGAGAAGTCCCCAGGGGAAGCATGGAGAGCCAGCGGCTGCCTTTGGCCTGGCCAGCTGAGCTCGGGCCTGTGCTTTGGCCCCACCCCAAGACTGATAGAGCCTCTGCTCACTTTATGTTTCCCCAGCATTTGTGAGCAGAAGGGAAAAACCGCCCTTGTCTGTCCTGATGGCCTCTCCATGTTCTTTGGGCCTGCATGGACTTGTTTGGGGCAGGAAGAGAGGGAGGGGAACAGGGCCTGGGCCAGGGTCTGCATGTTTCCAGTCTGCCTCAGATTGTCCAGAAAATGCTGACCTATATTCCAGTGACACATACCAGCGCCGAGGAGGACGCAACTGCCCCCTTTTCCTCCTCCTTCCTCTGCCAGGAGGGCAGCCAGACCCTCGTCAGCCTGCTGGCACAATGGGGTGCGATGGGGCAACTGGGCAGCGGGCCCCCACAGCCTGCTCCTCAGGGCCTCCTCACGCTGCCTGCCCTCCAGGAGAGCAGCAGTAACCAGAAGGGCACAGAAAAGTCCATCCCCTGGGTTTGTTCAAAATTATGTCCTTCCAGGCTTTGTTTTTGGAATGCTTTGCTGGATTTCTCTAGAGTGGGCAGATGGCAGGATGCTGGAGGTGTAAAGCAGCTACGAAAACCAAGATGATTCAAACAGAAGGAATATGTATAACCCCTGCTGGACCATCCTGATAGGAATCAGAAGTGGCGTTTTGTTTTTGTTTCTTTTCTAGGATCTTTGAAGTTTGTGTGCTTTCCCACCCCTCCCCCTCAACCCTCTTTTAGAAAGAAGGATGATATGTAAATGCGCCACTTTAAGGGCTCCGTGGGGGTGGGGAACTGGTGTCATTTTTTGCATTCAGTTTATTTTGAGGGTGAGCCCAACTGAAAGACTCCAGGGCAAGACCAGTTGCTTTGAGTAGATGGCCGAAAGCGAAAATGGAACTCCCGGAGAGAAGAGCAGACGCCGGGCAACCAGAGATGGTGCCATCCAGAGTACAGGAACCGTGCCTAAAAGAGAGAATTTCAAGTTGAGCTGTGGTTTACCACAGTGTCCTCGTGATCAGTGGAGTGGTCAGATGTCAGGGGTGACTGAAAATAAGTTCATTTTCCCACAGTGGAAGAGAAAAGAAAAGAAAAAAAAAAGACCAGCCCAGCCCGTAGGAAACAAATGCTTGCACGTTGCAGAGTCTGGCAGGAGCGGGCTTGAACATGGACTGTCATCCATGTGACTTTTGGGAAGAAAGCTGAAGAAACAACAGTTATTGCTCTTGATTAGCATAGCATGTTGCCCATCCCCCCCTTCTTCCCTAATGATCACAAATAGCCTTTCACAGCATTGTTCACTCCATTCAAAAGATCTTTCGAGAGTGAGGGTTGCGTGTCTATCGCATGATGTAGCTGGTGGGAAGAAGGGGAGGATGGCAGGCGAAGGGTCCTGTGATCACGCAGTGCGGGCGTGGGAGCTGAGCACTGACCCAAGGTCTCTAGACCTTCCTGCTTGGGCGTCCGGTGGCACCAGCCTTGGCGGGCGGGGGCAGCTGCAGAGCCCTGTGTTCATGCTGTGTGTGCGGGAGGGCTCTGGGACTCAAAGCGTTAAAGTGTCATCTGCAATGGGAAAAAGGGCTTAACCACAGATTCATCCTGTGTTGGCCTAGTTATGTGTCATTGTGTGTGCGTAATTTTTTTCCTCCTTTCAAATACTATTCTCTTTCATGAGCTCATATCCTAAAATGTCTCCTTTCTAATTCAGAGAGAGGGATTCCATGGTTCGCCACCCAGAACAGGGTGCTTTCTTCCATCACCCATGCCAGAAAAGCACTGAAAATCTCAAAGGTGAAAACACAGAGCATCAAAGCACAGATTGGAAGACCAGAGGCTTGATTTGGAAAGCACACACCAGGCAGCCCCAAATCCTGCGTCCCGATGCCTTTTCTTTCTGTCATCCTTTTGTTCATAATGCATGCATTCTGACTTCATCTTCTCCACCCCACTGAGCCCACACCACCTTGAGCGATTCAGTGGCTGTAAACTCCCCTGCCGACTTTGTTTTGGCTAGAATTGCAACCCATATATGGGAGAATCAAGACGAAACATCACAGAGCTAGCGGCGCGCCTTGGTGCAGTGGTGGCCGGTCAGTAGACAAAGGTGACATCATGGCTATTCCAGGACTCCAGGTCTGCAGCACAAGTGACTTCCCTGCTGTATAGCAGAGTCAGAACCTGGATTCGAGACAAAAACAACTCTCCCTTCCCATAAATATCTGCTCTGGGGCTCAAAATATTCTAAGTGCAAAACGGCTCAGAAATGGTCCCTTGCCTTGGAGACCCATCTGATTTTCCAAATCCAATCACAAACTTTTTAATAGCATGTCATGAACCTCTCAGCTCATTATTTCTCTTCAAAGCCCTCCGGTTTGCCAGCTCGGAGCCTGCGAAGTGTTGTTTGATGATGTGTTGCTCCATAAATAAACGCATAGGACATACTAAAAATCCAGCCTTCCCCAGTTCTGGCTTTCCCGCTAGGAATACTGCCATGTAATCAGGGATGCGTGATTTGCAGCAATTGCTCTGAATTGAGGATGCCTTTTTTTTTTTTTAACTTTTCCAGTGTGTGATGTAGGTAATATCACAGATTTATCACGTTGACATTTTTCTCTCTTCCTGTTCCATCCCCTCCCCTCCCACCCCCTCTCATGGTTAGGACGTTGGGAGCCAAGAGTAAGAATATAGACAAAGCCTCTAAAATAGCAATCACGGCTTAAACCATTCCTTACCGCAGGAAATCAAGGCACTGGATAGCTTAGCATGCCTCTAATATCTGCTGTTCCCACTGATGTTTTTAGTCGTGAGCAGACAACCATTTTACATGTGTAACTAGCCATGAAGGTTAGCATACAGAACGGAGGTTATTGTTGCAATCAAATAAAGCTCACACAGGCTAATCGGACATGTGTTGTGACTTTTTTTCACTGTATGGTAATTAGGAAACATGATAAGCACTCAACCCAAATAACTGTCATTTGTACTGTTTTGTTACAAATCATGGTGAAATTAAGATGGTTTTGGGGCAGGGACAGGAGGACTCCTGAATCCTATTCTCAATCATCTTCCTTCCCCACCCCCGTGGTCACAGAGGGTAACATACGCACAATGATATGCACAAGAACTTTTCATTAATACTTATAGCCCATTTATACCCTTGGCCCATCACATGGGCCAAGAAGCATCACTAGAAAAATCATGAAGTGAAGTATGTTAAGGCTTGCTATATAATAAGAGTATTAGGGAGTATTAGGGAAACAGAACCAATAGAAATTTATACATTTATTATAGGAATTAATTACGGTCATGGGGAACCACATGGTTATGAAGAACCCCAGGAAGTCCCCCAATCCGCCATCTCTAAGCTGGAGTACGCAGAAAGCCAGTGGTATAATTCAGTTCGAGTCCAGAGGCCTGAGAATTAGGGAAGAGGGGACGGTGTCGAGCCCAGCCTGAGCCTGAAAGCCTGACAAGTAGGAGCGCTGGTGTCTGAGGGCCGGAGACAGACATCTCAGCTCAAGCAGAGGGAGCAAATTTGCCCTTCCTCTACTTTTTGTTCCATCAGGCCTTCAACAGATTGGATGATGCCCCTGTGTATTAGTGAGGTTGATCTTTTCTTAGCCGACTGATTCAAACACTAATCTCTTCCTGAACCATCTTTCCAGACACACCCAGAAATAATGTTTTGCCAGCCATCTGGACATCCCCTAGCCCAGTCAAGCTGACCCATTAAAATTAACCATCCCAGTAAGTACATGTGGTAGGTAGACTCTTTGGCCCCTCAATATGTCCGTGTCCTAATCCCCAGATTCTGAGAATGTGCTATGTCCCATGACAGGGAGGAATTAAGTTTGCTAATCAGCTATCCTTAAAAGAAGAACATTATCCCGATTACATAGGTGGGCCCAATATAATCTCGGGGTCTTTTAAATGTGGAAAAGGGAGGCAGAAGAGTGGTTTTCCAGGTGATTGATGGGAGAAGGCTCAGCCTGCCATTGCTGGGTCTGCAGGAGGAAGGGGCCACTAGACAAAGGACGCGCGAGCCTCCGGAAACAGCGAAAGGCAAGACAATAGCGCCTCACCAAAGCCTTAAGAAAGGAATCCAGTCCTACTGGCACTTTAATGGTAGTCCTGTGGGATCCATTTTGAATGTCTGACCTCCAGAACTGTAAGATAATAATTCGTATTTGAGTCACTAAGGTGTTTTTTTTTTTTTGAGCCACTCAAAGTTTGTTGTTTTGAGCCCCTGAATTATCTGGTACACAGAAACTCTTAGAGTACTTAATGTTACCTCTTATCAAGTGACATCCTTTATGAGGATACTTTATTGTCTGTTCTGAGTGAGTTGAGAGAGATCCACATCACATTTATGGATCTCGTGTCTCAGTGTGGATTCGTTTTCACGTCAACGTCTGCCTCGTGTTCTCAAAATAAACACTCTACAGAGCAGTTAAGAGCACAGATTCTTGGTGTATCATTGTCTTCTTGCAAGCAACAGAAACTCACCATCTAATTGAGGCAGAAAAGGAATTTCTTGGCAAGATACTGGGTAGTTCCCAGAATTAACTGGAAGCCTGGAGAACCAGACTTAGAAAATGAGCAGAAGTCGAGAAAGACTGGGAAGCAGGCAATGGAGTCAAGGTCAAGGCTGGTTGGGTTCGGAGGTGGCCCCTCGACACTCAGCTGCCGTGCTCCTGGACTCCTGGAGCCACCGCTGCTTCTGTGAATAACTGTCTAAATCTCGATCTTTATGTCGCTCAAGTCTGCAAGTTCTGCACAGAAATGTCCACCTGGGCTCCTGCATCTCGGACAGAGGCGGGGCCCCTTTGGCTTTCACGGTGGCTGCCAGTGCTCTACCGGCCACCAAGACATAGACAACGAGGGTTCCCCTAAATAAGAAGATATTGGGGCCCAGATAACACCCTAAATGACACATTTAGTCCATTCAGGGGGCCATAAGAGAGCACCGTGGTCTGGGCAGCTTCTAAACAACAGAAATGTATTTCTCACAGTCCCGAAGTCTGGGAAGCCCAAGATCAAGGGGCTGGCAGATCCAGCGGCTGGCGAGGACCTGCTATCTGTGTCATCAATGGTCACCTTTTCACTGTTTTCACGTTGCAGGGTCTCTTCTATAAGGGTCTCTTCTATAAGGGTACTGATCGCATTTATGGGGGTTGCACATTTATGACTTAATTGTCTCCCCAAAGACCCGCCTCCAAATACCATCATATTGGGGATTGGGTTTCAACACAGGAAATCTGGGGTGGGGGTGGGGGTCACAAACATCCAGTCTTATCCATATAATGGGGATAAGAACTTCTACTGATTCTATTCCACCCAAAATGCAGGGTACATTTCACCAACGGGGAGCTACTAGAAGTTTCCTGAGCATGAGCATGCACCTTCATACCTCTGTCGTTCCTTCTGGCAGAAATGTCATCCTTCTTGATGCGTCTTGTGACCTTCTACTCAGTCTTCAGTCCCCGGCGTGCTAATCCTGGGCCTTTTCCAAACATCATCCAGTTTTTGTCTTCCTCTGCTCTGTTCTGCATGGGAAGGACTGACCTTGGCGTGCTGTGTTTTTGAGACTTCTGGCTGGGTTAGGCCAATGGGAGGCAGTAGCAGGAAATGTTAGGGCAGGAAGAAGAAAGAAACCTGTTATATCCCTTGTTCCTTGGTTAGTGTGTTCGGTCCTAGCTGTGTTTCTTCTTTCTGGAAGGCCTGCCTTGGTTCTAACTTCTACCAGGTGACCCTAAACCCTGAGAGTCAGTAATACCAACTATTCTCTTTGTCCCTCTGGCCTAGAGATGGTAGCACTGTGCTCCCCGCTGTTGCTAATCCGTGGGTTGCCCCCCTGTCTTCTTTGGCTTCTTAGCAAGTCCGTAACTTGCAGCTTGTTCTTGTTTCTATGCCACAAATTATCCCCAAATTCAGGGGCTTAAAACAACCATTCCATGTGTCAGGAGTTTGGAGAGGCACAGCCAAGATGGTTTCTCTCTCGTCCACTCTGTCTGGGCCTCAGCGGGGCAGACAAACACTGGGGGTGATGGGACACCTGGGGGCTGGAATGGTCAAAAGGTTATTTACGCACATGTCTGGTGCCTGGGCTGGGATGACTCAAAGGCTAGGACTGCCGACTGGAGCACCCACGCAGGGCTTCCCATGGGGCGGGACTTCCTCCCAGCAAGACAGCCCGAGAGGTCAGGCCGCGTCCGCACGGGCTCAGGCTCCAAGGTCAGCGTTCCAGCCAGCGACAAATGGAAGTCCCCTTCTATGTCCTGACTTCTGAATTGGTCCAGCATCACTTCCCCCTTCTCTGTTAGCTGAAACCGTCACCCATCCACCCAGTTCAAGGGGCGTGGGGAAGTTGGGGGTACAGACCACAGCCCTCAATGACAGGATGTCAAAGAAGTTTGGGATCACGTTTTAAAACCACCAAAGCTAGGTGACCAATTTGCAGCATAAAACTGCTCCATTTTCCTGACTTAGAATGTGTTCTGTTTTCCTGGTTGGACCCTGAACACACACATCAGTTATTATTTGCTTGGTTAAAATTCCTGAAATTCCCCTGTTTAGAATTGGTGGCTCCCACCTTCGTGCTACCATGAGTCACCGTAACGTTTGGATAAACCATTCTAATCACTTACATGTTTCTCTCCTGCACTGGGACTGTGGGATCCGAGAGGGACTGAGACGTACGGAACTCAGGAACTTCCACTGCTAGCACGCGCCTGGAGCACGGTGGGCCATGACACATACTCAGTGAATGAACACACTTTAAGCCCACTGATCGCCAGAACCGTGCTGGACTCAATGCCTGCAGAAAATTGCCTGGAAGCATCCACAGCTTTGCAAAGGTTTTGATCCCTGATATGGAGCAAAGGCTGTGACCTCAGATGCGGGCCAGGCTTCGCACGCAAATAAGCGAAGCAGGTGGGTGCAGAGGGTGGCAGGGGTGAGGTGGGCTGGGAGGGAGTGTTGGCCCTGTCTACAAAGGCCACCCTGCACACAGCCCTGGCCAGTTCGTGCAGCCTGTGAAGGAGACTGTGGCTCAGTGTTTCGGGAACTTCTGATTTTGTAGGAGAAGCTAGAATCTTCTTTTTTTTTTTTTAAAGCAGGAGAAAAGCATACAATTTTAGTTATATTTTTTTTACGCGCACATGGGAGTCTTAAAAAACTTTTAACTGGGGGCGCCTGGGTGGCACAGTCATTAAGCGTCTGCCTTCAGCTCAGGGTGTGATCCCGGTGTTCTGCGACCGAGCCCCGCATCAGGCTCCTTCGCTGGTAGCCTGCTTCTTCCTCTCCCGCTCCCCCTGCTTGTGTTCCCTCTCTCGCTGGCTGTCTCCCTCTGTGTCGAATAAATAAATAAAATCTTAAAAAAACAAAACAAAACAAAACTTTTAACTGAAGTATAGTTGACACACAATATTGTATTAGTTTCCGGTGCACAACATAGTGATTCAACAATTATACACATTATGAGATGCTCACCACGGTAAGTGTAGTTACTGTCACCGTGCGGAATTATTACATGTTATTGACTGTATTCCCCAGGCTGTGCTTTTGATCCTTGTGACGTTCTTATTTTACAACTGGAAGTTCGTACCTCTTAATCCCTTCTACCTACCTTGCCTTCCTCCCGACCCCATCCTCTCTGGCAGCCATTAGTTTGTTCTCTGTATTTACGAGTCTGTTTCTGGTTTTGTGTTGTTGTTTGTTTGTTTATTTGTTTGTTTATCCATTTGTTTTTTACATTCCACAGATAAGTGAGGTAAATCATAGGGTATTTTTCTTTCTCTGATTTATTTCACTTGGGACCTAGAAAGTATTATACTAAGTAGAATCTCGATTTGTATATAAGCTCCGAATTTTTAAGTGTTCTTAAGGAATTCAAAAATTTTAAAACTCTTGGGGCACCTGGGTGGCTCAGTTGGTGAAGCGTCTGCCTTTGGCTTAGATCATGATCCCAGGGTCTTGGGATTGAGCCCCACGTCAGGCTCCCTGCTCAGCGGGGCGCCTGCTTCTCCCTCTCCCTCTGCCGCTCCCCCTGCTTGTGCTCTCTCTCTCTCTCTGTCAAATAAATAAAGTCTTAAAAAAAAAGTTTTAAAACTCGTGTGGGCCAACACTCTGCAAGCCAAGCCAAACAAAACCAAAGGCGGGATTTGTCTAGGACCACTCATTTGTGTCCTCTGATTTAGAGTTCCTTGGGAATAATCCTCAGATAACTTCATTAACCCAGACTTTAATAACCCGAGATCATCATCCTAAAAATGTAATTTGTGAGAGAGGCATATAAGTTTGTTAACTAGTTAGACTCTAACTAGTCTAACAAAATAGACAATAATTTAATAAGACAATACAATAAACTGCACTTGAACTTGTCCAATTTGCTTCATTCTGCCAGCCTTGATTGCTTTAAAAGCTGTAAACCTAAAATTCACCAGAGCTTTATCGTTTGAGGACAAACTATTTCTCCCTATTTTGCAGCTGACCAAATGCTTGCATATTCAGTGAAAAGAGACAGATTGTTATCGAGAGATTAGGTCACTCTTCCAGCCCCTTATAAAGATGACGGGCAGGCTGATGCCTCTCACCTACCGAAAAGAATCTAAGAGGAGAGCACTGGGCCGGGAGTCCGAATATCTGGCTTCCAGTGTTGGGCTTTGCCAGAGTCCTACGCACAATGCCTGACGCGTGATTCTCCTGAATCACACATGAGAGAAAGAGGAGCTGCCGTGAGCCTTTGCACAATTCATCAAAGCTCGTTGTGTCCCCCAGTTTCCTTTACGTGTAATATGAGACATTCGAAACCGTCATTTTACTTTCATTATCCGGGTAATTGCGCCCGGCACGCGCTCGGCATCATCGGAGACAGGTTCTCATCCCACTCCACTGGCCCCCGCTCTAAAATTCTGTGAACAAGGGGTTCCAGGTTGTCGCGAACATACTGGCTGGTTATGTAACTACCTGATGAACATCTCCGTCATCTACTTTTGAGTCAGGGGTCACGGACAGAAATCTGAAAACTCATCAAAAGTCTCGGGCTGCACACACACACACACACACACCCACGTGCACTGCCGACATGAAGCTGCAATGACACATTTTGGGGTGTGACATCTTCTTGTGACTTAACTCTGTGTGTTTAGAACAGATGCTCATGGCACTTGAATGTCCAGACTCCCGTTTTTCAGGGAAGCTTGTCAGGTCTCTGGCATGAGTCAGGATGCTTCTTTCAGGGAAGCTTGTCAGGTCTCTGGCATGAGTCAGGATGCTTCTGTCTCTCTTGCAACTTTCTGCCATACCGCGGAGCGGTCACCCCACCTTCGAAGCCCGCCAGAGACAACGGGCGAGAAATGCTTCATTTTGCTGAACTGAATGTCTTCCAAGTCTGCCCATCCCCGGCCAGCTCAGCAGAGACGAAGGTGCAAGGGACCGGGGACCAGAGGACCATCCGTGGGAAGGCTTCCCCTGGGCAGTGTGGTGGGTCGCCTCCTGCTTCCAGAATTTTCCCCCTCCTCTTACCTCCTCCCCTCCCAAGCCCCTGTTCCAGCTCCGCTCTCTCTCCTCGCTCCGTCCTGCGGTAGCTTTTCTCTCTCCTCGGCCCCATCATGCAGCACACAGTAGGCCCCTGGTATCCGATCACTCTTCCAATGGATCTGAGTCACCTGCTCTGCAAAGAGTTCAGACAGTCCTCTAGCTGCCGATCACGAAGTCAGGTTTTGTAATAATTACTGGAAGGAAAGCCTTTGTTTTCATTTCTATGTGTGCAGCTCCCCGCGCCGCCCAGCCTTTCAGGGAGACGCCCAAACCGGCCTGTCCCTGCACCCCAGGCTCGCAGCCTGGGCTTCTGCGAAGAGGGGGGCCCGCGGCTGTGGCTGGGGGGCCTGGGGACTGCACATTCATTCCCCACCTTCACCTGCCCACGTCCTCTCCTTCCTGTAGGCCTCCACATGTCTGGTCTTGTTGTAAGACACCTTCTCTGGCCCTTCACGACGCTGGTGAGTGCCTGTCAGCCGTGTCCCGGACCCTGTCCTTAATCCTACGAGCATCTTTCCCCCCATCTGGACTGCAGGTACCTTGGGGCAGGACTGAGTCTGATTCACTGTTCTGTATTCAGCCCCCAGCCCACTCCCGGGCGCCTAGTCGGTGCTCGGTTAATGGACCACTTCCATGAACTCTGTAGGTCTACATCTCACCAGACCCAGAGGCCGCTGGCTACGGCTAAACGCTGCTGAGCTCACACAGGTTAGTGACGTGACGGGCTTCAGTGCAGACCGCGCTCATGGTGGGAGCAGAAAGGAAGGGTCTCTAGCACGAGAACTCTGGGTCTGCTCATGCCTGGGCCTTGAACACTCACCCACAGCCCTCAGGCTGCCCTGGTTTGTTTCTGGAGCTTTGGCTTTGTACAGCTTTGGGGAAGAGAAAAGCAGGGTTGAAGGGAACATCTCGGGGCAGCCAACTTGAGCCATCTCAAAACCAGCGCCTCTCCTGGGCCGACCAGGCTGCGGATGAGGTCCCTGCTGTGCTTCAGAGCCCCGGGCACGGGCCAGGCCAGGGGTGCGGGGCGATCTCTGGGGCCGGGCAAAAGCTCTCACCAAGCTCTCCAAGTGGCTTCATCAGTTTATGGCTTGAACATGACAGTGACCATCTGTCCTGTCCCATCCCTCTGGGGACCATTAGAAGCAGCAGCACACGGACATTCAGGCTGGAGGAAGTTGGGCGCCAAACCCCATGGAAAGACTTTCCCCGGCTTGTCCTCACTGCAGCAGAGGTGGGAGCTGGGGATAGAGATTCTCATGGGCTCTGCTGTGCCGGGCATGGGAGTACCTGTGTCTATAGACCTGTTTCTATGGAATTCCAGAGGACCTTTGTAAATCGGCACCAGCCTTGCCCTGAAAACCATGTGGCATCCTTTCTTAATGTCCCCGATGCTCTCTTATTACCAAAGGAGTTCTCGGGAAGCTAGCTGCCCTTTCTCTGGCCTGGAATTCACTGACATTCTGTAAAAATATGACAGAGGCTTCAGAATTCGAAGCCAGGTTTCTGCCTTTCCAGGAAGAGAGGGCCTTAGTGTCCGTACCCTGAGAAGAACAAGAAGTTTGCCTGCAGTGCCCTTGGCCCCTTGCTGCTCCCGGCCCTCCCTGCCTCCTCTCCTCCAGGCCTGGATCTGTCTGTCCCCTGAGGCCTGGCTCTCAGCCAGTTGTCAACTAATCCTCGCTAAGGTGTTAGGTGGCAAAGGCTCAAGGGTTATTAATCCTTGCAGGAGCTTTCCACATTAAACAAAACTTTGTTATTAAATCAAAGGGCATTAAAAAATCATCACCATCACATAAAAACCATTTCTTTATGCTCCCTATAAATCTTTACCTTTAGAAATGAATGTCATTATGATTATAACCTATATGCAATATTGGGGTGCGGTTTGTTTTCCACATAGAAGTACATTTCACGATTTTCTAAATGTCCCATTTTCATCCCCATAATAGTTTGAGCATCTGCCTGTCTTATGATGATTCCCCCACAAAGCCGACAGTCCTCCCTCTCTGTCCGCCTCCCCACCAGTGAAGTGGGCCTGGACGGGGGCCTTTGTGTAGCCGTGACCTTGCCTCCACCTGTGCCAAACCCCTGTCACAGCTGAATGAGCAGTACTAGCGCCAGATTCAAGGTGAGTCAACCTGAGTCTTTCCCCTAGAAATGAATGCCAGGAAAAAGACTTGTCTTGGGCTTTTTTTGGGTAGCTGAACCAGCAACTTGTCCGTTTAGGAGCTGAGAGACGGGTTTTCCCTGACCATGATGTGCAGAGAAGGGCAGAGATCCCTGAGGCCCAGGTACGTTCCCGCTCCTGCTTTCCCTGAGACACACCTGTATCTTTTGGTTAAGCCGGCTTGGGCTCGTTCTTATCACTTGCAAACAAGAGTCCAAACCACTTAGGGTAATGATGGTAATAGTGAGGCTACGCTGGACATTTGCCAGGGCCTTTACTCACATTGGCTCATTTAATCCCTTCAGTTACCTAATAAATTAGCTCAGAGATGTCAAGTAATTTTCCCAGGATAATCCACCTTAATGACTTCTGTGCTGGGATTTGAACCCTGATCTTTGGTCTTAACTATTTATTACCTTACGTGGGTGAGCATGTCATCCTAGGAGTGGACAAGTAGAGGGAAGAATCCAGGCCTTCCAGGAAAAAATTCCAACCAATCTCATTTCAGGGGCAGAAAGAAGACATGATGAAGTAGAAACCATCCCCTGCTCGGCCCCCTCAAACAACCCCATGCAGAGGGCGCACCTCTTCGTGTCTTAACCCCTGGCTGCAGGCGCCTGGGCCTGGCCCCTCCTCGAGAGGACCGCCCTCTCTCCAATAGCAAGAGAAGCAAGCGTTGATGCCAGTTCCCCTCACAGAACCGAGATCCGTTTGGGATTACCCAGGGAGCCTTTGTGAGGGCTCCCTCCTTGCCACCCACCCGTGCCTGGACCACCTTTCCTTGCTTCTAGATAATGTCTTCAGCTGTTCAAACTAGGGCCAGCCCGTCTAGCTATAAAATGTCCATTGGCCATCGTCTACGGCCTGTCCTCATCTTGGGCATGCAGGACAAATCCAATGCCATCTCTGCCTCCTGAGTGATCTCAGTGGCATTTGAGGATACTCCCTAACGATGCCACATGTCAGGACCAGATGAGAGGCACACCAGCTGCCTCGGGAGCTCAGAGGAGGGTGTAACTAACTCCATCTGCGCGACTGGACTCTGGAAGCTGCGAGATTCGGTACTAACGAAAGTACAGCGAAATCACACGTTTTGGTCTGCTGTGGTAAATCATCTGTTCAGAACCCCCACATCGTCCCCCTGAAGAGCACCTCAGCTCAGGAACGTTTAGGACGGTTACAAACCCCCATATGTGCTGAGGATTCCCAGGCAATCATTTGGGGGTATTGCCCTCAGCCAAAAGAGTCTTTGAGCAAAGGTCTGGCTTTAGGGTTCTCCAAACAACAGCACATGCCTTCAGAAACAGCAGTCCAGTGGGGGAAAAGGATGATTTTCCACATGCCAGACATCTTCAAAGATGGCGACTACGAACCACAACTACGTGCAAACCTGATCTCACTTCGGGATGGGCACCGTGGAGCCAAGCTGTGGCTGGACCAGAGAGGCCGCTCGGGGCAGAGAGGAGAGTTTTAGGAAATTCGGACACAATGACTCCGTTCGGAATATTTTCTAATTCCAGGCAAGTGATCGGATAGGAAAACAGTCCGCGTTCCCAGCGTAAAGACTTTCCACCCTGGTATTGATCTTGCCGTGATTCGGAAAGCCGTTTTCAGGAAACGGTCACTCTTCCCCTTTACATGATGTTCATAAATGTGCAGGCAAATGAAACGTGTCCTACATGAAATTGCCAACCAGAGTACCAGCCGGCTGTCTCGTGTGAGCTCGGTTGATGGATCCAGGGTTCTCCGGCGAGCATCGCCAATCCACATCATGCTCCCGAGTGCTAAATTTGGAGCCCTGATTGAGCTGACAGATGTTTAAAATCACATTGAGTTGGACAACTCCCTGGGGAGGACACAGCTGCAGATGTGAAAGGGAGCAAGTTATTTCCAGTTAAGGTTGGCGGGAACTCAGCCTGCAAACCTTCCGCCTCCATCTGCCTTCTTCAGACGGGATGGGGGGGGAGGACCATTTGCAGGCTGAGTCCACCCACCTTGGGCCAAACCTCACCCTCTTGTTGAACTGCTGCCAAGATAAATGCAGATGGTGCTTGTTGGGCAAATTATGGGTGCCCCAGCCAGCCTTCATTGAATATAAAGGGGGCCGCCAGCCCTCCAAAAAGTGCCACAAAGCTGCATTTCGGATCCCGCTTTGCCCCTTTGGTGGCATCGTAAGCCTGCAAATGAGGATGATTTTGGAATTCTGTACTTTGAGGTGAGTTATTCAGGTGTCAGCCGCTCAGGAGAGTTTGAAATCCATGTGCTGAATGAGGGACAGAGATGAAATGATGCTGTTCTCCCTCCCCTCCCTCCTCGGACACCCAAAACAGTTCCGCCTTCGTGTCTTCAAAACAACAAATTTAAAATTATCCAAGAACCTTCTTAACAAAATCACATATTTTAGACTTGTTTCAAGACTCAGACTGAAGTGGATTTGTTTTAAAAAAAAATTGTCTGTGCATTTGATGTGGGAGACTGGTGACCTTTGGTATTTTGTGTTAAAAAAAAATGTTTGATGTCTAAAATTTCCCTACTGAACTTGTATTGTTTCTGGTCTCCTTCTGTGATCTTTCCATCCTACATCATTCCCCACATTCAAAATCGGTTCTTTATTTACTCAGCAGAGGTTTTGACATAGTTATGAGCTCATCCTGATGGCAGCCTCGAATCAATGCAGATCACATTATGATGTCAAAATTGATGTGATGTGAGTATAAGGTAAATGATTATAAAACGATTTTGGGACAGAGCCCAAGAGACACTCTCACGCTGTCAGGGGAATGGCAGGAAAGGAGTAACAGGGAATACTGGGAGTACAGGGACTTCCCTCCCAGCTTCAAGTTCTTATAAAGTCATCCTTACGGACCGTAAAATATCATCAGTGGAAATTGATGGACAACTGTCTAGGGTGACAGAGTGGGTTTTGCTCACTCAGCCAGTGCCAATTAATCCTGGGAGACTACTTTGTAGATGGTCAAGTTGGGAGGCCTTTCTCTGGGAAGGAAAATTCAGACATAGGATGACTAAGAATGGCAGGACAAGACTCTAGGGCCAGTGGGAGAATGGCTGATGGGTTCCCATGCCGAAATTTATAGAGATCATACTTCCTGACTTCCTGGAGGAAGTACCTTTTACTACATGACTCAGTCATGGGTTGGATGTAAATCCAATGTATGGATTTCCATAGTCTGGATGGAAGGTTATATACCAATCCATTACCATGGACAACCTCAGAAGGATTGGAAGAAGAAAGGGACAAGTGATTAATCTCAAAAATGGATCTAGAATATTTGGTTTGTTACAACAAACACTCTTTTACCTAAAAAAAAAAATTCAGTAACATGATTGAATCACAAGTGCATAAACACAGTCTTCTTCCCAAAAGAAATTTCAATGGATGAAGGGTCAGTCAGGAAACTTTAACTGACTAGACAAATTCTTTTACCTCATCTCTGAGAAATCACAGTATTTCTGGGAGAATAAAATGTATCAGTAGATACAGATAGTCCTTCTAGAAGTTGAAAGGGAGTCTGGAACGCAATATGTTACTGCCATTATTCTTGGTAAGACATAAAGCGTAGTTTATAAATGTTGTTGACTGACCGTGATATTAATGGTATTTCCTGTAAGAGAGTCTTTTATGCATACATTTTCAGAAGACTTTGGACACTGAAGATAAATGTTTAGGATGATACATTGAGGATTCCATTTAATAAGATCTAATTTGACTTTGGGAAGCATAGTCTTTAAAGTCCAATTTGAACCCTGACTCACAACTCACTTATTCTGACACCTGTGGGAAAATTAGTTAATTTCTCTGGGCCTCAGTGTCCTTGGCTGTCAACAGAGGACGTAATAATGACTTCCTCCTAGGGCTGTAGTGAGAAATACATAATATGGTCAATATTCACTATGTAACCTTGGTATGTATGGGAATCATGGCCACTCACTTCACTGGGAGATCTCTAAGTGAAGGGCAATTATTATTTGATGATCACAAATAAATATTCATTCCTTTGTACCGATGCACAAACTGAGGTATTGGGGAAATGATAAACTCAAAGCCGCCAGGTGAATTAAGGTGATAGTTAGGAACAAACTCCAGGCCTAAGATCTGGCCATTAGGTCATGATATAAACCATTGAATGAAATTCTGTAGATGTAACTTATATCTTAGGCGTGTCCAAGCTGAAGAACATTACGATGTCGGGATGTCTGAAAAGATAGGCTTATTTTCTCACCAGGGACCTAGGGATCCTTGGCACAGGGATCAGGAGGAAGTGGGGAAAGAAAGTGGAGTCTCTAGTGCTCTGCTATTGGTGAGCTCACATCCCTCAAGCTAAAGAACATTCTGGATGCCCCAGGTTCTCCTGGACATTCATCCTGTGGACTTGGTTCATTTCCTAGTTCTAGACATGAAAGTAACAGTCGACAATGCCCTCACATAAGAGTTCCTTCCTACTTCACATTAAAGTACGGTGTGGAGCATACCAAATGATTTTCATTATCACCTATGAAAGGACCGATTTGGAAAAGTACCAAGGAATTAGCTAAGAACAACTGGCTGGGAATCACACCCATGGGCCTCACCTTGGGACCAGTCAGTAAAGTGAAGTTACCCAGAAAAAGGAAAAAGGAGTTTCCAAAGATTCCCACCCCTAGCACAGTGAGGACAATAATCCCCATTGCCAACTTTGCGGAGACCCTCACATCAATATTTACAGGACATTCATTTTAATTTTGATCAAATCTAGGAAAATGGGTAGTTCCACAAATGAGAAGGAAGTATATTACTTACCCTCACTCTGGAGGAGTAACCCCCAGTGCTAAAGCTAACACATCTTCTCAGTTTAAATGGACTGTAAGGGTGTGCGCTTATGGGTGCAAAGGCTCCTCGTGAAAGTCCTGTGTGGAAACAGTCTAAATGTCTGTCTCTGGGAACCAGGTGAATGAATTATGGTCCATCTGCACAGCAGTTTCTATCTGTAAACTGAGTAAGGAAGATCTCTACACTCTTTTTTTAAAAAAAGACTTATTTGAGAGAGAGAGAGAGAGAATGAGAGCAGGGGAAGAGACAGAGGGAGAGGGTCTCAAGCAGGCTCCCCGCTGAGTGTGGAGCCCAATGTGGGGCTTGATCCCAGGACCCTGAGATCATGACCTGAGCCGAAACCAAGAATAGGACACCACCCAGGTGCCCCAGATCTCTACACTTTGATCTATAGCTACCAACGGAACACGTTCTGAAATGAAAGGCCAGGTACATAACTGTGTGTGGAGTATGCTAATTTTTCCCAGGTATATAGAGAAATAAAAATATAGGCATGGGATATATACAGATGAGGCAGAAATTTTATGAGCTAGAATTTTAAGAACAAGATTGGTTTGGGCCTAGAGAATGTGTACTAAATATCTAACTGTACCCTAATCCCTGACTCCCAAGTACAAAGAACACATCCTCTGACTGCGCCTGGTTCACCTCCTAATTTCTTGAGCAACGGATTGCTCAAAAGAACAGGAACTGTGAAGATGAGCGAACTTGGATTGGTTTCCTTGAGTATTGCAGACACTTCCTCATGATAACATTGTGATTTTTCTTTTAGCCAAGTTATGCAGACGGGCAGGTGTTATTCATGGCTGGCTTAAAATTTCTCCTCGCCAAGGGCTTTATCAACATGAACTCATGGAAGGATGTAATCCATATAACAACTATATGAAGGTAGTTATTATTTGCCCATTTTGCAGAGGATAAAACTAAGACTCCAAGAGGTGAAATGATGAGGCCACGGTCACAAGACAAGGCAGAGTTTGGACTGGAACTCATCTGGCTTTGAAACCGTGCTCTTCAACGCTAGCTCATACTAACCTGACTTCCTGGAGAACATTGTACTTTTCAAGCCTCCAAAGAAGGGTCCTTGGGCTGAATTAGAGAAACAACAGTGCTTTCTTTAGCCTTGAATTTCTATTTCCTTCATCCAACCTAATTTCAGTGCTTTATCAACTCATTGATACTGCCGGAAAAGAGAATTGACTTTTTTTTTTCTTTTTCAAATAAAAATTTCTTTAAGGAAACCAGAGCAAGCCTTAAGGACATGGTGCTAAGTGAGATAAGTCACACAAAGACAGATACTGTATGAGATCACTTATATGTGAAATCTAAAATAGCCAAACTCATAAAAACAGAGTATGAAGGGTGGTTATTAGGGGCAGGGGGGTAGGAGAATAAGAAGACTGTTATTTGAGGATATAAGCTTGCAACTAGCAGGTAAATAAGACCTGAAGATCTAATGCACAGTGTGGTGATTATAGGAAACAGTACTGTATTACAGACATCCACCTTGCCAAGAGACTGGATCTTAATTACGCCCGCCACCAAAAAAAATGACAATTGTGTGATATGAAAG
The DNA here is from genome assembly GCF_024610735.1 of Ursus americanus. Taxonomy (NCBI): domain Eukaryota; kingdom Metazoa; phylum Chordata; class Mammalia; order Carnivora; family Ursidae; genus Ursus; species Ursus americanus. The sequence continues at coordinate 79,129,183 of NC_142132.1, forward strand.
AGATGTTAGCTAATACTGCAATGGTAATCATACTGCAATATATAAATGTGTCAAACCAACATGTTATATGATGTTATATCAAATAAAAATAAATAAGACTCAATAAAAGATGAATAAAATATATAAAAAAGGGAACTGTAGCAGACAAAAACATTTGTGCTTGACATTTAATGAAAGATACTGTGTTTGCTTAGCAGAAAGTAAAAAAGAACTCTTTTAATGACTTAAAAAACCTTATCGCAAAATGAACACACGGACAATACATTCTTTATTGCTTTTAGGAAAAGACAAATACTTAATGGATAAAACTCTTAAGAGGTTGCTGTGAGTGACCTCTAACAGCTGAGGTAGAATTAGGAAATGGATATATCAGAGGATACGGGAAGGAGTTAGAGGAGAATTTGCCTCGCTATACTGCTGTAGCAAACATAAGATATCAGTGATTCAAAGCAACAGAGATTTCTTCCCCGCCCATCCTATATGTCCAACATGCGTCAGCAGAGGGTGACTAAGCCTTCACCACCTTATGACCTTGCCTGCCCAAGACAAGGCTTAAGGGTCCACCACTGCAGGGGAAAGAGTCCCTGTGCTCAGATGATTATACGTGGAGGTGACAGAGATTGCTTCTGCTTAAATGTCATTAGTCAAAGCGAGTCACATAGCCACCCCTAACCTGGAGATCAAGAAATCTTGGTGAACACTGGTAATGTATATGTACCCTTACCATGCTTTCCCTTCAGGATTATCGTAGGGATTAGATGTTAATTATTACTGTTACCATTTTTTTCCATACTCACTAGAGGCTAGGCATTAGATGCTTAGAAAAATGAGCAACATTGGATCTCTGATGTTAATGGAAGGTTAATGGAAGGAACACAATTTAACCAAGAATCAAAACACATCGGGGTAAGTGCCCAAGGCCTTGAGAGCTCTGCACTGAGCAAAGAGAAGAGGGACCAAACTCATTGTTCCTGGATGAAGAGGGGTCTTCACTGGAAGCTTCCCTGTGAAGGTCACGTTTCTGAGTCTTGACAAATGAAGGAGCTCATCTGTTGGCGAATGAGAAGAAGAGCAGTCCAGATGGAGATAAGAGCTTGTATCAATGTCCAGAGCCATGAGAGTTGCTATGGCCTGAGTGATTATGTTCCCCTCCCAACATTCGTATATCGACATCTAATCCCGAGTGGGATGATGTTTGGAGCTGGGGGCCTTTGGAGGGTAATTGGGTCATGGAGGTAGAGGGAGCCCTCATGAATGGGATTAGTTCCCTGATAAGAAGGGTCCAGAGAGGTAGCTCCTCTCTTTCCACCACGTGAGGGTACAACAAGGAGTCGGCAATTTGCAGCTTGGAAGAGGCTTTCACCACACCCCAACCCCATGGACACCCGGATCTCAGACTGCCAGCATCCAGAACCATGAGAAAGCAATTTGGCTTTGTTTGTTTAGAAGACACCAGATTATGGGATTCTGTTAGAGCTGCCTGAGCTAAGACAAGAGTGTGTAGTGAGTATTTTCGGAAAATACAAAGACCAGGAGTTCATACTGTGGCTCTGTGGGAGGCGATTGTGGATAGGCAGGCAGAGCCCAGACCAGTGGAAACCGTGCATGTCTACAGCACAGACAGAATCTGTTTTTTAATTGCCGGATTCCTGGTGCTGTGCAGGTCGCCTGTCTTAGCCACAGAGCAGCGTGGTGCGGTGGAAAGTTCTCTATTCATCTGTGTTCGATCAGTTTGCTAATGAACGATGCTCATTAGCTCGGTGACCTTTGGTATCCAGGGTCCCACTATCCTCATCTGTAAATGAAGGGTTGAACTAGGTAAATTCTGAAGTTCTTTCAAACACTGAAGTTCAAGGAAGGTGACTCAGGTAGGCACTGTCCCCTCAGCCCCAGGAAGAAGACTGACAAGCCAGTCTGACCAGCTCATTTTACACACACACATACACACACACACACACACACACACACACACACACACACACACACCAATCACCGCCCCTCCCGGTTTCCTCAGACAACTTTGCTGGTTGGCTACTCGTTTTTCAGGTGTAGCACACCTTTCTGGTCCCACAGTTTGATAATGACTACTAAAGTGTAGTATTTGAATTGAGGCATAGTTGAGCTTATTCTTTGGGCTTTGAAATTTGCAATCCAGGGGGAAAATGTATTTTCTATCATTAAATCACACATTGTCAAGCTCTTCTATGTCTCAGAATTGCTGATTTGACTTGAAATACGTTTTTGCTCTTGCACTATTCGCATATGTCAAGAAAGGATTCTGACCTAAGTATTAAGTCTGTGACTTACACACCATCTAGCCTTGATATTGGATGCTTTATCAAGACATTGCGGGGCGCCTGGGTGGCTCAGTCAGTTAAGCCCGACTTTTGATTTCCACGCAGGTCATGATCTCAAGGTCATGGGGTCGAGCCCGGAGTTGGGCTCCTCGCTCAGCAGGTTGTCTGCTTGAGATCCTCCCTCTCCCTCTCCCTCTGTCCCTCCTTCTGCTCGGGCTCTCTCTTTCAAATAAATAAATAAAATCTTTTTAAAAAAGGCATTGTAATTATTATACTTTATTCTGGACTATGTGAAGTTTTCTTGTGCTCATGTCTGATTTACCTGGGCTGCTCGAAGGCCTGCAGTGTGGTGGTTAAGGGTGCGTATTCCAGAGACAAACTGCTTCATCTCCCAGAGCCCCAGCCCCTTCAGCTGAGAAGTGGCAACGGTACAAGGTTTTTTACGAGGTAGTGAGAGCAAAGCTCAGCACAATGCCTGGCACATGTAGGAATGTTAGCTGGAAATATAATAATTATTAAAAAGTCGAAAGTGAGAGGCAGAGATGCCACGAAGAGAATTAGGGGTTAGAGCAGGTGGGGGAGGAGTCAGAGGCAGAAAAATCATGTGCAAGTGGGAAGGGGGGGCACACCAGGTCTCTGAGGGCCTAGAACCATGTTGTTCATCAAAGGCAGTTCTAAAATCCTAAACCAGCCCTGTTTTCCTACATTTGGATTTGACGAAGGGTTATTCTTCTTCCTATTAATACTGTTGGCAATAACAGTATCACAATCAAAAGTGGATTTACCGGCAAGAGAATGAAGCTTAGGCTTCAGGCTTCCTTGTTTGCGAGGGCCCCTTCTAAATTTATTTTCATTTTAATGAGGGCTGACCCCCCCCAACGTATAAGCTTCTGGCTCCCCAAAACTGGATCTGCCCTGATCACAGAGACTAGATGATAGGAAGGTGTGGGTAGGGTATCGGCTCTGGAGTCAGAATGGCAGTTGCTGTCTGGGGTAGTTTAAGCAAATTACGTTAGCACCCTGAGCCCGGGGGTCCTCATCTGTCCCAGAAGGATTATGGGAGTACCTTCCTGATAGGGTTGTTCTAATCAGAAGCTGAGATCGTGCCGAACGGCATAGTTAGGGTCAGTCATTGCAGCTGGCGTACCTTGGAGCTGGAGGAAGGCTGGGTGTGCTCACAGGTGACCCGAGCAGGATTCGGCAGCCCTCCCTGCCGGACTAGCATCATGCATTACTTTTCTTGGAATCCCTCTCCCTTCCTCTCCCCAGCAGCTGCGAGCTCGTGTTAGAGACATTCATGGAGTAAACATCATAAACATTGTAGACATGACGGTCATTTCTGAGGCTTTCTTCTCTGGGGTACTCAACTGGCAGAAGACGGGCTGCTCAGACTGGGTCTGGATAGGTAACGTCTGCGTGCTTTTTTACCAGGCTGAAGACTGTGAGTCATGAGGACCCTCGGAGAGGCAGGCAAAGTCGCTTCCCAGGAAAGCTCACTCTCTCTAATGACAGCGATCTGCTTCTCTACCAGCTTCCCTGAGAAGGTGAATGCTGGGTTTGTAGCAGATTTATGCGGAGAGCCGGATGGGGAAAGAATGGCAGGGCATGGAAATAGCTCTCCAGGCTTGGATTCTTCAGAGCTTTGGACCTCTGGGTCATCAAGGAGGGCTACTCCCAAAATAACTCCCCTGGTTTCTGGCCAAAACAGAGGACTTTCTTCCCTCTGCGATTAACGCAGCGTGTTGGGTGCCCAGCCATCCCAGAATACTTTGCAGTCCTGGCATTTCCAGGTCCATTCCTTTGGAAAGCGGTCAGCCAGGCCAAGGGCCCTGAAGTTGGGGGTGAGGCTTGGTCTCCCAGACAGAAAGATCCGATTCCAGTCTTATCATGGTTTTATCATGTCACAGTTCAGACCTTAATTTCCAAGGCAATTTTCATTCTTTTAAACACACACACACACACACACACACACACACACACACACACACACACACTATGATGAATGACTTCCACTTTGAAAACACCCACACCACCATGTGTGGCCGCCAGAAGCTGCTCGGGGAAGGTAGCTTGCTAGTGCCCAGCAGACCGGGGGCCCAAGAGCTGGGCCACTTCTGCCCAAGACGTTTCTTCCCTCATGGGGGATCTTTGCCCCGGTGCTCAAACGGCCAGCCTGCCATCATCTCAACGTTGTGCTTTCTGGCTCTTCCTGTTCCATCCTCCTCCTCCTTCTCTCCTTTCACAGGAATCGGACCTGCATCGAGGTTTGGAAGCTCTCGACACCTGCATCCACTCCCTGCACTCTATCATTCTCAGGCACTTCCCTTCTGCGTCTAATCTCGTGTCAGTGCCCACTTTTCAGAATGCCACACTGATGTGCCACAAATTCTATTTTTAATGACTTACGAAGATCATCAGGTGAGGACCCTGGCAGTTGGGCTGATATTTGAGGATACGTTGTGGCAAACCCAAGAAGCAGCATAGAAGCAATGCTCTGTTGGGTGGAGTGGTTGGGTTCCTGGAGGAAACACTGGTGATATCCATTCTAAACCCAACTAGGAAGCTCATGTCACCCACACTGCAGAAATGTGCATGATACAGTCAGACCTTCACATCTGGGGTATCAGTACATTTTTAAAAAGATGACCAATAATGGAAAGGGGGCATGAGAAAAAGGGGGGAAGAGAAGGGAAATAGAGAATCTGGGTATGGAGACTGGGAAAGGTAGACACGATCCAGTATCCTCGCAAGGGGCTCACTTGGAAAGGATGAGAGAGAGATGTGAATCTTTTAAAAAAATTTTTATTCATTGATTTTAGAGAGAAAGAGAGAGAGCACAAGCCAGGGGAAGGGCAAAGGAAGAGGGAGAAGCAGGCTCTCTGCTGATCAGCGAGCCTGACACAGGGCTCGATCCCAGGACTCTGGGACCATGACCTGACCCGAAGGCAGACGCTCAACCGACTGAGCCACCCAGGCGCCCCAAGAAAAACTTGGATCTTAAGTATCTTGGGAAGGAAATGAAATTCTATGGGCTTATAATCATAGGGAGAAACTTTGGTGTAAGATTTGCTTATAAGCAGTAAAGTTTCTACGAATGTTTGGCAGTGGGATGTGCTGGAAATGGCACCATGTTTTATTAAGTGCTTTTCATAGACTTTGGAACTTTATTTTTATTTTTTCTAGTAAAGCAACACCAATGGATATCTTCTCTTTGCACATTTGCCATCAGTTCTGGGGTGGATTATTTCAATATCTAACTTTACCCTTGAGGGTCTCTCAGTGGTGGCACTGTTGGCACTTTGATGTGACTATCCTTTGTCAGGCAGGACTGTCCTGCACCTTTCAGACCATTTGACGTCCCTGGCCTGCGTCCACTAAATTCCAGGTGTGTCCCCACCAACTAGTCATTGTGACAACCAGAAAACGTTCCATATATTTCCAAATGCCCTCCCCTGCTTCAGGAATATGGTACTATGCCTGGTTGAGAAACAAAGTAATTGCCATTGTCAGATAAGGTCATAATGGGACATGGGGTTGGGAGAGGGTTGACTCCATGGCTCTCACATGTTGTATCTCTCTCTCTCACTGGAATGAAAGTCTTTGAAGGACAAGGACAACATATATCACTTTTGTCCCTGGTGCCCACATGGCGCTTACCACATAATAGCTGGTCATGGCTATGGGATCAGGCACGCTGGGGTTTAGATTCCATCACTGACACTTTCAAGCTATTGTGACATTAGTCATTTGTTTTCTTATCTGTAAAATGGAGATAAGAGTACCAATGAGGGGCACCTGGGTGACTCAGTCTGTTAAGTATCCAACTCTTGGTTTTGGCTCAGGTTGTGATCTCGAGGTCATGGGATCGAGCCCCAGGTCCGGCTCTGTCCTCATCGCAGAGTCTGCTTCAGATTCTCTCTCCCTCTGTCCCTCCCCTGCCCACGAAGACTCACTCTCTCTCTTTCTCTAAAATAAATAAATAAAATTTAAAAATCTAAAAAAAAGAGAGAGAGAGTGCCAATGAGATGATGTGTGTAAAGCTGTAAGCATAGTGCCTGGGGAAAAAGTCCTGGTTAAGTAGGATTGACTACTCTTCCCACCGCTGCTATCACCACAGTATTGTTCGTGGCCTAAACCTACAGAAATGAGAAGCAGCAAACATTCTTCCTTCCTAGGAAGAGCTCCACAATCACGGCATAAATTGGAACTCATTCTCTTATAAGTGACTTAAATAAACTGAGTCAGGTTGGTGTAAACCAAATGAGAATTTATCGAGTCATAAAATTTAAAAGGCCAGGGCAGGATTCAGAGCTCAAATGAAGTCTTTGGGTCAGGATTTTATCTCCTCATCCTGGCTCCACATTCCTCTGTGTTGGCTTCATTCTTGCCCTTCCCGTGGGGGTCCTGCCAGCTCTACGCTTGTCCACATGGCGGCACAACTATGGTAGCTCCAGGGGCCGACCGTCTCAAATTTAAGTCTGGTGGGAAACGCCTGCAAGGCCCTGAGCCTCAATCTGATAGAAGGAGTTCATTTCATGTGTATCCTACCCCTAACTTTGCCAGTTGTGTGGCCAAGCCCATGGGAAGCTCTCACAAGCTCCAGCCTGGGGGTAATCCCATCTTCATTCTGGACAGAGCACGCAACCCGCTCTAGACAATTCAGACTCAGGACAGGAAAAGCAAGGGTACCCAAGCGAACACTTTGGAGGGAAAGACAGTGGATATCAGGAGGATAACTGACAGATATCCGCTAGAGTCAGCAAATCGTTGGGAGCTATGATAAAAGATTAGTGAAATTCAGGAAGGCATACCATCTTGGGAGAAAAAGCAATATACCGCAAACTCCAGGTGAATCAAATACATCAGACTTCTTGAGCCACTTGAAAAAATATTTGGTAATTGTGAAATTGAATAAAATGTTTTCATGCATAAGACCCTAGTTTGACATTGACAAAGAATGGGTATGAATTGACAGTTCTCTGAATAAAGGAGTATTTACGGTGGGATTCGTGAGAGTGGACTCTGTATATGTAAACAGGATTAGGGTACTAAACTAAGGTCCTGTGCATGAAAGCATTTTATTAGTTTTTTTTTTTCTTCCTCAATTTCCTAATTTTTTCACGGCTTGTTGGATGCTGTGGCAGAAAACCAAAGTGATGGTGACATTAGCCAAGTCTGGGTTGTCATTCTCACCCATCATCAAACCAGGGCCTGGCCTAGCTCACTCCTTGAGGGTGTGTCCTGAAACAGGGGACTCAGGGTTCGCTGGGTCAGATACACTATGTGGATGACTGCCCCTCAGTGGGCCAAGGACAGAAGCCATGAGTGTTTGTGGGACGTTTGTAACAGGTCAGAGTTCCAGAGCCAGGCTGGGAGGGCCTGAGAAATCCCCCCTTATTCATGGTTTAAACTGTGCAGTGAGGGCCTCTGGGAGGAACCCAGGGGAGGCCTGTTTCAACCTGGAGAGTTGCTTTTCCTGTAACTGGTTAACTTATTTACATGTAATAGAAATTGTTTGAACACAACATCCTATGATAAACCAAATTCTGAAATCCACTTACCTCACTAAAATCCTTCATATTTCTGGTGAAGGACTGAGAAGAGTTCCCTAAGCCAGCTGAGGACAGAAGCCTTCCAAACTCTGAGGCCATTTTTAGATTCTGGGACGGAGATGACCTCTCTGACAAGAGGAGAGAGGAGCCCAACAGACAATGACGTCTGTTTCTACATATACAATCTCTATCAATTGACCTTTGTACTCCTTGGTGAATCTTCCACTAAGAGATGCCAGTTAGACCTGTCTGACCCCTCCCATTGTCAGGATCTCCTTTCTATCCAACTGAGGGTCAGATTTTGTCTTCTGGCTTCTCTCCACCCCTTTGCTCTGAGGACTTAGCCGTCTTCGCCTTAGTCTTTAGGTCAGACGCTCCAACGGCAATGTAGAGGCCAAGCCTTGCTTGTCAGACACTGGTTTCCTTCAGCCTCAGTTGCTGTCTTGTGCCTCAAGGGTTCTGAGGAAACTAAACACGGGGGGCCAGGAGTCTCCCTCGTGTGCCACGACACTGTCCTGAGAGAGGAACCCATGCATTGACTTGCTTGGTGCTCCCCCCACCATGAGTCTGGTTCGACGGGATGAGGCGGCCCTTGTGAGGTCCTGCCAGGGCGTTTTTTGCTAGTTAGTGAGTGACCCCATTTTTCAAATACTAATTAATGTCTCCCCACTGGACAGAGGGTAGGTGCCATCCTGACTCCCGAGCAAACACCTTTCCTGATGACCCCAGTGGAGCCCCCAAGAATGAGCTCATTTCCCAGAAGGGTTTCTTCACCTAAACACCAACTTCTTGTTTTGGGGGGAATAAAACAAGAAATGCCTTTGGAGCGTCTCTTCTCAAGCTTCTAGAAAGCCAGGTTTCTGCACGCCGAGGTGGCTCCCATGCCGTTCGTACATAGACTGCTCTGGGCGGGCGGGTGGCCTGTTTGATATTCTGAGGTCTAGCAAAGATTTAGCTCTAAGAGGTCACCAAGAGGTCACGGTCTCAATGATTTCCTCTGTTATTTATCTTTGGCTTGCGGTATTGGAGCCCGCCTTTGATAGAGGGCCTTTCTACCACAACAGCACCGAATCAAGCATTTCAGTGCTCTGGTTTGAGGTGAAGGCTTGGCTTCTAGGGCTGTGAAATGTCGCTGAGTAAATCTGAGAGTATCTACTTCTGTCCTCTTCTGATGAACCACTTCATTTTTGGGGGTTCACGGGCGGCGCTTCCCAGGCTCGGGTCAGGAAAGGAATTGTCTTGGTAAGGTCGGCAGTTTTTCATTTGAGTAATTCCATTTTCGGTTCCTGGGGAGACACTCCTTTTGCCGTGAGATGGAGAGGAAAGCATTTCTCAGGCCTCCAGGGTGCATCTCTGCTTTCTACATGGTTCGAGACTCCCCAGCCATGGCCACTGATGCCACCTCTAGCCTTGGATTTCTCTTCTTAGTGTCAGCAAACCTTCCAGGCAGCTCACAGGCAAAGCACAGGGACAGCCTTGCTCTGGTCAGCTTAGCAGGCCCTCGGGTCCCCAGAGAGCCGGGGAGGATTTCTCAGCTTATTTCATGGGGGTTGGTGTGCGCCCCATCCTCTTCCATTGTGATGTCAGACATCTGTTATCTCCCACAGGGGGCAGAAAAGCAGGGGTTGCAAAAGATTTCCATCTGACACGAGGGGCCTGACTCCAACACCCGGCACTTTGGCCCGGAGCATTGGTTGCACTATGCCTTCCGTTCTCGTTCCCTCCAAAAGCACCCTGGCCCATAGAGACGCCGTCCCTTTCTGTGTGACGCACCGCCCTCTGGCACGGAGCACGGGCAGAGACCGTGTGCTGAGCTGGGCCGTGTCTATCAGAGGAGAGGCTGGCCCACGTGCTGCAGCCGTTGCCATCTGTGGGAGAGGACAACCCTGGGTGCTGCCAGGAGGGCATCACGGTGGGGAGGTGCCCAGGGAGCCCCAGAACAGCCTGTCCCTTCTCAGGGCGGTCGACCTGCCCCAGCCTCCCGGTCCCTCCAGGTTTGGACGCAGGGAGAACTGTCGGGCGTGGGGGCTAAACAGGATGAGAGCAGGGACGCACTTCACGGACCATATTTCAGGGCAGTGCTTTTCTGGATGAAACCCGGCTTACATAGTGACCCAGGGCACGGAAGCCAATGTATTACGAAATTATGGCCACTCTTCACCATGTGTCAGCATTCTCGATCTTTCTCTTTCTGTTATTTTAATTAAAAAAAAATCAACAACACTTTTTGGCTCACTAAATTGCTCTCACAAACCACGTCTGAGTCACAGCCCGTATTTGGAAAAGCAACACGGCATTAGTGCTTAAAGCAGCACCCTGGAACCCTATGTTATCTGGTTCCGGCCCTTCTGCAGAGATTCTAGTTCAGTCCCAGGGCCCCAGAGCTGCATTCTGTGTTCGCCTAACTCGAACAGGACTGTGGTGAGGGTAGGACACCGTTTTGATTCCTGATCTTGCCCACGTGTTTTGAACGAAGGGCCCTGGGTCGGTGTTGGTGGAATAAATGAACGGATGGAAAAGCAGGCCTGCTGATCTAGATTCGTGCCCCAGAGATGACTACTACTGTGTTTGATATGCCTTTTAATTCTCTTTTTTTGTGGGGTCACATTTTACTTGAATATAATTTCAAGCTTACAGAAATGAGGCAAAACTAAGACAAAGACCCCCCTTTATCTTTCACCTAAGTTTCTAGTTTAGTTCCTTTTGTATACTCCCCCTCGCCCTTCCATCCATCCATTTAGCTATCTATCATCTGTCTATCAATTAGCTATCATCCATCCATTTATCTATGTATCTATATACCTATCACCTATCTGTTGGCCTTATTTAATTTTTTTTTCTTCTGAACCATCCGAGAGTTCATCGTGGACAAAATGCCCCTTGACTGCTAAATACTCAGTATGTATTTTCTGAGAACACGAACATTCTCTCCTGCAGGTTACAGTGTGAGGTCCCCCCAGACCAGAGGCGAACTGCCCAATAACTAAACAGCGGGCAAGGCTGATCTTCAAGTGACTCCATCCTCCCTCCCACCCCATCCCGCTCACTTCCCCCCTTACTGTCTTGGATTTTATAATGCAAATAGTCAGATGATCTCTAGTCTCAGAATTTGCTCTGAGATCCCACATTGGAAGCAGCCTTAAATCTTCTAATCCGAGGATTCCCAAGTGCAGAAATTATCTCACTGTGACCTCTGAAGGCCTTGGGGAACTTCAAAGCAAATGCAAATTCCCAGACCTCTGCCCTGGAGCATCAATCCAGGCAGATGGAGGTGTGTGCCCAGGAATCTGCATTCTACCACCTCCCCCTCCCCCAGAGGGCCGGTGTCAGCCAGGCCCGGGAAGCCCGCTGGGGAATACTCCAGTTGGTGGTCACCCAGCCTCTGCTGGGACATTCCCCAGGATGGCAGAGAGAAGGCCCCAGAGATCTGCTCCACGTTGGAAATTTCTGCTTGTTGGAGGGCCTATCCTGATATTACTAGCTTCACGTGCTCTCCTGCTGCTCCTGGTCCCAGTTTCGCCCTCTGAAGCACCTTAAAACTTCAATTGGCTGCCTGTTTACCCATCGTAAAGCTACAGATAAAGTATAAAACAGAGAAGAAGAAAAAAAACCGAGAAAGTATAAAAATCGCTCAAAATCCCACCACCGTGAGAAGCTTGTTGAGATTTCAGTATGTTTCCTTTGGTCTTCGTCTACGCCCACACGTACGTGCACATTATACACACCGTATGTTTTAAAAGAATGGAGATCATCATATATTCGGTCTGAATGTTACATATTTCAGGTTTCCTCTCTTAACAGCATATCATAAGAATTATTCCCAGTAGGCAAATGTGCTTGGAAAGCACCTTTTCAAGTGACGGCATTAAATGCCACTGTTTTGATATATTGGAATTTATTCAAACACTTCCTGTTTGTGTTGACTGAGGTTGTTTCCAGTTTTTGTCTTTTATAACTAATACTGGAAACACACATCTTACAAATAAATCATTGTCTGCCTCCTTGATTATTCCTTTGAGCCAGATTCTTAGAAGTGTGATTATTGAATCAAAAAACATGCTTCGGAAACCACATTTGATACACACTGCCAGGTCACGATACAGAGAGCCCGTGAAAATCTTAACTTCTGTCACTTTTGATCTCTTTTTAGAATTTACTAATTTTTTAAAAGTTGCTAATTTGCATTTCACTGCAGTTTTTAACCTGCACACTTTTGTTTACTCATGAAGCAGAACATGCTTGTATACATATAAGTATATACTATTTATACATACTTGTATATAAAGTATATATTTACACACACGTGCATATATATATATACACATCTGTACACGGGTGTCTATATTTTGATTACTTACTAGGCAAAACATGTTTATATATATTGATTTGTGTGGGTATTTTGTTCCTCTTTTTTGGCCGTTTCGGTTACATAGGATGTTAAGTAGAAAGGAAACAGAGTGAAAGAGGGGACCTCACTCTCATAGATTTGTAAATGGCCTTCTCCCCCTTTTGCAAGAAATAGCAATTTCTTCTTCTTTCCTTTTGTAAGAAATGGTGGTAAAATAGACAGACATACAAGTTACCATTTTTAGGTGCACCGTTCTGTCGCATCAAGTACGTCACCTTTGTCCTGTCACCATCACGGCCATCCACCTTTTGCAATCTTTGATCTTCCCTACCTACAGCTCTGTCTGCGCCAAACCCTAGCCCCCACTCCTTCCTCCCGCCAGTGCCCAGCACCCCCTGTTCCGTCCGTCTCTGTGAATTCGACTCCTCTAGATATGTCGTCTACGTGGAATCCTACGGATTTCGTGATTGGTTTCTTTCCCTGAGCCTAAGGTCTTCAAGTTTCCATCCATGCGGTCGCTTGGGGCAGCATTTCCCTCCGTGTTGCGGCTCTGTGACTTTCCAAGGTCTGCGGACACCGCGGGTTTACGTCTTCACGTGTCACGGAAGCGAGGTGCTTCTGCCTTTCGGCTCTTGTGCGTCAGGCTACCGTGCACCTGGGTGTACGCACATCTACGCGAGTCCCCGCTTTCTCTTCTGGGTACGTGCCCAGAAGAGGGATGGCTGGGTCACGTGGTAACCATGTGGCGACCATGCGCTTTCCCACCACGCGGCCCCCAGGCTGCCTAGGCTCCCGCCAGCAGTGCTCGAGGGTCCCAACTTCTCCGCGTCCTCTCCCGCATGTGTTACTTTCTGGTATGTTTTGCTTTTGTTTGTTTGTTTGTTTGTTTGTTTGTTTGTTGATAATAGCCATCTAGTGGCTGGGAAGTCCTATCTCATGGTGGTTATTTGCTTTTTTAATCAAATAAAATATGACAGCTTGCCCTGATTTCCAGCAGCTGGACAGGAAATTCAGTCTGTCATTTGGTGAGGGTGGAGAGGGGTTGCGGAGATTGCCCCGCCCCCACGTTCTAGAATCACACCAGCGCTTGGTGCTGGGAAGTTAGAGGAATGGTCTCTAACTCAACACCACCACAACGACCTGACAGCTCCCTGTCCCCCCTCAGGGGCTCTTTGCTTCCAGGCAACGTGTGCAGACAGAGCGGGCAGGGCTCTGGCTCTATAGGTGGTCTGGTCACCTCCTTGAGGCTCTGTCACCAAGTAGGTTTTCCAATCTCACCCCCATCCCAACCTGGATCCACCTATTTTAATCATGGCAACACTTCATCAATTGGTTTTAAGGTACTCTGCATAATATTTCTCTTTTTATTAATTTTCAAATTATTAATTATTTAAAAGAGGGTACAGAAAACATATGTGCAATATATTCCCTTGAACTCACAACTCAGTCTTAATGCATTTTAACATATGCCTTGTGAAAATGCTTATGTAAGCGTAAAAGAGACGCATGCAAGGATACTTATTAAGTGGTTGCAATAGTAAAAATTTAAAGCACCTCGATGTCTATCAGTGGGGAAATGGACAAATAAATTCATAGATTCATTAAATGGAAGAGTGTACAGTAGTGAATGTGGGTGAACTGGATCTGTGCATATCAACATGGAAAGATATTAAATATGTAATGGGGAAATTTCTAAATGACTATATACAATATACTGTAATTTAAAAACTAAAAGAACATTACCATATTTTTATGAAAACATAAAGTCAAAGTATAAATATATGGGAGTAATACCATAATTTTTAAGACCATATAAGTAATAAAATAATAAAATAATAAAAATTGTAAAATATGGGAGTAGTTTCCTTGTAATGGAAGGGAGAGACTAGGAGGGAACAGAGACAGGACTTCAAGCTGTATAATTTATAATTCTTAAATGATATAATTCTAACTTTGTTTTTTAAGATTTTTTATTTATTCATTTGAGACAGAGAGAGAGAAAGCATGAGTAGGGGAGAGAGGCGGAGAGGGAGAAGCAGACTCACTGCTAAGCAGATAATACACTTTTACTATAAATCATTTTATAGTAGTGTTTTAATAATTGATCTGTAAACTTTTAGTCTTTTCTTTCTGAGAGTTTTAAATATTTATATTTTCCTCTGTTTTTTGGGGGGGATGGATATTTGTTTATATTTACCCATTTAATCCATCTGGAAATTATTGTAATGCATGGTATAAGGATAGAATCACATTTGATTTTTTTCCTTCCTCCCTTCCTTCCTTCCTTCCTTCTTTCCTTCCTTCCTTCCTTCCTTCCTTCCTTCCTTCCTTCCTTCCTTCCTTCCTTCCTCTCTTTCTACCAGAGCTAGCCAAATTTCCTCAAATTATTGGTTAAATAGTTTGTCCTTTCTCATTGGTTTTGAATGCTCCCTTTATCACATTGAATGTTTTTACCGCCATTATTTTCATTGATTTGTGTCAATTCTAGAACCAATGGTAAACTTCTTTATTTATCTAATTGTACAGTATGTCTTAGTAGCTGATAAGTCCCACCTTTATTATCTTCTTGCTCATAAACTTTTAGCTATTTTCACCTTTTAATTTTTTTCGATGAACTTTAGAAATTTTGGGGGGTTAAAAATGTCCATTGTGATTATGTTAAATCAGCAATTAATTAGATAAAAATGAAAAAATTAATAATATTTACCATTCCCCTTCACGGACATGGTATATCTTCCTACTTATTCAAATGTTTAAAAAATATCATTTGGCAAAATTTCGAAAACATGTCCTTGTATAAATTCTGGACATATCTTCTCAGAGATATTCCTTTGTATTCTTTTTTTGTTGTTAATAAAAATACATACAGGACATATTTGCATTGATTGTTATACTATTAAAAGTTATTCATCTTCAAATATTTGTATTTCAGCCTCCCTGGCCACTTCTTATTAATTCCAGTAGTTAGTTCACCTGAGTTTTCTAGGAGTATAATCATATTGATGGCAGTCATAACTATTTTTTTTCTTTTAAGATTTTATTTATTTATGAAAGAGAGAGAGAGAGAGAGAGCAGGGGGAGGAGCACAGCGAGAGGGACAAGCAGACTCTGCCCTGGGCCCTAAGCTGAGGTGGGGCTGTATCTCAGGACCCTGAGATCATGACCTGGGCTGAAACCAAGCGTCGGAGGCTTAACTGACTGAGCCACCCAGGTGCCCCCTATTTTGTCTCTCTTTCCCTACTTTCACATTTAAAAAAATGTGTTCCATGCCTTAATGCATTCCTAGAAATTTCAAAACATTGATGTGAGGAGTTTGACTTCTTTCCAATTTAATGTGGATGGTTCTAGTGATTTGTTCTTAATAGCGATGTTTGTTATGGTTTTAGAGTTGTCTATCCCTCTAAGGTAGTGGCCCCCTTTTCTGAGTTAATCATAAGCCTTTACCAGTAATATATGTTAATTTTATGACATAATTTTCAGCATCTGTTGAAATAATTATAAGGTTTTTATTATTGCAACTATTAACATGGATTATCGAATGAATGGATTTCCTAATTATAGGGACATTCTCTTAGGTCTTTTCTATTACACAGAACTTATTTTTCTCAATTTAGTAATACTTGCTGATTTTTTTTCCCCACAATGATCTCTGTACTATTAACATTTTGTTTTCTGACAACCTGGGTTTGCAGCAAATAGTTTGATTGTTTTCCAAAGAGTAATAAACATGGCCTATTGTAATGGTTAAAACAATGTGTGAGTTAGAGGTTGTGACCGTCTGATAGAAGTGAGTACTACACTAGGTCTAACTCTTGCCACATTTAAATCAATTCTAATAAAAGAATACCAAGAAAATGAAAATATAAGCCAATAAACCTTCATTGCCCATTGCTGGTAGGTAATAAACCACAGGAGATTTTGCTGCCATGTGCACGAGGAAAGCATCAACTCGCCCACTCTGGCACGCAATGTGCTCACACAAGCACACCAACTACACAGAGACGGACCCTTGCGCATGCTGTCTTTCTAGAAGTTTCTCCTGGCTTTTTTAGAACGCAGTGCTCATTTTCACTTAAACATTTTCTTCTTTTAATCATTGAATTATTCAACAAAAATAGATTCAAGATCTACTCTGTGACCTACTGTGTGCTAGGTGTTGGGGAAACATTTTAGATAATTTAGACATGATCCCTGTCTTTATAGAACTTGCTTACATATCCATAAGAAAGACTCAAAGTTTTTTCATTCTCATTTTTTGTACCTTGTCAGAATTTAGAAATTGTTTTCCTTTTTTTTTATTATATTATGTTAGTCACCATACAGTACATCCCTGGTTTCTGATGTAAAGTTCGATGATTCATTACTTGCGTATAACACCCAGTACACCATGCAGTACGTGCCTTCCTTAATACCCATCACCAGCCTATCCCATTTCTTTTGCTACATGTTTTAGGTGCATAACCTAGCTTCCTAATTGCTGATGGTCTGAATGTTCTCAAATTATTCATTCAGTATGTGCCACGCCTGATTCTGGATACTGGGGATTCCATAGTGAAGGAAAAAGACAAATATCTTTGTCCCCATGGAGCTTGCTATATTCTAATGAAATCCCAATTCTAAAGCTTTGCAAGATTTACTCAACTTTAATATGCTATGCATACCATATACCACAATATGCTATGAATAGGCACTAAAAAAAAAAGGTAAGAAAAGAAAAAAGTGAAGCAAGCATTCTGGAAAGACAGCAATGCAGAAGTTGGTGCAGAAAAGGGATTTCCGGTTCATAATTATTTACATTGAAATTCACATAACCTCCCTCTCCAGATAATTCAATTATCTGTAGCTCTAATAAATTCAAATATATATGTCTCCAGCTTTTCAGGTAGGACAGCACAAAACAGACGTAGCAGGCTTTGGTAGTCTGGCACATTACTCTGCTCAAATTTTTGGCTTCGCAGGCAGAAACCTTTAAATAGTAGGCAAAATGATGAGAAGCGAAGCACAAGTGTTTATTAGGCAGTTTCAAATGGTAGAGCAGCGCTCCCACATCTTTCCACCCTCCAAATAAGGACCTGCCAAACACTGGCAGGCAGCACAAAGTGGGAACTTTCTCAGATCACCTATTGACTCTGAAGCGAAATGATGTAGGGGGAGTGGAGAGAAGGTACTCTTGTGATTCTCTCCTCTATCGTGGACAAGGCTGGTACATTTGTGTTCTGTGGGATCATTCTGTATCAGCAAAGTTTCGCTTTGGTACTTACTAAATTAGAGTAAGAAATGTTAAAATTAGTTGAATTCATTCATTTGCTGGATCAACAGATTTTTGCTGTGTACTTCCTATACGTCAGGCCCTGCTTTTGTGGGTCCTGTGGTTTGGGTGGCAAGTAGATGCTATGAGTAAGTATACATGTGGTTGGTATCACAAGGGAGGGAAGATTCGATTGGCTCACGGGAAACAGGGTGCCGCGTATGTTAATGAGGAGCGTTTATTCATTCACTCACTCCAGAGCCAACAAGGATTTCGGAACACAAATGACTCTGCCCCCAAACTTACAGTGGCACCTGAAAATAGTCCCTAGTGAGTTTTATAAACACTGACCTGGCCTCCTAGCTGGGGTCTAATTGACTGAGTCACCCAGACGCCCCATCTAGCTGGGGTCTAAAGCATCTATACTACCTACAAAAGCAGTGGTGGTTATGAGAGAGGATTATTTTCTTTTCCTTTTTTTTTTAAGATTTTAATTTATTTATTTGAGAGAGAGCAAAATGAGAGAGATCACAGAGGCAGAGGGAGAAGCAGACTCCCCGCTGAGCAGAGAGCCTGATGCAGGGCTCGATCCCAGAACCCTGAGATCGTGAACTGAGATGAAGGCAGATGCTTAAGGGACTGAGCCACCCAGGCGCCCCAAGGGAGGATTATTTTCGTAAGTCAAATTTCACTAATGATAATAGTAATACTAACAGCTAACATTTATCAAGCACGTTCTAGGTGCAGAGCACATGCTAAACCCTTTACGTGGATATTCTATAACCCTCAGAATAACTCTAAGGTAGGTAAAATTAGTATCTCCATTTTACAGATGAACACCCTGAGGCTTAGAGACATAAGAAACTGGTCCAAGATCACACATCTAGTAGGTGGTGGATTTGAGAGGTCACGGAACCCACCACCATGTCATGGAACTTACCAGGAGTTGAGTTTCATTTTTAAATGAAGGCCAGGGACAGGAAATGAATCTGCAGACTTTGCCAAACATGTTAAGAATGTGAAAATAACTCGCTCCCAGTTTTCAGTGTTTCAGAGTAAATAATCTGAAGGAACTTGTCCAAGCATGCAGTTTGTTGCACGCATGCTTGCAAAAGAGAAGACACCGTTCGTTGCAGAGAAATGCTCCTACATTTTACACCTGCCCTACTCCTCGTAATGGCCTACCCCGGTTTCTTTTCAAGGACCGCATCTGAGCAAACCATCTTATCCCCCAAGCAACAGGTGTCTGCATACCACCTGGAGCAGGACAAGAGAAAGTGGCCCATAGCTCGTCTCAGGTAGACACTACCATTCTGTTACATGAAGGTTGGAAGAAACCTAGAGCCTTTAAGCTTCTGTTTCACCGTATCTGCAATCAACACACATGCTCGCCTTACCATCAACTCTCCCAAGCGTCCTGTGTAAATGCAGAGAAAACTGGCCTTCACAGGAGCCCGGAGGCACCAGGAGGATCTGCTCATCCTCTTCCTCATCCTCCCGTTCATCATTGCTATTAACCATTTATTAAGCACTTACTGTATGTCCAGGACTCTGCTAAGGTGGTATGCATATTCATGCCTCACAACAAGCTTATGAGATAAACGAGATTAAATCCTTGAACTCGTTTCTCAGACGATGAAGCAGGCAGTGAGGTTATTTAACTGCCTCAAAGTCACACAATGAGGAGCAAAGGCTGGATTAAAACAGATCTATTTAACTCTAGAGGATGCACTCTTAACTGCAAAGCTACACAGCTTGCCTTAAAGGATTTACAATAAGGCAAAGGATCAAGGAACAATGGACCAGATGTGTGGATCTAAGATAAGCCTGTATTTACATAAAGTGATAGGGCTGAGATTTAGAGGTTCTTAATCTGGGGTCCACAGACCTCTGAGTGTCTAAAAATAGATTGCGGAGGCCTGTAACCCTCTAGAACAGGAGTCAGCAAGTTTTTTCTTAAAGGACCAGATAGTAACTATTCTAGGCTTTGCAGGCCCTATGGTCTCTGTTGCAATCACTCATCTCTACTGTTGTAATGCAAAAACGGCCACAGACAATACAAATGAATGGGCAAGGCTGTGTGCCAATAAAACTTTATTTACAAAAACAGGCAGCTAGCCAGCAGGCTCTAAAATGGTGTGCACACTCTATGTGTCTATGTGCATTTTCGTCCTTATTAGGAGAACAGCCATAGCCTTCTATACTTTCTGATGAAGATTCAAAATCCAAGATGGCTAAGATCTGGTCTAAATGGTCTCCAAGCCCTCCAAACTCAGACATTCCCGGATTCTATGATTCTACATGTGTTTTAAATTAATACTCTCTTAGAGACTCTTTCTCCCTAGTAGGCTCATCTGATGCAGACGAGCCTCTTAAGGGGATTATAAGCATCATCCGTGGAGAAGGAAACAAAGAACATATCACACTTCCACCTTCCCTGGCTTACCTGGCCAGACGGTACTGGCAGGAACACAAACACATTCCCGACGGGAACACAGCAGCTCGGTCCTGCCCCAGCCTAGTGTGAGGTTTGCTGAGGCTTCTTCTTCTTCTTTCCAGAGATCACATTCTGCGTTCCACTGAGCCCTCTCCACTTCTCACTTGTCTTGACCACACCGATACGCAGTTTGGATGCGTGGAATCAGCGGGGTCAGCCCAGGTATGGTGTGGAGGGAGGGACATTGTTGGATGTATCTGTTCCGGGATCCCCTCCCAAGAAAACCTAGTTCTCTCTCTTCGGATTCCCCAGTTTCTTGAGTTAGAGCATCTTACCTACTGCCTGCGATCACACCAACGGGGACCTTCACCCCCCTCCCGCTCCACAGGGTTTGTCTGCTCCTAACTGGGCTCTTTAGGTGGACATGGCCAATGACGCTCCATTGTGTCCACGCACAGAGCCTGGCACCATGCTTTGCACGCATTTTTTTAGGTTATTAGCACCAAGATCCCTGAAAGCTATACCCAGTTTTAAAATCTTGCATTACTTCTGCAAATCAAAATAATGACTGTCTAATCACTTCGAATAAAAAGCCAGATTGGCTGCTTTATTTTATTTATTTATTTTTTTTTTAAATGATTTTTTATTATATTATGTTAGTCACCATACAGTACATCCCCGGTTTCCGATGTAAGGCTCGATGATTCATTAGTTGTGTATAACACCCAGTGCACCATGCAATACGTGCCCTCCTTACTACCCATCACCGGTCTATCCCATTCCCCCACCCCCCTCCCCTCTGAAGTCCTCAGTTTGTTTCTCATAGTCCATAGTCTCTCATGTTTCATTCCCCCTTCTGATTACCCCCCCTTTCTTTATCCCTTTCTTCCCCTACCGATCATCCTAGTTCTTATGTTCCATAGATGAGAGAAATCATATGATAGTTGTCTTTCTCTGCTTGACTTATTTCACTTAGCATTATCTCCTCCAGTGCTGTCCATGTTGTAGCAAATGTTGAGAACTCGTTCTTTCTGATAGCTGAGTAATATTCCATTGTATATATGGACCACAACTTCTTAATCCAGTCATCTGTTGAAGGGCATCTCGGCTCCTTCCACAATTTAGCTATTGTGGACATTGCTGCTATGAACATTGGGGTGCATATGGCCCTTCTCTTCACTACGTCTGTATCTTTGGGGTAAATACCCAGTAGTGCAATGGCTGGATCATAGGGTAGCTCAATTTTTAACTTTTTAAGGGACCTCCACACTGTTTTCCAGAGTGGCTGTACCAACTTGCATTCCCACCAACAAGGTAGGAGGGATCCCCTTTCTCCACATCCTCTCCAACAATTGTTGTTTCTTGCCTTGTCTATTTTTGCCATTCTAACTGGTGTAAGGTGGTATCTCAGTGTGGTTTTGATTTGAATTTCCTTGATGGCTAATGATTTTGAACATTTTTTCATGTGTCTGTTAGCCATTTGTATGTCTTCATTGGAAAAGTGTCTGTTCATATCTTCTGCCCATTTTTTGATTTGTTTATTTGTTTCTCGTGTATTGAGTTTGAGAAGTTCTTTGTAGATCTTGGATACCAGTCCTTTATCTGTAGTGTCATTTGCAAATATATTCTCCCATTCCGTGGGCTGCCTCTTAGTTTTTTTGACTGTTTCCTTGGCTGTGCAGAAACTTTTAATCTTGATGAAGTCCCATAAATTCATTTTATCTTTTGTTTCTCTTGCCTTTGGGGATGTGTCATGAAAAAGGTTGCTTTGGCCGATGTCGTAGAGGTTGTTGCCTATGTTCTCCTCTAGAATTTTGATGGATTCCTGTCTCACATCGAGGTCTTTCATCCATTTGGAGTTTATTTTTGTGTATGGTGTGAGATAGTGGTCAAGTTTCATTCTCTTGCATGTAGCTGTCCAATTTTCCCAGCACCATTTATTGAAGAGACTGTCTTTTTCCCACCGGATGTTTTTTCCTGCTTTATCAAATATTAGTTGCCCAAAGAGCCGAGGGTCCATTTCTGGGCTCTCTATTCTGTTCCATTGGTCTATGTGTCTGTTTTTGTGCCAGTACCATGCTGTCTTTGTGATCACAGCTTTGTAGTACAGCTCGAAATCTGGCATTGTGATGCCCCCAGCTTTGTTTTTCCTTTTCAACAGTTCCTTGGAGATTCGGGGCCTTTTCTGTTTCCATACAAATTTAAGGACTGTTTGTTCCAGTTCTTTGAAAAATGTCCTTGGTATTTTGATCGGGATAGCATTGAAAGTGTAGATTGCTCTGGGTAGCATGGACATTTTAACTATGTTAATTCTTCCGATCCATGAGCATGGAATATCTTTCCATCTTTTTATGTCTTCCTCAATGTCTTTTAAGAGTGATTTATAGTTTCTAGAATATAGGTCCTTTACGTCTCTGGTTAAGTTAATTCCAAGGTAACGTATGGTTTTTGGTGCTATTGTAAATGGGATGGATTCCCTAATTTCTCTTTCTTCGGTCTCGTTATTCGTGTATAGAAATGCAACTGATTTCTGAGCATTTATTTTGTATCCTGCCACGTTACTGAATTGCTCTATAACTTCTAATAGTTTGGGAGTGGCTTCTTTTGGGTTTTCCATATAGAGTATCATGTCATCTGCAAAGAGAGACATTTTGACTTCTTCTTTGCCAATTTGAATACCTTTGATCCCTTTTTGTCGTCTGATTGCTGTTGCAAGGACTTCTAGTACTATGTTGAATAATAGTGGCGAGAGTGGGCATCCTTGTCGAGTTCCTGATCTTAAGGGAAAGGCTTCCAGCTTTTCCCCATTGAGAATAATATTTGCAGTAGGCTTTTCATAGATGGCTTTTATGAGATTGAGAAATGTACCTTCTATTCCTACACTCTGAAGGGTTTTAATCAGGAAAGGATGCTGTATTTTGTCAAATGCTTTTTCGGCATCGATTGAGAGGATCATATGGTTCCTGAGTCTTTTCTTGTTGATATGATGTATCACGCTGATTGATTTGCGAATATTGAACCACGCTTGCATCCCAGGTATGAATCCCACTTGATCGTGATGGATAATCCTTTTAATGTACTGTTGGATTCTATTAGCAAGTACCTTGTTGAGGATTTTGGCGTCCATATTCATTAGGGAAATCGGTCTGTAATTCTCCTTTTTGATGGGGTCTTTGCCTGGTTTGGGGATCAAGGTAATATTGGCCTCATAAAATGAGTTTGGTAGCTTTCCTTCTGTTTCTATTTTTTGAAATAGCTTTAGGAGAATAGGTATTATTTCTTCTTTGAATGTTTGGTAGAATTCCCCAGGAAAACCGTCTGGGCCTGGAGTTTTGTTATTTGGAAGGTTGTTTATCACTGACTCAATTTCTTCATAATTAATTGGCCTGTTTAAGGAATCAATTTCTTCCGGTTTCAATCTTGGTAGTTTATAGGTTTCCAGGAAGGATTCCATCTCTTCCAGATTGCTTAGTTTATTGGCATATAGCTGTTGATAAAAATTTCTAATAATCCTTCCAATTTCAATGGTGCTCGTCGTGACCTCTCCTTTTTCGTTCATAATTTTAATAATCTGGGTCCTTTCTCTTTTCTTTTGGATAAGTCTTGCCAGGGGTCTGTCAATTTTATTGATTCTCTCAAAGAACCAGCTTCTAGTCCTGTTGATCTGCTCTACTGTACTTCTGGTTTCTGCTTGATTGATTTCAGCTCTAATTTTGGTCAACTGCTTCCTCGTGCGTGGATTAGGCCTGTCCCTCTGTTGCTGTTCCAGCTTCTTGAGGTGAGAATATAAAAACTGCATTTTAGATTTTTCTATTCTTTTGAGTGAGGCTTGGATGGCTATGTATTTCCCCCTTAGGACTGCTTTTGCAGTATCCCATAGGTTTTGGACTGTTGTATTTTCATTCTCATTGGTCTCCATAAATTGTTTAATTTGATTTTTGATTTCCTGGTTTATCGAGTCATTCCTGAGCAGTATGGTTCTTAGTCTCCAAGTGTTTGAGTTTCTTCCAAATTTTTCCTTGTGGTTGAGTTCCAATTTCAGAGCGTTGTGGTCTGAGAATATGCAGGGGATAATTTCAATCTTTTGGTATCGGTTGAGACCTGTTTTGTGTCCCAGAACATGGTCTATTCTTGAGAATGTTCCATGGGCATTAGAATAGAATGAGTATTCTTTGGTTCTGGGGTGTAGTGTTCTATATATATCTATGAGGTCCAACTCGTCGAGTATGGCATTCAAAGCCTTTGATTCTTTGCTTAGTTTTTGCCAGGGTGTTCTGTCTATTTCTGATAGTGGAGTGTTGAGGTCCCCTACTATTAGTGTATTTTTATTTATATGTCTCTTTATTCTGGTTAAGAGTTGGCTTGTGTATCTTGCTGCTCCCCTGTTGGGGGCATATATATTTATAATTGTCATATCCACTTGTTGAATACTTCCCTTAAGAATAATATAGTGCCCTTCTGCATCTCTAACTATAGTCTGTAGTTTAAAATCCAATTTATCTGATATGAGAATTGCTACCCCAGCTTTCTTCTGAGGTCCATTTGCGTGAAAGATGGTACTCCATCCCCTTACTCTCAGTCTGAATGCATCTTTGGGTTTGAAATGAGTCTCTTGTAGACAGCAAATGGATGGGTCATTTCTTTTTATCCAATCTGCAACCCTGTGGCGTTTTATGGGATGGTTCAAACCATTTACATTAAGACTGATTACTGAGAGATATGATTTTAATGTTGCCATGTTGCCAGTAAAGTCTTTGTTTGTATTGGCTGTGACTTTCTGTTCTGTATCACTCTTGGGGCCTTTTTACTTTTATAGAACCCCCCGTAATATCTCCTGTAGGGCTGGTTTCGTGGTTACGAAATTGGTTAGTGACTGGCGATTCTGAAATGTCTTTATTTCTCCATCAATTCTGAATGACAGCCTTGCTGGATAAAGGATCCTTGGCTGCATGTTTTTCTCTGAAAGAGCTTTAAATATGCTCCCCCAACCCTTTCTCTCATTCCAGGTCTGTGTAGACAGGTCTGACGTAATTCTGATGCCTTTGCCTTGGTACGTGAGAAATTTCTTTGCCCTGGCCGCTTTCAATACTGTATCCTTGCATCTAATATTTGTGAATTGCACTATGACGTGACGTGGCGTAGGTTTGTCATGGTTGAGCTTGGGAGGGGTCCTCTCTGCCTCTTGGACACGAATGTTTGTTTCCCTTGCTAGATTAGGGAAGTTTTCAGCTACAATTTGTTCAAATATCTCTTCTAGACCTCTGTTTTTCTCCACCCCCTCGGGGATGCCGATGATTCTAACATTGGATCGTTTCATTGAGTCAGTAATCTCCCGTAACCTACATTCGTGGGCGTGGATTTTTTTAAGACCATCTTCTATTTTCATTTTTTCCTCTATTAACCCATCCTCCAATTCACTAACCCGTTCCTCTGCTTCTGCGACCCTGGCCGTCAGAGCCTCTAGTTTTGCCTGCATTTGGCTCATAGAATTTTTAATTTCTGTCAGATTGGCTCTCATTTCTGTCCTTAGGGATTCTATATTCTCAGTAACCTTTTCGTTAATAGTTTTTTCAATTCTACTCATCATTTTGACCATCGTTACTCTGAATTCCATTTCTGATAATTAGGTTACATCCATATCCATTATTTCTGTGGCAGAGGCCACAGAATCACTGTCTTTTCTTTGCTGGGGGGGGCTTCTCCTTCTTGTCATTCTGATGAAGAGAGGTTGCGGGGTTTCCAGAGCCCAAATTATTGACTGGGTCCCAGGCCGTGCCCCTTGTTTTATAGGGATCTTAGGGATGTGGGCTTCTTCTTTAAAGATTTTATTTATTTATTTATGTGGCAGCCAACCAGCGAGAGAGGGAACAGAAGCAGGGGAGTGGGAGAGGAAGAAGCAGGCTCCCAGCGGAGGAGCCCGATGAGGGACTCCTTTCCGGAACGCCGGGATCACGCCCTAAGCCGAAGGCAGGCGCTCAATGACTGCGCCACCCAGGCGCCCGGGTTGTGGGCTTCTTGATTTTTCAGCCTGCCTTCTGTGTTCTGGGGGAGGGGCCTGCCGCGCCGATACTCAGGCAGCCATGTTTGGGTAGAGTCTCGGCGTCCCCTGCGAGGGGGGATGGGGATGGGCACTCCCTGAGCCGGTATTTCCAGGCTTTTGTTCTCTGGCGGCTTTCCCTGGCGGTTTGCTGTGCCTCTTCTGAGAGTCAGAGCAGCAGCGGCCAAATTTCAGCCTCTGTCACAGAACAGTGGGATTGCGGCCCGTTCTCTACTAATGTTCTGGCCACTTTAACTCTGTTTCTGTTGGTGCTGCTCAACCCTGCAGCGTCCCGGGATGTGCGCCCCACACCCGGCGTCCCAGCCCTCACTTCCAGGGCCGGCGCATCTCTGTCCTTTGTGTTTCTAATGCCGCCAGCCGCCAGCTGCCCCGCGCGCGCTCCCGGATCTCCCGGTCTCAGTCTGGATCCAGTGAGCGCACCGGGATTCCGGTGTTCCGTGAGATGCCTGGTGGCGCGCGCACCCGGCTCACGGTCTCAGTCTGCTGTTTTGCGGGTGCCGACCACGCAGATTGGCTGCTTTAAATTTTAAGGGGTGGGGGAAAAAAAGATATATTAAAACACAATCACAAATACTATGATTCCACAAAAGGAATCACAAATACTATGAATCTTGATGTGATAGCACTTGGATTCCAGGTTTCTGAGAATGGAGGATTGGACACAGAGGAAGAAGCAGGAGAAAAAGCAGAAGGGGAGAACGGACAGAGGGCAGGAGAAGGACACCTTGAATGACGAGCCCGACAGGTTCACAGAGGAAGGACTGGCACGCAGGGGTGTGTACGCTCGGCCAACCGTGCCTGTGCTGGAGCTCAGCATTGCCAGGATGCAGCTATCTGTCAGGGCGAGCGACCCCCGAGGAAGGAAATAAGCCAGCTAATGAAGATCACGGCAAGATCCATCATTTAGCCAAGACTTATGGAGACTTTATTCCCTATCAGATGCCTGAATCTATCACACCAGCATTAGTGTTAGAAGCCTCACGAGAGAGCCGCATGGTGGGGACTGTACCTCCAAGGAATATTCAGTTCAGCTTTGGTGACCACGTTCATCTGGCAGCAGTGGGCTGCCCTGTAAATAGAAATGGGTCACGGACGCACGGACTCCTCTTCCGCCATATCGTTATGTATGTCATATATAAAGTATATACTCTCCCAAGTAAGTATACATATACATACGCGAGTATACGCTTTATACATGTGTATGTGTGTACTTGGATGAGTATAAAATACCAGATAAATGTAAAATTGACCTTGTTCGTTTTACTTAACAACGTAGTGGGTAGGCGGGGGGTGGGGATGATGGCATTTTGCACAGAAGGCTTGGTGACTCAAGGAAGTGGTTTTTTTTCCCTCAGTAATATCTGGTCTGGGATTATTACTGCTTTCTCGATGTTTTTAGACATACTTCTCCCCTTCAGAAATGCCCAAAGGTGAAAAATACTATTCCGCTGCTATAATTTGCCACCCTTGCTGCCTGGGCAAGAAAGATCCGCATAGACGGTTTAGTAATTAAGCTTTTCAACACTGCATCATAAAGTTTTATTCTGGCGAAGCCTATATTTATCAGCTAACAAGTATTAAATCACCCCACTGCTCCAGCCGTTTCTCACTTAAATAGGCTCCTTTCAAAACAGAGCAGCTTTCCTTGGCTGGCTTGATTTAATAAGAGTTCTTGTCTGGAAATACCACGGAGCTGTGTGGTCCTGCAGGCTGACATACATCCCCCTCGGCAACTGCTCCAAAGGCGGCCGATGCCTCCTTCCCAGGGGCACCGGACGCCCTCTCCCTGGGCCTTCCAGGGCATCCTGGCCATGGAGTTTCCTGGCCCTCCGGGATGGCTTCCATCACAAGATATTTCTCTACCCGTTTCAGTTTCTGAAGGGAGAGAGGTGAACAAAAATAAAGAACACAGACAGTGGATACATTTTATTTTCTTATTCGAGCCACAGGAAATTGGCCTTTTCCTCCAGGAGATGGATCGACACGTAAAATGAGTTTTCAGAACGACTCAAATAGCAAAGTAACGACGATCTACACAGTAAGCAGACTTGAGTCTTTTCCCGTACATGCCACAGATTTATTTCTCAAAACAGATGCGGAATTATTAGGAAATTAGAAGGAGTAGATATTACAAGTCATCAGTAACGACTTAGACGAATCTTTTCTCTAAGTCATTCACCCCTCTTCACAAGCCCTTCTCTGCTCTTTTCTTCGGAGGTTGGGGGCTCAGGAGACGAATAGAACAATTGTTCTTAAGGCTTAAGGAGGTGCTCAGTCCAATAGCTCCAGATTGGCATTAGGTAAACACAAGATAGTTAGCACATCTGAATGTCTTTTCTGCCATGCTTCGAGGGTAAAACCCAAAGGAAGACAAATGTTAATCAAATACGGGCCAAAATGATGAAAGAAATTTCAATATCGGTCATCTCATCAACCAGAAATCACATGCAGTTCCCTTTTCCTTTGGCGACAGGGAGCTGGTTTCGAAGGCGGGGATCCATTTCTGTCCAGCCAGCGAGTGATGGGAAGCAGGTGGGTCACTGAAGCATGTGGGTGATACGCTGAACCACTAAGTTGGCAAATATTGAACTATTTTAAGTGCATCTATTTTCCAGTTCAGTAAATTTTCTTGTTGTATTAAATTCAGTAAACTCAACACAGTCTAAATGCCACAGCACATCCCAGAGACCACACGAAGGTAAGAGCACCAGCCATTGGATAGAGCAAGAGGTAAAGATCGACATATTTTCTCTCAGCTTCTATTTAATTTTTACCTTTCATGTGAGGACTGAATATTTTTTTTAAGGTTAAAAACTATGATATGACTTGGAGAGTCAAGTTGCATTCTGGTTATTATGTGAAAACTTGAAGAGGGGGTTTCTTTGTCAGTCAATTGCCCTCCAAACCATAGTCCTAGAAATCATGACATCTATGACCTACGATTCAGGATCATTTAATAACTAGAGAGAGACAAAAATTATACTCTGTTAGCCACAGTCTGGGGGAATCTTGCCATTCAGCAACTGGCAAAAACACTGAATCAAGGATATACTTGAAGATTAAAAATGAGGATTGAATAATAATTATTCTTTATTTGGAATGGAAATTTTCAAGAGAATAAAGGCTTTGGAACGTGAACTGTTACTTTGATTGGACCTGCTTTTTTGTGAGGGTCATTTGTTATTCTTAAGCACTATTTTCCTCTAACGAGGAGTAGTCATGGCAATTCAGAAACACCGCGAAAGGTGCACGGTACAAGGAATTTTCATTCTAGCATGGGTGGTAACTGTCAAAATTATAAAATCGATTTTATACTCCATATGAAAAATTTTCCAGTAATTTCTCTCAACAAAATGGAAAACAAAATAATCAATAACAGAAACTTGTGGAAGCAAAAACCTGAAGCTCACACAGAGGACAAGATACAGTTACTAAATATGGTTCTTTAAAGCTTCTAGAACACACCGTGCAGAAGTGATGCAGCCATCGAAGTTGGACTCGGTGAATGCGTCCCCTCCACACACAAGGAACGGTTTGGGATGCAGAGTCAACTGGCCATGAGAGTGGGCAGCAGGCTCTGTAACCTGAAAAGGTTAAAAAAAAAAATAAACAACACAAAAGCACTGTGGTTGACGTTCTCGGCCCTCTTGTGCTGTGATGTCAACACCCACCTGGGGAAGAGCTCTTTCTGTGGAGAAATCACCAGGTCTCACAAAACCGAGACCCCTAAGCCCCTCCCCTCACCCAAGTATTCACGCTGACTTTCTCAAATGTTGACATTTTCAGTTAGTTGATAAACTTATCAGAAGTTGTTGAACTTAAAAATTAGTAGGCCGTGATAGGCTCAATTAGTTGGAAATACAGTGTTTTGTTTTGTTTCATTTTTTTTATAAGGGGGAAATGATATTCATGAAGTCATTTACCAATGATGGAGTCCTTTCTACGTGCTAGACAAGGGAAACAGAAAAGGGATAAGGACTGTATCCTTAAGGAGTTTCCAGTTCAACACAGAGTGTGGGCATAAGACAGCGTCTAAGGGCTAAGACAGGGTGAATAAGAGGGCGCTATGGGAACACGGGGGAGGTGTCCAACCCAGCACACCTGGATACAGAAGCCTTCAAAGGGAAGAGGATGGGTCATTTCACTTGAGTTCTGATGGACGCATAGGAGTTGACGAAACAGGGATAGGGCTTTCCAAAGAGAATGATCAGCAAGCATAAAGGCCCCAAAGTCCATGGGCAAGAGAGAACAAAGTGTGTTTTCGGAACTGTGGGGTTGATCACATAGTGTGTATGTGCGTGTGGTAGAGGAAGGGGCTAATCAGAGGAAGGGACATGGCTGAGAGGTAAGATAAGAGCCATTTAGTGTTTCAGAATTAAAATGTGTAATACTTATAAACAAAGGTCTATTAAAAATGTGTAATTTACTACTTACAAGGGGCGTCTAGGTGGCTCAGTCAGTTGGGTGCCTGACTCTCAGTTTCGGCTCAGGTTGTGATCTCAGGGTGGTGAGATCGAGCCCCCACATGGGGCTCAGCACTGAGCAGGCAGTCTGCTTGAGATTCTCTCTCTCTGCCCCTGCCCTGACTTGCATGCTCTCTCTCTCTCTAATATAAGTAAATAAATCTTTTTTTATAACTAAAATAAAAAAAGGAATTTACTACTTATGAGCCAAAGGAGAGAGAATTAGCTGAAGATTTATTTTATTTTATAGAACCAGATTTATAAAATTTGCAATGCTAAAAAAGGCATAGAGGTTATTTCCTGGAGAAAAATATTCTCAAAATTGGGATAGATGTTGCTAATAAGCCATCACAGCCAGAAGAATGACGGGGTGACAGTGGTGTGTGAACATAGTTATCTTGGACACTGAGACAGTTTGGCTCCTGGAGCACCAAAAACCCCTAAGAAAACTTATTATACACAAACTTATTATAAAGGCAATCTTGGGGCTCAGTTGGTAGACCATGCAATTCTTGATCTCAGGATCATGAGTTCGAGCCTCAAGTTGGGAGTAGAGTTTACTTAAAAAATAAATAAATAAGGTCACTTCCTTTATTAAAAAAAAAAAGTCAATCTCACGTGGGGTTGCTTCCCTGCACAACTTTAAGGGATGCCATTCATAGAGACTACAACGCAGGAGTTCTTGTCTCTTATACAATGTTTTCATGGAAAATAATAGGCTAAGGCCCACGAGGATTTGTCCATTTAAAAATTACCCTCCCGTCACAATCAAGAAATGTATCAAATGTTATTGGGATTATAGGGCTGAGATTCGGTCCTAGATAGGCTGAGTTAGTAGTACCTGCTTGGACGATTTTTTAACACCAGAACAAGTTGCATAGATTTTTTTATTTCTAAGCCATATTTGGCTTTAAAAAGGAGGTTAGTTACAATTATTTCTCTGTTGAATCGCTAAAGATAGGGATGTTTAAAGTCCTGTGTCGCTCAGATACAGATGTTACATTTTAAGAGCATCCTCTCATTTTTCTGGAGGTCACTTGGTAGCAGCAGCATCTTTCATACACTCTGCAAATCATCTTCTTTAAAAGTTACACCATAGGGGGCGCCTGGGTGGTTCAGTCGGTTAAGTGTCCAACTCTTGATCTCAGCTCAGGTCTTGATCCCAGGGTCTTGAGATCAAGCCCGGCCTAAGACTCCACACCTGGAGCCTACTGAAAAATTATGCCATAGTTTTATTATGTTCAACTGCAATTTGACTTTTTACCCAGCTTTATGAAGTATAATTGACAAATAAAAAGTGTGTATATTTATGGTGTACAACTTGATGTTTTGATATACATATGTGTACGTTGTAAAATCATCATCATAATAAAGCTAACAAATATATCCATCAGCTCACATTGTTACCATTTTTCCTTCCTTTCCTTTTCCTTTCCTTACCCTTCCCTTCTGTTCCCTTCCCTTCCTTCCCTTTCCCTTTCCCTTTCCCTTTCCCTTTCCCTTTCCCTTTCCCTTCCCGTTCCCCTTTGCCTTTCCCTTCCATTCATTTCCTCCCTCCCTCCCTTCTTTCTGGTGAATCATTTTATGATCTATCGTCTTAGCAAATTTCAAGTACACAGTACAGTATTGGTAACTAAGTCATGTTGCTGCACATTAGATCCCCGGGACGGACTCACCCTGTGTAACCAAAACATCGTACCTTGGACCAACATCTCATTTCCCCCTCCCACCAGCTCCTAGCCTTCACGGTTCTACTTTCTGCTTCTGTGAGTCTGACTAGTTTAGATTCTGCATAGAAGTGAGCTCATGCAGCATTTGTCTTTCCATAGCTAATAATCTTGAAACTGGCTGACAAGTTCCTTGAGTGGCTAAAACAGACTGCACAGAGTTTGGACACTGAAGCACAGACTTGGGTGTTCTGTCAGAGCATTTACATTTCCCCTTTATTTTAATTTTTTAAAGATTTCTTTTATTTTTTGTTTGTTTATTTATTTATTTATTTGAGAGAGCGCTTGTGCAAGGGGGTGGAGCAGAGGGAGGGAGAGGGACAAGAAGGCTCCACAATCAGCATGGAGCCCGATGAGAGGCTTGACCCTGAGATCATGACCTGAGCCGAAATCAGGGGTCGGATGCTTAACTGACTGATTCACCCAAGTGCCTCTAAATTCCTACTTTGGGTAGAATTTAAACAGGTTGGATTATTTGATTTGCCAGTGAAACACTAAGGGAAGAATAAAACTGTTAGGTTCTTATACATATTAATGATTTCAGAGTGTGATAGCTGATAGTCTGAAAACAAGGGATGCTATATAAACATTCAAAACCCAGACAAGACTGGGTGGAAGCTTGGCAGTCTGGCGCCATTGAGTTGAGGGGCGAATCATTTTCTGACTCTTAATAGGCCGTGAGGGTGCCAGCTCTGTTTTCCTGCAATCGTCAATGCTCATGATGATGGCCCCAATATTCAAGAACCAGTTCTAATATGCATAAAGTATTGTTAGCATTTCTTGAATGTTCGCTGCATACAAATGCTTTACATGTGTACCCATTTAATGAACACAGCCATCCTATGAGGCGTTGCCACTATTCTCATTTTATAGAGGAGAACACTGCAAATCAGAAAGATTGTCACCTGCCCAAGGACAGAGAGCTAGGAGGTGAAGAAACAGAGTTTCCAACAGAGCACACAGACTCTAGAACTCACCCTTCTGACACTTTCAGAAACATTTCCATGAAGACTTGGTGGAAACAAAACAAAAAAATGTTTGATAATCACTCATAGTTTTATGCATCTGGAAAATTCATATAAACAGGGTAACTCATGCATATACATATACACTTATGCACATGTGTATAATACAAAATAATGCATGTACATATATATGTATAATTTTTAAAACAAAACAAAAATGTTTGGTGGTCTCTTAGCTTAATGCACCTAGAAAATCACATAAATGGGATAACTCATTCATATGTATTCATATATACATATGTGTGTGTGTGTATAATTTACACACATACACACACATAAATCTCCATTTGTGGTCAAGTTCTGATACAGTCCTGTTGATATCCCTGTACAGATAAACCATAACACTACTGCACATTAACAAGTATTGAGCAGGAGGGAGCTGAAGGGAGAACGTTCTGCCCAGGGTGAGCTGACGATTGGTGCTGTGTAATTCCATTTGGTGACTCCTAAATGCCAGATGCCAGGTCACGTGGCTGGAAGACCGGACGCTGATTAGCCAGTCTGCAGTTTGGGAAGGAAATCAATCTTAACTGCATTTAGGTGTAATCGCCCCTCTGCAATGACCCAGTGAGGAGAATATGAACCACGAAGTGTGTGCTGGCAAGCTCCTTCCCCGTGAGTGAAGGAGAGAGCGCGGCAGCCGGGGAGCCCTCCATTGCCAAAGCCACGATGTCTCGCAGTAATGCAGCCTTTGGCTTTGCCTCCAGCCACAGTAAGGAACCACAGCTCAGTGACTGTGTTTAGGAGAGATGTCAGGGCTGAGCCACCCCTTTGGAAATCCAGATGGCGTCAGCCCACATGTGCACCAGGGCTGGTCAGAAAAACCTCTTGCTGCCCTCACTGATGCTCTGGGGTCGCTATTGCGATGTTTCTCTCTGCTTAGGTGATGACTGGGCTAGACGTATCCATTTGAAGCAGAAAAAGCAGTTTTATTTCCAAGTGGTTTCATCCCATGTGAATGTGTCTCTGGCCTTCCCTCCACCTGCAGAATGAAAGAGAAACTCCTCACTCCACAAGGAAGACCTTCCAAGACCAAGTCTTACTCAAGCCTCCTGTCTTGTCCTTTCGCTCACCATTGCCACATGTCCTGTCTACATTCACAAAGAGCTGCTTCAAACACGCTTTTCTTTGTCATGTTTCTGGGGCTTTGAACCAACTGTCCTGCGGGGGGGGTGTTGTACCATTCCCTCTCTTTGCTGCCAAGGAAATGGCTCAGCCTTCTAGAAGCAGCACAATGTCACCTGCACTAAGGTCTTCTTGCTCTGCCGGGCAGGGTTAAGCACCTTTACAGCGTGTTATTTTATCTGTGATGTTACTTGTTATTTTGCACTGTAATTATGTCCAGATTCGTCTCCCTTCCTAGACTGCATGTTTTGAGGAGCAGGGGCTGGGCTGCACCAGTCCTTATATCCAAGGCTGGGGATGGTGTCTAGCCTCTATGAAGTGTGCAGTGAATGTTCATTGAGTTAAAAAAGAAAAAGACAATACTTTACACATAGTTGATCAAATGAAGGTCTTTATAAGGAACCATCTACATGAAAAGTGTTATTCAGAGGCTCCCACCGAGCTGGCAGGAAGGCAAATGGAAAAGATACTGTATTTAGAATGCTCTCAATAGCGACGAATGCAGGGCCGTCCTCTCATCTCAGACTGTGAACTGTTTTATGTGAACATCTCGTGTGTCATGTATGAAGAGGAACCACACAAAGCTGCTGATTCTGTAGGTCAGAAATGCTAAGTACTGTTCATCTTTATATGGTTTAACCTAGCAGGTTCTTTGTTTCGTGATTATTAGCTGTAAAAATACACACAAGGAGTTCCGTGGGTGTGAGACCGAAATTAAAGATGACAAGAGAGAGGAGCAGACAAGAAGGCTAACAGTGACTTCAAAATGGGGATTATCAAGAAAGTGAAGGTGATAATTAGCAAGAAATAATCCAGTGACACACTTGGCGACGTGCATACCTAAGCTGACCGCAAAAGCTCGTCCTCGGGCTGTCAGGTATCTACACAAGCAGAACGATCTCGCTCTGTGGCCTCAAGCATGGCTATATTTTAGGTCAATCCATTCTAGTTGGCTGTCTAGCCCATGACTTGGTTCCTTAACACCAACCTTTCTGAAATACAGCACTAAGTCATGTCCACGTGGGCGCAACAAGAACTGAGGTCTCACCAATTTTAATCCTAGAAGCACAACCAACCTGATAAGAAAATGCGGACAACATTTCAACAATTAGCTTCTTGCTACTGCATTTCCTCACTTGTCATGGATGATTTCATTGAATCTAAGGCATGGTCAACTGGAAGAGGCACCAATATTTTATGGACCAATGAGGAAGAAAAAAGGTGGTAACGTGACACAAAGCTTTATATTTACTAGAATAGTTCTCTTGAACTTATCTACAAGTAGTTCTTTTGCAAAACTAGAAAGGAAATAAAAGAGGAATACTGGTTAAGCCTTTCCAAAAATGTCTTCACATATGTAGCGTGACTCCTCCACTCTAACTCCGAGTTGTCCACATCCATGCTCCTCCCCACATCACAGTCTGTCCTCTGTGCCTCCTAGATCATTTCTTACATGAATGCTCCACGGAATCGTACTTTCTGGCATTTTCTCTGAGCCACTGATAGCTGTCTTGCAACTTCCGGT
Organism: Ursus americanus; assembly: GCF_024610735.1. Classification (NCBI taxonomy): domain Eukaryota; kingdom Metazoa; phylum Chordata; class Mammalia; order Carnivora; family Ursidae; genus Ursus; species Ursus americanus. The sequence continues at coordinate 79,164,988 of NC_142132.1, forward strand.
CATGCACTTTCTCTGTGGTGGGAAAGAAAGGTTTTCAGACAGCAACCAGGACTCATACTCTTTTCTCAAATGGTCTTCAAATAATCTGTTAATTAAAATATCAAGGGGTTACAGTGGTGGTCCCACTGTTAAATCACTGCAAATAGCCGAGTTCACATGTGTGAAAACAACCTCCTGACTGTCTTGGTGTATACCGACTCCGTGGCATATCACAAGCAATGAAATATGGCAAATATAAAATGGGGTAAGGGGGCGGGGTGGTGGGAATTAAGGAGGGCACTGGATGGAATGAGCACTGGTATTGTATACAACTGATGAATCACTAAATTCTACCCCTGAAACTAATTTAAAAAATGGGGGAAGGGGTGAAGTATGACGAGTACTTAATATGAGTAAATGCGTAACAAGTCCAAAGATAATGAGGGGCAGGATCCTTGAAGCAGGGCCTTTTCTGGTCACAGCGTCTTGGGGTCCCTATACCAGTGTCTTCAGTGTTTCTGGTTTAAACCCTCTGTGTTCTCAGTTCACCCAAAGGAGCAGTCTCAGGAGAACCCACAGAGACAGACTCATTATTGGAGAATTGATTTGTTCTTTTCCAAAGGTCAACGTATGGATTCCAGGACCACACGTGGTTGTCTTCCCAGCCCATTTGTCTCCTCACCCCTGCAATCGGGGTGACACCGGTGCCGCATCTCTGGACAAATGTCACTAATGGGTTGTGGCATTCTTTCCCACCGAGCCTGGACATGGCGGGAGCGTCCTCCCCACCTGATGGCTTCAGGCAGATCGCTACCAGTCAATCGGAGTTGGCACTCGAGAGAAATCCTATAAATCTATCCTGGATTCGAAGCCTGCGGAGCAACCATGTAATTATAAATAAGCGAATTAATTAGTCTTCACTGTTTTTTTTTCCTCTTTTCTCATGAAGCCAGGAGAGTCTGATGCATTGCCTTTGTCCAAACCAGACATGTTTCAGAGCCAAGAATTAAAAGCACATCAGAAGTCATTTCCTCTAGATGATGCAGGATGCCCACTTCTCATTTCTTCTAATAACCTTCTAATAACCATCCCCAGCCCTTAATTCTTAACGTCCCTCCATGGGTCACATGGGGGCTTAGACTGCCCTGTGAAAATAAGGCAGGTGTCTTGGCTCCGGCCACAGTACTACAAAATTGAGCATTGTAACTATCAGGGCTCGTGGGAAAAGTAGGGTTGGAGCAGACAATTCGAAACCTATGGAACTCTGACTGGAGCACTCACACAAACAATACGCATCATAGTAAAGTGACCAGCACAACGGACGTCCCCCCTCTGCATCTGCTGACACCTCTGTAGCCTGAAGTCTGGGGCTTACACTTCTTCCTCTAAGACAGAGGGCCTGGGGAACCGTTGCTCCTAAAAGACCATTTTTAAAAAGATTTTATTTATTTATTTGTGAGAGACAGTGAAAGAGAGAGCAGAAGCAGGGGGAGCAGCAGAGGGAGAGGGAGAAGCAGACTCCCCGCTGAGCGGGGAGCCCAATGCGGGGCTGGATCCTAGGACCCTGGGATCCTGACCTGAGCCGAAGGCACACGCTTAACCAACTAAGCCACCCAGGCGCCCTTATCAGAATTTTTTTTAATTTATTTATTTATTTGAGAGTGAGAGAGAGCACAAGGGGAGGTGGGGCAGAGGGAGAAGCAGACTCTCCACTGAGCAGGGAGCCTGACGCAAGACTCGATCCCAGGACCCGGGGATCATGACCTGAGCCGAAGGCAGAAGCTTAACTGACTGAGCCACCCAGACCCCCTAAAAGACACCATTTTGATCTAAATTTAAAGTATCCAGGATGTAGCCTTCTTCATCGATTCATCATTTCACTGAGGGGAAAATGTCTTTGTGATTTCTTCATCAGCACTGACAGGTTTGCTGAAGAGCTGACCAAGGCGGAAAACCCAACAGTTGTTAAGGCTGCCGTGACAACCACTGTCGGCCCTGAAGAAAGGCACCTCTGGAGATTTTCGGGTTTTTTCTTCAGATCTTCCTATTTGCTAAGCTTTCCTCTTTGCTTGTGAGGAAATTTACCCGGATCACTTGAAACCATTAACATGTCCGAAACCAATACTATTTCCCATGACACTGATTTCCTCGTTCTCATTTACAGTTGAAATAATTCACATTAAAAACAAAACAAAACAACCCAGGTGCTATAAAAGACTGAGTAATTTTATGGCTTTCTTATGTTGCCTTACATTCCTGAGGGTCACGTTAATTGGACTTGGGTGTGCCTGAGTCTGGACAAATGGAGATGTGTTAGCCCCCCCTTGTGTTTTTGATAATCACACTGAATTTTTTAAAAATTGATTTCTAACAATTCCAGTGTTGGAGGGTGACTCTTGCCTCCCATTGTTCCTGGAGCGCAGGGAAAGGTACTGTCTCCTGGTCGCACACTAACTTGACTGGGGCGAACTCTCAGGAAGAGTCTCCTTCTGAGGTACTGGCCACACTAGCAATACGAACAGCTAGAAAGGCTGAGACGGTAGGTCTGGGGCTGGGTCATACATTTCCTCCCTTCCTCTGCTCTGCAGCCAGTACAAACTTGAGCCCATGCCATGGTACATAAACAGCAGAAACTGAATATTTGGTTAACTTATTCTTTTATGGCCCCGATGCAAAGCTTGAAGGTAGTGGTTCCCAAAAGTCCATCTATGGCAAGAAGAGAAAAAATAAGGAGAATTATGAGCTTTTTCACAGAGCGAAATGTATTCTATTTATAAACTGGTTATGTATGAGGTTATATCTTTACTATTTTTTTTTTTTTGGTTATTCGTTCCATTAAATTCTTGTGGCCGTGTTTTTGCTTTTTAAATTCTTAACTGCAGGATGCAAAGATAACATTACTATACTGGTTCATTTAGAGGGATTTTACTGGTCCATGAAATAAAAACGCGTGGAACCGCTGCTGTGGGGCGAGGTGCTAGCTGTGGTTCAGAGCGCTGAGATGCTCAGCCCGAGGAATGCTTTCCATAAAGGGGGTGGGAGGCGGGGGAGCAGAGGGCGGCTTTGAGAAACCACCAGTAATCTCAGGTAACACTGCATAACCTTGGTTTGGACTTGGTGAGTGGATGAGTAATTTAAAAAAATGGAATAAAATCTTGTGTACGACTCATTTCCCAGATACTTGGGCAATCCCTCTTCCATCCAAACATTCATCTAGGTAGAACTAGAATCTGGGGTACCACATCCCTCCTCTGTTCATCTGCAGATACTCTACTCAGGTAGGAAACATAAGGCTGTAGAGAAAAATCCGACTTGCGGGCAAAAGGCTTCATCGAATGCACAGTAAATGCCTACCTTCAAACTGCATGAGGCTAGAGAGAAAATGTGGCCTGTGTTGATTCTACGGATATATTTCCCCATTCCTACCACGTCCCCAAGGCACTGGTTTGAAGCATCTATCATACGCCTGTTTACAAAAATAGGGAGAAATGTAAACAAACAGACGAGAGACCAGGGCTTGTGCTCATGTTAGTGGAAACGTCTGTTTACATCTTTATAGATGGGGATCCAGCCCAGCACTCTGAAAGGATGAGACTTCAGTGATGGGTCAGGGGTGAAAAATATTATCAACCCCTCAGCACTTTTTTTTCTTGAGGAAAAAAAAATGTGTTCTATGGGCCAAATTAAAAGTGTAATGTTTCTATCCCTTTTTTTTTTTCAAGTCCCTTTGGGGACTAATGAAAATGCCATAAAATGTTGCTGATTCTTCTACACTTAACTCACCAAATTGCAATTTGGTGAGAAATATTTGTTATTTAAAAGCCTTGTTAAGTCCTCAGAAACAGTGAGCTATGAGGGTTGTTTTGTTTTGTTTGAGGGTTTTTTTTTTCATTTTCATATTCCCTGCATCTCCTACTCCATCGTACGCAGCTGGTGTTGAATAAATGTTTGCTCGAAGGATGTGTGCACGTGGGCCCACCAAAAAACAGATGCAAACTTTTGAAAGTTTTAAATTCTCTGTGTTCGAGTGGCGTTTAAACGTGGAGGAACTTTATTTTCCCTCTATGATGATAATGTTCTTTAGTGTTTCAGTCTCTAAGTGTTCCTGGACCTCCGGAATCATCCTGTTATTTACCTCCTTCTGTGTCCTCGCCCTCGACACCTGCCCATTCTAACTCAGGTCCCCATCACTAGCACTGTGCAGGAGACAACCCGCCGGGTGCCTATGCGCCTTTCTCTGACGTCCAGAAAGCGGGATTCGCTGCCTGTGGCCCAGTTATTGTAGCCCCCCAGGCAAAGGCACCCGAAGCATCGGACGCAGCCCGAATTTCAAACAGCAAGTAAAGACGGTTTCCTACCCAGACAATTCCTCCTCGCCTCATAAAATGGTACTGTGAAGAACACCCTGAAAAGTGTGTAAGACAGAACTAGACCAGCATGTACATGTGAACGTGTGTGTGCACGCATGTGCATGATAGCACATACAGAATTTGTCTTTATTTTAAAAACTGGGACCATAGTGACACAGTCCACGATGTTTCCAGTTCACGTCAAAGCGGCAGTGAGTCTCCACAGGCATAAAGTCTAAATACTCCTTTAAATGACTTTCTTTCCTGGGACACGGGGAATGCATTCTAGAAAGTTCTAGGTGTCAGGGAGGAAAGAAACCCATTCTTCTGGGTGACCTAGCCAATTTATGTCTGTATCTTTTAAAAATTCTCTCTTCGAACAGTCCACTCTCTGTGTTCAGATGCTTGTGGCACAGCCCGAGGTCCTACACATATGGAATGTATTTGCCGTGTTATTAAGACAAGTGATGGTACGGGTTATTTCTTAACCATACGTTGTGTATTATTTAGGATAAGTGATACTGAGAACTGGGCTAATAATGACAAATGGGAGGGCTGATTATTCCACTTAGTCTATTTTTAGGTGTATTTCCTTAAAAAAAATTGCATTTCTTGTGGCCACTGGTGTTTGAGGCTTTCAGCCCCATATCATCCTATGTTCCATTCCTTCGTCTTCATAAAGAGCTTCATCAGCAACTGGGTGCTTTCCTGCAGAGACGGTACATGGTTAATTGGTTCTTATGCATTCTGTCCTCTTGCCTCTGTTCGACACATCTCTCCAGTGTTCTATTATATTTAATGGTGATTTCATAAACCCGTTTCTTTGTTGTGCTGTAGGGAAAGGTTTGCTTGTGCTGTGGGCTCCTGGCTGCAGAGCTGTGTCTGGGACTATGGAGAGCCGCTGTAAAATTACTATTGGTTGGAATACTCTAGGTGTGAAGAAAGTGATGTGGTTTGGTCAATTCTCAGTGGAGCTTTTCGCTTTACTGGTATTTGTCTCTTCTAGTTTAATAAACCATGGGGCAGAAAGCGCCACAAATCAATTATATGGTCCACGTAGCAGCTTTAGTGGGGCTTGAATTGTGAAGGACATACTTTGCTGAAATCGTATATTCGATTCCTGAGGTCTACGTTGAATCTGTTTAGATCTATCTTTCAAAGTCCTGAAAGCACTGGAGGAGTCAGTCTATTTCGACGAGGAGTTGTTCACAAGCACACAATAAAGAATGAGCTACTGTTTTCTCTAGTACTCTCGCAGTAATAACAGACAGAACAATGGTCGTATTAGAGTCCCCTTTAGAGTTTTTAATTTAATAGGAAATTCTCCTGCCCTTCAGCAAGTTTTAGTATATTCATGCATTAACTCTTCAAATATGTTGTGTTCTAGCACTCGGCGAGCCTGCCTGGGGTGCTGGGGGGACAGGCGCCATTTTGTAGCCACAAGGTGATCTAACAGAGTGGGATCCTCTTGTTTTCATCTAAATATAAATGTTGTGCCACAGTCTCTCAAAGGATCCAATTGCTTGGGATCCTAGGACGCAGAGGGCCAAAAACGCTTCTGATCTGTGCGTCTAGACATGAAGGTAAAATCATCTTTCCTACTCGAGTGGCCTCATCACCACTTCTCCCCCATTTAACAGCAGCCTAGTGCCCCACCAATTCAATCCTTCCTTGTCCCTTCTCCCACTCCATTTCCTTTCCTTTTCTTGATGACCCAGAAACATGACCATTATTTCTTTCTGGTCCTCACTTGTTCTGAACGAACCCCACGGCTTTTAGTTTGCCTGTGAGATTTTAGCTCAAAGACTGTCACCATTTTGATCTTCAGATACAAAACAACCTCCTTCCTACTTCTAATGCTGTGAAAGTAGAAGAATCAATGCTTCTGCTCCTCAGAAAGACGATAATGGAGGATAAAAAACAAGTGGTTTGAAAAGTCAGCTAAATTGAGTCAGCTAAATTGTATACTGTGAAATTCACATGCGTACTGGTCTATCAATTTTAACAATGTACACAGCCGTGTTAAGCTACTGCAACAATAACATAGAGAACGTTTCTGTCGTCCCCCCAAATTTCCCTTGTGCCTCTTTGTAGTTCATCCCCTTCTCCTAGTCACAGCCCCTGGAGACCATTGATCGATTTTCTTTTCTTTTTTTTTAAATTTTAATGTTTTTTTATTATATTATGTTAGTCACCATACAGTACATCCCTGGTTTCTGATGTAAAGTTCAATGATTCATTAGTTGCGTATAACACCCAGTGCACCATGCAATACGTGCCATTGATCGATTTTCTGTCCCTACAGTTTTGCCTATTCCAGGAAGCCATACGGGTAGAAGGATATGACAGATAGCCTTTGAGTATGGTTTCTTTCACTTAGATAATGCTTCTGAGGGTCACTCATGAAGTAGCTGCTTGTTTCATTTTATTCCTGAGTAGTTTTTCATTTATGGATGTACAACCTTTTGTCCAGGTATCAGGTGATGAATATTTGGGTTATTTTGAGATTTGGGGCAATTGTTGACAAAACGGCGATCGATGAACATTTGCAAATAAATTTTTATCTGGACGTATGTCTTCATTTCTCTTGGGTAAATCCCTAAGAGTGGGGTCCTTGGGTCAGATGGTAAGTGTGTATTTAACTTCGTAAGAAACTGTGACAGTGTTTTCCAAAGGGGCTGCTGCCATTTTGCACCATCTATGTCCTCACCAGCACTTGGCACCTTCAGAGTTTTTGATTTGAGCCATTCTAGTAGGTGTGTCATGGCATCTCATTTTAGTTTTCATTTACATTTCCCTAATGACCAAAGATGTTCGGCATTTTTTTGTGTCCTTACTTGCCATCCAATCTCTTCTTTTGTGTGTGTGGTAAAATACACACGACATTAGTAGTAGCCAGATAAGCAAACACTTATCTGCTTTCTGCCTCGATGGATTTGCCTATTCGAGATATTTCATATGAGTAGAATTATTCAAGATGTAGCCTTTGTGTCTGGTTTCTCTCAGCACAATGTTTTCAAGGTTTATCCACATTGTAGAATTTATCAATACTTCATTGCTTTCTTTTTTTGTCCTTCAAATGTTTAATATATGTATTTCTATATAATTTCCCATGGGTCCTCTTATTAGAAATATGTTGAAGACATATTTCTCACCTAACAATTGATTTTTTTAAAAAAGATTTGCTTATTTATTTTAGAGAGAGAGAGAGAGAGAGAGAGAGAGCAGGAGGAGGGGTAGAGGGTGAGGGTGAGCCCAGTGTGGGGCTCGATCCCAGGACCCCGAGATCACGACCTGAGCCGAAATCAAGAGTCAAACACTTAACCAAATACCCAGGTGCCCCCTTAATGACTGATTTTTTAATTGAGGTATAATTCATTGCTTTTTTATGTGTGAATGATAATCCATCTTATGGATATACCATATTTTATCCATTCATGTCCATGTTGGACATTTGGCCTATCTCCACCTTTAGTTATTGTGAACAGTGCTTCTATGAACATTTGTGGACACAGTTTTGTTTGAACACATGTTTTCAATTGTTTTGGGTATATAGGAGGGGGATATTTTGGTCATCTTGTAATTCTATGTATAATTTATTGAGGAACTGACAAACCGTTTTCCACAATGTCCAAACCATTTTATATTCCCACCAGCAAGGTAGGAGCATTCTAATTGCTCTACATTCTTAACAAGCATTTGTTCTTTTTCTTTCTTAATTTTTTTTTCCAAATTATATTCATCTTAGTGGGTATGAGATGGTATGTCATTGTGGTTTTAATTTGCATTTTTCTAATGACTAAGGACACTGGCATCTTTTCCTGTACTTGTTGACCATTTGTATCTCTTCTTTGGAGAAATGTCTATTCAAGTCCTTGACCCATTTTAAAATTGGATTGTTCGATTTTTTGCCATGAGTTGTAAGAGTTCTTTCTATATTCTGGATTGTAGAACCTTATCAGATAAGTGATTCACAAATATTTTCTTCCATCCTATGGGTTGTCTTTTTACTTTCTTGATAATTGTTTGATACACACAAGTTGTGAATTTTGATGAAGTCCAAATTATTTATTTTTTCTCTTGTCGCTTATGCTTTTGGTGTTGTATCTAAGAAACCATTGCCAAGTACAAGGTTGCGAAGATTCACCCTAATGTTTTCCTCTAAAATTTTATGATTTTAGCTTGTGTAGTTAGGTTTTTAATCCATTTTGGGTAAGTTTTTGCATGGTATGTGAGTTAAGGGTCCAACTTCATTCTTTTGTATGTGGATATCCAGTTGTCCCAGCACTGTGTGTTGAAGAGACTATTGTTTCCCATTGAATGTTTTTGGGAAACTTATCAGAAATCAATTGACCGTAAGTGTGGGTTTATTTCCAGACTCGTGGTACTATTCCATTAATCTATATGTCTATTCTTATGCCATTACCACATTATTTGGATGAGGGTAGCTTTGTAGTAAGGCTGGAAATTAGAAAGTGTGAGTCCTCTAGCTTTTTTTTTTTTTTTTTTGAGATGGTTTTGGCTATCTGGGGGTCCCTTGCAACTCCATATAAATATTTGGGTCAGCATTTCTGCAAAGGCCATTGGGAATTTAATAGTGATTACAAGAAGTCTGTGGATCACCTTTGGGTAGTATTGCCATTTTAAAATTAGTAAGTTTCCCGAGGGAGCTGGCTGGCTCAGTTGGTAGAGCATGTGACTCTTGATCTCAGGGTCATGAGTTCAAGCCCCATGCTGGGCATAGAGTTTACTTAAAAAACAATAATTAAGTCTCCCAATCTATGAACATAAAATATATTTCCCTGTATTTAAGTCTTCTTTCATTTCTTTCAGCAATGTTTTCTAGTTTTCATTGTAGCACTCTTACATACCCATGGTTAAATTCATACCTCTTCTTTAGTAAAGTGCTCTTCCAAATCTTTTGTCCATTTTTAAATAATTAGGCCATTTGTTTTCTTATTACTGATTTGTGACAGGTCTTTATATAGTCTGGATACTAGTCTCATCAGATATATGTTTTTATAAATGTTTTCTCCAAGTCCGTGTCTTGTTCTCTCATTTTCTTAACAGTGTCTTTCAAAGACATTGTTTTTAATTTTGATCAAGCCCAATTTATCAATTTATTTTCTTATGGTTTGTGCTTTTTGTGTCTTATCTAAGAAATGTTTGCCAAACCCAAGACCATAAAGATTTTCTCCTGTTTTCACCTAGAAGTTCTATAGTTTAAGGTTCTATGGTCTGTGATCCATGTGTACTTAATTTTTGTGTACAGTGTGGACCGTGTACTTTTGAATCTAAAATGAAACATTCCAATTTCTATTTTGCTACTTACTAGTTGCGTCACATTAGGCAAAACCATGCAACATGAACCCCGGTTTCTTCATTTGAAGCAAAGATAGTTATATTTACTTCCTGATCTGTCAGAATTGTTGTGGGGATTGAATGAAAAGAAGTAGAAAGTGCTTTCTAAAATCAGAGCATAAATGTTAACTATTATTTCTAGATGACAGCAGCAAAAGAACGATGATAGAAGAATGTGTCATAGTTGAGAGAAAGCCAGAACTCAAACAATTACTGGCAGTAGAATGAGGTGTTTGAAAGCACTGGCTTTTAAACAGACCTGTGGCTGAATTCCGGTTTTGCCACCTCCCAGTGGAAGAACCTCATGCAAGGTACTGAGCCTCGACTTCCCAACTTCCTCATCTGTGCAATGGGGAAGGAGGAGACACTTCACAGAGTGCTTGGAGGGTGACGTGAGGTAAGTACAAAGCTCAGTGAGCTACACAGAGTAGGGGATTAATAAATGGCATTTTTTGTGGGGCGCCTGAGTGGCTCAGTCAGTTGAGCGTCTGACTCTTGATTTTGGCTCAGGTGATGATCTCAGGGTTGTGAGACTCAGCCCCGTGTCGGGCTCTGCGCTCAGCCAGGAGTCTGCTTGAGATTCTCTCCTTCTACCCCTCCCCCAACTGGCACATACATGCTCTCTCTCTAAAATAAATAAATATTTTTAAAAATAAATAAAAAATAAATGGCATTTTTGAGAGGGAGAGAGAGAATGAATACAGAGAAAGAATATATAATGAATACAGTGTAATAAAATGATGAGGTGGGCTGTCATGTTTATAGAGGTGCTTTAGACCAAGGCATAAAGAAAGAATGCACCTTGCATTCTCCCACCTCTGGGTAAGTGCACCTGTTGTTGGAACATCATTCCAACATCATTCCCTTTGCCTGTCTGACTTCATTTGGTAGGACTTATTTCAAGTGATGTCTTCTCTTAGGAAGCTATGAACCACTCTCCGCAAACTCTCTGTGCTCAGGTGCCTGGGTGGCTCAGTCGGTTAAGCATCTGCCTTCGGCTCAGGTCATGATCCCAGAGTCCTGAGATCGAGTCCCACGTTGGGCTCCCTGCTCAATGGGGGAGTCTGCTTCTCCTTCCACCCTTTCCCCCTGCTCGTGATCTCCCTTCCTGTCTCTCTCACTCTATCTCAAATAAATAAAATCTTAAAAAGAAAAAAAAAACTTCTCTGTGTTCAGAGTATATTATACATACCTTTCTTACAGCAAACCTCACTATCTCATGATTATCTGCTTTTTGGTCAGCTTTGCTGGTTATAGAGCTACCCCTTGAAGGAAGGGAGCTGTCTTTGAGAATCCTGCATAATGTCTGGCATAGAGTGAGAACTCAATATAGGTGTGTGAAATGGAAACATGAATATACATTATTAATTTCTAATGTGCCTGCAAATAGCTTTTGGCAACTGAACTTTTTCATTATTTTTATAGCACAATATTGATGTCTACCCTAAATAGATCAAGTAGACTTTCAGTTTTTTGGAATTGTGCTGGAATAGGGCCTGTTTCTCTTGGGGTGTCCACACCCATACAATAACTCCCACCATCAAGTTTTAAGTAGTAGTACTGACTGCAGATGAATATATATGGCCTTTGCCCAGGAAGAATGACAGACTGCTCTAGAAAGTTCTTCTATAAAGTAATGCTGCTTGGAATAATTAGTTCTTCTGAAAAAGTGTGATACTGAATACATGGCAGGGTCAGTCTCATGAGGACTTAAGAAAAAATGATTTAATTAAATTCCTAGGTGTTAAAACATTTAATAGCTTGCATAATATGGAATTTTGTGAAAAGGGGAAATATCTGCTCATATAAACTTCAATTAAACTGTGACTGTACATCCTTAATTCAAGGATCAGAACTTCTCAGCCAATGATCTCACACATACTCAGCTACCTCATAACGAACTGAAGCAACTCGCCAGTAATGAGCCCATGACAAAGAGGTGGGAGATGACGCAATGGAATGCTTAGTGTGGACACCTGTTATGTGTCTTGCTGTTGATGGACTGGGTCATGCCAGAGTCCACTTATCCCAAAGGGCCTGTTTTGGCCCTCCATACGTTACCAGAAACTCATGGCACATAGGCAAGAGCGCTCTTGTGGCCATACTGTCATGCCAGGAAATGTTGACTCACAGCATAAATGGCATAAGTGTGTTTAACTACCAAACACTAAAGAATGTGCAAGTCAGTCTGGGAATAAATAGCAAGAAGATGAAAAATGTATAAGCTTAAAAAAAAAAACGACAAGAGTTCCTTGCATCCGCAGAAATCCACCTCTTTGGTCTCACCTTGCTCTGATCTTATTCAACGGTCCCTATGGCACGTCACAGGGAATGTCATAGCGCCTGGCATTGAATCAGTCCTTCAGAAACATGCCTTGTCCAGGGCTATTTGCATAAGTGAAGCACAGAACACAGAGAAGAGAGAAACTCTGAAAAGAGAGTAGGAAAAATGAAAAAGTAGGACAGCACGTGGCCATGAAGAGAGGTAGTCACGGGGCGCCTGGGTGGCTCAGTCAGTTAAGCATCTGACTTCAGCTCAGGTCATGATCCCAGGGTCCTGGGACCGAGTCCCGCATCAGGCTTCCTGCTCAGAAGGAAGCCTGCTTCTGCCTCTCACTCTCCCTCTGCTGCTCCCTCTGCTTGTGCTCTCTTGCTCTCTGTCAAATAAATAAAATCTTTTTTTTTTTTTAAGAGAGGTAGTCAAGAAAAGAAAGCAAGGGACAGGGACTCATGAGCTCAGCTTAGGAAATGACCCCACGTCCTCTCTTCCTCTTCTCACTACCCATTTAGTAATATCTCCTGAGAACTTGCTTCGTAATAGCGTCTGTGGTAAATGTTTTCCACCGTGCTGCCCCTTTCATTCCAACCACAGCCCTACAAGGCAGGTTCAGTTGTTACTGGTCACAAGTGGGCCCTGGGGCTTGGAGCGCCTGTCTAGCCTGCTCAGAGGCCCACTGAGAGCGGGCTTTGAATCTAAATCCTTTGGTACCAGAGTCCAAGATCATAATCACATCATTAAAAATCTAGAAATTATAAAGCACAAATATGGGAGAAAAATCACAGGACTAGTGGCAGAATGACCAATAGAGTATGATTTTACTGTGCACATAAACTACCAAGCAACACATGGAACATACTTGAACTGATAAACACAATGGTTTGGTTTTTTTTTTTTTTTCAGAGTACTTATCCTGGGAGGCCGTATGTCTGAATCTGTAATGTTTAAGAAAAGTGTCAAAACTGACCATCCATTTTATTAAAAAGATTTCAGTCCAAATGGCTTTGTTCCTAAAACATCAAATTCCAGCTCAAATTCTAAAGACCTGATCCAGCCAATGATCCAGCCGAAGAATGCATGCCAGGCTCTGAAAGACGTGCCCCATCTTGTTGAAATAAGGGCGTAGCTTATCAAGGTGACTGACTACTTTGAATAGGATAATCCTTGGGGTTTATAATTTTGGTATTTTCATACAATCAGTCACTGCCTTCCAGTTCCAAACTATGAAAAACAAGATAAAGAGGACGATAGAAAATGCATAAGAAAGAAAAAGAAAAAAATGAAACTATGAATTGCCACTTGACCTTCCAGGGATGACCTAGACACCATCACACACCCAAAATTAATCTCACGGGGCAAGAATGGAAGTACTAGGTGGTTTCAGGCTCTTCTGTGTGCGCACCTTCTCCCCCACCAAACACAAACAACTAAGGAAAATTCTGGCCATAAGCTGTTGTATGTTTCTTCTTTTCTCTTTTATTCTTTCCACTCTTGGTGAGGACTATGCCAACTGGGGTCATGAGGAAGCCAGAATGGGGAATTTGCACTAAAAAGGGAGAAGGGTTACTTGTTTAAGGGAAAAAAAAAAGAGTCAAAAGTGAAGAATGTGAACGGGAGGCTGAAGGGACGACAGACAGGAAGAGATGAGCCCACAGGGCTGCTGGTCAGAGAAACTTCGGTGGGGAATTAAGAGGTAAACGTGCACAGGGAAGGTGTGGGGAAGCTTCCAGAAGCGGGGGATACAGAGAATGAGAAGAGAGACTTCTAAAAGTGCTGGGGAGGATGACAAATGTTGGATATTCTTTAAAGTTTCATAAAAGGTACTTGTAAAGATTGGAGTTACAGACCCACCTTGGAGATATCATGGGTTCAGTTCCAGACCACCGCAGCAAAGCGAGTATTGCTATAAAGCCAGTCAAATGAATTCTTTTGGTTTCCCATGCATATAAAAGTTATGTTTACAGGGCGCCTGGGTGGCTCAGTCGTTAAGCGTCTGCCTTCGGCTCAGGGCGTGATCCCGGCGTTGTGGGATCGAGCCCCGCATCAGGCTCTTCCACTGTGAGCCTGCTTCTTCCTCTCCCACTCTCCCTGCTTGTGTTCCCTCTCTCTCTGGATGTCTCTCTGTCAAATAAATAAATAAAATCTTTAAAAAAATAAAAATAAAAAAATAAAAAAAGTTATGTTTACACTATACTGTAGTCAGTTAAGTGTACAATAGCATTATGTCTTCAAAAATGTACATACCTTCATTTAAAAATATTTTATTTCTACAGAATGCTCACCATCATCTTAGCTTTCAGCGAGACATAATCACTGAGTGCTGATCACCATCATAAATATAGTAATAAGGAAAAAGTTTGAAATATTGTGAGAATTATCAGAATGTGACACAGACACATGTAATTTTTGTGGACATGTGTACATGTATATTTTGAAATGATGAGAACCTTCATGCTCATAGCTTTAATCAGATTCTTTTTTTTTAAGATTTATTTTTTTATTTGAAAGAGAGCATGCGCGCGCACACTACACACTTGTGTGCGTGAGTGAGGGTGGGGGAGGGGCAGAGAGAATCTCAAGCCGACTGGGGCTGAGCCTGGAGCCTGACTTGGGGCTCCATCTCAAGACCCTGAGATCATGACCTGAGCTGCAATCAAGAGTCCGATACTTAACTGTCTGTGCCACCCTGGCGCCCCAGCTTTTATCAGATTCTTAAAGAGTTCATGATTCTTCTTACAAAATATGAAAGGACTGCCATGGGGGAGAGAGAAGGCATCCTCTCAGGGCAGAAAACCAGGTTAAAAAAAATATATATATATATAACTACAGAAGATACCCGATTTCTAATTGTACTGCAAAAGCTTAAGAGCTCAGTCCGGGTCCATGCGCTTTGCCAGAGATAACAATGTCTCCCTTCCTTCCCTTTAAATTCCTCTCCTGATGTCCTTGGTATTTGAAAATACATTCAAAGGGTTTTTTTTGGTTGTTAGTTTGTTTTTGTTTTAGAGAAAGTACTCCATGAGTGTGCCCAATAAAGTGGGGAAAGGACACTGGCATTTTCGGGGACTCAAGAAAGGTGGGGAACATCAGAGCTCAACTCACAAGCAAACCAGACATTTAGGATAGTTGGAGCAAGGCATCGCGAGAACCCCCAAACAAGGGAAAGCACAGTGAGAGCAGCGAGAGTGTTAGGGCCATCCACTGATCACCTGTGCCGCTGAGGTACACGGAAGGGCATCTGCGGCGACTCCTCTCCTGCCGAAAGAATTCATGCATCACCCTGGCTACAGAAAACTTCACGTGACGCGTCACAGCTTATACGTCAAGTTCTACCAACTGGATAAGCACTTGAATTCTGGAGGACAAAGGGCGCCAAAGGGAGCACTGAGAACCATGAAAACCTGCCATTGCTCTGCTAAGTTTGTCCGAACCGCCTACTCGAGTGTTTTATTCCAACCCGAATGGGAGGCACAGAGCAGCTCCCAAGTCTTTCACACACGCCTTCCTCCTTCGGCTGTCTCTTTTCTCCTGGTAGAGCAGTGCCCACAAGAATGCACCGTTACCTTACTCAAGACCAAAAATTCAACTCAGTGTCTTCGGAGAAGGCCGTCAGCAAATCTTCGTCTTGTTCCAGGAGCAGAGGCCCAGGCACACTTCAGGCATTCGTTGAACGCTTACTGAGCCAATGAGTAGCCAAACGAGTAACGAACAGACATCCTTCGCCCTCTCCTGTCACTGTGGGTCTGTAGCTTTAGAGGCAGCCCCGGGCATGGGAGAGCAGCTGTGGGGCAACCAGAAGTGACCCCCACACAAAGTCGGTCCTTCCCCCTTCCCATAGCAGCCACCTCCTTAGAGGGGCTGGGGCCTTGAAGGGGGATGCTCTCCCTGCAGCTTTGATGAGGACAGCAGGAGACACTGCCTCCTAGAGGCACCTACCAAGGAAGTCTGGAGGAAAAAGGGTGAGGTAGACAGAAATCACGCTCCCCCGACCCCCGGCCAAAGATGTCCACATCCTAATGCCCGGCACCTGCGAAAGTGAGGTCTCATGCCGAGGGAGAATGAAGGCCGCAGCTGGAAGAAATGTTGCTGATCACCGCAGCCCAAGATGGGGAGATTGTCCTGGAATACCCAGGCAGGCCCAAAGTCATCACAAGGTCCTCAAAGGAAGAGTAGGGGCAGAAGGCACAGCCAGAGTGACGCATGGCGAGGATCTGACCAACTGTTGCTGACTCTGACAGCCTCGAGCCAAGGAATGTGGGCAACTTCCAACAAACGTAAAAGGCAAGAAAACGGATCCTCTCCTAAAGACCACAGGAAGAAACACAGCCTGCCCACACTTCGCTGTTAGCCCGTGAAACCCGTCCTGCACTTCTGATCTCCAGAGCTGTAAGCTAATATGTTCGCGTCGTTTTAAGCTCCTCAGCCTGTGGTGTCCTGTTGCAGCAGCCACGTGACCCAGCGGGTCAGTGACCGGCAGGGAAGGACGGGCAGGTGGGAAGACTGGTTTTGTCATGATGAGCCAAGGGACCCTAGGGAATTTATTTCATGGCTTTGACGCTTTGGTTTTCTCATTGCTGGAGTGGGTTAAAACTAGTAACCTTGTCACGCTACTTCCAATGTTAAATGAGATCACACGTTTGAATGGCCCAGCTCCTGGCCTGCACTACTATGGGTGCTCATGATTCCTCTTTCTCTCTCCCTCTTCTCCCCTACCCTTTGCAGCCACTGGGTGCCAGAATGCAGTGCAGGGATCGCAAAAGAGAAAAAAATGAATGGAGACAAAGAGTCAATCCCGAGGGGTCTAGGATGGGGAATCCAGGCCACCCACTGCTGCCGGGGGTGGGGGACGCCAGTTCTGTGGTCTCCTGAGGATTTCATAAAATGAGGGTTTGAAGGGCTCTACCATTTGTTCGTCAGAAAGGGGGAGGAAACAAAAGGGAATGGAGTGTGAAGAATAGGAGACGTTTGGGGTGGACCAGGAGAGGGGGAGGAGGAAAAGAAAAGGAACATAGGATGGGACCCAGACTGGAAGAAGATATGGGTGGGATTTCCCCAGTATGGGGACAGCACCTCTGCTCAGAAATGAACGGAAGTTCAAAACCAATGGGTTGTTCCTCTTCCTTTTCTGTTCCTGTCCCTACACAATCCTTCCCTTCAGCCTATGCACATAGTAGACCATATTCATGCACGCACATCTATGAGCTTATTGAAGGTAGAGCATGTGATCTGGGATGGCAAGGGAAGAGGGGTGCACACATTTATGTCAAATTTCAAAGGTTACGATGGATCTCTGAAAAGCACTGGTGAAATGTTCTCTTGGGAATAAACTGAAAACTAGTTAAATCCTGTTATGTCTCTGGACCTGTCATTCCTTATTCCTTTTTCTGAGGTGATACGGGAGATTATCTATCTAACTGTCTATCCATCCATCCATCTATCCATCTGTCATCCACCTATCCATCCATCTATCCATCCATCTATCTATCCATCTATCATTTATCTATCCATCCACCCATCCATTTATCCATCTATCATGTCTACCATTTATCTATCTATCTATCCATCCATCCACCTATCCATCCATCTATTTATCCATCTATCATTTATCTATCTATCCATCCACCTGTCCAACCGTCTATCCATCATCTATCTATCATTTATCTATTTATCCATCCATCTAACCATCCATCCATCCATCTATCCATCTATCATCTATCTATCTATCTATCTATCTATCTATCTATCTATCTATCATTTATCTATCTATCTATCTATACATCTATCCATTCATCCATCCATCCATCTATCATCTATCTATGTATCACCTATCATAACCGTCATCTATCTCACAATGTGGCAAGATCTATACCATAAAATACAATGTTATGTTCTGTAGAATGATACTCAAGGTACTATGAGAAGTGTATGAATACTGGAAAATGCAAACTTCTAAGTTTTAATGAAACAACTTACTCCCTTTTAGACTTTGCAGCCAATGTAGCTTTCATGACAACAGAGCTGTAAATTCACTGGGTTAATTTCAAGAAAGAACATCCAAATCATAATAAAAATCATGGCTAGGGTTTGGATGTACTCTGTGTTCAAATATTTTTTATTAAATTTTGTGATATTGCACAACTTTGAATAGGTCATTTTGTGGTTAGGGCAAATCTACTTCTATTAACACATTAAATTTGAAGACATAAGTTGATTTTAACCCATCTTTTCAGTTTATTAAATTATTTTGCAGATGTCACGAGAAGAAACTCACAAGCTATTGTTCCTTTTAAATGAATATTTATAAATTGCAAAAGGACTTGCAGTGTAATACATCTAGCTTCAAATTATAGCAACAAGATAATTTCCCTGTCTTCTTTTTCAAGCCAACCTAAGATTGAGTTAGTAGCACTTCAGGACATTAGTTATTGAGATTTTTTTCAATGCTTTTAAAAGGAAAAAGTAGAGTCTTCTAAAGTGACCATGATACATTTAAGTAAATATTTTCCCCAAAGGTTCACTGTATAATTGAACTTGAGAAGACATGGGTAAACACACAGACAAGCTGCAGTATTTTAGGAAGTAATTTACCATTTCCTCTGATTTTGGAAAGCCCTACATGTAAAATATACAAAATCTGCTGCAATTTCTCACAGTACCATTTTTCCTCAAGGTTTCCCAAGTTGGGTAACCAATAGCGCTGGTAAATCGGTTAATCAACAGGCTCAGAGATCTTGGGGGAAAAAGTCCCTGCTGCTTTTCTCCTCTGCCCTTTGCTCCACTGTCCCCAAACGGCGTAACAACTGAGTTTACAGATCAAAAGGCTTTTTCTACTAATACTCACAAACTTCTGTTGGAATATGCAGAGATTGTCAGAAAAGTCAACATTTACTTAGTGTAAAGAGCTTGAAGTCTGAGCTAGTAGCGTGAGCAGAAGGCTTCTCTAACCCAGAAAAACAACTCAAGTAGCTGAATTATACAGGTATTCATCTTTCTGCCCCAAGGAGCTTTGCTGGCGGCAGTCAAAACCAAAGTGGGAACTTAACAAAAATGAAAATTGTGGTAGCAAAATACACTTACAAGGTTAATTTGACATATTGCAAAAAATTTGGGAGGTTAAAGTGGTTTCTATATAACCACAGTCCTGATTTAGAAAAACCCCAGAGAAACAGCTGCATTTTGACATATAACCCGCCTTGCCTGCATAGGAAACCCCAGATTTTCAGGGTGTGTAAGTCTTGAGATGCTAGACTTTGAACACAACCCCGCAGAAAATTTCATTGAGAAATAACCGGCTAATAAGACCTGTAAAAGTTTACGCTTATACATGAGGTAAACAAATATTTGCTCCAGAAATCACATTTCTTAAACTAGGGAATGGCGGAGATGAGAACAAGGAGTCCGTTTTGCTGACTCAGTTCTGAGGAAGCACATCGCGTCCTCACCCGTGTATTCTCTGATTACCTGTGAATATCTCCATTTCTGGCATCTGGTCGCCACTGGTCGAGGCAGGCCTGGCAAGATGGCTTCCAGCTGCTGGAAGATGAGCTCCTCTGCGTCCTCCGTGTGGTGGTCCAAGTGTGTGACTCCAAACGGGACAGTGGTGTGAACCACCAGGGAAGGCCCAATTTCGGACGACTCTAGTGTAAGAGCAACACCAAGACACGTCTTGAAGCAGGCTAGAGGGAAGCATCTGTCAGCATTTCAAACCAGGTTTAAGAATGAATCCCAGTCATCAGACAATAAATAGAGGGAAAACGGATTCTAATCTTTGCCCACATTAGGCAATCTCTGCAATTCAAAATCGAGCTTCTCTGAAGAGGAGGACACAGTCACGATGTATTTTAGAGAACAAATCTTCAGCTCTCCCTAAAGAACCGGAAGGAAGGAGATGAGGAACATCTCATAATCTCTGCCTTGTGTAAAATCAGATTGGTCGGGGTGTTCTCTCATCCACTAAATCATAAGTTCTCCACAGCAGGGGGGGTTCTTATAGATAGCTTATACC
This sequence comes from Ursus americanus, assembly GCF_024610735.1. Taxonomy (NCBI): domain Eukaryota; kingdom Metazoa; phylum Chordata; class Mammalia; order Carnivora; family Ursidae; genus Ursus; species Ursus americanus. The sequence continues at coordinate 79,184,960 of NC_142132.1, forward strand.
CTCCTTACATTCTGAGAACGAAGTAGGTGTTCAGTAAACACTCATTTTCTGTTCAACGGATTGCAAAATATTTTGTTGAGATTATATTAATGCCAGAATAAAATATCTCTACCACGTTCAAAAAAAAAATCAAGCTTCTCTCTAAAAAATGGGCTTGACTTCTTTATCTTTGAAGCAGTGTTAAGAGTAAAACCTCCCTAGGGGCGCCTGGGTGGCACAGCGGTTGAGCGTCTGCGTTCGGCTCAGGGCGTGATCCTGGCGTTATGGGATCAAGCCCCACATCAGGCTCTTCCGCTGTGGGCCTGCTTCTTCCTCTCCCACTCCCCCTGCTTGTGGTCCCTCTCTCGCTGGCTGTCTCTATCTCTGTTGAATAAATAAAATCTTAAAAAAAAAAAAGAGTAAAACCTCCCTCATTCATCACATGGAACTGCTTTCCATTTTTGTTTGCCATTGAGGGTCTGTGTTTTTTGTGTTTTTTTTGCTATATTTTCACAATTTCAAATAATGCATGTCAGGTTTTTATCTTTCACTCTTTTGTGGAATATGGAAAATCGGATGAAGTTTTAAGTTGAAAGCAGTGACCGAGGCCTTAAAAAATACAGTCTGGGCAGGAATGTTAAGAGTTTGCCTGTTACTATGACTTTAAATCATGTCGAAGAGAAAGTTGAGAGGAAGCAATCATAGATCTAAAGTGCATGAAATAGGGGCGCCTGGGGGGCTCAGTCAGTGAAACATCTGCTTCAGCTCAGGTCATGATCCGGGATCCTGGGATTGAGTCCCGTAGTGGGCTCTCTGCTCAGCAGGGAATCTGCTTCTCCTTCTGCCCCTCCCCTGCTCATGCTCTCTCACTCTCAAATACATAAATACAATCTTAAAAAAAAAATAAAACACACGACTTAATAAGACAGTTGGTGCTCCCCACCCTTGCTGAAAGAAGAGAATATTGAAGTCTATAACGTCCAGATAGGCACGGGCAAGCCTGATTCTGAAAATTCAAATTTCAGACTGTCAAGGGTAAGACAATGATCTATTTGAGGCAGGTTTGTTCAAACAGTTTTACACACTAAAAAAACCCCGTGGCACAGCATTAAGCCACTTACTTGCTATATGCCCACTTACCCTCTTTTCATTTCAGGGTTTTTGTTTTGTTTCATTTTCTGTAAAGTCAGAATCTTAGGACCTATCCCACAGGTCCGTGGTCTGGATTATGTAACGTCACGCCCGTGATGTGCTCGGCACAATTTCTGCAGCAAGCATCATCGGTGGGGCTTCAGCACTGTGAGTTATGAGAACAGAAGCAACACACCGAATCTAGACAAAAGAAAAGGTCCCGAGCTGTTGCCCAAATGATAGGTGTGCGGTACTGTTTCTTAAGTACTTCATTTTTTCCACTGCTCTCTGCCCCGAGCGTCCTGGATGATGAAGCAAAACGCAAGGGAAGGGGGAGTCCCAAAATGCTGTGAGCATTTTAAAGTCCAGTGAGTGCTTCCAGATATTTTTATATGCATGAGCTGGGAGAGCTGCCTGCAGAATCTTTGCAGCAAATACTCTGCCATCCCTTTCTACAGTAAGGAGACTGTCGTCTGTTTCCACCTCACACGAGCTGGAACAACTGGAAAGAGGACACGGAGGGACTGCCTCTGAACATTCGGTTTAACCCGCCAGGGGGGACTTTAGAGCCTCCTCACACAGGGGACGACCCAGGAGTTCAAACCCTTAAATTTTGTCACCATGGAGCACCGGGTTGGCTCAGTCGGTAGAGCGTGCAACTCTCCACCTCGGGGGCTGTGAGTTCGAACTCCACGTTGGGTGGAGAGATTACTTCAAAATAAAATCTTTAAAAAAAAAAATCCCATCACCCATCTCGCCCCAGGGAGTGTTATTTCGGTTCTCAGGTAATAGATTCAGGGAGGCTTGCTCCCAACAAGGGGTGTCAACCCCACCCCCATTCCGTTAGGTACCAAATCTCCCTAAAAACAGAGAAAGCTACTGGGTCGACCTGAAGCACAAGAATTGGGGTTCTGAGCTGGCTTATGGGTGGCAGGCTTCCAAGGAGAGTGAATGCTAGCCTCGGGCTGAGAATCTGAAGGTTACACTGACCCCACTGACCATTTGTTCTTGGCGGGGGGGACTTGTAAAATTACTGAGGGCAGTGATGGTGCCCTGCCAGGTTTCTCCCATTTACATCAGCCACCCACTCCAAGAAGAACAGTAAAAAAGGAAATTTAAGACCCAAAATGAAACTGTTCTTGAATGACAATGAGAGAACAACCTGGCTGCTTGTTTTTATTGGAATCAGACAAAAATTTTCCAGAATTTAGATTAAAATTTGAATCGCCACAACCCGAAACAATGAGTTTGAAGGGAAAGCTCCCTCCACCCCTCCAAATTAAAGGGTATTTTTAGAAGCCTAAGTCCAAAAATACAAACAGCCAACCAGAGTTTAAACGTGACTCAGGTTTGGAACTCAAGCACGGGAAAGAGCCACAAATATGTTAATAGGATTCAGAGGGTCGAGTCAGTATAATCAGTATTCTTTGGTCACTGGGTAGGTAGTAATAATGTTATCTTTCTTCTTCTCTTTATTCAGTTTAACAAGCACAGCACTTTGCTCTTGGCATATTAAATGTAAGTTCACAGTAAGTCGACAACTATTTGTGTACGCTGGGAGATCAGTGGCTTTAGTCAAAAGGTAAGTACTTGAAGCTGACCATCCTAACGGCCGGTGGTCCCGGACAACTTAATCTCTCGGACCTCACCTTCGTACATCAATTAAAAGGGAGCAATACTACTTACCTTATAAGGCTGTCACAAGGATTAAATTGGTGAGGACACATAAAAATCTTTCTTCAGACATCAAGTGCTACACCAATGTAATATGTCCCCAGATAACATTCTTGTTCTGACCTCTATGCCGTAGCAAGAGCCGCTTTAGAAAGGGATGGCAGAGTTAGCTTCTCTCAAAGCACTAAGATTGATTATTATATCAACACCCCAGGAATGGGGCAGACTATTCCTGGATATAGGTACAGCCGTTTTTACATGTTTTTTTTTTTAATTGTGGTAAAATATAATCTAAAATTTACTTTTTGTTAAGATTTTATTTATTTATTTGACAGAGGGAGACAGCCAGCAAGAGAGGGAACACAAGTAGGGGGAGTGGGAGAGGAAGAAGCGCCTAGCAAAGGAGCCCGATGTGGGGCTCGATCCCAGAACGCCGGGATCATGCCCTGAGCCGAAGGCAGACGCTTAACGACTGAGCCACCCAGGCGCCCCTAAAATTTACCATTTTAACCTGTTTTAAGTTTCCCATTAAGCACACCCACACTGTCCTACAACCATCACCATCATCCGTATCCAGAGCTTTTTAATCTCTGCACATAGACTCTATACCCTTGAAACACCGACCCCTTCCATCCCCGTTCCCCCAGCCCATCGACCACCATTCTATTTTCCTGATTCTCTCTACCTTAGGTGCCTCATAGAAATGGACTAATACGATATTTGTCCTTATGGCTGGTTTATCTTATTTGGCATGGTTTTAAGGTTCATCCATGTTGTAGCAGGTGTCTGAATCCCCTTCCTCTTTAAGACCACATAATGCTCCAGTGTATGGATGGACCACGTTTTGTGTATGCATTCCTCTGTCCATCCATTTATGCATTCTTCTACCTTCTGGCTATTGTGAATAATGCTGCTATGAACATGGTGCACACATCTATTTGAGGCCCTCCTTTCACTTCTTTTGGGTGTACGCCCAGAAGTGGAATGGCTGGACCATATGGTAATGCTATCTTTAAATGTTTGAGGAATCACCGTATCAATTTCCCACAGTGGCTGCACCATTTCTTCGCTCCCACCAGCAAGGTACCCAGGGTCTAATTTCTCTGCATCCTCATCAACACTTGTTAATTTATTTTATTTGTTATAATAGCCATTAGTCTACAGCTTTGAGTGGGGTCGAGGTGCTAAGAGCTGATAACAACAGCAGGAGCCCCCGTGTGAGCAGTGGGGCAGCATTCCCATCTACAGCTGATAGAACATGAGCTCGAGAAGGCTCTTGAGTGAAATAATTACAGAACCGTCCCCTGTCCTCCAAACAGAAACTGAAACTCGTCTTAAAATAAGGACATTAGCTGCCTCAGATCCATGGTCACATCAGTCATAAAAGGAACCACTAACAGGTCACACACGCTGAAAGACATGATGATACTTATAATAAAAAAAATTGTTTATAGATTTGATTTATTTATTTAGTGAGAGAAAGCGTGAGTGGTGGGGAGGGGCAGAGGCAGAGGGAGAGACAGTCTCCACCAGGCTCCACATCAGTGCAGAGCCTGACACTCGATCTCACGACCCGGAGGTCATGACCTGAGCTGAAATTAAGAGTTGGATGCTTCACCGACTGAGCCACCCAGGCGCCCCAATAAAATACACTTTTAAAACAAATCTTAATTCAATTGTGTTGAGTCAAAGAATGTGATCTGTATAAGAATTTAAGATCTCTGGAATAGCTTCATACATAGTCAGTTTTCCTTAAGTGTTACCTGTGGGCTTGAGTAGCACGTTTTAGTGGTTGAATTAAATTTTAATGAGTCCAGTAGGACAATTTTTATCAATCGTGTGGCTCTAATCAACTAAATTCTTATGAATTGTCTGCTTCATCAATTACTGAGAGGTATATTAAAACTCTGTCCTGAACATGGTAAAATTTCCAATTTCTCCTTTTAGTCCCGACAATGTTTGTTTTATATTGAAGCTATGTTATCAGTTTCCAGCAATTTCCTGATACCTTTTAACAATATGTTGTGAACATCTTTTTAGAAATGCCTTGAGGTTTATTTTCTGTTTTTTATTTGTTCTGTTTTTCCAACATTTCTTTGTTTCTTTTTAAAATTTAAAAAAAATTGCCTTCTTTTTGTTTAAACCACTTTTCCCCATTATTTCATTTTTCTTCTTTACTAGTTTGGAAGGTTATATACTTGGTTTCTGTTTTTAGGGATTAACCACAGACTTAAGCATCCAAATTAAAGTCAAAAGTTAATATGTTTAACCTTCTCCAGAATAATATAAGAAAGTTTGAGCACTTTAATTCTGATTTTATGGGCTCTTTTTGGTCTAGGTTTCATGTATTCAGCTTTGTTTTAATACACTCAACGTTTGTTTGTATTTATCTATCCACGGCTTCCTTCATGGATCTCACAGCTTGTCTCCAGGGTCATTTTCTTTTGCCCAAAGTGTCTCATGTTGAAGTTCCTTAATGAGGTTCTGTTGAAGGCTTTTGTTTTTCTACAGCTGTCTTTATTTCACTGTCCTTTGCGAAAAATAGTTTTCTTTGGCATGTAAGAATAGGTTGAAAATACTTGCTCTCAGCACTTTATAAAGACACTGTTCATATAGGTTAGCTCTTAACTAATGCTGTTAAGACGTCAACTCCATTGCATTGCAGGTCCTCTGCCAGTAATTTTCCTTTTCTGTCTGGGTGTTTCTATTGTTTTCTCTTTGCCTTTGGGGTTCTGCAGTTTTACTTGGCTATCTTGAGGTGTGAGTTTCTTTTTGCTTCCCTTCTTTGACTTCCTTGGGTTTTCTCCATCTGAAGACTCATGTTTGTCATGAATTTTGGGAACAGTTCTCCCTGTTCTTTCCATTCTATCTTCGTGGAACTCGGATCAGAGATACGGCAGACGCCCTGATTCTATCTTCATGTGTCTTGGTCTCTTTTTAAGATTTTCCATTGCTATCTCTCCATGCTAGATTCTATGTGATTTCTTCTGATTTATCCTTCAGTTTACTGTTATCCCTTCATCTGTGTTTATTCTGATGTTCAATTTGTCCCCTGAATTTCAAATTTAAATTATTTTATTCTTTATCTGTAAAAGTTCTCTTTTTCAGATTGTTTCTTTCTCTTTTGTTTCTGTAAACATAGTCAACGTATTATACTGTGTGTGTGATCATTCCCGAATCTGCAGTCTTTATGAGTTTGATTCCCCTTTTTGTTGCTCGGGATGGCTACTGCCACACGCTCATGATGGTATTTTCCTTATGTGTTTTGTGATTTCTTTTTTTTTCCTATTGTGAGCCTAAAGTTCCTAGCAACTTTGAGAAATTCTCCGAGGCCTAAGCTTAAAGAGGGTTCCTTTGGAGATTCACTTTCCCTTCTGCCAGATGCCTTGGGGGCAATACTACCCATGACTACTTTAACTGGCAGAATGAATTCTGGCATCAAATCTGCCTGAGGGTGGATATATGGTTTGGCATCTCAGGAGAGAATTTCATTTCTTTTTTTGTTTTATCCACCCCACTCAAGGACAGACGAGCATCCCCACTGCCTTCTTCTGCCAGATAGGCTATATCAGATACAAAGAAGTTCTTTATTTTACCTTATTTTTTTAGAGCGAGAGTGTGCGAGAGCGAGCACCAGCAGGGGGAGGGGCAGAGGGAGACTGAGAGAGAGAATCTCGAGCAGGTGCAGAGCGTGACCCAGGCTCTATCTCATGACCTGGGTCAGAAATCAAGAGTTGGACGCTTAACTCACTGAGCCACCCAGGCGCCCCCCCCCATGCTGATAAACTTTTAAATCATGAAGAAACAGAGCGATTTTTCTTGGGAAACAAAAGTTATAAAAATTATTTCGACATGAAGGAAATCCGTATAAACCAAAATATATAAAAGAAATTGAAGATAGAGTCAAATTAATTTTTAAAAATGACTTCAAGATCTGGTTGCTTTACTTGAGGTTTGTTTAAAATTATCAAGCTAGTATAATGTTTATTAAAGACATACACATCATATTTACACATATAAATATATACACAAAACTGCAAGCTATTTTTCTATTAATATTAATAGGTACATTTTTCATATTAGTAGGCATAATTAAGAAAAACATGATCATCTCAATATATATTTAAAAAGGCATTAATTAACATTTAATATCAATTCATTGGGAAAAAGATACAACATGAGAAAAATTACTTTCTCAAAATAGAATATCTTTCTTAAGCTGATGATCTGTATCATACTTTACAATGAAACGATATAGATATTTGTCAGAGTAAAATCAGCATAAACCAAGGGTGCTTAGAAAGACTGGTGGTATATAACATTGCTCTGGTCAGTGCTTCAAGATAAAAAATATAAATAAAATGTATAATACTAGAAAGAAAAAAATCATATAATTGAAAACAACAGTGACCCAACATGAAAGCCTTCAAATAAATTTAAAGATTTTGATATTAAATCGATTTCCCTATATACTAGCAATAATTAGTAAGAAAAAAAACTTAATTAATTCCACAAGAATATTTTAGAATTTGAAAAAAAATGACCCTAAAGGGAAAAATAATGCAATGAGAATATTCCCTTTTTTTCTTTGAGAAATCAGTGAGTCAAGACTTGTTTTGCCATATATTTAAATACCCTCTAAAGCCACAGCAATTAAAAATGCCCAATACTGATGGATAATAATAGTCAATGAATCAAAATAGATATCTCGGGAAACAAATCCTAAAACAGATTAAGTATTTAGTGGATAACAAACTTAAAACAATGGAGAAAGATGCATCTCTTATATCGTGCTAGCAAACCGGATATATAGAGCAATTACCTTAGGATATTCCCCTCCCACTTCTGATCCAAATTTGTGACCATTTCTGCTTTCCTAGCTACCTAACCATCTGAGGAACGAGCGTTCCTCAGCCACACAGCAAGGTCAAACTCCCAGGGACCCATTTATTCACGTACGAAGACCTTAGAGACCTTTTCTAGCTGATAAACTTCCCCTTTTAGGCAGGATCTATCAAGGGACGGAGGTGTGGTCACGGAAGGACAGAAGCGTCAGGCCAGCTGAGGTCCCACCTCCTACAGGGAAGTAAGCAGAGGCGCACACCGTAGCTGCAGGCCAAGGGCATCGGGGCGCGGGGAAGAACCTTTCTTTAGGTCCTGATGCACAGTGCGCGTGCGGGTGTCTAGGGCGGTGGTTGGTTCTTCGGGAAGGGAAGGACGCACATGGGGATGTGCTCAGAAGCCCGGGGATGACACACCAGCTGACCCACTGGCGAGCTTACCTGCTAACTGGTGTGGCGTTGACACGAGGCTGTGAAGTTCAGCAGACAGACAGAACCACGTGAGCAGGGGACTAGACAAGGAACCCACGTGGCAGCGGGCGACTCTCCTCCCTCCTTCCTCCTGGCAGTAGAAACTGGTGGCAACTCTCCTTCTCCCCCCTTCAAGCAGAACTGGCCCAACAACCCTTGCCCCGCAGCCATAAATGCTCTGATGACAAGGTAGCCTTTTCCTACTGAGCCAGGCCCAGCGGCAAATGCCATGGACAGTAAGCCGGTAAGCTGACCACGTCCCCAAGTCCAACAAAGCAGTCCTGCTCCAGCTCACCCTGATGAGGAAAGAAGACTGGCAGGGAAAGGGAAGGACCCAAGGGTGGGGAGGGGAGGGAGGCTGAGATGGGAGGATCCGCCCTTCTGAGGTCTTCTCCCCTTCCCCATCTTCCTGGCAGAGCCAGCCCAAACAGGCACGGAGCACTCTGCCACCCACTTTCTAGCTCCTTGACGGGGGTCTGGGGCTCTGCCAGCCTACTGCCCACTGCCCCCATTCAGGCACGAGGCTGCACTATCCCAAGGGACCACCTGCTGGTTTCATTTGCTCTTTTCTAAGCCCAACCTGTTTCTGATGGGTAGGTGACAGAGGTCCCAGTTCTCCTAGCGCCCTACCCATGTCACAGGCCATTTCATCACTTCCTCCTGGGGAGCCCGGCTCGTGGGCACCTTCATTATCTCCAAGTGTAACCGCAGCAGTGACTGTGTTAAGTATTTGTATTCAGTTGACACGGTTTTTTGGTTTTAGCTGAAGAGGAAGGTTCTGGAAGTAGAGATGGCTGAAATGACAGTGGGCCAGGCACAGAGGAAAGATGGGTTTACTCACAGTCCTCCCTCTATTGATTTCATTTTTATCCTATCATCTTTGAAGACGAATAGTTGTTTTATTTTCTCCTTTACTCTTTCCCTGGAAGACGGGACCGGATTAATGGATAATAGCAATTGCTTTAAATATCCAAGGAAAAACATCTAAGAGGTCTGAATGAACAGCCTCATTTGGGAGACATAAATGGCAGGAAATAGAACTCAAGTATAATAGTGGGTTTTTTCTCCCATGCCTGTTGAAGGTAGTACTTCACTCTTCCTAGGAAACTATGATCGATCATCTAAGATTTACAAAAAATTCTGGAGTGCTATGTCCCCTCCTAAGAAACAAGGTAAGTTTTATTTCGTATGAATGAATCAGATCCCCTGCTCCATCCTGATGGCACAGTTTCTGAAGGACATCAATTAAACTTTGCATCTTGACTCAGAAATTCTTTCTCCCAGTGCCTGGCTGTATGACTTTAAGCTGGTCATAGTGTCCCTGTGATTCCTTAGGTCACTGTTGCCTCGGGATGACTCATGTGACATATTCATAGTTATTAGGCAAAGTAACAACAATGAAATTCTCTGGTCAAACATATTTTTAAAATGCCTGTTTTAAACAACATTAAATAAGACTCCTTGGAGTCCCAAATATGATTACGCCCAGTGTGATCCTTTAAAGGAAAAATAGTAGGAAATTATTTTTGGCGGCTTAAAACTACTTTTATTTAAATTTTTTAAAAAACTGTAAAAAAACCAAAAAGGGTACTCAAACACTGTGAAAAGGTATAAAGTGAAAGATAAGTACAAGTACTGCTTCTCCTTTAGCCTGGCAGTCCCACTCCCCAGGGTAATGGCTGTCAATAGTTTCCCGTGTATCCTTCCAGAATTTTCTACACATGAGCCTGCATATCTGCTCCCCTCTTCAAAATGGAAATATACTCTTATTACACCTATTGTTCTTGAACTGGCTTTTGTTCACTTAACATATCTTGGATAGCTTTTTACCAGTTCATGTGGACCTACTTAACTTAATAGTATGGAATTACCATGGCTTATTATTGGTCATCCTTAGCTGGACATTTCTTTTCCTCCTTTCCAGTTTCTGTGACAAGCAATGAAATGCTGTAGTGAGCACACTTTTTCACGTACGTCTGTTGCACTGATGTGAGAGCATCTCTAGGATAAATTGCTAGAAACAGGATTGCGGAGTCAAAGAGTAAGCACATTTAAAACTAGTTCAGAAACAGCTACAGGGTCCTCCCAAAGGACACTCCCCCCAGTAGCATATGAGAGGCCTCCTGTTTCCATACTCTTACCAACACTGAGTAAATTTTGCTAATCTGTTAGATTACAATGTATCTTATTTATCTGTAGTGTTCAGTTAATTACATGTGAACATGGTATTTTTATACATAAACCCGATTTGTATATTCTTTTCCAGTGATGTGCCTGGGTCTTGCCCTTCTGGTAACCATAGGGCCAACCTCAGGATCCCTGCACGGACGAAGTCCCTGTGAAGTGGTAAATTCAGAGGCTGGTGTGCAGTCAATGCTCCTCGAGTGGCATTTGGAAAACCCGTGGAGGCTGACTCGCTCCACCTCAGAGGGCTCGAGGCCCTGAGCTTCCGTCAAGCGGTTGCTCGGGCCTCACGTCTCACTGACGGGAAACCTAAATCTCAGAGAATGATGCATCATGGGAGGAATCAGAGTATTAGTGACACTATATTTGAATTGTCTATTTACTTGCTTGTCTTCCCTCTAGACTGAGAGCTACTTGAACTTACGGCTCCCCCCTCAGGATCGGGCACAGGGTGAGCAATCCATATTTGTTGAGTACGTGGACGAACAGATGAACAGAGTCACAGTTAGGGTCTGTCTGTCCGCACTCAGGGGCATGGAGGGGGAGGGGCAAGGTTTACTGTCTGTTGAACAAACAGGATGGGGTCAGCTCTATGGGACAAAGCAACAGCACATTTAGAATCTGACGGCCCTGAATGCTCACAGCTGAACAGTGACAGCCCTGGTTCCATATGTGACCTGAAGAAACTTTTCCAGCAGGGACTTAGAAATACTAGCTTTAGAAACGACTAACACACCTCTGGGTTTCTTCTCTTCTTTTGCTCTTTGCCTTGTTTCTTCCAGGCCCCTGGGTGCGCATTTGCCCTGAGTGTCTTTGGGAAACGATGTCTATGGATGCAAGCATTTGCCTTTATTTAAATAAAGGGCAGAGGGAAATTTTAAAACCGAAGTATATGTATGTTTGTAATCCTTGTTATCCCAGGCTACATATGTTTGGATTTCTCATGTTTAGCAAGACACACAGACATCCTCTAAACAATCCCATGTAAGATGACCATACTGATAGGCGTTTAGTTCAATATAAACAAGGATGTAAAACCCCACACGATGAGCTGAACATAAAATGAGAATTCCCCTCAAGTTCTTACTTCCAATTTTAGAAGATGTTTCCCCAGAGCTCTGGTATAAGTAAACGTATACAAATTCAGGAAATAGCCTCCCAGTAAACAATGGAAAATTGTTCACAGAAGAGTGTGTTCTGCCTTCTCCAGCCAGCTGAGAAAGTAAATGATAACATTTGCCAGTAATCCAAGCTACTTGAAAAATAAACAGTGTATTGCTTATTTCCACCCTACCTGTGAGTGCTGGAGATAAGGTGCCTTGAGATGTGGTCAGGAGGGTGGGTACAGGGGCTGGGCTGGACCACTACCTATTAGAGGAGCATCCCCAAGTCTTGAGAGCTGAGAGGAGATGTGAGAAGGCAAATTCGAGGCAAATCTTCACAAAGTCAACAAGGCTTCCTAATACACAAGGTGATCAGTGGAAAGGGCTGACTTATACAGGGGTGAGGGATGGCCCCAGGGCTGGGTGTGCAGGGAGTACTCCTAGACCTAGGAGTAGGAAGAAAAAATACACATTGCCTCCACAAATTCATTTTACTATTTCTTTTCCTCTTGGACTGGCTTTGGGTCTTATAAAGGGGCTCAAACCAGTTCATAAATGGTGGAAGCCTTCTACCTGGCATTCTACTTTATAGACTCAAGAAGCCAAAACCTTAACAGGGAAGGCATGGTAGAAGATAGTCAAATACTGACCTCCAGGCTAGTTAGGAGGGTCGTGTGTGGTGAACACCACTGCTCACCATCTCCTGGCTGTGCTGTGGTAACAGTACCCACATTTTGATGTATGGAATTATACCTCCCCCACTTTGAGCCCTGACAAAGGTGGCCTAGGCTGAACAGATCAGTTAATCCATTCCCCCGGTCACAGTGATTGGTTCAGCAGTGGGTACAGAAGCCAGGCCAACGGCCAATGAGATTCACTTCCACGAATACTGTTGAGCTTTTGGAAAATGGGCTCTTTTTTTGTAACTTGGCACTGAGATGCTCGGTACTCCCTGGTAGTTCACCACAAATGAATGTAAGTCAGCAGAAGGTAGAGTCCAGAAATGGACAGAAGCTAAGTGTTTATGATGTTGGTTCAATTAATCCAGGCAGCTTTACTATCTTTATGTAAGATCCTGCAGCTTTACTCCTAGATTTTTTACAACAATACCAATAATTCCCCCTCCTCGTTTTCTTTTTTGCACGAGCCATCTGAGTTGGGTTTTCTGTCACCTGCAATCTAAACAATCTTAAATGTGCGAAGTATCTAGAACTATGTCTAGCACGTGTGTGCTTATTCCTACAAATAGCTGTTTCCTTTCCTGTTCCTCTCCTGTCTGCTTGCCGGCCTTGAACCTTTCTCTATATCTCCAGCATATAAAGGGTAGATTATATAGCAGTTTCTTCAAAAAGCGTGGTCAAGTAATTATGCGGAAAACTCTTCCTAGGCCTACTCCATACTTTTGAGATCCCTTTCAGCTTTAATTTTCTATGCGTCTATAAAAATGGAGGTCTGGTTGGCAGTGACAGTGAGAAGGAAAGCACATCATTTCCCTGGCCTCTCCCTGCTGTCGCCAAGGTACAAATTTCTGGTCCTCAGAGACTAAACCTAGGAATCCACAGGACCAAAGCGATGAAATCATTTTCCTTCATCTGAGCTTTCTCAACCCTCGAGTTTGCTCTAGACTTTAGGACCTTAACCTCCGCCCACGTTTGAGCTTAAACACGGCGAGCTAGTTTGTAGCACGGCGAGGAAAGGCACCACACTGTTGAAGGACATCTTGGTCTAGTTACAGCTCTGCTAGAACACCTACAGTAGCTCACTCACCACGGATACTGGATTCACGCACTGAAATGGAGAAATGACTCTCAGGGGTCACCGCTCTGCGCGAAATCACGTGTGACTAACAATAGTTAAGTGAATATACCCAGAATTGAGACTATGTTGCTTTGTGAAGACATTAAGATGGATTCAAGTTGATTCTGAAAATAACATTACTCTTGCCTACATGTATGTCGATGGAGGTGATCTTGAAAGAACACCAGGCCTCTCAGGATTCCTGATAACTTAAGTTACCCCATGAGGTGCGCTGCACATGTGAATGTCATTTGTCATGTGAGCGACGCTAGGACAACTAGATTTCCAAGTTCTTGCACGGCCGGAGTTCTCGATGGCAGCCAGTGGTGGCGGTGCTGGGAGTGGACTGGTAGGGCTGGAGGCACACACGTGCCCTTGAGGGTCTGGAGAACCCAACCCTGGGAAGGGGAGGAGGGGAGGAGCAAGCAAAATCTCAAATAACACATTTGGTGTTATAATTTCATCTTTAGGAAATAAATTTTAAAAGCCACTGTTATTTTCAATATGACAGAAAGTATAGGTTGGGGAAGAATATAAAAAAGAAGAGTCTTGTTTCTAGGTATGGATGAATCCCGATGTGTTGACGGGTGTGGGTGGTGCAGCCAGAGAAGTCTCCGTGGGGCGTTTTCATTAGGCTCTCCAGGATAGAGATGCTTACTTTTACCAAAAAAAGTATGACTTAGAGACAAAGCTCAGGCCGAAGTTGTAGTTTTACTTAGTTTAAAGCTTAGAGCTTTGGCTACCTCATCTATAAAGTGGGGATAGTATTTATCTCACGGAGTTTTTGTAAAGATGAGATGTGATGAAACATGGAAAGCACTTAGTGCAGCTTGATAAAGATTACGGGGATGGAGTTTTCAAAGGTCGAACAACATCATTCTGGTTTTCATTTTATTTCTTTGTACTTTTCAAACTCCTGACACAGTTGTTCTAAATTCAGGCTATAGAAAACTTCCTTTTGCTTGTTTTTTTTTTTTAAATAGAAACAAGTTGTAATAGAGGAAAAACATACGTTATTTGTAATTTAAGACCTAATTAGCACACACCCAAGCTGCTATGTATGCATACACTGACACAGCAAGAAGGAAGGGGGGGACCCATGGTCTCCCCAAACCAGATACATGTTGTGTACGTCGGAACTCAAAACTCACATGTATTTCTACATCAGGCGGGTCTGAAGTAACATTCCCCCTACTCCCCATTCTCAGGATTTGAAACTTTGACTTTTCCAATCACATTTACTACTGAATTGAAAATCCTGATTATCTTTCAAATAATTCTGACCTTTTCAGAGGAAAAAATTTCTTGAAGATTTCCATTGTGGTAAACCAAGGAGGCAAGATTTCCGGAATCCATGGCAAAGATAAATCCTTGCAGATCAATAGAATCCCTGTTACAGGGCTGTCGGGAGGTTCTGTGCAAGGGAAGTTTGCCACTTGGCCAACAACTCCTGTTTGAGTCCAGCGCTCTCCATCATTCCTTAGGTTCCTGCGCTTATTTGCGCGTGTGAGAAGCAGATCTGGTTTTGTGCCAGAGACCGATGTCTCCAGAGAAGTTCCTTCAGGCAAGCTATGTAAATAAGAGGATAAACCTCAGGAGGCTGATTTCAAATTATAGAATTGTTTCTACCTTCTCTGAGGGAGCACAGATATGTTTATTATTGTCCCTTTAAAACAAGGTACATTTTTATATTCCTGTCAGTGTCACTCAAAGATTACCAAAGACCTAACTGGGATTACTGGCCAGATGAAATCACAGTGTCTCACGGAGCTAAGGATACTTCAATTCCACAAACATTACATAGACTTCAAAATATATATCCTCCAAAATTTTGAACAATAAAACAAGGAAAAAAAAGAGAATATCAGATTAAACACTGTTGAAATTTTACTTACAAGGAATTCTAAATGTTAGAATATATTTTATTGGGGTGCCTGGGTGACTCAGTTGGTTAAGTGTGTGCCTTTGGCTCAGGTCATGATCCTGGAGTTCCAGGGTCGAGTCCCGTGTCAGGCTCCCTGCTCAGCAGGGAGTCTGTTTCTTCCTCTGCCCTCAACCCTGATCATGCTCTCTTTCTCTCTCTCTCAAATTAAAAAAAAAATGTTTTAATATTCCCTGTTGAATGCAAGCCTTAGAACTGTCTCATTCACTGAATACCTAGAACAATGTCTGGCCCAGAGCTGGAAGGCAGTAAATATTGATTGAATATTGATGAATAACCTATGTAGACATAAATAATTTGGGGAGCAAAGAGAAAATACATATATTTCTTTCCTTGTAAAAATCATTCTCCTACAGTCAATTTTTGGACTTGACCTTTTCCTTTTAAAAAGAAATGTGCCATAGGGGCACCTGAGTGGCTCAGTCAGTTGAGTAGCCAACTCTCGATTTCAGCTCAGGTCATGATCTCAGGGTCCTGGGATCGAGCCCTGGTTGAGCTCTGTGCTCAGTGAGGAGTCTGCTTGAGGATTCTCTCTCTCTCTCCCTCTGCCCTTCTCCCTGCTCGCACTCTCAATCTCTCTCTAAAATAAATAAATAAATCTTTAAAAATATATATATTAAGAAGAAATGTGTCACAGAATTACTTTAAAATGACCCAAACTTACAAAGTCTATAGAAAAATCATGATCATAACATGAAATTATGACAAAATGAGCACGTTCCTCTACTAAACATTAAAAGTCTTTGCAGTAAAGTATCTGAGGGAGACGGGAGAGTAAGACATTAATAATTACCACCAAGCGAGATACCACCACAAACGAGGTAAATTAACATGTGTGAAAAGCTTTTTTGAATCAGTAAACTGTAGCATCGGTAGTATACCAATCTATGGGCTTTACAGAAACGTCACGTAGCCAACTTTATTTCATAGTAGGAAATGTATCTGATCTACCTTTATGTTGCCTGGCGGAGCGAGTTCGCGCTCAGCACAGAGTCTGTGTGCTCCCGGACAGTTCCTAATCCACTTGGCAGGTAAGCTGCAGCCAGGTAACGCGTTTTGGTCGGTGGGCTATGAGGGCCAGTGAAGTGTGTCCCACCTAGTCCACAGCTGTTAAAAGCCACGTGCCTCCTCCATGTCCTTCTTCCCTCCACGCTGGCCGTTGGGGTTCGTGGTCCAGACGGCAGAGCTACAAGACGGAGTAGAGCCGTCTGACCTCCGTACGGCTTTTTGTCAGCCACAGCGTGTCGAGCACAGGGCCTCTGGAGCAGTAGGACTTGGAACAGGACTTGGGGGCCTGTTAATCACCCTGACTCGTGCCCAGTGCCGATTTCAAGTGCAGAACTTTTAAAACAAAATACCTTGGAAATGAAGGGACTTAAAGCATCTCATATTTCAGATCTGAGCCCAGATTGTTATCTTTTGTTTTCTTTCATGTTTTGATTAGATCTCATTAATTCATTCTTAATTTACCAAATATTTAATTGAGAAATGACTGTGCGTTAAGCCAAGTGCCAGGTGCCAGAGATACAAAGATGAGCAAAGCAAATCCAGACTTTGCATTCGAGGACCTCCCAACTTGAAGGAGAACTAGACGTTAAACAAATGCAATGCATAGTTCCTGACAATTAAAATAGAGGGAGCTGTAGAAGGACAATAGGAAAACCGAATGAAATGTGGGGGTGACATTTACACTGAGATGTCCACGCAGAGAGAACAGAATGGACAGTGGTCCTGAGTGGGCATCACCATAGCGGGAATCAGAGGTGTGTCAGGAGGGCTAAGTGAGCTAAGGGAGCGAGGAGCTAGTGAAATCGGCATGCACTGGGTCAGGGGTTGGCCAGTGAAGGTCCTTGGGCCAGTCACTTGTGTTGGTAAATAAAGTTTTATTGGAACACAGCTATGTCCAATCCTTTATATAATGTCTTTAGCTTTCGTTATGTCAGTAGAGCTGAGTAGTTGTAGCAGAGACTGTACAGTATTCACTCTCTGGCCTTTACAGAAAAAGTTTGTGACCCCTGTACTAGATCATTCAGGACCTTGCAGGTCACGATGAGGGTCTGAGGTTGAATCCTGTGTGCACCGGGAAAGCAGCAGAGGGCTCTGAACGGGAAAGGGAGTGGTGTGAACAGACGTGTGTTTTAAAGAAGACTGCTGGCTCTGTGAAGAATGAACTGGGAAGGGGCAACACAGAGAGGCCAGTTACAAGAAGGTAGTGTCCTTGTTGTGACAGTGAAGACGAGAAGGGAGTTCCGTGTCTGTTTTGGGAGCAACATCAGTATGATTTGGTCATCAATTGGATACTGGAGTGGAGGAGAGGAAGAAACCAAGGACAATTCCCGATTTTTGGCTAAGGAGCTAGGAAACTGGTGGCTCTGTTTTCCGAAACACAGAGGATTCGAGAAGGGCCAAGTTCTGAGTTTTGTAGGCAGGCAATCAAAAGCCAGTGCTGCACGTGTGAAGTGTGATTATAACATATATAGTTTTAAAAATAAAAAGGGAGTAAAGCTACGCCAGCAAGCATATTCTGAATTCTATTTGCTGCCCAGGGCTAGAATAATCTTTCCTCTATGTTTCTTGCATTAATTCTGTAAAAAAAATTCCATAAATTCCATAGATTCTGCCCATTTCAAGAAAGGGGCCATGTTTAGTGGGACAGCATACATTTCAGGATCTGTTTGGGAGAAATTTTTTCTTTGGCTAAGAGACCTCCCAAGTTTTATGAAAACATCTACTTATCCCGAGACACAAGATTTTCAGCCTGTTGCAGCTTCTATGGACACGGCCAAAAGGAAAAATGGAAGGATTTCAATAGTCCTTTATTGGGCCCCATGCAGGTCCTTAGAACAGAGGATCTGTCCTAACGGGCACTCGGAGCTCCAGGCCCGTGCCGGAGTTCTTCTTCGGTGTGAAAGCCCAGTTTTCTCCTAATGACAACCCCCACCCCCAAGACGCTCTCTGCTTTCCCACTACTCACCAGCAATAAGCACCCATCCCCATTATACATTGTTATTTTGGCCTACTCATCCTTGTGCCCTATATGAAATTTTGTGTGTTAAGTGGTATTATGATTGGACCCTTTTCCCAAATTGGGCAAGGTTTTCCTCTTGAACCAGCAGACTGGTCTGCCTCTAAGAGTATCACTTTATCATCATAGTTGGGAAACTGGGGTCCGCTTTAGATCTGTAACTGTTCAAAAGGATTCTGCGACTGGATGAAATAGATCTTTGGGCTTGAGGATTTGGCTTAAAGCTTTGCTCTAGTGGTGCATTAAAGGGAAATTTCAGTCCTGACGTTCTAAAATGTTGAATTTGTATAGCTGACACTAATCAGATGATGAAGACTGTATTTAGGACTGTGTCAAAATATTTCTGGCCCTTTTCATAGAGGAAATTTACTGGTTTATTGTGGACACTCTTATCTCCTTTACTAATAATACCAGTGGAATTATTCTTCCTGTTATATATATATTTTAAAGATTTTATTTATTTATTTGACAGAAAGAGACACAGCAAGAGAGGGAACACAAGCAGGGGGAGTGGGAGAGGAAGAAGCAGGCTCCCAGCGGAGCAGGGAGCCCCATGCGGGGCTCGATCCCAGGACCCTGGGATCACGCCCTGAGCCAAGGCAGACGCTTAACGACTGAGCCACCCAGGCGCCCTTCTTCCTGTTATATTTTGACAGAAAATAAAAAAAAAAAGAGATCGAATCTAGGTTTTGGCAAAAGTTCTTAAATAAAAGGGACTATCATCTTTATGATATTGTTAGCTACTCTTGAGAAACCATTATTATGAATATAGACAGTGGAAAAGGGAACAAACAGACATTTTATTTTTGATAAAACAGAGTGAATTAGGTTCAGTTGAGCTCAAGATTCTAAAATGCCCTTCCCGTCTCTATTAAATAATGTAAGGATATATAACATCACCAACAAAGATTTCACCAGGTACATGTATAACAGAAATCTATTTCAGCGAGGAAAACTATATTTTAAATTCAAGGATGCTTCATTCTTACAAACATGAATTTGGAATAATTTACTGAAGAATTCCCTTAGTCCCATAGATCAGTTATAAATATTAATGGAATTTCAATATATTCTTTTCAGATCCCAATGTTTAATATTCATTCCTATTAGGCAGGGGATTCAATGACCTGTCCTATACACACGGATTCTTCTCGTTATCTAAATGAGCACATATATGAAGTCTGTAGGGGCAAAGGTCGTTAAAACTGGCAGGCCCACATATGATCTTCCGAGGGCCTATCAAAGCCCACTCAGCTCACTCAATAACAAGAGAGTCACTGGTAATGAACCAAAGGGCTCTTTAGGCGAAACTGACTCAATCACGTCACATCTGGGCACAATGATGGATTGGTGCTTCTGGACAGAGTTAAAAATGCCAACTGATATAAAGTATTTATGAAACACAATGCAGCAATTTCCTGTGGTGGGACCCTGCAGTCTGACTTGCAAACCTGCTCTTGCGTTTGTCTCAGCCCTTTGATCTGCTGACGATTTAACTTTGGTGTCTTACTCTTCTCGGACATGCCAGAGTGCAAAGTTTTTTTGTGAATGATTCTTAGGCAAAAAGTCACCTGAGATTCCATAAAAGGACAGAAAACCTGCATCTCACTTAATCTCATTTAGTTTAACACCTAATTCAGGTGAAGAGATATTGTTCACGCACCCTAATAATGTGTGCTGTTATTTCTAACAAAAGATAATATAACTTAATTAAATGTGTACTGTTGGCAGTTTCCTTTTCCCATCTCTTTCTCAGAATCAAAGACGTTTATGTAACTGACAGACTGAGACTGTAAAATAATTTATATGTGACAGCAACTATAAAGACAGCATTTACTGCCCTACTGTGTGCCAGGCTTGGTACTAGGATTTTCCAACGTACCATGGCACTCAGCCCCTGAAACATTTCTGGGAGACATTATTAACCTTATACTTACAGTACAGGTGAGTGAAACTCAGGGAGATTACAAAACTTGTTCATGGTCAGAGCTCTAATGTTGAATCACCTGAAAAGGCTGCTATTCAACCATTTTTAATCCACAAAGATTAAAGTAATATAAATGGCTCAAGCTAACTGGAAGAGTTGAGTTATAATTCAGAGCTAGGTCTCTGTGAGTGCAAAGCCCACTGCATCATGCTGGATAGTACTGGTTGTTTTTGACCATCCATGAGAATAAAAACCAAGTCATGAATTATACAATAAAGAATTCATCACTCCCCGAGCTTGGGTTAATATGAACTCATCATTTACGGCAAGGTTCCTATGCAAGATAGCATTTCATTTTAATGCCATCAGGATACAAAACAGAGACATAATTGCTAAACTGTAGCAGGGAAATGACACATTTGCAGAGCTTATCACATATTTTCTAAGTTCAATATTTCAGCTGGAGCACAGTTGTTCTTTATCCAAGTATTAAAAAGAACTATCTTTCACAAAGAGAACAGTGGGATCCTTTGAAGCGTAACCTTGGAAATCAAGGTCTGTGTTACAGGGCATCATTCAAAACAGATGTATGCTCTCTAGAGACCACAGTAGAATTGTGGCTGAGAATACTTGTACCTCTTTGGGGAGAGGGCTCCATAAAATTTCCAGGTCTTACTGGCAATCCCTGTGGTACGGTCCTAGTCAACTAGCCCCGGTGTTCGAGGCATGGTACGAGGCTTCTGATCATTGTGAATGCCAAGAACTCACATGTGCTTTTCAAAGGCTTCCAGATTCAGAAATTACAAAGAGAGCTCATTCATTTTATATGATTCAAAGGGCAGTGCTAACAGATCCCTAGATTGTCTTAGGGATGAACAATCTGTTGACTAGCTATTACTTTTCCTTGGCTGCTAAGTGAGTGCCCAGCGCTGAAGGCTTAATTCTGTGTCAGTGAAGCATTAATTCTCAGGACCAGGGAAGGGCATCTCAGAGCCACACTGAGGATGATGGGAAAATTATTGAGCGCCAACTCCACACTCCCGTTATGCTGTAATGTTAGTGTCTATCTCATATTTTCAGTCTGGCTTCAGATAAGAGGGACCGGCTGATGAACAGCGTGCATGATGGATCGTGGCTTGTATCCTGCTACAGGGGAGAACTTCTAATTCTGGAGAAAGCAGCAGGCTCTGCAAACAGGGCCTATCAATTCTTCAGCCCACGAGACATTTAGATTGACTTTAGGCAGAATTCTTGACAGGGAGGAAAATGGTGAAATCTTTTCTGAGGGAGCTCTAGGCAAAGGAAAGGTCTCAACTCTTTGGGTTGATATCGTCATAGGCTCAGATAAAAATGGACCGGAATTAAGACCTGTCAAGCTCTCATTCAGCTCAGCAGTCTACACGGCCTCCCAGGACCCGAGGCTCACAAGCTGTTGGAGTGCTACACAGTTTTACAAGACTGTTCTCAACTTGCAGAGGCTTGGAGATGCCTCCAGGATGATGAAAACCACACACTTGTCTGGGAAGAAGAGCAGAGCCCGTCATTTTGAGCCTTGGCTTCCAACCCAGAGTGTTGACAGCTTCACTGCAGACCACAGTAAAGACTTAACTTCACAATCCTTCGAAATAGTTCAGTCCCCCAGATGGAGCCTTTTCCCAATTCCTCATTCTCCCAACGGGTTGACCAGGTCACAGGTATAATGGAAGCAGCAAGTTGGACTTGCTTTATTCGAGGTCCAGAGGATGCGGAGTTTTGTCTTGATTCAAATTACAGTTCTCAACACAGATGTGGGCTTGCCACACTCCAAGGTCCCGCTCAGAAAGCAACCTGAAGAAATCTCAAAGTTCCTATCTAATTTCATTCTAGATATTCCCCAAAGCGCCTGGACTATGTTGACTTTACTCAACAAGTCCCCAATAAAAAGCAAGCATGGATTTAAAGCAGTTGCTCAATCCAGAGCTGTGTTGGGTCGTAGGGAGTTGTGGGAGCGGTCACAGAGTAAATCATCCAGCAAAGAAGTTACAAATCCACGCAGTGATCCCTCAGGTCAAGCCAGAGCCTTCCATCATCCAGCTAGGTTTTCCTCTTCCCTTCTCTGCTCCGCACCCTCCCCGTTGTCTCAGGACATCTGAAATTTTCTCCTCAATTAGGCAAAGCAATTTAGCTCTCCCTGTGTCCACTCCCAATTGGCATCTCATCTCTTTCGGATGCTCAGCAGACAAAAGAACCCTCCCTTAAAAGGACTGGACTCACAAATAGCCAAAATTAGGTGTTATTACATTTAATACAGCAATTTTTTATCAGACAATAGCTACCCACCAATTTCCATGACCTTTGTTAGCAGAGAGGACAGAAAGACCATGGCAGTTCCCACCTGGGCCCCTCTGCAGGTCTTTCCCCCTTTGCTGTACACTGGCCTCCCTCACCTCCTTACGAAGCCAACACAGGGTTCTCCCTTGCTTTTTCTTTCGAAATCGGCAGCAGTGGTGATAGCCTTTGCCAGTTTTTCTGCTGCTCTCATCTACGACCTGTAAATTTCAGATCCGTACACCATTGCCTGATTCTCATTCCCACCTTCCGTCCCACTAACAGTGGATAAAACCACTCTCAATCACCAACACATCTGGCTCTTGTGTTCAAGACCAATTCTTGGCCAACGTGAAGGTCTTCGTGAGCCTCAGCCTGATAGCCACAACTTTACGCCAATAGCCCAAGTGAAAATACTGCTCTCATGGGGCGCCTGGGTGGCGCAGCAGTTAAGCGTCTGCCTTCAGCTCAGGGCGTGATCCTGGCGTTATGGGATCGAG